>NW_027411644.1:280867470-282067470 GCF_047663935.1 Musca autumnalis | reverse complement strand
GAGGGTACATTTATATTGGGGCTATACCTAAACGTCGACCTATATTTAAAAATTTTTGCAAGGAGGTAGTTTATTCACTCAGCACCCAAAATACAAAATAACATCCAAATCGGTTGGTAAATTTGGCCAAAATCAAAATCAAAATACCAAAAATCGGGCGGTATCTTTCCATCGGAGCTATACCCAAATATGGACCTACATCCACTAAAATGGTTTTCTATCTTTTTGGCGTGTTATAAACCTACGTTTAAAAGTTGGAGGCGGTAGATCGATTAGAACTATTTTTGGCACTTTTTTCGATACAAGTGGGACCACTGAAAAGAATGGCGCTGATATTGGGAAACAAAAATGTTACAGTCAACAATGGTTTGTCGCAGGGTAGTGGACTGAGTCCTATATTATTTAATATGCATAAATACGGCCAAACTGCATAGCGTAGAGTCTGCAAGTTGTTCTATTTTCCAATTTGCAGACGGCTTTTTCATTTTATGCCAAGAGAAGAGAACTACTAGAAAACAAAATTCTGTAATTTAAGGCTAATTGCAAGAAACTCAAATTAAGTTTTAATATGAGTAAGTTTTAATATGAGTAATATTAGGCATTTCAGCAGAAAACCAATCAGCCTAGATAATTTAATCAATGGGGAAAAGCTGAGCCAAACAAATAACAATAACGGTAATCACACACCCCCTGAAAAAAACTTGTGGACGATGGTTTGCGCGATTCAATAGCAGTGATTTCGGCATAGACGACAAGGAGCAGTCTGGTTAGCAAAAAAAAAGTTTAAAGATGAGGAGTATTACTCCCTGAAGATTGGGGTCAAACACAAGAAGAAATTGCATTATCACTAGGAGTCAAAAGCAGGGGAATTGGGTCCGAGAGACTTAATCCACCAAGACAACGCTCGGCCAAGTGTTGCACTACCGGACAAGAACTAATTGGAAACAGTGGATGGAAAAATTTGACCCAACCGCTGTAAAACCCAGACCATGCCCCTTCCGACTACCTCTTGTTTTGATCGATGCAGAATGCCCTATACGGAAAGCGCTTCACTTCAGAAGTGGATATCAGAAATAGGGTTTATTCATACTTTCCCTCGAAACCGAAGGAGTTCTTTTGGCACAGAATGTATGTGCTTCCAGAAATATGTTAAAAGGTAGTTTGCAAACGATTTGCAATACACTGAACAATGCAGTTATGTATTTTGGTATCATAATATACGCATATTTTAAGCAAAAAATGGACATTATTAAGTTGTACACCCAATATCTTCGAAGTCGAGTGATTTGACCACACAAACAAAAAAGCTGAACCAGCTGAACGCACAAAAACTTTGTGCGACATCTGTTAGGAGCTTCTGTTGTCGATTTCTTCATTTGTCTATGGCTGTTATAAGCAAAACAAGAAAAAACCAACAAGAAAGTTACAATACTCTTGTTTTTTTATTCTACCTTTTGCGCAGTTTTGGTAAACTACATAAATACAAGTATCATAAAAGCTGTAATAACAGTTTTCATATAAACAATATTATCTTTATATAAAAGCATGCAAATAAACATTTATTGTGCTAAAGCTTCGTTTGTAACTTGTACTAAGCTTTTAAATACTACGTGAAATCCCTTGTTGGCAAAGTTACTAATTTCATCTATAATTAGGTGAACTACAAGATCGATTATATACAGATGAAATAAAGCTGCTATATTGGTTTTGTCTTGATTCATGTCATATCGAATGTGTGGAATTAGCTACATGAACTGCCGCCCAGCAAAAATTCGGATCCATTAGTCATTACGTAACCCATTACAAAGTAATGTAAACAAGCTTCTTTTCCCATTACAAGTAATCTGAAAAGTAATGGGATACTTCTTAAAAAAATTACAAGGCAAACCTAATTACTTTGCTCCTCACTAAGTAATGAGGACGGTGGCACAGTGAGTGTGTGTCCGCCTATAAATCCTAGGGTTGTGTGTTCAACACTCATTGTCGGCACGCTAGTTTTTTTTTTAATT
This sequence comes from Musca autumnalis, assembly GCF_047663935.1. Lineage (NCBI taxonomy): Eukaryota > Metazoa > Arthropoda > Insecta > Diptera > Muscidae > Musca > Musca autumnalis. The sequence goes on along the minus strand of NW_027411644.1, from coordinate 282,065,461 downwards.
AAAAAATAACAGTTCGTGGTGCACATGTGCACTGCACATTTAAGTTCTTAAGCAACCTTTAATGTTCGTGTGCGTGGCATAGTATGTAGTGTCTTTGGCTAGAAATCAGAGGGTTCGTGCGAGCGAAATAAAATAAAGTAAAATAAAAGTAAGAAGTGTGATGAAATTAAAAAAATCTCTACATTAACTGTTCTAAAAATAGAATTTTTTTCAACTTACTTTTCAACTTTTAGTGGCCACAGAATAACTAGTTATTCTAGTGGTCATAAAATAACTAGAAACTGAGTGCGACATGCCCTTGTAACAATAATGGGGAAGAAAGGGGGTTTGCGAGTAGTTACGGCTGCCAAAAATCCCTTACAAAACCCATTATTTTGGGAGGTCTGTTTTTGCTGGGCGATAATCTCAAAGAAGATAAAGGTGTAAACCTGTTGCAGTACTTAGTACTTAGTTTAATGAATTGAGTTGCAAACTTTAATACAAATTTATATGAAAATCGTTTACGACTTTTACCACTTTATAAAGTACGGGAACAGGCTATTGATTTATTCAATTCATTTTGTAATACAAGCCATCAAGGCCAAAAACATTACAAAGTTATAATTCAATTAAATAAGATAATAAAATTATAAAATAAGAATATAAAAAGAAATGTAGTAAATTTCAATAATATGAACGAATATAAGTAAATATGTTTCCCCAACCATGGTCCCTTTTTCCACAAATCTTTTGGTCCCTTTTTCCACAAATCTTTAAAATCTCCTATAAAATGTGATCGGATCAGACCAAAATATTCTAGAAATTTGTTCGTCATAAAATTTTACTATAGGTCTTAGAATATACCAAAACTCCAAATTATACCCAAACGCCAGAAATTGACCCTATACTATATTCTGACATTCTGAATGAAAGAAAATCTGTACATATCTGCAAGACAAAATATGACATAAAAACAAAAAGTGCAAATATGTGCAGGATGTTTCGATGGAAATTGGTAAAAAACCCTTCCTTTTTTATGAAATGATAAATTACACGGCCCAACTCGATCTTACTCACAACTATTTTCATAATTTATTGTGAAAATTGATCTTGAAAAAAATTAACAAGACGGACATCAATTATTAAAGAACGCACAATTCATTGGCGACACTGAACATCTTAAATACGTTTCACATACCTTTCATTACAATTACAAAAAGAAAATATTTAATAACCGTTGTTTATTTTGCATATTATCATAGATTTACAAAAAACTTAAATATTGAAAAGAAAAAAAAATCCAAATAGGGTCATTTCGACCTGCTTTTATACCCACTTATTAAAAAAGAAATGTATATATTTTTTCATAACTACACGCACTGGGATCCTATAAACAATATCTGACCCTTTTTAGTGTAAATTGATAATTTTTTTTCGATTTTTGGACAGGTTTTTTGGAATATCGGACACTGTGCGTCGGGGCGATTTGTATGGAAGGAAAAAAACCTTAATGGGCCCTTCGCGTTTCTGATTGAACTGAGCAAAAAAGTACACTAGACCCATAGGTCTACGGTGAAAATCGAGGCTCCCGATTTTGACTTTAAGTTTTCGATCCACGTTTTTTTTTACATTTTGGCATATAACAACCAAACCATTGAGATTTTCGATCCAACACAAAGTCAAAAATTGTAGCCAAGACAGTAATTAAGAACTCTCTAATACGTCGCAAAAGCATTGGAATGCTCCTTCAGGCGGTTTTGGCATTGAGAAGGAGCAAAGTTTTCGGAAAATGTCGATAAATAGCACTGTGCTACAAAAGTTGACTAGAAAAAAAATTCAAGCGTTCTGATGCAAAATTCTATCGTGTTGGGATCAATGGCCACTTCGTTTTATATTTTTATAAAGGTAAAAGCAGTGAAAATTTGGGTTTCTTACATTTTCAAATTTAAACGGGCATATCTACTTTTTTTCACAACGGATTTCTATTGATCCTTCTTCCTTTTAAAGGGGTGAATTATATCTTTCGAACAAGTTATTATTTTTTAAATCGTTTAACAAATGGCTAAGTTACAAAATCCGATTGAAGACCATAATAAGACACATATTGAGTCCTTCCAGACAGGTAAGAATAGATAAGTTTACAGGGCATATAGCAAAACCCAAACTGTTGGTTAACTTACTTTACTTTGGTTCAACGACTTTAAGTCCAGGGAAATCAGCATGCTTAGTTTACCAATATTGGCATTTTCCCGAATTTTGTCAGTAACAGCACATTTAGACTAGTCGTAAATCCTCAACTGGATTTAATAAATCCCGTACAAATCTCATTGCATTAGATATACCTTTGGAGGATTAAAATGACAGTCAGCTGATTTTTGTTCATAGCTCAATTACCAAGGTAGATGCATCAGCCCATCTGATCAAATTTGAAACGTCAAAAGAAGTTGTTGTAAATTAAAGTCGTCTCAAAAAACATAAGGCGAATTACAAATTTATTGTTTAATATTGAAAATGTTAGCACATTATGTTACTAATTCTAACTAATGAGCAAATAAAGAATAATTTTATCGTTTAAACATCGTAAATATTAGTCTTGGTTGATTAAAATCAACTTTGAATATCAAAGCAAACATGGTACAAATACTCAGGTAGCCGCATCGGCAATTGTTGGTAACATAAGGTGTCAAAATTTGACATCAATTCAATGCAGTTGACACATTATGTTACCATCAGCTGACATGATAATGCTACCTGTATTATTGTACCATGAAAGCAAATTTAATTTTTTCGCCTTGTTTACAAATGTTGACATTTAAATTATTTTTGTTGATTCACGGATGCATCTACCTTGTTTCTTGTGTCAGTTTGCAACTTTTTGTATTTTCTAGCAACATGTTGCCAAAAAGCAGAGTTGTATACGAGGATTTATGCCGGATTTAAAAAAACCCACTCAATACGAGGATTTATTTTTGTATTGGAAATCTGGTAGATTTTAGAGATAGCCCAAGGAATCGAAATTGGCCGGAAGTCATCAGCTCCACTTACGTTTTTGGTTTTTGGAATGGGCCTATTGCAAGCCTGAGGAAAAGATCATGTCATTAAAATACCGTTAACCAAATCTGTTATAACACTTGACAATTAAGGAACAATTTGTTTTGAAAAAGGTAATCGGAATACAAGATAACTCCCAAAAGATTTTGACTTCACCTTATGCCTCAAAGAAATTCACCTCATTAACCCAAAAAAAAGAGAACTTATTTTCAGAATCAAAAAAATTGTCAAGACTTCTCATTTCAACAGAATAACCACAATCACCTACAAACGAAGCATTCAACTCGTTCGGGTCAATTTCCAAGTCACTTGAATCACCACGAATACAACCAGAGTTCCTTAAAATTCTCGGCATGTCCGATGGATCGACACCGTTAAATATTTTAGAAAAATGATTCCTATGCATTCTTCTCATTATGCTCTTAGCTTTGTTGCGATAACGACAATATGTTTTCCAATTCTGGTCAGATTCAATTCCACAAAAAATGACTCACAACTTGAAACAGAAACCGCAAAACTACGCTTAAACCGAAGTCCATTCGAAATATGTATGACTACGCCGTCTCTTCTACTAGAGGTAGAGCGATCATTTCGAATTAGTTTGTAGCCTGGAATAGATACAACAGAGTCAGGAATCTCATATGAAAGCCAAGTTTCAGATACAGCAAAAATATCTAAAACACTGGGCATAAGTTGAATATACGGACTGGATTCGGATCGATGATAAAACAATTTCGGTTTGAAGGAAAATTTTGTTCGCGTTAGCCGAGATTTGTTCCTGTCCATAGGAGAAGGTCTTAAATCCCCGGCTATATATGAAAAATTTTCGATTTAAACTAAACATATTGTCAAAACCAAGGAATTTTTTTTGAACTTTCGGAGCCTATATCTCGGGAAGTATGGGCTTCCTGCCCATGATAAATATATTGGCGTGATCAGCACTGCAATCCATATCTGTGGTAATATCAGGTCGATACGAATCCAGTCCAAACATTCATCCGGCTCCAAACAGTGTCATTTACTGTAAACCTTATGGCTGACTTCTGTAACGTCAGTTGCTTGGCAAATAACTGCAAATGAAGTACTATGTTTCTTAACGTGGTAGTACTTAACTACTGCAAAGCTATGTGTTTCAAAACGTCAAAAATATGCATTTTTAACGCAGGTAAAAACAAACATGTATAATTTTTATACCCTCCACCATAGTATGGAGGGTATAATTAAATTTGTCATTCCGTTTACAACGCATCGCAATATTCATCGGAGACCCTATAAAGTATATATATTCTTGATCAGGGTAAAATTCTAAGTCGATATAACCATGTCCGTCCGCCCGTTCCCCCGTCCGTCTGTTGAAATCAAGATACAGCCTTGTAATTGATAGAGCTTTGTAATTAGGTATAGAAGTTTCTATTACTCCTAGGATGTTTGGTATTGCAAGTGGGCTATATCGGCCCACGTTTTGATATAGCCCCCATACAACGGTACCACCCGATTTTCGGTATTTTGAAGATCACACTGAAATGGCTGAAATTTGTTACTAAGTCTTCGTTGGGGCTATAAAACTTTTCCCCAGAAATTTGTCGCTATAGGTCCACGCCTTCATATAGCCCCCATAGAACGGTACCTCCCGATTTTCGGTATTTTGAAGATTGTGGCCTCAACATTCCTCAGAAGTAGCTGAAATTTGGTATTTGGTCTTCATTTGGGGATATTAAACGTTCCACATGAAATTTGTCGGTATAGGTCCACGCCTTCATACAGCCCCCATAGAACGTACCTCCAGATTTTCGGTGTTTTGAAGGTTGTGGCCTCAATATTCCTCAGAAGTGGCTGAAATTTGGTATTTAGTCTTCGTCGGGGGTATAAAACTTTCTCCCAGAAATTTGTCGTTATAGGTCCACGCCTTCATATAGCCCCCATAGAACGGTACCTCCCGATTTTCGGTATTTTGAAGGTTTTAGCCTCATTATCACTCCGAAATGGCTGAAATTTGGTACTTAGTCTTCGATGGGGGTATAAAACTTTTTTCCAGAACTTTGTCGGTATAAGTCCACGCCTTTCATATAGCCCCCATAGAACGTACCTCCAGATTTTCGGTGTTTTTGTGGCCTCAACATTCCTCAGAAGTGGCTGCAGTTTGGTATTTAGTATTCGTTGGGGGTATAAATCTTTCCCCCAGAAACTTGTCGGTAGAGGCCCACGCCTTAGTATATCCCCCATATAACTGTACCTCCATATTTCCGGTATTTCTGCCCTCAATATTCCACCAAAATTTATGGTATTAAAAGTTCCATATGAAATTTGCCGGTATAGGTCCATGCCTTCATATAGCCCCCATAGAACGGTACCTCCCGATTTTCGGTATTTTGAAGTTTTTAGCCTCATTATCACACCGAAATGGCTGAAATTTGGTACTTAGTCTTCGATGGGGGTATACAACTTTTTTCCAGAACTTTGTCGGTATAGGTATTTTGAAGGTTGTGGCCTCTATATCTAAGCGAAATGGCTGAAAGTTGGTATTAAGTCTTCCTTGGGGGTAAAAAACTTTCCACCTAAAATTTGTCGGTATAGGTCCACGTCTTCATATAGCCCCCATAGAACAGTACCTCCGGATTTCTGGTATTTTGAAGGTTTTGGCCGCAATATCCCTCCGAAATGGCTGAAATTTGGTATTAAGTCTTTTTTCCAGAACTTTGTCGGTATAGGTCCACGCCTTCACATAGTCCCCATAGGAGGGTACATCCACATTTCCGGTATTTTGAAGGTTGTGGCCTCTATATCTAACCGAAATGGCTGAAAGTTGGTATTAAGTCTTCCTTGGGGGTAAAAAACTTTCCACCTAAAATTTGTCGGTATAGGTCCACGTCTTCATATAGCCCCCATAGAACAGTACCTCCGGATTTCTGGTATTTTGAAGGTTTTGGCCGCAATATCCCTCCGAAATGGCTGAAATTTGGTATTAAGTCTTCGTTGGGGGTATACAACTTCCCACCTGATATTTTTTGGTATAGGTCCACGTCTTTATATAGACCCCATAGAAGGGTACATCCCGATTTGCGGTATTTTGAAGGTTGTGGCCTCTATATCTCACCGAAATGGCTGAAAGTTGGTATTAAGTCTTCCTTGGGGGTAAAAAACTTTCCACCTAAAATTTGTCGGTTTAGGTTTAGGCCTTCACATAGCCCCCATAGAACGATACCTCCCGATTTTCCGTTTTTTTTGAAGGTTGTGGCTGTGGTTATAAATTTCTCTATTTTATTGACTTGTCTGAAGAGAATTGTCCCAATTTACATTAGGCGAGTTTACTTGCGGCAAGTCTCTGTTTGTAGGAGAGACACGTTAGGGGAATGGAAATGGAAAAAAATTGCTCGTACCGGCAATTTTCAGGCAATTCCTTTTATATTTTTCGTATTTGACATTATTTTCATTGCTTCGAAAACAAAACTTGTGGGAACAGAATTGCTTTGTATAAATACAAGAGGCAAGTTTAAAAGGGAACGAAAAAATTGCCGCAAGTAAACTCGCCTAATGTAAATTGGGACATTTTAAACAGAAAAATTGTACACACAAACATTTTTGTACCTATTATAGAAATATTTCTTGCATAAGAAAATATGTATGTAAAATGCATACATTTTGCATATGCAAAAATGTATGCATTTTGCATATGTCATATGTTTCGATTGCAATTTAATCAGAAGCCAAAAATATGCCCAGTTCCAAAATTTGTCATGAATCGGACCAAAAATAGGGGTGGCATAAAATTCCGCTGTCTAGTGATGGGGAACCAAGAGAAATGTATTATTAGTAAGAAATTCAATAAAAATATATACAAAAATATTTCCAATCTATAATACTGTTTACTGCTTTACAGCTGATCATAAGATTATTCTGTAAAATATAAGCAATTTTTTGAATTCTTGAATTTCCACTTGATTCTATCCGAAAAAGGAAACAAACGTCAAAAGTATAGAAGGAGCTTTTTCCTCACCGCTGTCTACCTAAAACTCAATTTTCTTTATCGCAAACTTTGCGCATGTGACTACTGACTTATGTACGTGTGACAATTCGAAAAATGAAGATTCGGCGATTTTAGTAAACTATACGCCATCTAAAGGTACTCCCATTTTCTAGCAGAAAATAAAACTTTGTCAATTCCCTCTGTTTCAAAATCATTTTTTACCTCAAGGGACACCAAAATCTCCAAACAATTTGAGCACACCGGTATCACCCTACTCTAACTAGACTTGGGTAATCTAGTTCCTAGTTCACTGTACTAGTTCCAAAACGTATGAGTAACGTCATAAAATCGAACGTGTTATATTACATATAGGCAATTTGTTCATACAAATAATGTGGGCCATTGGAAATGCGTAGTGAACTATATAGTTCCATATAGTTCATTTGACACAAGTCTAATTCTTACCTTTTTAATCGATTCATTTTCGATAATTATTTCTTCGGCAACTTCGATGTCATCAAATGTTTGCAACGGCTGAAAATGATGTTGGTGAATCTCTGCTCTCAGAGAATTGGAATGTTTAGTTTTCTTGCTCATGGTGGAGCCACGAAGAAAAGCATTTTGATTTTATAAAAAAAAAACTAAGTTTATATTCAATATATTAATAATTATAAACACAACAGTGAATTAAGGGAAATACATTTTTTTTTGCAATTATAAAAAATAACAACGAAATTAATAAAAATTAGGACATCCGAAAGCTTCTCAAAACCCGTCTACAGCTTAAGAAATCAATCAACACACTAAATCGCAATGTTCTTTTCGTTTAGAAATATCAAGAAATAGTAGATTCCTAGCGGTACAACAAAAAAAAAAACACCAAATCAGCACGTACTGTTGTACAAACTATAGTGTTACAACATCAATAAACATTTACGGATAGTTTTTTTAATGGGTTACCACTACTAATCACTTAAAAAAATATATTGGCTTATTTTGCAAAAAAAAAAAAAAAGATGTAGTATTTCGAATAGATATGATATGACTGAAATACGAGCGTTCAAATTGAAGAACCCCTTGTGTTTTGTGTGCAGAGACGCAGTTTATTGCTTTATTATCTTTTGCATTATTTTATTATACTTTGCACTGGTTGGTTGGTTACCTTATGCGAATTCACTGAAAAATTGAAATGTATAAGGCCATAAATGAGTTCCATTTTGTAATAAACAAGGTGTAATTGCGATCAGTTGATTTTACTTATTCCTGATCTCCTATATGTTGCACTGTAGAGGTTTTCGCAAAGATTTATCCAGTTCTTGAGCCATGAATTTCGGCATTGTGGGCTCTATATTTCGTTCGGTTAATATGTCGTTAACTGCATCGTCCGGAAGGAATTCTTCTTCCTCTGCTTCCTATACTTGGCGGCCTAGCCTCCTATACACGTCTTGCAAGTCGTTTGTTTGACATTCTGGAAACATGTCCACATCATCTTTATTTGTAGAGTGGTTTTCATAGTGTCATTTCGCACTCTGTCCCTTCTAGTTTTTCCTGCAACTCTCCGCAGATATTTTATTTCTGCAGTCTGAATTCTGCTTTGGTTATTTCTGGTGAGCCCCACGATTTATTATCGTAGGTAAGCACCGGTATGTATGTTGACTTAAATGCTGCTAGTTTGGTGTCATTTGTTACTTCTCTTTTGCAAATGAAGTTTTTGTAGATTTGTAGTTGCAGATATTCTACGGTTAAGATCCTTGCCTGCTTTGCCGTCGTCGCCCAGTTCCGCACCAAAATATCAAAAATGTTAAACTTGCTTTAGGGGTTATGTTCCAATATTGTGATGTTGACTTTTATTTCGGCTAATTACCATTTTTATACCCTCCACCATAAGTTTGTCACTCCGTTTGTAACTACTCGAAATAACCACAAACTATATATATTCTTGATCGGCGTGCAAATCTTCATCGATATAGCCATGTCCGTCCTACTGTGGAAATGACTCTAGCGTCCGAACGGATTGAAGTAGGTGGATGACATTTTGGTTAAATCTATTATATGTACGTAGGATTTTTGGTATTGAAAGCGGGCTATGTAGGTCCACGTTTTCGTATAGCCCCCATACGCCTTTTTAAGGAATTTTTATGATATTTGTCCGGTTTTATCACCGAATCGGTTGTAATTTGGTATTTTGTGTGTTCCAGAGGCTAAAAAACATTTCTATCAAAGTTTGTTTATATAGGTCCACGTTTTGGTATAGCCCCCATATAACGACCCATTTATAATACGCGTCACTTTACGATATTTTGAATGTATTAGTCCCATTTGACCACAGAATCGGTTGTAACTTTGTTTTTGTGTTTCCAGAGGCGACGTAGGGGATGGAAGATACCAAGGAACGGTCCTGACCGGTTTTAACATGGCAAAGCCCAGGATTTATCTTGGTCCCTCTTTCATCCCAAGTGGACACTGACCTCCCCGTGGTGTCACCTGGGGAACTGCCTTTAACACCCGTTAAAGGTAGTGAGCTAACATGTGCCGCGCGTTCACCCATAAGAACGTTAAAAACTTGGGTTTGGGCGTCGGGTTAGTAACCCACCCCTAGAAAAAACAGCCTACTATGAAAAAACGAAAGAAAAGAAAAACAAACCCCTCTAAAGTTGACGAACCCCGCAAACGTTTTAAGGACCATGATCTGCGAATCTGCACCTGGAATGTTCGCACTCTTTATAGAGAAGGTGCAGTCTTCACATTGGCAGACGTACTTGAAAAGTACAAGACCGATATTACTGCCATACAGGAAATACGATGGATTGGGAAAGGCGTCACAACAACACCTAAAGGTGACGCACTGTATTATAGCTGCCATGACGTAAAGCATGAGTTTGGTTGTGGATTCGTAGTTAGTCGGAGACTAAAACATCTTGTATCCAGCTTCACTCCAGTGAATGAAAGACTTGCTGCAATTCGAATAAAAGCTAAATTCTTCAACATCAGCTTTATTTGCGCTCATGCTCCCACTGAAGAAAAGGATGAACAGACCAAAGATATATTTTACGAGCGCTTAGAAGAAACATATGACCGTTGCCCTGCCCATGACATTAAAATCATTCTAGGCGATTTTAATGCCAAAATTGGAAAGGAGAATATCTTTGGCCCAACAGTCGGGAAATTCAGTCTCCACAGTGAAACATCTGACAATGGTATGAGACTGATAGACTTTGCAGCTGCAAAAAACATGGTAGTTAGCAGTACCAGATTTAATCATCTCGATATTCATAAGGGCACCTGGCTGTCTCCAGATCAGAAAACAAGAAACCAAATTGATCATGTTGTGATAGATGGAAGACATTCATCGAGCGTGTTGGATGTACGATCGTTCCGTGGCGCAAACATTGATTCGGACCACTACCTTGTTGCAGCAAAGGTACGCACCCGCTTAAACGTAGCAAACAAAGTACGAACAGACACAACACGAAAGTTAGACATCGGTAAGCTGCAATCACAACAGATAGCCACAGCATATTCCACTCAACTAGCTCAATTGCTTAATCAAAGCCCTCCTCATCCCGATAACATATCAGCGCAATGGCAAAGCATTGCCCACTCCATGCAAACAGCCGCAAAATCCATACTTGGATACCAGAGACCTCCACCAAGGAATCCATGGTATGATGAGGAGTGTCGTGCTGCCACCGAAGAGAAAAATGCGGCATATAAGGCTACTTTACAATCCGTAGCAACGCGTAGCGCACGAGAGAGATACAGGGATAAAAGGATAGAGGAGAAACGTCTTTTCCGCAGGAAAAAGAGAGAGATGGAAAAGCGGGAGTGTGAAAAAATCGAGATGTACAGGAGCCAGAATGAAGTCCGAAAATTCTACCAAAGAGTCAAGCATCAAACTGATGGCTTTGGTACAGGCACATCCTCCTGTAGAGACCAGCAAGGTAATTTGGTAACTGATACAGATAGTGTACTCAGGATATGGAAAGAACATTTTTCAAATCTGTTGGTATCCAATAGCAGCGAAGACGACGAAGATACCACAGTCCCAATCCCAGAAGATGGTATTGAATGTATACCGCCCAGCCAAGATGAGGTAAAGACAGCAATAAATCGGCTGAAGAATAATAAGGCAGCAGGGGCCGATGGCTTACCAGCCGAGCTGTTCAAAACCGGAGGCGACACGCTGATAAGGTGTATTCATCAGCTAGTTAGCACCATCTGGCAGGAAGAACGAGTACCCGACGATTGGAACCTGAGTATCCTGTGCCCCGTCCACAAGAAGGGAGATAAGACTGTATGCTCTAACTATAGGGGCATAAGTCTACTCCCTATTGCCTACAAGATCGTTTCAGGGATATTGTGCGAACGACTAAAGCCAATGGTCAACGAGATTATTGGACCATACCAATGCGGCTTTAGACCTGGCAAGTCCACCATTGACCAGATATTTACCCTGCGGCAAATCCTGGAGAAGACCCAAGAGATGCAGATCGACACCTACCACCTTTTTGTCGATTATAAAGCAGCCTTCGACAGTCCGCTGCGCTCAAAGGTATTCCAAGCCATGTCTGAATTTGGTATTCCCGCAAAGCTCATCCGGCTTTGTAAAATGACTTTAACTGACACGAGGTCCTCAGTTAAAATAGGAAAGAACCTCTCCGAAGAGTTTGGTACCAAAAGAGGTTTCAGACAAGGAGACAGCCTTTCGTGTGACCTCTTCAACATCCTGCTAGAAAAGGTTATACGAGAGGCAAACGTCAAAAGAAGTGGCACAATCTACACCAATAGTCACATGTTACTTGCTTATGCTGATGATATAGACATCATGGGTCGATCAGTAAAAGAAGTAACTGATACCTTTATAAAAGTCGAAGGAGAATCTGCTAAAGTGGGTCTGGCGGTAAACGGTGAGAAGACCAAGTTGATGGTGTCGACGCGCAATGCGTCCATTGAACTCGGACCGACTGTGGAAGTTGGTTCCTATAATATTGAGGTAGTAAAAGACTTCGTCTACCTCGGCACCTCCGTCAACACAACAAACGACATCAGTTGTGAAATAAAAAGAAGAATTGTATTGGCCAACAGATGCTACTTTGGATTAAGTAAGCAGTTTAAAAACAAAGCCACATCTCGTCAAACAAAAATAACGCTCTACAAAACACTGATACTACCCGTGCTGATGTATGGCTCCGAAGCCTGGGTACTTGCGCAAGCAGACATGGCAGTGCTTGGTGTGTTTGAGAGAAAAATTCTTCGAAAGATCTACGGACCAATCTGCGTTGACGGTGAATATCGACGTCGCATGAACCACGAGCTGTATCTGCTATACAACGACATCAATATTGTTAAACGTATCGAGATGCAGCGATTGCGTTGGCTAGGCCATATCAAAAGAATGAGCGATGATGAACCCACTAAAAAGGCGTATGAATACATGCCACATGGCGGTGCACGCAGAATTGGCAGGCCAAGGAATAGATGGCGCAAACAAGTGGATGATGAGATGACAAGGCGCGGTATTCCAGAGAGCAAAGCAACAAATAGAGAGGAATGGAGATCTCTTCTTAGTTCGGCCTATAGAACAAATGTTCTGTAATGGGCCAGCTAAGTAAGTAAGAGGCTAAGAAACATTTCTACCATAAAACGTTTACATAGGTCCACGTTTTGATATAGCACCCATAGGACGATACCTCCCGATTTTCGGTATTTTGACGGTTTTAGCCTCATTATTGCAACGAAATGGATGAAATTTGGTATTTAGCCTTCGTTGGGGGTATAAAACTTTCCCCCATGCCCTCATATAGCCCTTATAGAACGGTTCCTCCCGATTTTCGGTAGTTTGAAGATTGTGGCCACATTAATCCACCGAAATGGCTGAAATTTGATATTTAGTCTTAATTTGGGGTATTAAACGTTCCATATGAAATTTATTGGTTTAGGTCCACGCCTTTATATAGCTCCCATAGAACTTACCTCCCCACTTTCGATGTTGTGTCCTCAATATACCCCAGAAATGGCTGATATTTGGTATTCAGTCTTCGTTGGGGGTATAAAACTTTCTCCCAGAAACTTGACGGTACATGTCCACGCCTTAGTATAACCGCCATAGAACGGTACCTCCTGATTTTCGGTATTTTGAAGCTTGTGACCTCAATATCCCAGCGAAGTGACTGAAATTTGATAGTTATTCTTCCGAAACTGGTCGGTATAGGTCCACGCCCTCATTTAGCCCCCATAGGACGATATCTCCCAATTTTCGGAATTCACTTCAATACAGTTCGTGGTGGAGGGTATAAAAAGTTCGGCCCGGCCGAACTTAACGCTTTCCTTACTTGTTTCGGTCTTCTTTGTGTTGATGCGTAGTCTTCGCCTAGTAATTTCGTTAGCAAAAATATTAATGTTGTGTTGCAGGTTTTCTTGGTTGTGAGCTATTCAGGCCACATCGCCGGAATATGATAGCATTGATATTTTCACAGTTTGTAGTTTTCAGTTTTTTTTTTTTTTTTTTTTTTTTTTTTAAACAACAACAATAAAATATTAAAATAACAACAATGGGATTAAGCCAGACTATTTTGAAAAAACAAAATTGCAAACGCTATCCCAATAAAAAAAAAACGCCACAATGCTTCAAGTTTTCAGTTTTCAAATTTATCATCCGGAATGACTCTTAGCACGTTTTTATTATATCATCCATTTGAATTATAAACATATGTGGGCTTAAAATGTCTCCTTATCCAACTCCTTGGTTTGTTATAAATTTTTCCGAAGCAGCGTTGCCAGTTCGCACATAGTTCCGACAAATTTTTCAGAATTTATTAGGATCATACCGATGATGGACGGTATAACCCTAACCCGCTGCATGGAAGAAATACCTACAGCACTACCAAAATACCTGTACGATCCATTTCGAAGTACTTGGGGAGTAGTGTCTACAGATATCTGTGCTGATTTTGCGGGCATGGCCGCGGATGAGCTCATATTGGTCAACGGTGGCTTCCAATAAGTTTAAGCTCGTGCTTAGACATTGTTAAGTGCCTGGATGTCCAAGTTTTTCCTTGTGGTCACATGCAAAGAGAAAATTCTGACAAATGTTCTCACCAAGACATGAAAGAATCAAAAGATATATGTATTAAGCACTTCATGTTTAGACAGATATAACTAAATAGGGCCAAACAAAAACGTGTATTATTGGAGCTATATCAAAATCATGTTATAAGAAATCACGGAGTCGGAAATAGAACCGAAAATTTCGAACTCTTATTAGAAGCCTGCAGTCGCCGCGATCTAACGGTTGATGGATACACAAACGTAGCTACAAAGCCACATGCATCTCTCCCAATGGTAAAACAGAAAACCATTTCTGTATGAGTCGCAAATGGAAACACAATCAGTGTGATGTTCGAGTTAAACGAAGTGCAGATATTTGATCCGATCATCAACTCATACTAGTGGTACTACAAAAAAATCCACCAAACATGTCCATCTGAAAAATTCAACGTTGCTAAACTCTCTGAGTCTCATTATCAACAAGCTGTAACGAATTAAATAAATAAATTTGCGGATCAATATCCTGAAACCGATAGAGAATCGAAGAGATCTGGATACAGATAAACGAGAACAATCTATATATATGCATATGTATGTATATAGGCCAATACCGAAAAGAACAAGTAAGAAAGTATCAGTCAGCTGAGCCGACAGAGATATACCCTCAGCCACGTACCCGAAGAAAAAAAGTTAACACAATACTTCTGTAGGTTTTTTAGCTGCTGGGAAAATTTTCCAGGATGGAAGGGGCCGCAAAAAGCTACATGTTGTAACAAAATTCAGAATGATCCAAGTCGAGTGCATTTTTTCCAAACTTTGGGTAGGGTGTACCCGTAGGAGTGATCCGATCTGTAGGAAATAATTTTTTTTTCTTTATTAGTCTATGGATATTTTCCTTACACACTATATAAATAAAAATCTTGTACTTAATTTTCTGAATTTAAATATATTACAATTTAAGTTTGAGCTAAATCGATTTCTCTCTTAAAGGGTTATTTTACACATTAGCCAGTTTAGGTGGTAACGGTAGGATTTGCTGGACCTTTTTGGGTCATAATCTTAGGAAGTATGGACTTGCCCTACGAAAAAAAAAATTACAACGTCGTAAAAGGGGCCGCAAGTGCAACCTGCTGCATCACAAATTAATAAGATCAGAGAGGAGTTGTTAAACTATACTTTTTCCCAATTTTGTGTGGGAGGTACCCAAATGAGTGGACCGATATAGTCCATATTAGAACCCGATCTATGCCTGAAAGTAATATTACCAATAGCAAAGTTTGGCTCAATTCGGTTACTCCCTCCTAGAGTTATCATGGCCACAATCTTGGCGAAAAACGCTGAACCTTTGTGGGGGAGGTACCGGAAGGAGTGGACTGATATGATCTATATTCGAACTTAAACTAAGTTTGGACAAAATATTGAAAGAACCAAAATTTGAACCAAATATGTTGATCCGTTCGAGAGTTATCGTGCGCTCCAACTACGACACATGGTATTATATGGGTTTTGCAGTTTTCGTGTTGATTTCTGAGAAAGTATGGACTTGCTCCTGAAAAAAATTATATCGTCGTAATGGGGGTAGTGAATACAAGTGGCTGCAACAATAATCAAAGCGATTCGAGAGCAGGCCTTAAACTGCACTTAAGCAAAATTTTGTGTGGGAGGTACCCTTAAGAGGGGACCAATAGGAACCTCATCTATGTCTGGTAGAAATGTCACGATGTGCAAAGTATGGACTAATTCGGTTACTCCCTTAAAGAGTTATCGTGCGGACAATTTTTCCGAACATTTTTTAACTTTTGTGGGGGAGGTACCTGAAGGAGTGGACCGATATGGCCCAGCATCGAACTTAAATCAAATCTGGGCAAAATATTTCGATACCCAAAATTTGAATCGATTGATCCGTTCGAGAGTTATCGTGCGCACCAGGCAGACAGACAGATGGACGGACATTGCTAGATCGACTCAAAATTGTTTGAAACGGATATCGTACAAACATACTTGGGGTCTAAAACCATTATTTCGATGAGGCTGAGTGTATAAAAACGAAAATGAATAACTACCTCTACGTAGACCCTAATTGAAAGGAGCAATCTAAAAAAATTAAAAACAATTATGATCAATACCCTGATCGGCGTGTAAAATTGGAGAAACAATAACAACTGAACAACAAAGAAGTGCGGAATAGTTGTAGAAAGAACATACGAATAATCATAGACAAACTTGCAGTTTTAGCGTACGACGCAGCGAATAAAAATGATACCAAACTTGCAAAGAAACTTATTGGAAAGAATATTTCATCAGACCGGCCAATAAAATCTAAAGATGGAACTATCCTTTCGAATACTGACGAAATAATAGTAAGATGACGAGACAACTTCATGGAAACTCTGAATAACTATCCCGATGCCTCTTCTTAGCCTTGGCTCAACAGAAATGATAGTGCCACCACCTCTTGATATAAACACCAACTGTCCAGATATAATTTTGAAAAACATTACTCTATGTAATGCTAAGTTTACATTTACGAAATCCACTCGATTTCAACTGTCAATTCCGTATCTCAAACGTCAAATGAAATCTCATCTGAAATCCATTGGATTTCATTTGACGTTTAACCTATGGATTTGACAGTTGAAATCGAGTGGATTTCGTAAATGTAAACGTAGTGTAACAGAAATTAATGATGAATGCTCCAGACTTAAAAACAATCAAATAAGATTGAAACTTCAACCAAAACTAAAAAAACAAAAAACAGCGGATGGTATGCGCAGGGGAATTTTAAATAAATTCCAACAAAAATTACTCACAGGTGATGTTATCGTCAACTTACAGAACTCGATGAGTTCTTAGTTGATACGTGCTGATAGTTGTTTGCAAATATTTTTGTTCTGATGTTTTTTGGGAAAGCCGAAAAGTGAGTATGATTCTCATTAATTTGAGAATACTAGACACTTAAAGAGTTGGGTTTTTCGATAAAAAAAAGGCATAATTTCCAAAAGCTGAAATGCCAATTAATAGTTCCCTTCGCCGGGATAAAATCATAATATTGGTAGCGATCAGTAAAATTGTGCAACACTGTCGTTTCGTTTCTCTGTAACAGAAAGTAATGATGAAGTTTAAGGCATTGAGGTAATACTCCACACTTAAAAACTATAAAATGAGATTGAAACTTCAACCAAAACAAAACAAACATTAGATAAAATCTTAGTTACTAGATGATTCGATAAAAATCTAGTAAGGACATCAGAATCTAGAGATACATCGATCAATTTTATCGAAATTGAAATTTTAAATTTTCTGTCCGTACAATCTATAATTTTTACAAAATCGATCGATGAAGGACTTATTTTGTTAAGCCCATAAAAATATATGAAAATCTGTTTATTAGTTTTCGAGCTAAACGCTTTTATAGAACCACCCTTTCTTTGCCAGAAAACTTCGTAATATTTTTCAAATAAAAATTCAGAACACAGATCTTTTATCCTTACATCCATTTTAAAATCAAGTCATAAATTGCTTATAATTTTTACCGCGTGAAGTCCTTATGATTTGTATTGATCCGAGTCGAGGTATTTTTGGCTCGACTTCCGACTACAGGGGGGTTACTCTCTATTGCGATGCGTTAGAAAAATGCGATGCGTAAGGAAATTAAAGGCGTCTCTAATACGTTTTAGTATCTCCTTTCGCCATTATTTTTGTTCCTTTTTTCCTTTCTGGCACCGCCGCAATCTGTAATACAAAAACATATGCCAAAATCGCAAATATCTTGCGTTGACAAAATACCAAACGCATCGCAATACAGAGTAACCCCCCAGACCAGTATTTATGGACGACCTGATTATGAGATTATCTGAATGTAGTCTTCATGGACGACCTCAAAAGGAGTTTTTATAGACATAATACCCCCACTGACATATCCAAACCTCCAATGCTTCAATATTTACATTAACGTTACCATTACATGGAAGGACTTCTGCGAAAATAACATTATACCGTTGTAATAGGATTACCATTTATTGACGATCTGGCATAGAGTTCGTAGAACATTTCAACCGTCCAGAATCAGAAGATTGCATGTGTCACTTGTGACAACCTCCTTCTCTTCTCAAAACATCCGATAACTCAAAGCGAAGACAAAAGAGATATAAACTGCTGAATCAATTCTAGCTTTCAAATAAAGCTGCCAGCTGGAACTTACCGTATTCTTTCCAACATATACGACCACCCCAAGTAAAGAATGATATAACATAAAATACCTTCTTATCTCTTATGAATGAATATACCACCTTAAAACTATTTTTTATCAAAAGAATTGAAATTGTTGTATAATATTTTGTTAATAATAATTAGCCATTTTATTTCTTTTCATTATTATTTGTATAGAGTTATTAATTTTATTATAAACAGTGTCAGGGCACTGATTTTTTTAAGTCTTGGCATAAATTATGCAATGAGAAAGAGGTTGTCGATATATGTATGTGTTTGTATATATGTATGGTTGTTGTTTTTGTGGCTAAGAAAACAATTATGCAGATTATATTGCGTGATAGAGGAGGAGATAATTATGTGGGAGGAGTAGTAAGTAGGGGGTGGTGGTGGTGGTGAAGTATAGAAGTTCTTGTTCATGTTGTATATACCATGTATGCATGTATGTTTGTATAATAATAAATATGCAGCCATTAATTGTTCTTTAGCAAGTGTTCTCTTCAACACGATCACCGATCGCCATAGAGTTCCAATTGGATTTTTATTAAATATTTATATATATTTCCTTTTGTTTTTAATATTTGTTTTTTGTTTTTGTAGGGGGATGTAAAAAACACTATTTAAAAATTATAAATGAAATAAAAATAGTAATAATAATAATAATATGTAATAGTAATTAAGTTATAAAAAGAAAAGAAGAACAAAACATGCTGAGAGTATGGAGAGTACTACAAAAGTACTACAAATACAAAATAATTTCTAAGCATGTTATACTCGTATATATTTATTTGCTGTTGCTGATTTTACGTATGTAATGTACGTGGGTGTGTTTGTTTGTATGCGCTACTAGTCGACGAATCCTTTAGAAAATAGAATAATGTATGTTTGTGTTTGCATAGTATTCACAATAAAACAGAAGGCAGAGCAATAATGCACAATAGTAATGTGTCGTGAGGATGCTTCTCATCAATTATGTTACGTGTGTGTGTGTGTGTCGTTTGGAAGTGGTACTGTGTTGATCGTTCATTCCAGCTCTTCAATCATCATAGTGCATTGTGTTATCGGATCCAGCAAAGAATAACTGTTCCATTAGTTCACCAACACATTTATAATCATTGGCATCCATACCATCGCCATCTTCAGGCACATTGATATCATCTCCATCTTGATCACCTTCTACCTCCTCCTCTTCATCATCATCAACATCCCCGCCATCTGGTTCATTGGTTTGTTCATCTACGGTCACCACTTTAGCTGTGGCCGCCGCCGGCAGAGTAGATTGTGGTAGAACAGCTGGCGAATCACTATCCTCATCCATGGCACAGCTAATGTACGGTTGACTGGTATTGATTTCAAGCGGTGCTAACGGTGCACTACCACTACACAGCTGGGAACTTAACGATTCAACGGTGGTCTCTTCAGAGCCTTCATTAGACTTCGTTTCCGCAATGGCACTGGCACTTGAACTGCTGGCATTAGTGCTGGTTGTGGATATAGCGGAACTATCGGTTTGTGGCTTGCCTGCAGCGCCACTACTGCTATTAATGCTGCTGGTGTTGGTGTTGGCACTTTCAGTCATTGCAGGCAGCGTTACATTTGGATTAAAGGGTTCATCCAAGTCCTCCAGGCCTTCGGGCACCTTGAGTTTTGCCAATTCTTCGCGCAAATGACGATATTGTCGACGCAATACCATGGAATTGAAGGAAATCGTACGGCTACTGCGTTCATTATACTGAGGTTTACACAGTTCCTCAATCCAGTTTTCGATTTGGGCACAAATTTCATTGCGTTTCAACCAGAAGTGTGTGTGGATGACCTGGAGGCAGAAGAGAAGTACAAATTTATAAATGCGGGAAACATGAAGTAAATCTTTGAAGACGACCTGAAGGGTCGATCGATTATAAGCGAGTCTTTATAGACGACTTGAAGGGAGTCTTTATAGACGACTTGAGGGAGTCTTTATAGACGACTTGAAGGGAGTCTTTATAGAAGACTTGGAGTTTTATAGACCAAAATGGAGTCTTTATAAGACGACCAAAAAGGGGTCTTTATAGACGTCCCGAAGCGAGTCTTCATAGACGACTTGAAGGGATTCTTTATAGACGACCTCAATGGAGTCTTGATAAACAACCTAAAGAGCGTATTTATAGACGAACTGAAGGGAGACTTCATAGACGACCTGAAGGTAATCGTTAGTCCCCGGCTCTTTACGCCATCAAATCCTACAATATCCAATTCAATCCCACGGCAGCGGGTTCTTTCGTACCTGATTAACCCGAGACCATAGTGCTTCGGCCAGTGGCTGCCAACCCAGCATCAAACCTTTGCTTCACGTAGGTTTCTATGCTGCTACAACAACAACATCCAATTTGAGTTGCCTTGGAGTGTACACGCCACTGTTGAGTACCAACTCTATCAAGCCCTGTCACTATCTTGGAGTGACATCACTAGTGTTTCGAGACTTCGCCAATCACCACTTCGGTGAATTGGCCAACCCTTCTTGCGTAGAAAAAGGACGTTCCAGGACATCATCACTGCTGCAGTCGCTCGCTATATATCTGCTGGCAGAATAGCAGATTCTACCCCAAGATTCTAGGGATCACATTCGACAGCTATCTGCGACACGCTAAGATGTAGAAACCTGGCCCTCAAGTTACTAGCCGGTAGCGCTTGGGGTTCAGATAAAGAAAACTGCTGACCGCATATGTATAACACAATAGGTTGGTATGGAAAAGTATTCAAACCTGCCAGAAAGCCAACCTGAGAACTGAAACAGGGCGTCTCCTTATGTATTCAGTGAGTCATCTACATGACGAGATAAAGATTCTTCCAGTACAGCAACATAATGGCATGCTTTCTTTGCAGTATTTACTAGGGTGTCACCGCGAGAGCTGTCCCAATAACAATATAATGGATAGAACCCCCATCCAGTCATGTCAGGAGCTATCCTCATTATCTAGAAAGAGGAGTCCAAAGTTCCTATAGGCAAGGATTGATGACACCGTGCAAAACATCTCCCAGAATACAGGAGATAGACCCAGAACCAGAATAAGCAGAAAAGCGTACATGCAAACATATCAAATACTGTCACAAAAACAAGCCCAGCAGACCCGCAAACATATGCTATTACAACAAAAAATCACCCCTCTATGTAAATGTCGACCTTCTAATTAAGATGACCCCGAGATTAGATAAAAAGTGCACAGAAAATTAGAGATTCGACCCCTAACAATAAAATCAAATTTGTGGGCGGTGGTCGGTGTTAAAACGTCCAAGCTGACAACATGAAGCTGTGCTTCAAATTCTTTTCAATCGAACATCGATCAAGTTTCCGGGCGGTATCACACGAAATCTTCCTTCAACTGCTGGAGGAAATACAACAAATAAATATTAAAAAAATGCTTGTACTTACATCTTTAAAACATGGACTAGGATTTCGTATTTGCTCCAACATTGCCCAACGAACACAAGCCTGATAAATATTGCTATTATATTCACGCGATGAATGGGTGCCACTTGGTGTACCACGACTACGCTCAAACCCGGGTTCATTGAAGTAGGGTTCCGGCACCAGTATCAATGATTGTATGGATACCAAAACTTGTAGAAAACTAGATGTTTGAGCATTCCATTTCTCTTCGGGACGACCATGCCATGTATTCAATACGGATAAGCACACTTTACCATCATTGTACAAATTCGGATTGAAGCGAACCGAATGACGACCGGTTGTTTCCAAATTAATCAGCATTGGTAAATTTGGATAGTCGGGTGGGAAGAACACATCAAATTCAAAGCAACCATTGGCATATGGAGTGTCGGCAGGGCCTGTTATAAGGACCTTTAAGAAATAAGAAAAATTGGTCAAAATCAAATTTATGGAAATAAATCTCTCTTTTCTCCATCCAGCATACCTTCATAACATCAAGACGATCTGTGTCACAGCGTACAAATACCGAACTACTAAACGACAACGGCAGACTGGTGGATAGGGTGACAGCTTCCTGGGCCAAACGTTTTACCCGCGATGGATGATAACGATCGCCAGCCATGCGCACCATTTTCTCAAAATGATGTGAGACCACAAAACGATAACCATTACTTTCGGCCTCAACAATCATGTCATAGGTATCGAATTGTAACTTTTTCATAACCTCCAAATAACGTTCCTCCACCGATTTACTTTGCAGTGGCCGCTCAAAATCCATTACTTGGCCTAATTCATTTGTGACGCTGCCACCTTGATTTTGTTGTTGTTGTCCTGATCTTTGGGTTGTTTTTTGTACCAGCACTGTGGTCTCTTGAATATCGGGTATTAACAAGGCTAAGCCTTCGTCATCGCCATCATCAATATTCACGGTGACCTGTTGGGTTTGACCCTTAATGTTGGATTTTTTATTTAATCTGAAGGGGAAGAGTAACAAATTGTTGGGAAATGAAGTTTTAAATGTTTAAAGATTATTACTCACTTCAAGCGTTTGGCATAGGTATCCACACAGGTTTTCATATTGCTTAAAAGTTCCGATATTGAGGGTGAACTTTCGCCCATATTTTGTGGTTGTAACAATGTTACCAATTCCTGTGACAACGATATGGATCTTAATAACTGCAATATGGCTCGATATAATGGAATGTGTCGGGTTATATCAAGTACGGAATCATTGCGTAAATAGGAACTAAGCGCTGGAATGAGACACGACTGCTTGAGTAGAGTTAGAAATTCATTTGGAAGTTCATTTGAGGCCTTCATCATTTCGTGATAGGGCATTTCTTCGGGTGTTGGAATGCGATCACCGGGATTTATATAACTGGCAAGGACCTGCAAATTAGAGTTCCACATGGGGTAAGCAATAGTTAATTGTTGTGTTTCTTTGCTTAACGTTACCTGTAACAAAACTGTGACATGTTCCTCCTCACTTTTCTGACGCAATAAAGCTTGTTCAACATTCCAAGACTGGGTGGTGGAGCCAGTACCAAATCCTGTGCCTTTGGCCCAATACATGTGGCCCTTATCATCTGACGTGGCCATTGAGGCATCTTCACCTAAATTCATGGCTGGTTTGATACTGTTGCCATTGCCATTTGTGGTCTAAAATGTAAAAACAAAACTAGTTTTTTTTCTTGGAAGTCATTGCAATTAACCATACCTCATTCTGGCAACTTCCCAATGGATAAACCGGCGAATGATGAGTAAAAATACTCAAACAATTCAAAATCAAATGCATGGCCCCAACTTCAATAACCATGCGCCTCAGCAACATACCATCATCGGTTGTCAGTGGGGAACTATCCAAAAGCTGGCGGAAAACTTCAAAAGGCAATGTTGGCAATGTGGGAGCTAAGGAAAGACTGTAAATATCATCTGGACAAAGAAAATATTCATTTACCATTCCCTTAAATATTGTAACATTTTACTACTCACTTCCTTCACCATCTCCGGTAACACCCAAAACCAAACGCAACAGACACTGAGCCCGCAATTTATCACGAAGCAAAACATCTGAATAGGCAGGAAGACGCAAAAATAGACCAAATGCTGCCAACGAATGTTGTGGCACAGCCGTAATAGTGGCCTGTTTGGTTGTTGGTTCTGACAATGGATCCTCCAAATCTTCATAGATATCATCATTTGGTTCCAGCTTAACCCAATCATTCATGGGTGGACTTTTCTCTTTTTCGGGTGCATTATTTTGATGTTTACGTGATGTGATCTCTGGATAAACTGTGGGTAAATATTGCGCCAACAACGACAGACCACCACGACTGGAGAAACGTTGTAATGGTGAGGGTAATGGTTCCACAGAGGAAGCTTTAATCGTGCAACTTTCTTCACCACCGCCACCACCTTCGTTGTGGGAGCCACCTTTTCCAGAGATCTGTAAAATAAAATATGATAAAATGTTTAAGTTTGTGTTTATTCCACCTCTTAAATGTAATGTTTGAAATAGAAATGTTGAGTTCAAGCATTGGGGACCTTGTTCACGCAGCATGAAGAAACATAGTCCCTAAGGTAGTCTCTCACATGGATGAGTCTAGAACACAACCCCTCATATGCAAACTATAAGGAAATGTATAAGGAAACACAACTTACCAATTCCAAACTTAAACATGGCTTAGCCAATGAATAGCCTTTGCTTTGCAAAGCAGATAATAACTGGGATATTGTGGTATCACTGCCAATTTGTATATCCGGGAAATCACGTTGTATAAGCTGAACATAGTTGCTGGATGTTGTGGCGGCGGTATTGGTGGGTGTTAAAATGTCCTCCAAATTGACAAGTTCTAAAAGAAACGAAAAACAAGAAAATCTTAACTCAATTTTGTTCTGCTTGGGATGGAAAGGGGATGAACGAACAACTTACTTGAAAAGTTTGCTACCATTTCCTTGTTTTCCTTATTGGCAGCTACTTGATTTTTAGCATCTTTGATACGTTTATCTTTAGCCGTGACACCGGCAGCAACACTTAAAAATTCCATGCCATTCTCTAGTCCATTGAAATTTATTGATATATCCTTATAGGGATCATTTTGATTCTTGTCACTATCTTCTTTAAGTATATCACAGCTGGTGCTGTTGGGTAGATTAGATCCAGAGACCATTGATGTTGTTACAACTCCACTGTCCGATCGGCGATTTTCTAAAGTAGAAAAATAACATTAAAAGGGGACCTCTTTCCTGAGAGAGAGAGGGAGGGGTAGCAACTTACCAGAGAGGCAATTCTGTATAATTTCCTGACACTTGGTATTCGCACTAACCGAAAACAGCAAATGATGAGTGTTAATACGTTTCGCCGGATGATGATTGACCAAGGAAATGTTTACACTACTACTCGGTGTGGTGTAGTTGTTGGTGGATGTTGAACTTTGTAAATTCGATGCCATTGCCATAAACGTGGCATGAGGATCCTTTTTCTGCAGTGCTTGTTTACTACGCACCGATACCAATATGCGTTCATTCTCCAATAACAATTGCAGTACAAGTTGCCGTGTAAAACCAGATATGGTCTGTTTATTACTACCATCAGCATTGTTGCCACTCTTGGCGGCCAATGAAGATGAAGGCTCTCGTATAACCTCGATGAGGAGCATTGTTAAAATATTCTGATTGTTCGGATGGCAAGCCGTTACATGTGAAAAGAAGTTAATAGTGGCCCTCTCAATGCGTATAAAGGCCTGTTGTGTAGGTTCCTTGAAACCACAATGCTCTGGTGAAATGAAATCAATGGGTCGATGATTGCATAGCAATTTCAGCAATGGTTTCCAAAATATTGAACCCTGTTGGGTGCCCAACCAGTCACGCATGTGACCCTCACTACAACAATCAGAGAAAAAGTCCAAAATTTTAGGCACTAATTCAAAGGACATCAATTGAGGTTGTGAAGAGCGATTTTCATTTTGATCGGTTTGCATTTCATCCAGTTGATGGTCGCCTGCAACCTTGTCAGCATCAGTCATACAGCCGGTGGATAGAGAAGTGGCAACAGAAGAAGCTGGACCAGCAACTTCGTTTTGGCCAGATTCATCTAAAGGAGGCGGTGGCGAACTAGATCTGCGAGTGTCCTCCACTTGGTGCATCTCCACATCTTGATACAATAGAGTGTTGCAATATTCATATAAGGCATAGGCCAACAGTTTTGGCAAACCAGAATCCACAAGTTGGAAAACAGCATTGGATGATTGACAGGCCAATGCAATTGTGGCCAAGTACGATGGATGTTGGAATAATGTGGATAAATTGTCGCTGGCCACATTGGCATACCATACCTTACCACTCATTTCTTTATTATCATCGGTTAGACCACATTTACTGGAATCGGCGACATTGGCGCCGGAATCTGTTGTGCCACTACCATCACCACCACCATCTGCCCCAGTCCCTGTGGCAGTATGGGCAATCTTTACATTCAATCTCATCAACATGTGATTAAAGAACTTTGGTTGTATGTAGCACAATGAACAAAGCAATGAATCAAATGCCACTTTCAGGGGTTCTTCATTCTCCAAACGATCTATCCAATGCATACAAGCTTCAAACACATTTTCCGTTATAAGCTCCGCCAAATTTGTTACACTGTTATCTTCAAAAATGTGCCACAATATGGAGGCAATACACTTGACAAAACCACTTTGAGGATTATTGCAACGGGCCGTAGCATTGCTGCTAAAGTTTTGACGCAAATTATCTATCCATTCCAGGAGGACCTTAACCTTGTCCATAACATAGGTATCTTTGGTGGTACACAAATCGTACAATAGATCGCATATACTTTCATTGGAAAGTTTGTAAACTACAAAAAAAAAATCCAAATGCACAATGTTAATATTTCAATGGGAAGAGTATTATATAATGCAGAGAGAGGACTTACTTTGTGGACTGGTATTCCACAACAATGTTCGTATCAGTTGCAAACACAAATCTTTGCTATAGGCTCCCAATGTGAGTAAAATTGAACTGAGATTTTGGACCGCCGCATTTGGTATCATGGGCATTATATTCATTAGGGAGCAACAGGCATCCAAAAATCCTGGATAAGCCGCTGAGGCACCAATAACATCAGCAGCCAATTTTGAAGCCGACGATACTTTCGATGCCACACTATAGCAGCGAGACAAAATACGTACCCAACCAACACTTGTCTTGGCAAAAGAGTCATCATCCATGGCCTGGTCAAATGAATGCGCCGATGTGCTGCAATTTGAACTGGAGACCAGTCCACCACTGTTATTGCTAAAAATGGTGTTGCCCAAGACGGCTATTTGGGTGAGACCAATGCTGGGACTGTCTTTAGGTCTGAAAGAGAACAAAATTCGTAAATCTATTGCAAAGGATATTTGTATGAATTTCATACCTGTACAATCTCAAAACAATACTTGTGGCTATTTCCGGTTTGGCAAGTTTTAAGCGTATACATGTCATGCCCGTTGTCGTTAAGGGTGGACCAACTGGCACGGGACCCAAACCAAAATCTCTCGATATTTCTAATGCCACAGCAGATGGACATGATGCCAATGTGGGGGCATGTGGTTGCAATTGTACCTCTCGCAGTAAAATGGCGGTGGGTAAGGTAATTGTTAGATCAGCATGTGATTCATTTGGATAGAACATATAGCTCCATGCTGGCGTCCTAGGGCGTCGATGTGAGGCAACTGGATTCATGATGAGAATATCTGCCGATTGCGCCGTATCATTTTCAGCCGAAATTGTACAGAAGGGCGCAAAATTTATCAGACCATCCTGCAGGTAGCGATGATTTTGACTGCTACTGGAGCTAGATTTTTTACTATTGCCATTCGAACAGGCATGTGATACCAACTTAAGTTTTGCATTTCTGGTCATGTGTTGCATAATCATGGATATCTGAGAAAAAAGAGATGTGAATTTGTTTCTTAAGAATTATGGAGGACTACAAAAAGTGAGTGGATGGATATGTTACTCACCAATCCTGGCTGTACATTTATCAGAATTTTATTTAGTTTAACTAAATTTTTACAAATGATTTCAATACCACCCAATTGTGTAAATAAATGTACCGATGACGAGAGATACAAAACTTTGGATATGTACCATAAGAGAGGCTCTGACAAATGGAGTCGGGGCAGAGTGCTGCGTTGGGAAGTACCTAAAAAAATTCAAAATACATTATAAAATTCATGTAGTTTAAGCGGATGAGAATAAAACACATTAAGTTCGGCCGGGCCGAACGTTTTATACGATAAAATATTCTGAACAAAAATGGAATAATTAGTTTCCTATTAGGTGCAAAAATTGTTCGACCACGGATACACCAATTGACTAAATTAGGTAAAAAAATGTATCTAAAAATTTCTTCAATCTGTTGGTAGCTTTATATGGGGACAAAACAAAACATGGACCTATGTGGACAGCATGTCAAATTTCAACTACTTCGGTCAAAAATTTTAGCTAAAATCTCCAAAATATCGAAAATCGGGTGGTACCGTTATATGGGGGCTATACCAATTCATGGATCTATGTTTACGATTTTTGGTGCAAAAAAAAACCAAAACCTCTTAAAACTCCAAGTGCCAAATTGGAGCCAATTTGGGCGAAAAATGTAGCTAAACTCCTCATAATATCTTAAATCGGAAGGTGCCGTTATATGGGGGCTATATCAAAACGTGGGTGCCACCGTGGTGTTTGCTCACAAACACTTTTCAACGGTGACAAGATACCCCTCAGTAATGTTGGCG
Source organism: Musca autumnalis (assembly GCF_047663935.1). Lineage (NCBI taxonomy): Eukaryota > Metazoa > Arthropoda > Insecta > Diptera > Muscidae > Musca > Musca autumnalis. The sequence goes on along the minus strand of NW_027411644.1, from coordinate 282,037,002 downwards.
ACATTTCCTGAGTATTTCAGCCGTGAAAAACTTCTCTACAAAAGTGGTGTCTTAGACACGCCGTTCGGACTCGGCGATAAACTGTAGGTCCCATATCATTGAGCTAATATGAATCGAGGTGCACTCATTGATATGAGAGAAGTCTTCCTTGTCCCTTATGGGATGGGTGGAACAATTATATATACCAAAACGTGGGCCTATCTGGACTATTTTAGTGAAGAATTTTCTTGGCCATTGGAAACCTCAAATGTCAGATTTCAGAAAATGCAGTTAAAAGCCTCAAAATACCGTATATACCCAAACCTGAATCTATCTTAGCAATTCTTAGTGGTCATTGGGAACCTCAAATGACAAATTTCAAAAATTGTAGTTAAAATCCTCAAAATATCTTAAATCCGGCGTTACCGTTATATGGGGGCTATACCAAAAAAATGGACCTATATAGCCCATCTTCGACATGTGACCTGTCTATGGAAAAAATATACTCACGACAAAAAGACAAAATTTTAGCGTTCTATCTCAATTATTGCGGACGTTAGAGTAATTAAAACAGACGGATGGATATGGCCGTGTTAGAATTTTATCCTGACCAAAAATATATATAATCTATATGGTCGAAAATGATTAGTTCGATTTGTTACAAACAGAAAAACAAACTTAATATAGCTTCCATACAATGGAGGAAGATATAAAAAGTGATAAATTGTATTGAGTGACTATTTCAAAATATTTGTCTTGTTAAGCCTGTCTGATCCGATCAAGCTGTTTACGCACAACCCGTTCCCTACTAAACGTTACGATTCTATACTTACATGCTTCCAAATATTGGCATATGGGTGCCACAATTAGGCGAGAACTTGAAGCCTTTTCGCACAATGTTAGCAACATATTGAAGACAGCATCAGCGGCAGTTTGTGGTTCATCAAGTAAGAATGTTGAGATAGCTGGGTGAGTACCATACAGATCTGATGAAGACATTAAGGTAAACGACGAACTGGAACAATGGGAAAGAGAGCCCAACAAACGTTTCATGGTTGGGAAGTGGCGTAAAACTAAAGAAAAATAAAACAGAATGTAATTAAAACTCCTCACACATGTCCATATTAACTGTTCTATTACCTGTATCTGCAATGCAGGGAGTCTTAACACGATGTCCCTCAATATTTAATTGTTCAGCTTTAGTTTCATCTGTTTGGCATATGCTGGTGGTAAGTTCTTCTTCTTCGGGTATGGTAACATCCTGCAAAAATCGAAAAGCAAATTAGTTATTTGAAACATAGTGTAAAACATTTCCCAACTCACAGTCAATTGTCTTGGCAGTTCAGTTTGTATTAGCGATGAACATAACCTTAACAGGCTTATAATCAATGAACTATCCGAAATGGGACAATTTTGTTTTGAATGATCCGAACCCAATACATTGGCAAACAAGCTACTAAACGAATTGCCGGTATTATTTGTGTCCGATGTTCGTTGACATTGTATTTTATCACCATTGGAAATGTTATTGAAAACCAAAAATGCTGAAAATATATTAAAATTTAAGATAAATCCGAAGAAAAAAAGGAGTGCCATCACCGTTACTTACAAACACATTCGATTATGTTCAAGGAGATATTTAAATCAGCCTTATCATTGGGCATTATCAATAGATCACGCACCAATTGACTTTGGGCATCAATGGGACCCTGTTGATTGCTTATAGCACCGCCTGGTTGGACAAGTTGCAGTATTACATGCAAAAGGGTATCTTTCAATTTACGCTTGCAGGATATTACACCATCTGTGGATTCGCCCTTGCGATGCAGCCAATGTAAAAGTTCGTGTAAATGTTTGCATATGGTGGGACCAGCCTAAAGGAACGAAAGATACAATAGCTCAAATTAGAAGAATGTTTTATATTGGTTTCATTGGTTTTTCAACTTACACAACGATTTGTTATAATAACCGAACTCATGCCATAGCCAGAGAAGAAACGCAGTAGCATTTTCTCAAAATTCTCATCGTTTACAATGACCTCATTGATTCTGGTACGATCGGCATCTTCCTGGCCAAATGTTTGTGAATTACATGCCAATAGAAGGCATTGGAAACCCAAACACCATGTTCGAAGTTTCACATCATTATACCAGGCCAATGCCAAGAGTAGACCCTGTATTGCGTTTGCTCCGAATGGAATTTTTGGTACGTCGGCATTTGATATACCAGCACTGTAGGGCTTATCGGCCAATTCTCCATTTAATGTTAGCCACATTTGCAAGACTTGTTCCAGATGAACCCATGTTTCCTGCAAATAAGAAAAGGTTAAAAATAAATTATCATTAAAAGCAATGTTAACAGAATCAGTCAGCCGATAACTAAATACCAACAGTAACAGGAGTGGTTGACCTAAATGTACAGAACCCTGATTTAAATAACAATAATAATTTTCCTAGGTGACAAGAAGAAGTTTTGGTAGCCGTTTGTGGAGACGGTATCATAAACAGTGGGCCAAATTATTCCACTGACAGTCCCAACTAACACTGTCTACACAAAAAACATAATCCTTATATTTTCCCACTTACCTCCAAATGTAAATCGGCCAATATGCAATCAAATACATTCTTAAACATGGTATAGGTGTTGACACCGCAATTATATTCCGGTCCCGACCACATGTCGGTTATATAATCCGGCCACACAGCAACTTCAGGGGATGTTGTTTTAAATTCGCTTGCTGCTATTTGTGGCAATGATGAATACATGTCCAAAGATGAGACCATTGTTATTCGTCTCAAATCAGTTTCAACATTCAAATCGAGGCCAATGTCGAGACGTGAATCCATAGCACTGGATATTGATTTGCAAAAATAGTTGACGGTGTTTTTGTTCATATTGCTGTTATCTTTTTTGGTAACCGATGACGATGATTTACTGCGCTCCATGACATCAATGTCATTTAATATATCATCAAATTCAGTATCCTCACATTCAATTAACGATGGAAGGTAGGGATATTTTACAGCTGAAAGTTAATATTAAATGAAAATAATTATTTCGCATGTTTAATGGCAAAATGAAATGTTATTAGTTAAGACTCTCTCACCGTCCGAATAGGGAATCTCGCCGCTACTCGTTGATTGTGAGGTACCCATATTTTGGGACATGTAGAGTGCTAATTACAAAACACAGTAAGCATTATAAGTTAAACCATAACCAAGCAGGAGGCAATTAAGCAAATAACTATAACTCACATGTATAATCGGCAAAAAGATCTTTTGTTTCTTGGAAACTATCCAGTGTCCGTTGTCCATCATTTGTGGGTGTTGCATCATTGTCCTTATAATGGCGATCAGCATCCAAAAGGTCCTTAAGAGATTAAAAATTATATTTAAGTTAATTAATGTTGATTAGCAGAGTTAATCCCCGTGAGCTTTCTCACTCTCTCCTTTAAGTTGAAGCGACAGGGAGTGTCAAAATTTATGGGATATTTATGTTCCGAATAAGGCTGAATGACCTAAATTAAAATACTTACCTGCAATAGACAAGTTATGGCATGGACAGCCCATGGTTGCTGCTGATCATTCCACACGGCCATGCGTATCAAATGTTCCAATTGATTTATGGTAATAATTTTGGATAATTGGACTGCTGGGCGACAAGCAGACACCAAACGGGCTATGACCTAAAATTGACACACATAGTTAATGGCCCCTAAGGTTTACATTGATTAGCCACCTTCGCCGTACCTTGCATGTCAATAAAAATTGATCCATATTACAGGTGAAATCCATTTCTAGCAGTAGTGCAATTAGACCACGTATCACAATCAATATATTGTTCAAACGTATATTCTTGAGACCTTTATCGAAATTGTTTTCAGGCTCCTGTGGGGTTTCCTTGCTGGGCTTGGGTAGCATACTACTTTTGCTGCTCTTACTCGAAGATTTTGGTTTGCCAGTAATCTCCATAAATATACCAGGGTGCTAAATAAAATTCATAATTAAAATATGGACTTTTCGTTAAAAAAAAATACAGGGGGTTATTCTTCCCCGTGAGTTTTCTCACTTTCTTATTTATCGCGGGGAATTTTCGCTAAGAAAACCCCCCACAAACTCACACCTACCTCATTTTGGATCATATAGATTTTCTTGCCCCAATCGGCATAGGGTTGTACGCTGTATTTATTCTGTTGAATAATACGCTTCTTAAAGCATCTCAATTGTTTGCCCGAACTATTTGAGGATTGTCCTCGTGTCTTGGCAAAATCAGTTTCACAACTCATAAAGTCCCAACGATTGGCAGCTGTGAGATGTGAATTGTTAGCTAAACTATTCTTACCATTAAACCTATGTGGATATTTCTTACATTTGTCTTTCCTATCGTCCAAACAAACCGACAGGAATAGCAACAGCCATGTTATAAGTTGTAAATCAGATTTGGTACATAAACTGCCGATAGATGATGTCTCAGCATCGGCCATATTCAAGCCAGAGGCAGTAGCTTCTTGGTAACGTGGCGAAATTGGTGCCAATTGTTTGGCCAATGTCTTTAGGATTGCATCAATAACAATGGAACGACAATTGCCCATGGATATACTGCGTCTACCCAAATAGGTTAGCAAAAAGAAGATTCTGAAAGAAAGCAAAAATAGATTATTTTATAAAATTTCTACATTATTTATATAGGGAGAAACAGAATCCAGTAACAATATTCTTAAATTATTGTCAATTGTAAAATTAACAAATCTATGGCCGGCCGAGCCATAGTAGAATGATATTATTGTGCCATGGGCCGAGCTGAGGTGGTGTCATATTCAGTTTTCATAGGCACAAAAATATGTTAAATTTGCAATTGTGACCTCGGTGGAAGGTAAGGCTCATATTGGGGGCAAACAACTGCACGACTGTTGACAACTACTGAATAGACAATCTGTGGCCGATCTAAGGGCCAGGCCTCCCATATGCAAAAGATTTCCACAAAATAAATGAAAACAAAAACAGTTCGACAATTGTTACAAAGCTACTGAATATTGATAAAGATTATGCTTCTTTTCGACCAATCAACTTACCTATCCTGTGGAAATATTTTACTATTTTGCGATGAGAATAAGGTGCAGAAAATGTTGGCCAAGAAATCACCCCACCAACTTTGAACACAACACATGCGAACCAACAGGGAACAGGTTGCCAATTGTATGTGCGCATCTCCATACACAACAAATGAGTTGAAAAGCATGTTTGCAACATCCACTGTGAACAGCTGTTGCATTGCCATCATATCCTAAAACGTGGAATGAGAATTATCAAACCTTTTTTAAATATAAAATATAAAACCTACCTTTAAACTGTACTCTATGGAGAAATTCAATAGAATTTCTATCAAAGCTTGGCCCAAAACTCGTAATTTATCACGAGATGCTGTGCGCAGAGCATTTGAGTTATCCATTATCGATTCATTGTTGTCACCTGCTGCAGTTTGTTGTTGCAGTGAAGACTCTAAACGATTGATGACATTACGTATAACATTGATTTCATGCTGCAGAACAATGCATTCCTATAAACAAAAATTTGATTAATTTACAAATCTTCTTGTAACATTGTTTCCAAAACCCATTACCTCATAAATAGATGTAATCCTTCCACCCTCCATTGTTGCATTGGTATCATCTTCACTGCGCTGTTTATTAATAAAGGCCTGCATGTGAGCAACATTTGAAACATCTGAATTAAGCAGCGGCGTTAGCAGCTCCAAGAGCTTACAACTGGCCAAGCTATAGCGACAATGAACATCTTCGTGTAACGAATACAAGGCCTTAATTTGTGCTTGTATATTTTGTGGTTTATGACCCATATATTTCATAAACATATCACCATAACCATCGGATTCCAAGATGATAACATGTCCAAAGAATGATCCCAATGGTATTTTACATTTGGTCGATGACATACCAATACGACCCATAATAGTTATTTTCATATAACGACAAATGGGTGGTGGTTGTATATCACTAAGCACCAAGGTTTTTGTTCCAATATCGGGGGCCACCACCAAGCGAACACAATCGGTCTCCTCATCAAAACACCATATATCAATGTGCAACGAAGCCAATTCATCACAGGCTGGTATAATTAGATCCGTCAAGAGGATTGGGGAACCAAAATCCAATACCACAAATCGACGAGCACCCGAATGCATACGATCGATAACAATCATTTGTTTGGATGGTGGCGACAATAGTTTGTGCCATGGGAATACATTGGAAGATGAAGAGTTTACATTCAAATTATCACCAGCAGCGCAGTCACCACCAGTAACAGCATTCGTTGATTTTTCTCCAGCCGGTTGTTCACTATCATCTTTGTTATCGGCAGCTTCAGCTGATGTTTTTACATTCGAACCCAATTGTTGATCAATATATTCACATATGAATTTAAATTTAGGCAATGAAGATCCACCACTGCCACTACCGCTGCTACCACTGGCGGAATTGGTTTTTATTTTAGATGAGCTGTCTTCAGCTTCAAAGGTGTCGTTTTTGATAACAACAGTGGCTGTAATTATAAAATTAAAATATATTGAAATTGATAATTTTTTTAAAATTTGTTGTAATTCTTTTATATTTTAATTGAGAAGTTTTGAATCTCAAAAAGAATTTCGAAGTGGTATTCGTTCTATATAAATGTGCCTACCGATATATTTCCTATCTCATTCAAATCTTAACTTGCAAAGGACGGCGTCTACCCTACTGCTAGCAAACTATGTAAAGGCAATCCGCTTTTCAATGGTTTAGAGAAGTTCGCCTTCAGAGGAAATGAACTTGAGATCTCTGAATACGAAGACAAGGGGTTCTGAGTCCAGAAAAATTATGACTTCCCAAGCAACGTTATTTTTCCATTGATGATGGCTTGAATAATATCCCCTTACTTTTCTGACGCCTTTTTATTCATCCTTATATCTCTGACAACGCGATACAGCTCGATGAACGATAATTGCAACGATCTCTGCCACATCCATTGAAGTCGATACAACAGACTTGTGATACCCGATAACAGTCATGGAGTTATTAGTTACTCAGTTGGTAATCCCAGATCACTTGGTAAAATTTTGCTGTTCGATCTCCCTCTTGCCCCTCTTGCTTCCATCCCTGAAAAGCATTCCAAGAAGTCCAAATCCTCTAGAGTGAAGCAGGGAGTTTCCCAAGGAGGGGTGATATATACGCAAATGCTACAACAATCCGCGAGAAGATGAAAAGTAAGAATAAGGTCCTCAAGTCCCCTGTCGGCCGCACTCGGGGAGCAGATACTTTGTTACCCCGATTCAACGCGATAGGCCAGTATTGTGGTAAGCTGTGGGACGCCAGCCCTGAGAACTGCAATAGGAGGTTAATATTTTGTCGATACGTCGGCATAAAAACATCCAAATCGACATCTAGTGAATAGGAGGAACTCACCGCCCTGTCATGTCAGGAAATATCTTCATGATGTAAAGAAAGGTACGAATATATAAAAGAGAATATCTAGATCGACAGGCATATCAAGCAGGTTTGAGTCGCGGAGGCTGTAAGAGCGAATGGTATGAATACCGTACACGGATATCACTCACCATCCGTGCCAGCGGACGAACAACATAATCATATGAATATAGTACACGGATATCACCCACAATCCATGCCAGCGGACGAACAACAGCCACCTCGACAAAGTTCAAGTTGTTGCAGTCGAACCAATTCCTATTTGGTACAACGTAGAACATTTACCATGCAAGCAACAACGGTGCTCTGGAGCTATTCAACAGGCAGACAAACCTACTTATCTAACCCAGGCACGTCAGGAGAGACCTTCATGATCTAGAGAGAGAGGTCCAAAGGTATAAAAGAGAACCGCTAGATCAACGAGCCTATCAGGCAGGCTTGAATCGCATTCACACCAACATGGTTGCGCAAGCAGTACGAAGATACAGTGTGAATGCCGTACTTGGAAACCATCCCCCATCCATCGCAGCAGAAGAACGACAGCTGCCAAGGCAAACACGAGTGGTTTTAGCTCAGTTAAGATCCGGACGATGCAGCCGCCTCAATTCGTATTGGGCCAGAATTGACGATACCCAACATATGCCCAGCATGTGGATTGGGACCACACGATACTCTGCATTTATTCAACTGCCCAGCTAACCCCACTCACCTGTCTCCTCATTCTTTATGGACGCAACCAGTCCAGGTTGCAGAATTCTTGAGTCTGGATACAGAGGAACTTGATAACTGAAATAATACACGAACGAACATATATGCGTTGCTACAACAACAACAACAACTTATCTAACTGTCATTTCGTTTTGGACTCATCCTATCCATTTGGCGCCAATTTTAACCATGGAGTTGAAAGTAGGACCATTCAACGATCCATACGAGATATATGGGAGCACGACGACATCCACCAATGAAGTTACCACTAGGATCACAGAAGGACTAGACAGCAAAAGACCACACCAAGGAACTGTATTAGTGGCGCTAGACTTGTCGAAAGTATACCATTATCTTGAGGGACGTCATGGAAACTACATGACCTGTAGACAGTCTTATGTCGAATTGCGAGGACACAAATCTCCTCCCAGAAAAAACAAACAAGGGACAACCCAAGTGGGGGTACGTACCATTCCCCTTACTTTTCAACTTTTGCGTATCGATGATCCCAATCAATTGATCTCCCCATTCTTAAAGACCTTCGAAAATCCTAATCTAAAATGATCTGTCCCAAAGTCCACAGCTACCGTCTTAACATCGTGTAAATGACTTGCCAATTCACACAAGTTCTAACGATGTGATACCTTTATGTTTGCGGATGACATTTTTCTGGCATACTAAAACCAAACCAACATTAATGCAAGTTGCACCAGAACCCTCTCAGAAAGAGACGTCTCAAAAAGATTTTATTTTCGACCAAATAATTCAACCAAATCCCCCAAAGAACCCTCACATGATGATTTACAAAATGAGCTGAAGGCAACGCAGGCAGGCAACGTTCGTACACGACATCATTTCGCATGACCTGCAAATACTACAGACTTGCCACTAGAGTCACTATGAACACATCCAGTGGTAGCGGTCCGTTTTCTTATTTTTGATTCAAACACCGATACAACTTAGCAAGTAGGGGTTACAACAACAGTGGTAATGATAACTGTGGTCTCATGGCAGTTTCCACAGAAGTGAATTGCAAAACTTCAAGACGGAAATGCAATGGACATAAAACATGATGTTGAAAATTAGAAAAGCAGAATAATTAGAAGATTATCAAAGGATACCAAGGAATGGTGAGCATGCCCGCCTTGCACTCAAAAGATCATGAGTTTCGTACACTGATAAGACGTCATATTTTGGCGGTGGCTGAACAAATACGTCTGCAAATTGAGAGCCATATTTCGTCTGTATATTTTTTTACAACTGGTATCGTATTACTCTTCAAAAAACCCTTCGAATTTGACTATAAAAGTTGCCCCATATCATTAAGTTAAAATATAATAGAGTTGCACTCATTGATATTGTAGAAATATCCCTCCCGTTGATCATCTGGAATGTTTGTAGGATATCGCTGATAATTGTTAGGATTCCATTAATAACTCATTAAAATTATTCTAGAAATATAAACAGTGCATTTACTTACGTCCTATGCCATTGGGTTTCAAATAAGTACTTTCAGAGCCATCCATTTTCTTCTCCAGTTTTGTTTTGTCAACCAAGTTATTGGCCTTGTTTTTGACATTATTAAGAATATCATTCATCTAAGAAGAGAGAGAGAGAGAGAGGGAGAAAATTAAGAATATATTCAAAACATTATTATTCAGTATATACGAAGAAAATAATCTCTCAAACTTACTTTATCCGAATACATTTGATCGACAGTTTCAACCACCATAGGGGCTATTAGCAAATCATCCATATTGACATTAGATGTACTGGCGCTAGATGACACCGTATCCATATTGTCGATACGTGTAGCTTCCGATGTGGCAGCACAATTGAAATGTAACTGTTCTACTTCTAATAGGCCGCGTAATTGATTGCTAACACTTTTACATTTTATCAAGTGGGGAAAAGTGCGAAAATCAACACCATCTGGGGGGCAAGACAGAACATTACAAATTAACGAGGGTGATTCATGCATTGAATTTAAAAAAACATTACCTATGGAACACAATTTCTTGATGTCAATGCCGGCCGCTTGTACCAGACCAGCATTGTTTCGTATAATATTCATTAAGGTTGAAGAAAAGTTGACATTATTCTTGTTTACATTTGGTAGGTCATAGTCAAAGATATCCGGTTCAAAGGGGAAACCATAGAGGCCAAATCTTAAATAATAGTTACAATTAAAGTATTAGCATCCCTTGCATCACTATTCAAGTTCCCTGTAATTTACCTTGTTCCAATTAATGCACCATATGGATCCCAACGTCTTTTTATCTCCTCCGATATATCCACCAATAGTTTAACACACATTTCCGATATCCCATTGTAGGTTTTATTCGTTGATGTTATACAGGCTAACATAACATACCAACGTACGACACTGGCATGTTTGGCAAATGGCAATTCATTAAAGGTGGTAGCAATGGCATTTCGCAATGCCACATCCAGCTTGGAAGATCCTTTACTATTGGCTGGTAAATTACAAAAACCACTGAAAATATAAAACAATTACATTCGTAGCCTTCGTAACTCTCAGCAAAACGTCCTTCATTCCCACTTACTCTGTCAACATCAGCATTAGTTTAACACATTTATGAGCCATACTCCGATTACTGTGTATGATACAATAACGTAAGGTATTCTCCAAATACTTTTCTGCTTGGCATATACACTCAAGTTGTTGGGCCAAGATGGGTTGTCCCTTTTGCCGTTCGGATTTTGGTGAACGGAAACGTTTCAAACGTATACAACATATCCATGTTAATATATCGAGGGCATAATTTCGTGCCAACATTGAGGACTTTTCATTGCTTATTATTTTGAAGAGATTATCGAGCAGTTGATTACTCTCCAACATGGCAATGCGTTGAAGACGTTCATTGGGAATGTGCGACTGGGCCTTTACGCCACGTACATAAATTGAGATTTCATGTAACCAATCACATCCTGAAAAGGGGGAATAAACAACGAAAATATTTAGAAATTTTAATCAATTTTTGAAATCTCTCTTGTTGTTGTAGTAGCTAAAATACATGTACTCGCTTTTATTATTTTTATTTAACGGTTTTTGCTTCCAACTCCAAGTTTAAAATGATGACACCTACATAGACTTTATCCATAACGATATGGGAGTTAGTTGGGTTGGTTTGGCTGGGAAGTTTAACAGGTGCAGCGCATCATGAGGCCCGTTTTCGCAGATGTTCTGCGACACATTATTAATCTATCGTTTGTTAGGGCAGATCTTTTTGGTGTGCCGCCATGGAGGGTGATGGCTGATCGCCGAGGACGGTATTTATACCATCCGCTCTAATAGCCTCCGTGAAGGCATCATTATGAATATTACTCAGACCTGTTGCTCCAAAGGTTCCCTTTTATATACCTGCATATATTTGAATCTCTCTCTAGATCATGGAGATTTTTCCTGATATGCCTGGACTGGGGTACTTCTCCACAAGATTATGATTTGGATGATTTGGGCTATAGCTCCCAAGCAAATACTACATCGACAACATTTTGATGTGCCTCCTCATGTAAATGGAGACATCCTGTTGCAGTTCTCAGGGCTGCATTCTGCCAGGTTTGTGTATTCTTCCATTGCGTACCACTTACGTTGGCATACCATACTGGCGCAACATACCTTACCACAGGTCTACCTATCGCGTATGTAGTTAACAATATTTCATTAACTGTGAACTTGACACATATAGTTTGAAACAAAGCGGTGGGTCAGTACATTCAACACCATGGAACAGCTTAGAATGGCTGTGTCAAAAGCTTTAGAGCGGTCAAATGCTGTTCTGTGGTCCGGCCTGTTGAGGCCTCGTTTGCGCCGTAAACTGGGTGGTACTGTTGCTTTCGGGTTGCTAAACAATTTGTCGGCTAAAATATCCCGTGCACCTTTTCGGATTTCTCAGAACCTTGACAGAAGTCCCATCACGTTTTTTCGCAGGGTTCCAAAACGTCTTAACATTTGTCCATAATTTGCTGCTACCGAGTCCAAAGTTGCAGCACTTCAGTTGCTCTAGCCCCTTCTTTCTGAGTCTGGGGTCACTAGCTTATGGTCCTGGAGATGGTCCAACCGCCAAATCACGTCATTCGTCAGACAAGGGATGCTCTAATCCTGGCGTAAACGTCCTCGTTCTCGGTGCAATGTCTCTAGCTATATATCTGCTCTGCCAGCGTTATTCTGTGATCTTCGGATGAATGCCATTGCTTATGATGCGCATTGGAACCCCCTAGGACCAACCGGCTATCACCTTTCTGATGTTAGGTGAATAACAAAGGGCCAAGATGCTACATCGGCGGGATATACACATTCAGCAGTTCTATCTCAGCGTTTCAACACTTGACCGCTACTCACATACACTCCAAGTATAGGTTACTAGAGTCAATCTTAAGCGAGATAGGTCTGTACTGGACAAACTTGTGCAAGTGCATCGCATCCATTTCTCGCAAGACAGAAACGAAGCACGTTGTATCCACCACTGCTCCGAAGACTGCAGGTGTTTTCTATTTCATTTCTCGAATCGGCGCATCCATCCTTCTTCAAATCATAAAATTCACCATCTCATCAACCATCCAACGTAAACTATCGCCGTTGCATCTCACAGTCACCTACCTATGGTGGATGATAAACGGAACGAAGCATGCTCTGGGGTTACTTTGTTCTCGATGGGGAATTCCGAATCAATAAGTCGAAAATCCGTGAAGAGAAGGAAGAAGTTGCCTGAAGCAGGATTGGATCTTCGGTCAGGAAATATCAATGTGATTTAGTGAGATTGGTCCTACTTCTAAATCAGCATTTTTTTAATAAGTTTCAAGGCAAAAAAGAATGACTTTAGCACAACTAGATCCGTGATATGAAGCCTCAATTCTTACTCTACCAAAATTTACTATCCGACATAAATTAAAGTTCTACCTTCAATAAAAATGTATGTAGACCCTCCATTATATTTGAGGGTACACAAAACAAATAACATACCTCTTGTTTTACACTGGCCATCCTTGGCCGGATCACCCATTGTTTTGATGTGTAGCAAAAAATTACGGGTGCGTGTTTTGAAAAGCTTTGGCGATGTTAAAATAACAGTGCCACCCTGATCACACAAATCTATGCACGATGATAATTCAATGGGGCCAGCCAAAATTTCAGCATTGTGCGTTTGTAAAAATTCCTCATTCAATACGGGATTTTCATTGTTTCCTAAAAAAAAAAAAAAAACAAAAACAATTAAAATAATTTGCACAATTTTTGTTTTAATAAAACAGAAATTTTTAACCCACCTTCAGTGCTGCTGGAGGGTTGATCACCTGAACCGCCACCCACATCAGCTGATGAATGTTTAAAACTGGAATGTGGTCCCTTCATGCGATAACCAAAACCACTGGTATTCTGTTTCAGCAATGTTACTTGAATGGCAGCCGGATTATGGCACTGCTGGTACAGGGAAAATTTCAAGTCAATGTGACCCAAAGTTGCAGCTAGCAATAGATTTATTTCAATGATGTGTTCATCCCAAGTGGTCCTGGAATGAAATGCAAAAAAAAAATGTTTACGAAATTCTCCCTACATAAATAAATTCTAATACTTACGCATCATTGTGTAAACGCCATGTGTGTTGGGATTGTTTTCTTTGCTTTTGCGCTTGTACCAAATCATTCCAACAACTAGGCACCTCGGCTGTATATGGAACAACTTTGTCATCAAATTGTGTCAGCGAGTAGAGGGTACGCAAATCGTCTAGCGTTAGCTCTCCACTGCGATAGGCCAAAAGATTGGATGTTGTTGCTGAATTCATGGATGTCGATGAAGGTGAGGGTGAAGCTTGAGAAACAGAGCCCGCAATACCCGAACCACAATCTACTTTTATGGAAGTGGTAAAACCACTGCTGGTGGTAGTTGGTGTTGTATACCGAAGTAAATCATCCATGCTGGGGAGGCCTTCTGCTCCTTGTTGTTCCCCACCCTTTTGTGGTCTTACTCCATCCGTAACGCAACGCCCAATTCCCCCACCACTCAACGCAGTTGGACAAGCCTCCTCTTCGATATCAATCATTTCATCTCCCGACTCATTATCGGCATCATTCAAAGAGTAAAATATCAATGAACCACGACGTGTACAACAACACAACCTCTCCAAACTACGACAATAGGCCACCGATGTGAAATGATGTTTCTCCTCCTTGATGGTACTGATACGTTGAAAATCTGCCAATGAGATAATCTCAATTGAGCCATCGGCACAAACCACACAAAAAGCTCCACAATTTGTTGTCACCGATGATGATTCGGAGCCGATCTGGATTGTTTGGAAATTTGGCAGCATACAAATTTGTTTGGGATAATTTTGACGTGAAAAGGTCATGGCTATTTTGTGTTCATTCGGTATGACCCCATTGAGACAATCGAAGAGCAATAACTGGCCACCAATGGTTGGTTCTTCTTCGTTCATGGCATAGTCATCATCATCATCTTCGTGTTCATCATTACCGCTTTCAGTGTTTATGACATCTGTTATGATCATTTGATTCTTGTTGCTTCGCGTCACCGGCACCTTGGTCTTGACCAATTTAACCAGTAATTGATTGCAGTTGCTATTGGTTGGTAAGATTTCTGCAATTTCAACCAGCTCATCCTCGGAGGACAATTGGAAGTCTCCCTTCAGGGCATTACTGCGCTTGAGTATGCAACAACTTTCCACGATACAATCAATATCTTCACTGACACTGGGCTTTGGTGTTGCCCCATTACCGCCACCTCCCCCACCACCACCAGTCTCGGGATTAGGGGAATTGTTGGTCTTTACCGTGCTGTCGTTGTTCATGACTGTCTTCGTCTTTTGAACATTCTTGGCAGCTGTCAATAAACTTTCCTTGAAATAACTGGCGTCCATTTCAATGTCATCAGCATTAACACTTGGTCCACCGCTACCACCTCCTCCTACACCAGACAATGAGTTGTTTTCCACCGGTTGTCCGTATTCATAATCAAATAGGCTATTCAAATCGTTAAATTGTTCAGCCATTTTCTTAAATTCAGCCTCTAGATAGGCATCATTAAAATCCAACACGGAATCCGATTTATCAGCTGATGTTGCGGGAACAACTACCTCGGGTGTTGTGGCTGGTACTATATCGGCGACAAATCCATTGCTATCAAGTCCATCTAAATATTTGTCAAAAATTGAACATTGAGTTTTGGTGTCATCACGTTCATCATGATATTTCTTATTAAGATGAGTTTCATTATTATTATTGTTGTTGTTATTGTTGCTTGATGATGAAGAAGAAGAAGGATCGCCGCTTGCTGTATATTATGATTCGGCGTAGACGACAATGGATGAGGATAATGATACATAATAAAAGATATATAAATATATGGAAGTTTCAAAAACATTGTCAGGGATGTTAATCTGAACAATCTTCCCAATTTGGATTTAAAGTTTTTCTTTGTGGAAAAACTTTATATAAACTTCCAATAAGCGGCATATTTTTTTGATTTCGAATCAAACAATGACTCATTTAACACAAAAGCAAGTCGTAAGGGCGGTACATCATTCCACTGGATCGAATCTGTTATATCCTCCACCATGAGTACATACTAAGTTCTAGCTGGAAAGTACATTTTTTTCTAAAATTTCTCCATATAAAATTTTTAACGAAATAGGAGCTTTCGGGTCCCTTATCTCGGGTAGGATGTAGTAAATCTAAGTTCCACTTCTTTTTGTAACTCCTCCACAAACGTTAAAAATGTAATTAGATGCAGATTAAGGCCTACACCATTTTCACATGTAATTCGAAACATTCCAGTTGTAATTCGTAAAATTTCATTTGTAATTGGATTAGTCTATTTTATTTGTAATTCGAGAATTCCAATTGTAATTCGAATATTCCATTTATAATTCGAATTATTTTATTGGTAATTCGAATTATTCTATTTGTAATTCGAAATATTCCATTTGTAATTCGAATTATTGCAAATTATCCCATTTGTAATTCGAATTATTCCTTTTGAAATTCGAATTATTCTATTTGTAATTCGAATTATTCTGTTTGAAATTCAAATTATTCTATTTGTAATTCGAATTATTCCAATTGAAATTGGAATTATTCCATTTGTAATTCGAATTATTCCTGCGACGGCCGGTTCTATGTACCGGATTAACCCGAGGAATCATCTTCTCGGCCAGGGGCCGTCTCCTCAGCAACAACTTATTCGTATTCGTCTTTATTTTTATTTTGGGAGCGGCATGTCCCGGAATGCCTGCTCCGGATTTTTTTGGTCCGTGCCGGGATTGAAAGTAACCCCGGACCATGGTTTTGCACCGTTTGTCAACGTCTCATCCACCATAGGTCGGTGTCATTGAGATGTAACGGGTGCCGAGGATGGGTGCATTTCAGGAACTGTTCAGACTTGACCTTCCTGAGGGAGTATTATATGTATATATATATATATATAGTCCTTTTAATTCCGACTGGAACATAGGGCCGTCGAGGGAGTATTATGACAGGGTCATAATACTCCCAATATAAACCCTGGGAGTATTATGACAGGGTTTATATTGCTTCGTGCTGCACCAACATGAACTCCAGTGAGTCTTCACCATCAACATCATCGGATTATGAAACTCCCCCGCAATCTCCCCGACAGCAGTATCAGCCGCAGCTATTAACACCGCGTATTGCTGTCCCAGTTCCTGAGGATGTGACATTCCTGCAGTTTAACTGCGATGGTCTTAGAACCAAGATCAATGAGATCGTGAACTTTATGAGTCGAAAAAATGTTATGGTCGCGGCGATCCAGGAAACGAAGCTGAGCAACAACAGCAGTCTTCGGAGTTGTGACGTTCTTCGCCAGGATCGTACGAGAAGTGAGGGTGGAGGGCTTGCATTCCTACTGCACCAGTCTTGCCAGTACAGACCTATCTCGCCTGAGCTAGACTCTAGGGACCCATACATGGAGTGTATGGGGGTAGCGGTAAGGTGTGGAACCGCCGAGATAGAACTGCTGAATGTGTATATCCCGCCGGTCAATAGCTGTGCCCAGCGTTATTTGCCTAACATCAGATTTCTGTTGCGAGGTGATAACCGGCTGGTCCTAGGGGACTTCAATGCGCATCATGAGTTATGGCATTCAGCTCTAGGGAATGATCAGAGAAATCTGACCAGATCTGGCTGAGCAAATAGATAGCTCCACATTCTGCACTGCGAACGAGGACGCACCCACCAGGATTAGAGGAGACTGCCACAGTTCGCCTGACATATCCATCGTATCACCCGGTCTGACGAATGACGTGACATGGCAACCCGTCATTTCCCTTGAGTCAGACCGTCCCTCAATCCTCATCTCCATAAACAGACAACCAGACTTCCTAACCTGTGAACGCCGCACTTTCATTAATCATGGGAAAGCGGATTGGCAAGGTTTCAGAGAGTTCTCTAATCAACGTTTCAGAGAACTGCCCAATCCCTCCGATGTTCGGGTAGCAGAGATGAAATTCAGAGACATCATCACTGCTGCAGCCGCTCGCTTTATTCCTGCTGGTCGAATACCTGAAATAAGACCCAATTTCCCAGCAGAGGCTACGGGATTTGCTAATGAGCGTGATGAGCTTCGCCGCAAGAACCCTAACGACCCCAGAGTCAGGGAACTGACAATGGAAGTCAATAGATTAGTCGGTGAACACAAGCGGAAAAAGTGGCTAGAACATCTGAAGTGCTGCAACATTGGAGTCGGCTGTAATAAATTGTGGACAACGGTTAAGGCGCTATCGAACCCTGGTAGGGGAGACGATCGGACATGTGTCATGTTTAACGGCGTGGCTGCGACAGATCCGAGGCCCTGGCTATTTCTGCTGCCAATTTATCGAGCACCCGGATAGCGACCGGGCGAAGAGAAGTGTTTTGCGTCGTTTGCGATCTCTTCCAGCCGAGGAAGAACCGCCACAATTTACGATGAATGATGCAAAGCGCTTTGACCTGACGGAATTTCTATGGTGATGCTAAAACAGCTGGATGACCCAGGAGCCGAGTATTTAAGCAAGGTCCTCAACTTATCGCTAGCGACCCTAATAGTTCCCGATGCCTGGAAGATGGGCAGGGTGGTCCCACTGCTGAAACCTGGCAAAGATACCAGTAAAGGTGAGTAATACAGGCCGATTTCACTTCTATCGCCAGTAGCAAAGATACTCGAGGCATTACTCCTCCCCAGCATCAGAACGTGTTATTCAGTTGCGGATCATCAACACGGATTCCGGAAGCAGCATTGTACCACAACAGCACTGCACGCCATTTCCACATATATTGGACGAGGACTCAACCAGGACAAACCATGTCACAGAACAGTGATGGTAGCATTGGATCTGACCAAAGCGTTTGATACGGTCAGCCATGCTAGGCTGTTCGAGGATATCGAGAATACTAACTCCGGCCTTGTCTGAAACGCTGGGTCATCAACTATTTGTGTGGTCGCCAGTCATACGTGGAATTCAGAGACAGGAATTCCAAACCCCGTAGGGTGAAGCAGGGAGTTCCCCAAGGAGGGGTGATATCTCCGGGACTGTTTAACCTTTACCTCTCTGTAATTCCACGCCCTCCCGACGGCATTGAGTTATTTACGTACGCGGATTGTACACTCATGGCGCCAGGTCCCAACATCGGTAACGTTTGTGACAGGCTAAATGCCTATCTCATTGATCTTGTAGAGTTTTTTCACGCGAGGAATATGAAAATATCCACCACTAAGTCAACACAGCCACACTGTTGACCACATGGACGGGGCAAATGAAGCTCCCACTGAATGTGCAGGTCGACGGTGCAATTATTCCGACCTCAAACTACCCCAAAGTCATAGGGGTCACATTCGATAGAATGTATAAGTCGTCCCAGCATACTACAATTATCTGCGATTAGCTGAGAAACAGGAACAAGGTCCTCAGGTCCCTACCACTTGGGGTGCGGAAAAAGAAACCTTGTTAACCACACACAACACCATAGGTCGGTCTGTGGTAAGCTATGCGGCGCTAGCGTGGATTTCTAACGTATGTTATACTCAATGGGATAAACTACAAAACTGCCAGAATGCTGCCCTGAGAGCAGCTACAGGGTGTCACCTCATGTCTGCAGTGGACCATTTACATGAGGAGACCAAGATCCTTCCTGTGCGTCGACACAACAGGATGTTGACGATGCAGTATTTGCTTGGATGCTATAGGCAAGACCACCCAAATCACCCCCAGGCAAGTTAGGGAGGATTATCGAGATCTGGAGAGAGAGGTCCAAAGATATAAAAGAGAACCTCTAGATCAACGTGAATACCAGGCAGGTTTAAGAGACATTCACACTGATGCGGTTGCAGAGGCTCTGGCAGCCTACAGTGCGAATATCGTCCTCGACGTGGCAGCCGTGGCAGCAGAAGAACAAAAGCTGCCAAGACAAACGAGAGTCGTGTTGGCACAACTTAGATCTGTAGTGGGATTCTGTAACTCATTTTTGCTGTTACCAACAAAAATCGGTAAAACTAAATCGCAGAATTATGACTACAAACAGAAAGAAAATTTGGCATCACTGTTCGTGTCCGTAGAGGCTAGCGACTATTTTTTATTCATCGTTAACTTACCGAAAAATTTCGTTAATTATCGAAATTATAAGCATTTTCATTTTACCGACAATTATCGATAATAGCAAAAATGAGTTACAGAACCCCACTACTGGTCGATGCAGCCTCCTCAATTCTTACTGGGCCAAGGTTGATGGCACACAGAATATCTGCCCAGCATGTGCACCAGTCCGCATACTACGCAGCACCTGTTTAACTGCCCAGCCAACCCGACTCTCTTTGGACGAATCCTATTCAGGTGGCGTCCTTTCTAAACCTGGAGCTGGAGGCAGAGCCGAATCAATAAAGTAAAGATTTACATGTACTTGTAGAAGCTGCTACAACAACAACAGTTTAAATAGACAGAGGATGTTCCTCAACCTCGTCCACCGGAAAAGACCCCCAAAGTTTCAGTGAAGAAATTTGGTAAAATCTATCATTGACGAAATAGGAGGAAGCTATGTACAAAACAGTGATCCATGTATCCACCTCTAGTCAGGATACTTTACCACAAATCGTTGTTGTTGTAGCAGCATATAAAACAAATCGTTGGTAACGAGGCTGAACCGAACCTGTTCCATTGTTAGCGTCGGATAAACCCGAAAAGCCAAGTTGGTAAGGAACAAAGAACGCACCCCAAGTTTGTAATTAAGTTCGAAAGGAACTATCCTCATCTTCCTAGAAGATAAAACAACAAAACAAAACATTGTTCCACAACATCCCATACGGGACAAGGGAGACTTCTCTCATATCAATGAGTGCACCCCGATTCATATTTAGCTCAATGATATGGGACCTACTGTTTATCGCCGAGTCCGAACGGCGTGTCTTAAGACACCACTTGTGGAGAAGTTTTTCAAGGCTGAAATACTTAGAAAATGTCGCCAACATTTCACTGTGGTGTATTTTGCCACCGTTGAAAAATGTTTGGTGTTGCCTGGCCGGGGAATCGAACCACCTACCTTCTGCGTGCAAGGCGGGCGTGCGTACCATTGCACCACGGTGGCACCCACTTCCTAGAAGATACTATCAGCAAAATTCCCACATCAAGTGCAGGAGTGATCCCTCTCGAGATCCCTTTGGAGATGACGACTGTGGGTGGAATCGCCTCTTCTAGTGACAGAATAGTTTTGGGGACTATGGCACAGCCCCAACTTTGGTGTCAAGGCCATCAGTTAACACTCTACCTCAAAGGAAAATGTGGAGGTGACAACAAAGTCCCAAAAATGATGTTTTAAAAGGTGTTGCAGCCATCAGATCCCCCTCCTCAATGCATAAGGTAAGTGTTCGACCAATGTGGGTAGATCAGTCTTCCGAAAAAGACTTCTAAGAAGCCTACAACACGAAGTCTCCTCAACTACCTCACTTTCTAAGCTAGTGGGTAGAGATAAACCATCCAACAAAGGTGTAAACCTATGCTTCGACGTAGGTTTCTATGCTGCTACAACAACAAGAACAAAGGTACAAACAAGACCGGACAGAACAATAGTGGGTCTGTGAAAAAACATATTTTTTTTAAATCATTGAATTAAGTTTTTGTTATCCTGTTCGCATGATTTTAGTTGACCTTTGATCAGTATCTCCTGTTTCTATTCATTTGGCTTTCAATCCGAAAATAAAAAGAAACCATTTTATTTTTTTTTTTTTTTTAATCTTGATTTTTAAAATAGGATTTTTTAATTTTTTGTAATTTAAAAAAATAAACGGTTAAAAAGATTTAAAATTCAATTATGAAAAAATATATCTTTTATTTCACGATTTAAACAATATTATTTTAATTTTTTTTACTTTTGCCTTATTAATATTATTTTAAATTATAATACACGGAAGGCATTATTTTAAATTGCAAAATTAAAAAAAAACACATTTAATTTTTTGACTCCCGGTTTCAATTTTGAAAAATTCGTTAAATTTGAAATTTCCAAAATTTGAAAAAACATTTTGTTTTTAAAAATCAGAAATTTAAATTTCATATTAAAAAAATAAAAAGTTCAAAGTTTAAAAAGATATATATATATATTTTTTTTTTTTTTTTTGAAAATTATAAGATTTAAAAATTTCCAATAATTAAATTTTTTTTAAATTCAAAATTTAAAAAGGGTCACTGATTGAAATATATTTTAAAAATGCTACTAAATAAAAAATAATTCCGTGATCTTTTAAAAACATTTTTTTAATTCCATAATAAAAAAAACATTTTTTTTTAAAAATTCCACAGTGTCGAAAATAATATTTTTAACTGCACGATTTATTTTTTACAAATTCCACAAAATAAAAAAATATTTTTTCAAGGTTTGATTTAAAAAATAAGTTACACCATTTAAAATTTAAAAAAAAAATCAAAAAAATTTTTTTAGGTTTTTTTTTGAAATTTTGCCTGTTAGGGCGAAGATAATTTTTAATGATTTTTATTAATTTTCTCGTTTAGAGTTAAGCTTGATGATCGGAAATTTTTTGTAAGTGAAAAAGGAAAGCCAAGGATTCGAACCCACACCGTCACCAAATTACGTTACCTGGTGTCGCTGTTGATTAAGCAGCTCTCCAGACGTATCGACTGTCGAATGCCTTCTCTGCCCTAGAACTTTTCGTTTTTCAAAGTCAGGAATTAAAATTGTTTTCAAATTTTAAAAACAACAAGTTTTTAAATGTGGGTGTAGTTAAAATTGATTTGCTTTAGGGAAAGGCAGAGAAGACTAGTTTCGTCCAACGACACTTGGACTCATCAGTTCTCTTAATTCTTTGTATTGAAACAAAGAACTCTTCCCCAATTTTATGACTACACGAGTTCAACAATAAATGTGAAATTGGAGAAGAGTTCTTTGTTTCAATACAAAGAACTAAGAGAACTGATAAGTCCAAGTGGCGTTGGACGAAACTAGTCTTCTCTGCCCTTCCCTAAAGTAAATCAATCAAAATCAAATCAAAAAATATTTTTTAAAATTTCAAATTTAAAAAGTCAATTTTACTTCAAATGCAAAAAGTCTACAGTCAAGCAGCAACCTCTAAAGAAGTCGACACTGTCACAACCGTCGTTTTGGTATGCCTCGGTGACTATAATGGATAGTGAGAAGATCACTATTGAAGAGACAGCAAAGGCTAGAAAGATTAATGGCAAACCCAGTTCTTCTCGGTTGATCCCGAATAATCTGAGGGTTGCAATCATAGACAAGTCTAATCCCAATGGGTGTATCAGTAAAAGTCATTAGTTGATGATCGAGGGTCATTCTCGGGGTCAATCCTCATCTCAGACTAGGCGGAACAGAGTAACGTACCACTCGGCCAGTCAGTATAAGGAAGGAAGGAATCTAAATTTTTACTTCCGACTAATTTCAGTTTCCTATTCATCTATGTATGTACATGGAAGGAGGGAGAAGGTTAGTCTGGATACCTTTTCTCCATCCTTCTATGGAGCTGAACAGAATACTGAAGTTAGTCGAAGAGCTGCGAATGAGGATAGGAGAAGTTTAAAAGCACTGTAGGAAGAGTTGTCTTAAAATTTCCTACCAATCAAACTGGGACAGAATACTTAAGAAGTCGAGTGAGGGCACTAAACTTTAGATTAGGAAGGATATGCTTCTTAAGCAGCAGTAGAACGGTACGGAATCGTACATCATTTTATTCGTTTAAGTCTGAACATAAGCCGAGGTTAGGCTTACAATTGATGACATATTCATTTTACAGGCTCCTCTCGAATTGTTCAGAATTATTCACAACTGTTAGCTGTAGTTAGTTAAGCTTATCTCAATGATACACATTTTAGTTGCGATAAATCGATACGTTCCCGAATTTGGCCTTTGACGACCCATTTCTGTGTGAAATCGAGAATTTTAAAATAAATATAGGAAAACCTAGGAGGATATAGACCACATTCAATCCCATAATACCTGCAGTCAAATATTTTAAATTTCAAATTAACGTCTTAGGAAAGTAGCCAAAATTACTTTACCGGCAGTTCGACAAATTTTTTTAAATCTTAAGTTTCTTTTAATAGCCTGCCTTCGACCGTGGATTTAAAACTTTTTCCTATGGACAGAAGCCAATCTCGGGAACGGGAACAACATTTTCTTTTAAATTAAAAATTTTCTCCAAGTAGCAGGCCTTTCAACAAGGGAATTTTCGAAACTTCAGAGTCCCATATATCGGGAAGTATACATTTCCCCAACAAAAGTTATACAGCCTTGGAATCAGCTTAAAGGGAACTATCTGTGGTAATAATTTCATATTTTTTCGAATACTGTCGGTAAAGGAAAGTTATGCCAAAATTACATAGTTTTCGGTTCCATGGCGAAGGATAAACTAGCAACCAATAGAATATTTTTGCTCCAGAAAATGAAAAGGTTTCCAAGCAGACATTAAGGACCCAGTGCTAAAGAAAAAATAATTATAAACAAGCATAATTACCTTTAACGCTGTTCGAAGCTGATGGCGGCTTACTATCCACATTTCCACTGCCACTTCCTCCAGTTACACTTACTCCGGCATTTAAACCACTTTCAGTTTTAGTTCGTTCATTTGGTCGATCACTTTCAATTATATTTAAAACAGCCATTGAGAGTAAATGCTCTCCCGTGGTTTTACGTGTGCTGAGACCAAGAATAATCTTCGATTCGACAACGCCAGCTCGCATTGTTGACGTCGAAGTGCAGGGTGTTACTGAGGGGGGTGGTAAATTACCGCTTACAGCCACCCCACTGCCCATACATGCCGATCCAGTTTGTGTTAAATTCATGGCATAAATTTTACTTTGAGCTCTGGCATTGGGAAGGACACAAATTGCAGTGACGCGGGTCCATTCATAACTGGTGTCGGCTTCTTCATGGGACACATCACAACTTGTTGACATTCCACCACCACTACTATTGCTGTTACCTCCCAAAATATCCTTCATCAACGATGAAACATTAAAGGTGTACATTTGTTTCAAATGTCTTTCAATGCTCCAGATTGTTATTTCGCCAGTTGCTGAACAGCTTGTTACCAAGACATTGGCATAATCGCTATTGGATATAACATCAAACCCCAATATGCCAGGAGCCACCACTGCCGGATTGGTTGCGTATGTTACAGCTAAGGGGACATTTTGTGTATATTCACCCTTAACAAAAGGACACATTGGTGAATGACGTTCATGTTCACTCCATGGTTCATCGGTTTTTTCCCAACACACCAGGCAGACATTGCAGGTAAAGCACATGGCTCGATCCTCACCCGATGACGAGGGCTGGTGATAGAAACCAGCCTGGGCCATTTGATCTGGCAATGCCCATTTATAATCCATGTGGGGCCATTTTTCAAATGTCTGCCTTCGTACTGCTTCCGAATGCATAAGGACACGTTGGAAATTATTACAATGCCAGCTGATATTGGGTGTCCGTCCACCGGCAAGCAAATCAATGAGCCTCTCATTTATGGCCGATGCAATGGCCAATGCTGGGACATGGCGTTCAAGCCTTTTCAGCATTATAACCAAATTATTGGCCACAAATTTTAGACTCGAATAGGGTACCTGTAGGCATATTGTATTCCACTGGAATAAAGAAAAAATATTAGAAAATTAGTAAGTGGCAAGTTCAATAATCCTCTTGATATGGTCTATCAAACTTATGAAATACAAAGAATTTTATTTTTTCTTAGGCGACCACAATTTGATTTATAAATCATTGTTTTTTTCGAATTTGTCCGTAGGCGATAATTTTAAAACTTCGTTGGTAGCCAAAAAGACTTGGAGATCATAGTAGAGCTCTTTGCTAGCTACCAAGCAATCCAAGATCCGGGTTTTAACTAGACTCAAGCCGAAAAAATACCTTTAGTAAATAAACAAAATGTTCTTACCCTTTGTGCCTTAATGCCTTTCTTTGAATTGCTTTGGGCATTTTTAATTTTTTCCATAAGCTCATTTTGCAAATCATAAGGACACTCGATATCCTGTTCTAGTTCTTTAAGACAGGTTTGGAATATGATTGCCTCCGATAGCAACATTTCAAGACGTATTGGATCTTCATTGTTTGGAACTGGTGTTTGTAGCACAGTATCCAGCAGTAAAACACCATTGTAATCGCCCCGGAAACCAATGACATGACCATCCGTCAATAAGATTTTTTCTTGTAATGGCATAAAATAGCCATAGACATTGTGATTGGTATCTGTAAATAACAAAAAAAAAAAATTGTAACAAATAAACAACAAATTCTTAACAAATATATAAAAATCAATTAATCAACTTTTGTTTTCATTAAGGATATAGCACCTGATTTTTCGGTATGACACCTCGCAGCACATGAGGTTTGTGTGTTTGTACACCCAATAAAAAATACTTTTTTTCTTTTCTATATAGGTAATTTCACAATGTTTTTCTTTTTTCTCGTGCTTAATCGTGATCAAAACAGAAAACAATTTTTAACTTTACTTGCAACCACACATTATGACTCACGGTTCCCCTCCTGGCTTTACACGACACATCCCAACGAAAAGGGTCTTTCTTTTTTCTCAGATTCTTCTTCACTTGCTCTACCGTGTATGAACAACAGACGACCGACCGAAAAAAAGGTGATGAAAAAAACACTTACCATTCCCTAAATGGTATGTTTGCAGTACAACACCAGAATGCACATCGAGAACTTTGACCTGATTGATGCTGTCAAAGACCAATATCACATTTAGATTGGGATGATATACAATACTGCGGGTTTCAATGGTTTCCTCTTCGTCAGCTTCAGTGTTTTCAGAATTTGCATTGGTCGATTTTGATGAGGTAGTGACATCCAAATAACCATCTGGTTTTAAAATTCGTTGCTCTGTGGCCATACTATCATTTGTGAAGTATTCGTTGAGTTCTTTTTCGCTTTCGTGCCGTTTTTATTGCAATTAATTCAATTTTTTAGCAAACAAAATCTCATACAAAATAATTTATTTATTTTTTCTTCGTCGTCTCTCTTTTGTTACCTCAATAGCAGAGATCTATAAATCGACTAATTGGTAGGAAGGAAACGATAACGATTATTTAATTTGGTGTAAAAATCGAGAGAGAAAAAATTACACTACAAAGTAACATGCAAAAAAAAAACACGCCGCTGTTTTCCGGCTATCTTTTCTGGGTGATTGTCTTACACTCCGTCATCATTTCGGTTTGATTAGTCCCCATTTACATTAGGCCCATGGTGTAAAGGGGTGTTTACAGCTCATTTAGACTAGCCACATGATGAAATTATAAGGTGGCGTAAAACGGCCAGCTGATTGGTTTCAATCTGTCAAATATTTTGTTATTGTGAATAAATTGTATGAAAACGTAAACAAACATTTATACATATTGAAGAATTTTCGGCCAAAATAGAGTTGTTGTTGTGCTACTTACGTGACCTGTTAAATAGATCTTGGACTAGCCATAAATCCTCGACTGGATTTAATAAATCCAGTACAAATCTCATTGCATTTAGATATACATTTTGGAGGATTTAAATGACAGTCAGCTGATTTTTCTTCATAGCACAATTACCAAGGAAGATGCATCAGCCCATCTGAACGAATGTGAAACGTCAAAAGAATTTTTTGTAAATTGAATTCGTCTCAAAAAACATACGTCAAATTACAAATGTATTGTTTAATACTGAAAATGTTAGCACATTATGCTACTAATGCTAACTAAAGAGCAAATAAAATATTATTATTTTATCGCAGTTTGCCCATCTCAAATAAATAAACGAATTATTTTATCGTTTAGACATCATAAATATTAGTCTTGGTTGATTAAAATCAACTTTGTACATCAAAACAAATTTAATTTTTCCGCCTTGTTTATAGTACGTTTATATATAAACGGATTTAACAAACCCACTGGGTTTTAAATGTCAATTCCATTGGGTATACGTCAACTAAATCCTCATAAGGAAGGTTAACCCGTCAAAAACCTATAATATTGTTACGAATGTAACTGATAGGTTTAAGTTAGCTTAGTTTAATTTCCGTTAATTTAAAAATTTGAATTGTAACGTAAAGTTTTATTACGCAGTTACTTTATTTACCCTGCGTTTACACATGACAGGACAGTTGACTACATGTATTGATTGTCAAAAACCCAAAACTTGTCTGTGTGACGTAGGCGTCCAGACAACTGCAAAAACAGTTGTAAAATTATGAATGAAAATCGTCGATTTCTTTTTGATTTATGTTCACATGTTTTGTTTTTGTTCATGTTCTTTTGTTTTCAACACATTTCAATTATTATCTCACTTATTTGTACAAAAATGCCAAAAATTTGTCTTCCCTACTGTCCGTGAAAAAATGATAGACAGCTGGGAGACAGCCGACAAATGTATGTATGTATTAGTAAATCAGAGTTGTATTTGCAGACAGACTGTCTTGTGTAAACGCCTAATTAAGCAACAACAATTATCATGTAGAATTATCTTCATTATTCTAGATGTTCTTTACCTTTCATTAATGTGCTTTTGTTTTGTTTTGCCACAATCATGTAATTATTGTTTAGTTTGTTACTTCTTTATTGCACTTGTTTGTTGTTGTAGTTACGTCATTACTGTGCTTGTCGTCCGATTGTATTCCCCCATGTATGTATGTGAGTATGGTTGTTCGCTTAGTGCGAATGTGCGTCTGTGTGTTCGCTGCACAGATTCGAGATGTTGCCATATGTGTTCTGGAGGACTCTAGAACAGGGAGACTTTGGGGTATAAATACCGGGGAAATGGCAATGACGGAGTAGTTGTGTTTTAAGCGTTGAACTGAACAGATCGGTTAAATAAGAGCTGCGTGCTAACTAGAGACTTGCTGTGTGCTTTGTAATTAAAGTCGGTTCTGAATAAGTGTAATAAAGTAAATAAAGCATTGTAGAAACGTAATCTAAAACGAACCCTGTTTTATTTGGTACAAATCGTACTGGGGAATAAAACAACGTCTACACGGAGATTAGTTAAATCATGGTAGAATCACTACAAGGTAGGGCATAGCAAACAGCTGATTACAATTTTTTCTATTGGTTTGCTTATTCTTTCAAATTAGTATACACAAAGAGTGTATGTATGTGTATGGTTTTGAAAAATATGACAAAATATTTTATACATATTAGAATTCAGTCGAAATGGAAATTGTTATTACAACATTTATTATTTATATTTGTTACAAGATTGTGATGAAACAAACTCTTGAACATATACAGAAGTTGACTCTGTAAAGAAAACTTAGCCTTCCATTCATTTTTCGCGTTTTTAATTAATGATCAAAAATATCAAATAAACAGTACAACCTGTTGCATATTCAGTCATGGTAATTCTGACAGAATAAGCAAATACACCCAGGTCTTGTTTTTCACAATTTGTTCGAACCTGACCTACCTTCCAAATGATTGTACCATGAGTTAAATCTATGCCCGTAATTTCTAGCCCTAGGTAACCGGGTAGGTAGCTACCTATTAGTTATCTTTACCTACACGTTTGGTAATTTCTACGTGCCATTTACCGAGACGTGTAAATTTTGAAAACAAGTGGTAACATTGGTGATTTTCATTCATGATTTCGTAAAAACATTGCCACATATAAGTGTTTTACAATTTTTAACACATTGGCAACGACCAACCAGGCAAAATCCTTGGTGTAAGTAACACGGCCGTTTTTGGCCCGATAACGTTACCTATGAGTTGAAATTATAAAATTTTGCTTACACGGGAGATATCTATGAACTCATAGATAACTACGAGTAAAAATTACGGGCACTAATTCCGTAACAATATAAACAGGCTATTACAAATTTTTACATTTTAAATTATTTTTAGTGTAGCAATTCACCGATGCATCTACCTTGTTTCTTGTGCCAGCTTTTGTATTTTCTAGCAACATGTTGCTAAAAACAGAGTTGTATACGAGGATTTATGCCAGATTTAAAACAAATCCACTCAATAGGAGGAAATCTGGTAGATTTTGGCTGGATTTAGCAAATAAAACCTGATAATGTGCTAAATCCGGCTAATGAAGTCATATCTAAATGGGTTGGGTATAGCTGTGAAAGAAGGTCCCAAGGCATATTTATATAAGGTATATGCATGAATTACAACAACTAACAAATATACGAAAACATCATTGTTGTTATTGAAAATATATTGTCAAAGAAAATATTCAATAATGGGGTCGTTCTAAAAATTTTCTCAGGAAAAATATAAATACATTGTGAAAATCCTCTAAAATAGAACAAATTTGAATCAAAATGTAAATATAAAGCATACAGAATAGTCGTTGGTCCTTTTTTACACGTTTACAATGAAAGAATTTCGAAGTTTCAAATTTCATGAGTAGACCCTAAAACATTTTCTCACAAAACAATTCTCGGCGCTGGGTTAAATTTTTTATGCGAAATCATGGCAATTTTTGTCTGATTTTGCTTGAAATCACGAAACGATGCCGAATGTAAAGCAGCTATAATGCATTTCAAAAATTAATCCACTGATTTTACTAAATTTAGTACAATGTAAATGTACTATTAGTGACTCCTCCTCAAAGTCGACTTTTGGATTTTCTCCGTCACCAAAAGTAGACTTCGATTTTTAGTTCTTGTTCGAAACTAAAAAATCGATTAATCGAACTTAACAATCCCTATTGTCTCGACTCTGTGTTCGATATGTTCGGTTTTTGAATTTCGCACACACATTGCTCGATGTTTGTTTGGCGTGCTTGAAACAATTTTATCTGGAATTTCGCAACAATTTGGAACTGAATAAAGTATTATAATTGTCTTCTAATTTCGAAATAAATACAGCCTTGTTTGGAAATAAATATTTTACCATGGATACCGCCACAGAATCAGGAGGACGAGGTGAGTAAATGGAAACATGAAATGGTGCTATTCTTTGCAAAGGAATGCACATTTTTGGCAGAAGTTTGTGTGTGTGTGTGAAAAAAGAACCGTTGTGTTTAAAATGAAAACCATCATAGGCTAGATTTTCTTAAATTGTTGCAAATTTATTGTTAAAACACAATTTTTATTGTTAATTTTCTACAGGCACCCGTGTTTTGCGTAAACGTTTGACATCTATCGATAGTGATAACTCCTCCAGCCGGCCTGGAACTCCTGTTCAAAGCAAAATCACAGCAAGCGCAAGTATGTGTTAGTGTGTGATGCTTATGTACCACAGCACATGAATATTATATATTTACTTTTATATTGTTTCATTTACTAGAGGTGTCAACGGATTCGCCTTTAAAGCCACGCATGACACGCCGAAATTCAACATCGGGTGTTGCAACTCCTGTCAAAACACCAGCAAAACGTGGTACGGCCATCTCCACGATAACCGAAACTGATGCTAAAACCGCATCATCACCAGCCAGGAGAACAACTCGGCGTCGCAGCACATCATCATCTGTGGAAAATGATGGACCCTTACAACCCATGGGCTCAAAAGTTCCCAATTTTGATACATTATCGGAGGAACAAGAAACAGCACAAGGTCGAGTTACAAGATCGAAATCAAAGTCACCACCGCAAGTGAAACCCACAACAAGTGCTGCGTCAAGAGTGCCAACATCAACAAGAAAATCCCTTAGGGTTTCGGTTGTGAGAATGGAAAATGAGATTGTCGAGAAGAGTGGTGTTAAAAACAAATCAACACCACAAAAAAGTTCAGCTGCTTCAGTGCCAAAAGATAAGCAGATGACATTAGCTAAAAAATCCACTGATATTGAACAACAGGAAAATATTGATCCATTGGCTGAAAAGCAAGAAACAGCTGTCATCAACAGAAACAAAGAAAAATCCGAGAAGTCAGAAAACAAACAGCAGGAGCAAAGTGAGGAGACAGCTCTAGAAGAAAATAAAGAAAAGAAGCAAAGTGAGGAAGCAGCTCTGGCTGAAAATAAAGAAAAGAAGCTAAGTGAGGAAACAGCTCTGTCTGAAAATAAAGAAAAGAAACAAGCTGATGGAACAGTTCCACCAGAAAATAAAGAAAAGAAGCAAAGTGGGGAAGCTACTCCATTAGAAATGGAAGTCGGCGAAACCCCAGTAGCTAATGGAACAGAAAAAGACGAGGAGAAGAATAAAATGGAAGTCCTTGAAAATACCGGAACCGGCAAAGACGAGGGCGAAAAACAAAATGAAATGGAAGTTGTCGAAACTGAAGAAGCTGACAAAGGCGAGGGCAAAAACGAAATGGAAGTTTCCGGAACTGAAGATGCCGAAAAGGGTAAGGAAGAAAATGAAATGGAATTTGTCAAAAATACTGGAACTGAAGAAACCGCTATAGGAGAGAAGGAACAACCATCAGCTTTGCAAAAAGAAAATGATAAAAATGTTACGGATTCCGAAGAAATAGCAAACAAAAAACCAGATAAAAAAGATATTGATGAAACCAAAGAAATGGAAACCAACAAAGAAAAAGTGCCAAGTGATGAATCCTCTAAACCAACAAATGAGGGATCCTCAGTAAAAAATAACGAAGGAGATGAGCAAAATAATACCAATGTTGAATCCTCAGAAGCAAATAATGAGGAATCCTCAACACCAGAGAATGCAGCAGAGCAAAATAATACAATTGTTGAACCCTTAGAAGTAACACAGGAGGATTCCCCAATAAAGACTAAGCTGGATAAATCATGTAATGTTTTGCCACCCGAAGAAGAGGAAGAGGATCCATCGTTAATTATGGTTCCTGAAACACAAGAGACAGATATTACAAAAGAACAGAACATAAATTCCGAAGATACAAACATGAACGAAGAAGAAGAGGATCAATCAATAATTATGGTAAATGAAACTCAGATTACGGGTATAGAAAAAGAAGAGGCCAACAATTCCAAGGATGCCAACGAGGCAGACGAAAATGATGATGTTGATCTTAAGCTAGAGGCTCCAGATATGCATGAAGATGATGTTCAAACGGATGACAAAGACAAAGCTGTTGATAAAAACAACACCATCAATGTTTCCATTAAAGATGAACTACCAGATGATCATGAAATTGTTTCTGAAAAAGGCCAAATTGATGCGAATGAAGATGAGCCCATGGATATGGATGAACCAGAAGCAGAAGATGTTTGCAAAACCCCCTCTCCTAAAAAACGCAAATCCTTGTCAAAAGTGCAAATTGCAACACCCATGCAAAGCTCGGCTAAACCCAAATCAGTTGCATTCAATTCTATAGGCTCAGATGATGAATGTGAAAAAAGTATTTACCCCAAGACACCAGGAAGTGCAAAGAGCAAGAGTTTCATTGAAACGGATGATAACTCTTTTCATGGTGGTGGTGATGATGAGTCGGTGGTAAGTGTAGATGATGCAAGTGAGGATGAGGAAATACCAGAAACCCAACCACAATTGGATGATGGACCTAAACACAAGGCATTCTCGGCCACAAAGGAAAAAGCAATTATTGAACCCAAAGTTGAAATGGAAACTGAAGAAGAAGAGCACGTGGAAATGGAACAACCAGAAGATGAACAGCAGCAGGAGCACAAAGAAGAGGAAGAAAAATTGGAAGAAGAGAATTCCACGAAACCATCCAAGGCAAACACAAGTATACGGAAAACTGCAACTCCTTCAAAAGAGCCAAAAGAAAAGAAATCATCTTCTCTCAACTCCTCCACTGTTGTTGATGAATCGGAATCCAACTTGAAGTGGTGTAATCCTAGCGTTACCAACATAAGTGGAACAAATGCCAAACTTGATACCATTACGGCCGAAAAGAAGGAAACAAAAGTCGTTGAATCTCCACAGGAAAACCCCAAAAAGAAAAAACAAAAATACCTTAAGCGATCAGAATGGAATTCCGATGATGAAGATGCTCCTGCAGACGATGATGATGAAGAAGAGGCCTTAGTGGATGAAGATGAGGAGGAAGACAATGAAGCACCATATCGCCGCAAACATTCATTCCATGATGATGAAGCCATGGTGGTTGATGACTATGAAAGTGGTGATTCAATGGATTCAGAGGAGAGACGTGAAATGTTAGAAAATGAAATTCCTGTTGATGGTGAGTCCATAGGTAGTCACACCACCGATGAAGAAGATAATGGCGATGCAGAAGAGGAAAGTGAAAATGATTCATTTATTGTGTCCGATGATGAAGAAGAAGATGGCGGCGGCCTACACGAACCCGAGGACAGTGATGCCAACACTGATAGCGATGACGAAGGAGAAGAAGATGAGGAGGAGCTTGAGGTTCATGCCAAGGAGAGCAAAAAACGCGATAAAAAGAAAACCTATAAACGCATACAACGTCCAACAGATGACTCTTCTTCAGACGACGAGGAGGAGGAAGAACAGGCGCAGGGAGAGAAACAAGAAAAGTTAAACAAAAAAGATATTGAGAACACAACCAAAGACAATGAAGAAGATGTTGACAAGAATTCATTAAATAACTCCAAACTAAGTGATTCCGCCTTGCGCTTGCAATGCAATGATGATGAATCATCTTCATCCGACCATGATGTTGACATTAACAAATCTCGTAAAGAAATTCTGCGCAAGCTCAATCGATCAGATCGTTTTAATAAATCGGTAAGAGATTTAGATCCCGATGTTGAGGCCTCACCAGAAGTTGATAAAACGGCTGAGGAGGATGTAAGTCACGATAAACAACAATCTTCAGAGGAAGACGAAGAACGCCAAAAAGAAAATTCACAGGTTTCTAACAAAAAACGTCTTGAGGCCGAAGAAGAAGAAGAAAATGAGGAAGAGGAGGATGATAGTGAGGCAGAAAACGCCCAAGGCAAAAATGAAAGTATTCATGGCATTCGTGTGACATCCGAGGAAGAAGACGATGGGGAGGAGGACAATGATGATGAAGATACTAATGCCGATGATAACGATGAAGAAATGGCCGATGAAGGCGACAATGATGATTCCGAAATTGATAATGAGGACAAAGAAAATGAGAGCAACAAAAAGTCGTCGGCCACCAACAAAGCTAAGCACCATAACCGTGGTTTAAGTCTTTCCTTTGGCCACTTTAAGCCACAAAAGAAAGATTCTTTGCAGAAGAGAGTATTGCAACGTTCATTTACCATAGGAGTGCGCATTAGCGGTGGTGAAGTTGATACTGCCGTCATAGAAGCCAAACCATGTGCCGAAGAATCAAATGCTTCCACAAATCCTTCATCATCTTCTGGCAATGAAGAGGAAACTGATGATACCACGGGTGGTGTCCTAAGCACGGAGGATATACGCTACTTGGAAAACTTCCAGCACATGCCCTTGGGCAATCCTCTTGTACGTACCAGACGTCAATCTTTGGCCTTACCAATTAACCCAGAGCTGGAATTGTGTAACTCTTCTCTGGGCATTAATATGCCAGCCAAAAAACCCAAACGTAAAAGTTTGGCTGTCCTTTCCAGCAATGAATTCAATCCATCACAATCATTTGTCCATAGTTTGGAATTGCGAAAAGCCGAATCAAACCAATCAACAAAACGAAAACGTTTATCGAAAAGTTTTTGTGCCACCTCCGAGGGTCTTGATGCTAGCATCATTGATTTGGATGTTCGTCACTTGCACAAACGCTCCAAGTTGGCGCTTGACAGCAGTTTGTTGGTAGATTCTCTAGAGAATTTGAGCAGTTCTAAAGCAAATAGCTCCAAAGTTAAGCACAGTTCCACACCACATGAGAAGAAAAAGAAAACTGGCGGCGAAGCTGCAGAGAAGAGCGACACAAGTATTAAGCGCATCTTGAATCGTTGTGATGAAATATTGGAAGCTGCCAATCGTGCCAAACTTGAAGCAAAACTCAACTACAAAAAGGTTGGTATTATTGTTTTTTTTTTTTTTTTTTTTTTTTTTTTTTTTTTTTTTGAAATTTGACAATTGATGGTTCCCAGTGACCAAGAAATTTCGCCACTAAAATTATCAAAAAAAGTCCACGTATTTTTATAGCCCTCATATTACGGTACCTCCCGATTTAAGGTATTTTGGAGATTTTAGCTACATTTTCCGCCCAAACTGGCTCCAATTTGGCACTTGGAGTTTCAATAGGTCAAAAAACTTCTACACCAGAAATGGTGGAGATAGTTCCACGTTTTTGTATAGCCCCTATATAACGGTATTTCACAATTTAACGTTTTTTTTTTGGGGATTTTAGCTAAATTTTTGACCGAACTATTGATAATTTGACATTTGAGTGATCCCGAAACTTTCCACCAAAATTCGTCAATATAGGTCCATGTTTTGGAATAGCCCCCATATATCGGTACCCCCGATTTTCGGAATTTTGAGGATTATAGCTACAATTTTAACCGAACTAGCTGTAAATTGACACTTGAAGTTTTCAGTGGTCACGAAACTTCTCCACCAAAAATTGTCAACATAGGTTCATGTTTTGGTATAGCCCCCATATAACGGTTCTTCGCAATTAAGGTTTTTTGGGGATTTCAGCTAAAACTTTGACCGAACTAGCGCTAATTTGACATTCTCCACCAAAAATCGTCAATGTAGGTCCATGTTTTGGAATATAACGGTAACCGCGATTTTCGGTATTTTGAGGATTTTAGCTACATTTTCCTCACAAATTGGCTCCAATTGGCAATTGGAGTTTCAAGATGACAAAAAAGTTCTACACCAAAAAGTGGTGGAGATAGTTCCACGTTTTGGTATAGGCCCCATATAACTGTACCTCCCAATTAAAAGTATGTTAGCTACATTTGTTTACCGAATTAGCTGAAATTTGACATTTGATGTTCCCAATGACCAAAAAAACTTCTATACAAAAAATTTTCATGATAGGTTCACGTTTTGGTATAGCCCCCATACAATGGTACCACCCGATTTAAGGTTTTTGGGGATTTTAGCTAAATTTTTTGACCGATCCAAGCTATGATTTGACATTGAGGTCCCGAAACTTCTCCACCAAAAATTGTTCACATAGGTCCATGTTTTGGTATAGCCTCCATATAATGGAACCCCCGTTTTTCGGCATTTTGACGATTTTTAGCTATAATTTTTACCAAACTAGATGTAATTTAAAACTTGAGGATTTCAGCGCCCACGAAACTTTTTCAAAAATCGTCATCCTTGTATAGACCCTGCTCCATACTATATTTATTGGAGGTTATAAAAACATCCAGCCAAAGAGTGAGGTTATATTTCTAACGGCAAAACCGGCTGATACTTTCTTACTTACTGGTTTTATTGTTTTGTTTTTATCTTTTAGAGTAAGGTTAGGATGCCCAAGAAGAACAAGAAGAAGACCAAGCAACGTGTATCATCATCATCACCAGAATCAAAACATGAAAAACCTGAACGTATTTTCGCTCCATTGAGCAGGGATTTCAAGAGAAAAGGTTGGTATGACAAAGGCTTTGAGTTCTAGGGGTGGTATTTATTTTGTCTCTCTTTCTATTCTATCCTTAGATAAAGTTAAACGAGCAGCTGCTGTGGCAAGAGCATTGCGAGCCTCTGCTAATATAATAATTGGCAAACCAATACAAGTTGTAAGTTTGTTTGTGTTAAATTAACTTTAAAAAAATATTTTTTTAAATGGTATTTCCTACAGGTTGAAGAAGACGATAGTCAAGAAGAAAACAACAATAATAATTGCAAACCAATTATGAAAACAGAAAACATTAAGGGAAAATCAAAGAAATTGAAAAAGGGTATGTATTTTTGGCGGGACATTGAGAGATACCAATTTCTAATTTTTTGTCAATATGTTTATTTGCCATCTTTTTTTACAGCTCCCCACGATGATGAGCATCTACAATTTCGCAATTACACCACATCAGCTGGTAATGTCGTTGAGACATTACGCACACCTGAAAAGAAGAAGAAACCAAAAGTTATACATTTGCCAACGGGAAAGGTGTGTGTTGAACCTTTAACACCCACCAAACGTACCATTGTTACATGTAATGGCATGGAATTCCATGAAAGTCCAGCCACACCATATGGTTTTAATATCGAATTTTCAGCACTTGATACACCACAATTTCCCATGGGAGGAGGAACATCTAATAAAGATCGCAAACGTAAGCGAAATATTGAAGAAAAGAAAACATTCCCCAAACCACAATGGACCCAGTCGGGAATGTTTGTTGAAGAAGAAATACCAGGGGCCACACGATCCTCACATTTTGCACGAGCGGCTCTTAAAAAACAACAATTTTCCCAGTCTAGCGGTGGTTATAATTTTAAACAAAATGCTCTATTCCGTACCGATATTAAACGTAGTTCAACTCGTGAATTGTTACAGCTGCGAGAACGCCGACCAGTACATAGTAATTATTAGGAATTGTTTAATTAGTCTAGGCGTTTATTTTTTTATTCCAATCCATTGCCTTGCATTTTTTAAACATTTGTTTTTGTTTTCAAAAGAAGTCTCTATGTTAAAATTCGTTGTTTTTGTAATACATTATTTTTCCACTATTATATACTCAATGTTTTATACATACATACATTGGAAGCCCTTTGGAGGGTGTCTTTATACCCTATTACACGCCATTTTAATGTCATTCGAATATAATAAACGTTTCAGTTATATGATTCAATTGTAAATTGTCAATATTATTAGTGGGAGTGAAATATTGTTTTGTTAAAAATGAGAAGATAGACCTCTAGCACTCCCTAATCAATGGGTGGTCACAGTCGAAAATTATACGGGTATGTTCTGAGACACAATTCACGCCTCAAGCATTTTGATCATTTTTCGAATATTTTATGGACGGACTAGGGTGAAATTCGCAAAAAATGGAGGTAAATGGGGCGAACAAAATGCTTGAGGCGTGAAGGGTGTCTCAGAACATATCCGATAGTCATCAAACTAAAATACATGCAATAATGATAGATGTCATGGAACGAATGTTGCAATTAGTAACTGCAAGAACAACAGTGATCCTTCAAAACAATATACACAATCTGTGCATGTACTGATTGAATAATATCCCAGCAAAATAATTTGGAAGTAGTGCAATGTAGACCAGTTCTTTCACGGCATGTTTTGATGCAGTTCAAACGGAGTCGTGAAAAAGGCACTCAATTCGTCACAAACAAACGGAGTCGTGAAAAAGGCACTCCGTTCGCTACATTTTATTAGCAGTTATAGATCCATACAAGTACATAAATCAGTTTGTACATCTCTACAGGCAGCGGCATAAAATTTCCAAAAAGTTTAACATTTCCAAAATTTTGTTATAAAATAAAATTATTGCGAACATGTTTGCTATAATTCACGATAAGAAAATTTCCCAATGGATTGCTCTTGGAGTACATGTCGAAATCTTAGCTGGTGATAGGAAGACAATAACAAACCCATTTGACAGATGAAGCAAAAACAGTTCAGCTTGGATTAAATGGAGAGCGGAGGAAACACGCATGGTTGCGATTGAATTCCATGGAGAATTTTCATAATTTGTGTTAATGTAATAAAGTTCTTAATATTTCCTTTTCGTGATCAAAAACTGATTTAGTCACTTGTATGATCAGAAAGGGACTCGAGAGTGACTCCCTACAAAGATTAAAAAAGAGTTCAATTTAAAATACAACAACAAATGTGTAGCAATCACAAATAAATCAATGAGGCGTTTAAAATGTGACCATTTTTTCGCTATTTATTGTCATATTTTGATCATCTGAAGATTGAAAAATGCTTAATCAAAAAAGGGTCATGCAGTTGTTTGAAAAGTTATTAGAATTATGTATCTTCTGATCACATTTAGGTGATTAATTCGATCGAGAATTTGCTCGTGAATAAGTTTTTTTTTTTTGGCTTTTAACTCCTTCTTCGACTCTTAGATCACACCGCTACCACCATAAAGCCAAAAATGGTGCAAATTTAATGGTAAAGATCCAAGTTATAATATGTAGACTAACTACGTTTGTATGTTTTCCTCTTGTTTGTTTTTCCTCATGCGTTGATTTCTATAGTAAATTAAAGTGATGTTGTAGGCCTGTGGCCAAGTGACGTCAACGTGAACTTCTGCTGTGAAGAACACGTTTATTTATCCGGAGTAATTCCTTGGTATAAATCAAAAAGAGAGATCAAAATTCAGTGCTAGATTATTATTCTTGTTGTTATCCATGTGATGGTTACTTTGATGAGCTTCAGTTCGATGCATATGATTATTCTTCCTTATGGGTACTTTACACGATATGTTTTTTGCATATGAGTTGTCACTTCTCCCATACAAAATGTATATGCAAAGTGACAACTCATATGTAAAAAACATATCGTGTAAAGTACCCATTATAGCTATATTACATTACGTGTATTTCATGTGTATGTTTTGAATTTGTTTGTCCTCGTGTAATTCTTTGTGTGTGCGAAAAATGAAATTTTACATATGATTTATAATTTTTGCTATTACACTAGTATATGTTTTTTGTGTGACATAACCTATAAATGTAAACAAATCCTTTATCAAATCGATTTATTCAAGTTTCTTTAAGAAATTATTTCTTTCAGCAAATTCTGCAAATTTCTGCTTTCATCAAAACAAACAAATCAGCTGTTTTCTATTTATTGTACATACAAAAATAGGAAGGGCTCTAAAACGAAAAAGTTACACATGGGTTCACACATCATTTCGATAGATGAAATTTTTTATATGGATCACACTATGTGTACAACATGTCGATGTAAAAAAATGCAAAACATACACATGAAATACACGTAATGTAATATAGCTATTAGTTAGATGATTGTTGTTGTCTTCGGGTAGTTATTACTAGGCGTTTACACCAGACAGTTTGTCTTCAAATGCAACTCTGATTTACTAACACATACATACATTGGTCGTTTGTCTCTCAGCTGTCCATCATTTCTTCACAGACAGCAAGGAAGACAACATTTTGGCATTTTTGTAAAAATAAGTGAGATAATAATTGAAATGTGTTGAAAACAAAAGAACATGAACAAAAACAAAATATGAGAACGGAAAACAAAAATAAATCGATGATTTTCATTCAAAATTTTACAAATGTTGTTGCAGTTGTCCGGACGCCTACGTCACACAGGCAAGTTGTGGGATTTTGACAATCAATACATGAAGTACAAGAAGTCAACTGTCCTGTCATTTGTAAACGCAGGGTTAGTATGATGAGTTGCAATTCAATGGAGATTGATAATTCATGCATGATAGATGCTTGTTGTTAATCATGAGGTAGTATGAAGAGATTCAGATCAATGAAAGGTGATTAATTCTTAATGACTGGATACTTGAATTTATTTGTCTGATGGTTAGTATGATAAAATTCAGTTTAATGAAGCGGTGTTAATGAGCGCGACACGTTGTCCCTTATATACATCGACAATAGAAATAAAAATATAAAATGTCGTATGAAATTTGACACTAAAGGCCTGGGTACATAAGCTGCCTCGCCTGCTTGCTTTTATCAGAAGCAAGCGGGCGAGGCTGCTTATGTTCCTAGGCCTTAACATTACAGCCAAGTTCAATCAGCTGGGTATTGCTGTTACCTTATTTTGTTCTACCCTGTAGTGGAATTCTGTAACTCATTTTTCGAGTTACCGACAAAAATCGGTAACATTAAAACGTAAAATTATGAATGAAAAGTTCAAATAAAAGTTGACAACACTGTTGCTATCGGTAGAACTTTACGACTACTTTTTATTGGTCGCTAAGTTACCGAAAAATATCGTTAACTAAAAAAATTATAAGCATTTTAATTTTACCGACATTTGTCGGTAACTCAAAAAATGAGTTAGAGAATCGCACTACTGATATTTGAATTAATAACGACAAAGAATCATTGATTTCCTTTCAATTTGTGAAATTGTTGTTAACCATAACATTTGACATTTACTTTTTTCACCTTTCCATAAAAACTCTGAAATATAAAATCCTTTTCGAAATAAACGAAAGCTTTTAGATAAAGGCGAATGGTTCGTAAATTTTTAGAAGAATGTATACATTTTATTACGAACGATTCCTGTGACAGACAAGCATTTTTCAAGAAAACACATGTGTGTTCAGGGGTGCCATGTTGGTGGTTTTCCCGCTACTTGTGGTGATTTTTGACGTACAAAAACCACTGCTTAAGCAGGAAAATCAACCGTTTTAGGTAAAAATCGCTACAGACCTATGGTGCGTATGTGGCTGTAGCGATTTTTACCACGGAACAGTTGGTGTGTTCTCCAACCTTACGACAAGCACCATCCACATTAGGTCTATCTGGCTACTTTCCCAGTAAAAACTTTCTCAGAGAGTAAGGAGTTTTTTCTCTTTTGCAAGAAAGGCCTGGGTATATAAGCTGCCTCGCCTGCTTCATTTATGACGTAATAAAAATAAAAGAATAAAGGCCTGCGTACATAAGCTGCTCTGCCTGATTGCCTTGCTTTCCTGCTTCATTTTTGACATAATAAAAATAAAAGAATAAAGAAGGCCGAGGAAATTTCGAACTGGGTTGCCCTTTTCTTTTTTATTCTTTTATCAGAAGTAAGCAAGGTAAGCAGGCAAGGCAGCTTATGTACGCAGGCCTTTAGAAGGCCGATCCAATTTCGATCTAGTGCTTGGTTTACATTTACGAAATCCACTCGATTTCAACAGTCAAATCCATAGGTTAAACGTGAAATGAAATCCAATGGATTTCAGATGAGATTTCATTTGACGTTTGAGCTATGGAATTGGCAGTTGAAATCGAGTGGATTTCGTAAATGTAAACCAAGCATTAGCAGAACGCTTTTAAGGTTATAAAAAATGCGTTATATTTGAATTAATAATGGCAAAGAAGTTGCCAGTTCAGAATAATTTTTGGGGGTATTTCCAGCTTTGATTTCCTTTCAAATTGTGAAATTGTTGGTAACCATAACATGTGACGATTTCTTTTTTACCTTTCGAAATAAAATAAATGCCGAAAATTTCCAAAACATTTCTTACACACTACATCATTTACTTCTTCTTTCTTCTTAAAATCTATTAGATGATGACCTTCGTTTACAAAAGAGATTTAGATTAGTTTACCTTTTATTTTCCTATCACAGTTATGTGTGTGTATTCGACTGTACACATGTTATACCTGCTTTGGCAACCCTGTTGATGGTAACATCATGGTATGGTGTTGTTGTCAAATATTGAGAGAAATCAGAATGTCTGAGAGAGTTGGTCTGTGAGGTTGTGCCGGTCGGTTGTATTTTTGCGTTCTGTAAAGAAGACAAGAAAAAAATCGTCGAAACTAAAAGAAATACACACAAAAACAGAAGGAAAATGTGTGCAAAAACTTAGGCGGGAAATAAAGAAAATAAATATAATTCCCTTGGCGATTTTATGTGAATACTTAATTTTATTTGAAAATTAAAATAAAACCAAGACGGCTTTGAATATCCACCGGCAAATTGTATTCGTATTTTTTTGTGTCAACACCAATAAACGAAAAAATTAAACGGAGAAGAGGTTGCGCGCAAAAAAATCACACCGGACAGTGTTTCTAATCAAAAGGAGGATAAAATAAATTTTATTGTTTTGCCATATAAAAAATAACTGAAATAAATAAAAAAATTGCAATATACAAAAGCAAAAATGAATTGCGGAAATATGTGTTAAAATATTACAAATACATCTATCGTGGTTGAGCAAATTTGTGTGTATACATCTGTATATTATATACACCACATGTAAAATAATATACCGCAATTAAATTACAAAAACAAAAGATAAATTACATATTCCAAAAAGATCTCTAAAAAAATTCAACATCATCGGCAAAGTTTAGACATTGTCTTGGAACGAACAATACAGGAAGAAGGCAGGAGGGACAAGGGAAGAAACCTTTGAACAAAGAACGTCAGAAAAAAGAACAATCAACTGCCAGCTTTGAAAAAGATGTTTGAACTGGAAGAATATTCAAGTGGATTTCATGATGGATTCCTTAACAAATATGCGGTATGTATTATAATACAAGTTTTTGTTACGAATGTCATTGATTTTACCGGCTAAATAAATGGTTAAATGGTTGATTTACATTTTGCTCTAACA
Source organism: Musca autumnalis (assembly GCF_047663935.1). Lineage (NCBI taxonomy): Eukaryota > Metazoa > Arthropoda > Insecta > Diptera > Muscidae > Musca > Musca autumnalis. Next base: position 281,993,330 of record NW_027411644.1, on the reverse strand, counting down.
GATTAACATTTGAGATGAGCAGAACAACGAACCAAATAATTTTAATAATACAGACATACACATGCACAACACTTCATTTCTGCACACATTTTTATTCACCACCACAATAGAACACACACATGGTTAAGGTACTTTGCCTGTCTTTTTTTACTTTCATTTGGAGAATTTTGAATTGCTGTAACGGCTAAAATGTTTCCAATTTTGTTTTATTCATTCATTCGTTCGTTGTTTCTATCTATTCACCACTTTTTTAAACTCTTAACTGTTAATATGTTAACAGGAGCAGAGAAATAAAAGAGCTGTTATGGGAGAAAGAATGCATACTCTCTCTTTCCCTCCAATTATCTCTTGTCAAATGCAAAATCAGCAACAACAAGAACAATAAAAAAAAAAACAAAGAGCAAAACCACTTCTGTTAAAAAAAAACAGCAGTCACTTGGGCATGTGTTTGTGTTCTGTTGTGCAAATTATTGCAGAGGAGCTGAGAAGGGGGAAATTTAATACTATTTTTATTGCACTTCATTAAATTACATTCTACAACAGAAAGGGGGAATCTAATTCCCCTTACATTGCATTGATATTTTTTTTTTAAATGGAAATATTACTAAATGGTTTTTAACTATACAATTTTAACCTCCATATTTCTTTGTTATGTAAAAAACGCAGTAATTTTTATTTTTTTCATTTCCATGGCTATTTCTGGACTATTTTTATTTTGGCGCTACTTTGCCAAGAATCATTTTATCCACCATTCCCCTTATTAAACTTGATTTGTTGCTGGGAAAAAAGAACTTCCAACTTGCGGCTTAAACATGCCTGATTGCAAACAGTCTGGCTGCACGTCAGAGGTTAAGGTGGCCTTTTCAAAGGGCCTTTTTATGGTTTAGCAGACTGTTATTGCAATCTTATATTAAAAATAGCGTGGGGTTTTCAGATGTTAAATGCAAAAATATAAAAATAATAATTGACAGCATCTCTTCTCTATCTTTTACCCCGGTTACACTTAACCGGATTAACCCAGAGGGTTTGGAATTCAAATGCCAATTCCATAGCGCAAACGTCAAATAAATCCTCTCGAAGTGGGTTAACCCGGAAAAAAAACTCTAGTGTAACCGTACTATTACACAATCTTTTTGGAAGGTTACATTTTTTTATAAAACGATTCGTAGTAGAGAAGTTCGACTGTAGGGAACAAGTGTCGTTTAGGGACACCTCTTGGATCGGGTTGAAATTTTTACTATAGGTGGTCTTTGGAAACCTAATCATGATTATATATGCTCTTCCGGGAGGAAGTCCGTACTTCCCGATATTGGGCGTCCTCATTTTTCGGATATGCCTTACTTTAACCTTTTTTTGAATTAATTGCCCCCAATGCGGCAAAATAGCATTGAATATAACATGATTTCATTCTGAACCGAAATGCCCGATACACCCGTCTGGGTATTATTTGAACTACAATAATTGTGTTTAGGTCGGCACCAGACATTTTTCTGGCGTTTCACTCTATGTACCTTAGATTTCTTGAGGGTAATTCTGAACGAAAACTCCCCATGAGTTTTATCTTTCTGCCGTTTCAACTTGAAGGAGAAAGTGAGAAAATTCAAGGGGAATTTACGTTCCCCTAAAGGCCTCGACACATAAGAAGCATGGTATTCTCATGTCAGTCATGTCTGATAAAATACTAAACACCAAGTTCGACCTGAAAAAAGATTTCAGAATCACATTTGAATTAGGTCAAACTTGGTCTTTAGTCATTTACGAGATATGACTTAAGCAAGAATGCCATGCTTCTTATGTGTCGAGGCCTCTAATTCTGATTTTCAGAAACGGGTGCCTTCGATAGGTCAAGAGACACCATATATGTGCGGTCGCACGGCTAAATCTTGTGCATCCATGCTGATGGGCAACAGAGAACATCATGGGGAGGAGTAGTACCACTATAATTTTTTTTCTATTAGCGTCACAAACCTATATTCCTACGTAGGTCTCTATGCTGACAAAACAACAAAAATTCGCCTTTGCTTGCAACCTTGCCTGACTTCAGAAGCAGGACGAACCTACTAACTTTAAAGGATTCTGGTAGAATATGCTTGACTAACGATAAAATGGGGTTATCAAGCCGGACTATAGGAACAATTTGTATGACAATAACTATTATAAACTATTATAAATTCCTATATACAGTATCGAACGTCATTTGATGATCGGGCTTTACCACCCAAGAAACGTATCAAAATCGTTGATGTGTTGGACTTCGGTAGACTCTTAAATTTTCAATGTTATCTTAGGTCTTAATGGCACAACTGTATAGAGAAATAATTAAAACGATAATTGAGGACACTTTTGAAATACTCAACTTCGGGTTCATATAGTTGATTGAGCTTTACCATTCAGATTTAGAGTGGTTTCCAATGTAAATTAAATTAAATTTTATAAAATAAAATTAGCAATATTCAGGTAAATTCAGATAAAAAAATAATACCTATGTAATTCTTAAACAACGTCGATTTCGACCTCACTTTAAACAAAAATGATTACTTAGGTGTTTAGTAATATATAATGATTGTTCCACAAACATCCCAGGCGGTACAGGGGAGACTTCTCTCATATCAATGAGTGCACCCCGATTCATATTAGATCAATGATATGGAACCCACTGTTTATCGCCGAGTCCGAACGGCGTGTCTAAAACACCACTTGTAGAGAAGTTGTACAAGGCTGAAATACTCAGAAAATGTCGCCAACATTACTGAGGGGTATTTTGCCACCGTTGAAAAATGTTTGATGTTGACTGGCCTGGGAATCGAACCCACGACCTTCAGCGTGCAAGGCGGGTGTGCATACCATTGCACCACGGTGGCACCCCTTAGGTGTTTAGTACTTTGTATAATATCCTTTACATCTTTGAGACTTTTTGGCATAGATTTAATAAAATTTTCGGTGGAAGAAATCTAAATTTTTCCACATTCTCCTTGCAAGGCAATTTTCAGGTTTCCCATACTTGAGATGTTATGCATTTATATATTTGTCTCCAAAATACTCCATAGATTTTCCATAGTATGCAAATCCGGGGATTGGGGAGGTGTTGGAACCAAATTTAGACAATTATATTGCATCCATTCTCGAACAATGCGTGATTTGTGCTTAGGGTCATTATCTTGATAAAAATAAAAATGTTGCCCAATCCCATTTTTTAGCACTACATTTCAAACTATCCTTCAGAATGTTTTAATGGAACTGTGTGTTTAGGGTCCAAGGCCGTATTTGCCCTACGCCATATCATACTTGGTCCATCCGACCTAAACAGGTTAAATTTGCTTTCATCGGCAAAAAGGACAGTCTTCCAAAACTCAAAATCCTTTTTTTCGTGTTCCTGAACGAACTCCAATCGAATTTTGGCGGTTTTTAGGATTTATGAATGGCTTTTTCAGTGCAACTCTACGCAAAATTCTCCTAATGGTTTCTGGGTTACACTTTTTGTTAAGATATTTCTCCGATCTGAGCAACTTTAGAGGTGCACTAAGCTTCGGTTTATCGGCCTAACTTTACGTCTAACTTTTCGTCTCTTTCTGAGAAATTTTTGTCTCGCTATTTTTCGACATGTTGCAGATCCTATTCTCGGTTTTATGCCTCAAATATGATTTTTTCAGATTTAAAAATGTATGGACAAATTCATTTTTTATTACAAATAAGGCTTAACCCCCTGTTTTTGTAACTATTTTTTGTTCGTTCGTCTATATTCGTAATAATTTGAGCATCCATAGCTCAGCCCCTAGACGATATACAGACCTAATTCTTCGTAGGCATGTTCTATATATAGTATAGAATTCCTCATTCAAAAATCAGCGTTCTACATTTGCCCTAAGGCGAGTAAATCGATCTACAAAATTTGACAATTCGTGTGAGAACAATAAATATTTTTACAAAAACTGGGGGTAAGTCTCGTTTAGGTACACCACTCCTTGGTACCCTAACCACAACGATGTATAGCTTTCCTGCGTTAATTCCATATATCTATCCCGAGTTTGCAAAATGTTAAGACCCATATCTCGAGAAATATGTCTTTCCACTGGGAAAGCTATATATCGTTGCGATCAGGCTCCCAAGTACTGCATATGATAAGAATTTCGACACGATACGAGACGTGCCACTAAACTAGACTTGTTACAACAACAAAAATAATTTTATGACTACCTTTCTTCTCTGCCCAATTAATATGCCTGCAAATTGAACCATCTGCTATTATCTGTAAAGCTTAAAGAGTATCATTGAATGGACTTACAATGTAAACGATATTGTTTTCAGAAAGGCATTAAAATGTCAATTTAGTGTTTTAATACGACCGACCCTAGATCGTATTAAAACACCAATTTTGTACACAACAAACAGGAAAGTAAAACTAATTGTTTTATTTGACACTTTTTTCGTAAAATTGCATGCATTTTAACATCTCTGCTAATTGCCTGTAAATCTGGAGGGGCCCTCTGTCATTCAATGGCCTTGTCATTTTTACAACATTGCTTTGCTGATTTTTGATGTTTGTTGCTATCTCACACACATCTCCCATACTCCCATTAAAACTCTCTTGTGTCACACTAATGTGCTCTGTGCTTTATGTTTTTGTTGTTGCTGTTTTTGTTTCTTGATCACATCCTAACCGCGCGGTATTTACTGTTAAAATAACAACAACAAAGCTAAATTTTGTATCAAAACAAAACCACGTTATTAGTTAGTCCCGTCTACTGCTCGCTGGCTGGCTGGTGTTTTGTGTTATTTCACATGGCTTATTTTTTTCGTACTACTTCCTATGTTGTGCTGTTTTCCTTTTTGTTGGTGTTGTTGTGAACTTTTGTTTTCTTTTCATTCTTTGTTTTGTTTTCAGTGTTTTTTCTTTCATTGTGTGGTTGTTATATTTCTTCTTAAATCGCTATGTAGTATGAATGTTGTATGACTTCTTTGCCGCTACAGAATTGTCAGAATTGTCGTTGTTGTTGTTCTTGTTTGTTGAGAAACATCTTTACACACAATCGCGGCAAATATTCATGTTTGTAGGAATGTTGTTGACTATTTGTTGTGTTTTTTGTGTTTTTATTTTTTTGCCGGCCGACCGACCATGAATTATTATTTACGTTTTATGTGTCTCAGACACTTTTTTGTGGGAGATTTTTTCTTCTTCTTTATATCCCCTGAAAAGTGGAAAAAACAATAACAATAGACAAATTTGTGTGTTGTTTTTGCAAAACTAAAGTAAATCGTTTTATTTAAAAAAGTAAAATAGAAACAAACTACTATATTTTTAAAGCATAACGACAAGATATTGTTGGGGTATTTTGTGTGAACATTGTTGGTTCAGTGACTTGGTTTTTTTGTTATTGTTGTTTTTTAGTTCATATTATGTATTTCATGCCGATTTCAAATTAAAACTGGAGCAAATGATAAATGTGTAGAAGGTAAAAAAGTATGAAGCTTTAGTTAGAAGGTTATTTCAGTACTTTGGACTTACAGTACATTCTCCATAAATGAAACGAACTAAAGTTAAACAATATTCAAACTTATACCTATCGGTGTGATTTTGGGCATAAGATGAATGTAGTGGCTGGACTCAGAAAATTTTGTCCAGAGATAGATCTTGGAATGCTGATAATGCCAATATATGTATATACATATATAATGTCTGGGAAGTCCGTATTTCCCGAGATATAGGATTCGAAAGTTCTGAAAACCCATATGATTTTTGACAAAAACATAATGTTGAAAAAAAAATATGATCGCGTTAGTAGCCCTGTTTAGCATCTGTCCATAGAAGAAAGTTTTAAATCCCGACCGAAGGCCGGCTATTTTCGACACAAAATTAATTCTTGAAAACTTTCTGTGGAAAAAGTTTCAAATCCAGCCACAACATTCAACTTGCTCCTGATTTTGTAAGTAGGCAGTCATTTGAAATTTGGATGTGTTAATAAATTTTATAGTTATTTAACGAAAATTTTCGGTAAGTTGATGATTTATATAAAGTAATCGCTAACACTTTCTTTACACTTGCAACTAAAACAAGTGTTTGGGACAAATGGGTAATTTATTTGACAGATATTCTATGCAATTGACAAGTTACACATGTTTTGTAAAATCTGTTAGATGTAAATGTGGCATAAGCTTTTGCAACAGTGATGTCAACTTTTAAACTTTTCATTCATAATTTTGCCATTTAATTTGACATATTTTTTGTGTAACAAAAACGAAAAAAGTTACTACAGGTGCAATATGGAATTGGAATTTCGAAGATATTAGGTCTGTTCGATAACACAAAAGTATGTACAAATTTGTGCAAACTATTACAAAATGTTGTTCGATAACAAACTTGTTCGATAAAAGAGAAATGAGAACCAGTTGCAAGTACTTGCAAGAACTTGCAAATACTTTTTACTTGCGAAGTTATCGAACAGACCTATTGCTTGATAGTAAGTTTGCATAGGCATTGCTGGATTTACTAAATTCAGTGGATTTATATTGTCAAATAAATCCTTATAAGGGAGGTTAACTTGACAAAAAGCTCTAATGTAAACATGGTGTTACTACAGATAATGCTTTTCATTGTTGCTGAAATGTATACTTCCCGAAATACAGGCCTCCAAAGTTCCGAAAATTCCCTTGTTTACTTGGAATAAATTTACGATTTAAAAGAAAATTTCGTTCGCGTAGCCGAAATTTGCTCCTATCCATAGGAGCAAGTCTTAAATTCCAGGCCGACGGACGGCTACTTAAAAACAACTTATGATTTAATGGAAATTTTTGTATTTTTCTGCGAAGGGTCATTAAAGGAAATGTGTTCATTGTTTTTTTCACAACTCGGCTTAAATGTCCTTTAACAGGTAGTCCTTGTCATTATACCCTACACCACACTGTGGTAAGGGGTATTATGTTCTGTGCATTTGTATGTAACATACAAAAGGAAACGAAATAGACCCATAGTTCCTTTTGGGGATATACATATAATCACTTTCTGAGTCGATTTATGCATGTCCTTCCGTCCGTCTGTCCATGCATTTTTGTTCGCAACGTACAGGTCGCATTTTTTGTCCGATTCAGCTGAAAATTGGGGACTACAATTTTTTTAGCCTTAGGAAGAACGCCATTGCTTTTGGTGATAATTGGTACAGATTTTGATATACCTCCCATATATATTTTCGCCCGATTTCATGTATTTGCTGGACCAAACACGCTATATACGTCCGATTTTGATAAAATTTGGAATGTGTGACTGAATTCGGTCTAGAAATAAATGTGCCAAATTATATCGAAATCGGTTCAGATTTGGATATAGCTCCCATATATATTTTCGGCCGATTTCACGTATTTTCTGTACCACACATACTATATATGTCCGATTTCGATGAAATTTGGAATGTGTGACCGAATTCGGTCTAGAAATAAATGTGCCAAATTATATGGAAATCGGTTTAGATTTGGATATAGCTCCCATATATATTTTCGCCCGATTTCACGTATTTGCTGCACCAAACACGCTATATACGTCCGATTTTGATGAAATTTGGAATGTGTGACTGAATTCGGTCTAGAAATAAATGTGCCAAATTATATCGAAATCGGTTCAGATTTGGATATAGCTCCGATTTATATTTTACATATTCACAGTGGTGTAGGGTATCATATAGTCGGCCCCGCCCGACTTTGATCCTTTCGTTAATGGTTTTTGCTGCAGCTTTGCTTCTCAAATTTTGCCATTTTTTTTTTTTTTGAAAAGCGTCCCAATACGCCAAATGAAGAGGCTATCCAAAGGCAGCGGGTTCTTTCGTACCTGATTGACCCGAAACCATAGTGCTTCGGCCAGCGGCTGCCAACCCCTGTAATGCTACTACAACAACAACCAAAAGTCCGATACCGAAACATGATGAACATCCCTTTGGTGTATTGGAATGCTTTTCAAAAAAAAAAAATGGAAAATTTGAGAAGCAGAGCTGTTGGGACAAGTGTCGTTCAAGAGCACCTCTGGGATCGGCTTGAACATTTTTACCACAGGTAGTCCTTGTTATCCTGATCACAACGATAAATAGTTTTCAGGGGGTAAGTCCATAACTCCCGGATAGGGGTATTGACATTTTACTTTTTTTCTGACGTGGTCAATACATGCATCGTTTTAAAGGTTATGAAGAGCATTTTTTCGGATACCTGAATGTTACAGACGTATTTAATCCCCGGCCAAAATGCTGTCTCTTAAAGAAAACTTACAATTTAAATGAAAGTTTTATTCGAGTAGTCGATTTTTGCAAAAAAAAAAATTTTTTTTCGGGAATGTCAAAAACCCGTATCTTGTGTTGTATGGGATTCCAACCGGAAAACTGCACAACGTTGAGATCAGTATAACAAGGACTACCTGTGGTAACATTTTCATGCCGATCCAACAGGTGATACAATAATGACAACTGATGTCTTCATTTGCTGTCAAAACAAAATTTTAATTAAAAATAAATAACAAATATTTCGCTTCCATGAAGAATATCTGTGTGCAACGTCTTTATTTAAGCTTCGCGAAGAATGTTTTACCGTTTTTGTCTAAATTTTGTGGATATTTTGCGGAAAAAATTGTGACAGCAAATGATGACTACGGTATGAATTGGCCTGAATTCGCCCATTGGATCACCTTGTTAAATTCGCCTTGCGACCCTTGCTCCAATAGCTCTGTATCTCATATTTTTTGTTGTAGTAAAATTAGCAGACACCAACCGGATTAAATTGACACTTGTTACGAATATTCTTGTTCAGACCTTGACCGATATGTGTGGATATGGCGTGTAAAATCGGCCTGTACGGTTCGCCTCCTTAACTGGCTTCAGCAGCGGAACAACCTTGAAAACTTTCCAGGCTTCTGGTACAATATGGATGTCTAACGATAGTTAAAGGCATTGTCATTAATATTCTGTGTGGGACCAATGCTTTAAACACCTTACGTTTCAGATAACATCGTGGTGTGGTACCTCCTCGGTTGAGAGTGTTCTTATACTTGACAGTCAAGTTGAGAGATGGTTCCATTCATTATTTCCCAGTTCTGGCACTCCTTCCTTCATTGGAATAGTAAGGTCCGTGAACTGCTCAACCCTTTATTAGTCAATAAGCTCTCCCAAGATCTATTAAAAGCTTATAGTACGTTTATATATAACCTGATTTACCAAACCACTGGGTTTCAAATGTCAATTCCATTGCTAATATTTCAAATAAATCCTCATAAAAAAGTTAACCCTGCAAAAGGCTATAATATAAACATGGCCTTACGGACTTCCATATTTATAGGCTAAAAAGTATGTATCCATATCTAACTTCTTCTTACAACTTATCTTTTATTTTATTACTATTTTCATAATCCACACCTATTGTAATATAAAAAAAACCTTGTATCCCCATACCCCACAAAATAAATTTGGCGGGAAAGAAATCCGCCACACACATTTCACATCTTTGCATTTTCTTTTTGTTGTGGCATATTTTGTTTTGAATATTTATGTTTTATTGCATTTCTTGTTGTCTTCTTTTTCACTTTGTCCCAAAAAAGGACTCATTACCTCACAATGTGTGTGTGTGTGTGTAAAACATGCTGCCACAACAGCAGAATATTGCAACAGTTCATGCGCCGGCCGGGAACATGCATTTCTTCTTTCACCACAGGCTCTGGGTTTTGTTTACAACACCCAAAGGCCGGGAGAGCTAGTTTCAGAGAGGTAAAGAAATTTATATGTCTGACATTGAAATGTGAAATGCTCCGACTGTTACACATTGAATGAAAAACTTGGTGGCATGAGTAGTTGGGTTGGTCCGCCTAGCAGAAATTGAAGAAATTTTGCCGGCTTTTTTGCTGTCTGTCTATCATTCATCTATCCATTTTATTCCTCATACCCACACCGGTTGGTTGTTTTAGTGTGGTCTATGATGAATATGCCGGTTTTTGCAGCCCTTAGCACACAACACGGATTTTCACCCCTTTTGTAGAGTAACACATATTTTTCCGGTATTGCGTTTCATTTTTATTGTTGTTGTCGTTTTTGCTCTAGCCCCCCTGTCTGGAATGACAAATGTCTGCTGCAAAGTGGTGGGCAGGAAAGGGTAATTGTAAATCAAAAGTTCATTGCGCTATCACCGCTGCACATGCAAGAGCCAGTCTGCCTAGCAAATGTGTATGAATGGATGGATGTCTGTTTCATAGATTAACACTTGGATTTCTATTTATGCAGATTTTTGTGTTTTGGGATTTAGTGTTCTGCTATTCAATTCTTCTTCATCTTCTTAATTGAATTCCTTTAAAAATTGATTGATATGTGATATGCCTATGGAAGTAAACGATAAAAGGATTTGAGTGAAACTAAAATAGATTTCGAAGAATATTTTTCATGTTCAATTGATCGGTTTCCTTCCTCATTGTTTTTAATTTGAATCCCACGGAAAAGGGATGCATGTTTTTTCAATAGATATAGGGTATTCCCTTTAGATAGGGTATACTCTATTACAATTAAATTTGCCTACTATTATTCTGATTGTTATCATGAATTGGAAATTGTGAGAAGTTCAAATTTGAACAACATGAATTAGATCGAATTCTTTGCAACTATAACATAATGATAGAGATAGTATGGAATTTGGCACGGCTTCCATAATGATTGAGAATTTTAAATGTTTCTTCCAAGTCTTGCCAGACATATCTGATTATGGCCATGGATTCAATGATTCACGTTTCATAATACTGTCCTGTAAATTGTGTTTAATTTTAAGCTACGAGATATCAATTATAGCCAAATAAACCGATTTGGAATAGCATAGACTGAAGGGGGGGAGGACTCTGAAAAATGACTAGGTCGAAAAGATGGCTTCACAAATGGAAATTGGATTATCAGAAATGGTGAAAGGAACAAGGTTTGATCATCAAATTATACTTTTCTATAAAAAATAATATTTTCCCTAAATGTTTCAGGTTTTTTGAAACAAAATCCGGGTCAAAATTTACATAGTATTTATTATAAAGAATTTCGAGAGATGGATGGATGGACTATTTTGGGGGACGTATTATTTTGGAAGCAAAACAAGTGAAAACGCCCGTTTTTATAACCTTCAAGTTTTCTGAACTAAAACTGAAATCGGGCTCTGTACCGTTAGGTGAAGATTTTTGATCACTGGGAATACCAAATTAAATTATCTTAAAATACTTGAAGCTTTGCGGTACCGCTATATGTGTGCTATATCCATCATATTTGGTGGAGAAGTTAATCACAGAGAGCCATAAATACCAAACGTGAAAATACCTGAATCGTACCGTTATATGGGGCTATACCAAAACTTGGTCCTATGTCTACAATTGTTGGTGAAGAATTTTTTTGACCGAAATGTAGGTAAGGCGCTATACCCAAACGTGGATCTACATAGACAGCTTTTGAGAAAAAACCCCAAATGACAAATGTTTCCAAGACCCTTAAAATTCCTTAAATCGACTCGGTACGCTATATTGGGGGTATACGATAACGTAGGTCTATAAAAACAATTTTTGCTGGAAATATTTTTTAACCTCTGAAAACATAAAATCCAGAATTACAACAAATTCGGAGGGCAAATGGGGCTAATACCTTTAAAACTCCTTAAAGCGACAACACGTCGTACGTTGTTGTTGTTATTGTAACAGTGTTTGTTATTATGTTTGTATGTTCGTTCTTCTGTTCAATCTGACTGTGGGTCTATCTTCAGTTCCAGGAAAGTGGCTACTTCGATGGAATGTAACCACAGATCCACTGGAGTTAGATGAGTAGGTTTGGTTGGGCAGTTGAAAAGATGTTTTGTGTCTTGCGGGCCCATGCCACATACTGGGCAGGTGTCTTGCACGGCGCGGTCGATTTCCGCCCAATAAGAATTTAGGCGACTGCAATATCCCGAGCGTAGTTGAGCCAAAACTACTCTAGTTTGTCGTGGCAGTTGACGCTCCTCAGCTGCAGTAGATGGAGGATGTATTTCAAGGACTTTATTCACACTATAATTGCTTAAGGCCTTGGCAACTGCATCCGTGTGAATACTATTTAAACCTGCTTGATATGCTTGTTGATCTAAGGGTTCTCTCCTGTATCGTTGGACCTCTCCCTCTAGAGCATGGATATCCTTCCTGATCTGCCTGAATTGGATTGGAATGGTTACCACGGTAACATCCAAGCAGGTACTACAACGAAAGCATCTCATTGTGTTGCTTTACTGGAAGAATCTTTGCCTCCTCATGTAGATGGTCCACTGAAGATTTGAGGAGGCACCCTGTTGCTTTTCTCAGGGCGGCATTCTGGCAAGTTTAAATCTTTTTCCAATTCGTATCACATAATCTCGGGGACCAGACTGGAGCCGCATAGCTTACCACAGACCAACCTATCGTGTTATATGTGGTCAACAAGGTTGCTTAATCTGCACCCCAAGTGCTGCCGGCTAGGGACTTGAGGACCTTGTTCCTACTTTTCAGTTTGTCGCAGATAGCTGTGGCGTGCACGCACAACGTGAAAGTAGTAACCCCTAAAATTTTGGGGCATGTTGTGGTCGGAATTCTGCTATCGTCGACCACGACCTTCAATTCTCTTCCAAACTGCGCTGTCCATGTGGTGAACAGAGTGGCTGTTGATTTTGTGGCGGAAATTTGCATATTCCTCGAATGGAAAAAGGTGGTAAGATCGGTTAAATAGTTGTTCAGTCTCTTACAGATGTCATCAGGATAGGTACCCGACGCCAGGATCGTGCAATCATCTGCATACGTTAAGATCTCGATGCCGTCTGGAGTGGGCGGAATACAGGAGAGGTAGGGGTTAAACAGTTCCGGAGATATCACCCTACCTTGGGGAACTCGCTGTTTCACTCTACGGGGTTTGGACTTCTTGTTCCTGAATTCCACGTACAACTGGCGTCCACACATATAATTGACTATCCAACATTTCAAGCTTGGCCGGAGGGTTGTCTGCTCAGTGTCCTTAAACAGCGTGAAGTGCCTGACTGTATCAAAGGCTTTTGATAAGTCAAGCGCCACCATCACTGTTCTATCGCACGGCCGTCTCTGGTTGAGTCCTTGACAAATATTTGTGGTAATGGCGTGCAGCGCAGTTGTCGTGCTGTGCTGCTTACGGAATCCATGCTGATGATAGCTTGATAGCTATTTCTGATACTGGGGAAGACTAAGGCCTCAGGGTCTTTGCTACGGGCGACAAAAGCGAAATCGACCTGTACGATTCACTTCTGCTGGCATCCTTGCCCTGCCCATTTTCCAGACTTCGGCAACAATGAGGGTGGATAGCGACAAGTTGAGAACTTTAGTGAGATACTCCGCTCCCGGCTCATCCAGCTGCTTCAGCATTACCATGGAGATTCCATCAGGGCACAACGCTTTGGATGATTTAGCGTTCCTGATGGCATTGGCAACATCATCCATTTTAAACTGTGGTGGTTCCTCCTCTGCAGGAAGAGATCTGATGCGACGTAATACTCTTCTCTTCGCCCTGTCACTATCGGGGTGCTCGACAAACTGTCGATTAAAATAACTTGCACACCTCTTCGGGTCATTCTTTTGGGAGCACATTTGATTTTGGAACATAACAGACAACCTAATTTGCTTCCTAAGCCTCTTTGAAAGAATTGCTCCATCATTTTGACTGTCAAAGTGGACGGGATTCTGATTGTACCTTGACTGAATGATATTTGGCGCCTACAACCGTTCTTGTGATCAGTGTTAATGATGGAAACAATGACCCTCGACAATGATGGAGTGGACATAAAAATATGGGTTTTTTGAGTTTTTCATAGGTTTTAACTATTAAAAAATGTCAAAGACCAATAAACAAACCATAACAAGTAAAAAAAGTGTCAGTCGGCTTTGCCGACAGAGGTATACCCTCAGCCAATGTGAACTGAAACTTTCATCTACGGACAGATAGAATGTATTTAGCGTCTCTTCAGAATTTTGTGGCCCTTTCTCAACATTTGAACTTGCCGACAAAAATGTGGATTAGGAATTAACACAAATGTTGAACTTTTGTGGGGGGAGGTACCCTTAGGGAGGACCGATATGTGCCATTTTTGAAGTTAAACTAAATTTGGACATTATATTAGAAGATCCAAAGTTTGGACCAAATTGGTTGCACCATTCAAGTGATATCGTCCTAGCATTTTAGTGAAATTGTTTAAATATTGGGGAGAAGTACCGGAAGTTGGGGACCGGTATTGCACCATGAAACTAAGTTTGGATAAAATATGACGAAGACCAAATGTTGCACCAAATCGGTAGAACAGTTCGAGAGCCACATTTGGTGACATAGGGCTTTTTACACCTTTCGGGATGTTTTCCCAAGAAATATGGACTTGCTCCTGGAAAAACTTTTACCGTCGTAATGGTGGTAGCGAATGTAAGTTGCTTCAACAAAAATCAATGTGATTCGAGAGCAGGTCTTAAAGTGAACTTATCCGAAATTTTGTGTGGGAGGTACCAAAAGGAGTGCACAAATATAGTCCATATTCGAACCTGATCTATATCTGGTAGATATATTAGGATGTGCAGAGTATGGATTACATCAGTCACTTCCTTCAAGAGTTATTTTTGAATTTTTATGAGGGAGGTACCTGAAGGAGTGGACCAACATGGTTTATCTTCGAACCTAAAATATGTTTGGACAAAATATTACTAAGGCCAAATTTTGGATCGAATCGGCAGATCCGTTCGAAAGTTATCTTGCGCTCCAACCACCTCACACGGTGTCATAGGGGTTTTTTGCAACTTTCAGGCTATTTTCTCAGAAAATATGGATTTGCCCCTTATGAAACTTTTACCGTCGTATGGGAGACAGCGAATACAAGTTGCTAAAACAAAAATCAAAGCGATTTGAGAGAAGGTGCTAAACTGAACTTATTCCAAATTTTGTGTGGGAGGTTCCCGAAGGAGTGGACCGATTGAGTCTATATTGGAAACTCATCTAAGTCTGGTAGACATTTCACGATGTGCAAAGTGTGGGCCGAATCGGTTACTCCCTTCAAGAGTTATCGTGAGCACAAATTTTGCGAACATTTTCGAACTTTTGTGGGGGAGGTACCAGAAGGTGTGGACCGATATAGCCCATCTTCGAACTTAAACTAAGTTTGGGCAAAATATTACGAAAGCCAAATTTTGAAGCGAATAGGTTCCTCCGTTCGAGAGTTATCGTGCGCACCAGCCAGCCAGACAGACGGACGGACATGGCTAAATCAACTCCAAATTTGTCTGAAACACATTTCGTCCAAACATACTTGGGGTCTAAAACAATTATTTCGATGAGGCACATTTTGCCCGTATGAAAGTGTATATACCCTCTTTAGCATAAATGCTGAGGGTATAAAAATATAAGAAATTAAAAAAATGGATTTTTATTTTTTAATTATTTTTTCGAAAAATTTAATTTTTTCCAAAATTGAAAACAAATACTTTTTGGGTTTTCATAAAACTCTCATAAAAACTCAGTTATTACAAAATGTTAATTTTTGTGAAAAATCTAAAATTTATATTGGAAACGGTATGGGAAAAACACACATGTTTGCCCATGTAATTTCAAACAAATTTAAAAAAAGTGTTAAACGGATGGAACTGTACTGGTACAAAAGTATATACCCAGTTGTTCAATAAATAGCAATTGTCTACTTTGACATAGGCATGTAACTAGTTACTCATTGATCCTAGTTACTTTACCCCCAAAAATGGCACACAAAATAGCCTATAGCCTGCTTTTGTCACTGGAAATAGGCTCCCCTACCTATCATGCCAATTCACTAGTTACAGGTAATGCGGCGTGTAATATATTGACTATTTTATAGACTACCGATGGATAGTGTAATCGACAATGTTTCTCTCTTGTAATCTCTTTTCAACATTTTTTCTTTTTAACAAAATAGAAAAAAAATATTCTGTCATTTTGTTTGTTTATTCATAACTAAAAAACTTATTGGTGCGTTTGTTGTGAAAAAATTTAAGATGCAAAAAAGAACGTGTAACCAGCTAAATCAAAAAGAGGATGAATAATTTAAGAGGAATATTTATAATATACATATATTTGGTAAGTATTGATACATATCGACACCTCCAAATAATAGTATGCTAAGTCTGAAAAGTGAGTTTTGCAGGAGAAGCTCTCAAAGTTTACAGTTTTCATTGACCTTCACTACTATTCTGAGTAAACATTTGTTTATAACTTCTGTTCGGATTGACCGATCATTACCAAAATTTGACAGAATTTAAGTTAAAGGACGTAAACTGTAAAAATGTAAAAAACTTGAAAACATGCTAAGTCGACTTAGCATACTATTATTTGGAGGCGTCGATATCTTGTCACAATTCATTATCGCGTCATTTCATTAACCTTCTATACATTTTATTTCAGGAACTTTTGAATGTTCTGAAGGACCCATGAGAAAAACATTCCAAGGACCAAATAAACATAAGTCGCTGTATCATGTAGTCATACACTAGTTCCAGTACCGAGGATCAAGATCTATGTGTATACAAGATTATATTGTCTTTTGTAAAATATTTGCACTCCACGTATTAAAATAAAGTGTGGCAAATGCATAAATGCATTAAGCCATTTATCTGACTTCAAGTTACTAGTATTTTTGGCTATCATTTCTGACTAACGAATTGACTGGTTACTCGTAATGTACTAGGAGACAATTGCCTTTCACACGACTATCGAATTGGGTGGTTACTGGTAATGCAGTGAGGGGACAATTGCGTTTCACATGACTATCGAATTGGGTGGTTACTGGTAATGCAGTGAGGGGACAATAGACCCCTTCCTATGACATCCCCATGTTAAATTCACCAGTCTATAACATTGCGAGTAGATTGGGTGGTAACTAGGGGTGTTTACCAGTAGCCAGCAAAATTGCTAGTTATTCCCTAGTTACCCGAACAACTGGGTATGGACTGAAGGAGGACACTCTCGGACGTCATTCTGTGGAAACGGAACTTTGTTCCAAGCTGTTCCCTAAATGTTCTAGTCCACTAAACATAGAATTTCACTAAAATTTAGGACCTGAGGAGTAATAAAATAGCTCACTTCGTGTAAGCGCAGCGTTAATTTATTAAACGACTCTTAACAACAATCTTGCCTGAACACAATATCTGTTATAGTTTCTGAGCAATAGCTGTTTGTTTCCCCAAAAATTTGCTAAAATTGCGTATTTTTCAAAATTGGGAAACATTTTCCGTAGGAGCAATCTACGTCCACACCTTCCAATATTTCTGTCCAATTTTTTTGCTTTCCTTAGTTTCAATATTTTTATACCCTCAGCCTTTAGGCTAAAGAGGGTATTTACACTTTGATACGACCAAAAATGTGCCTCATCGAAATAATGGTTTTAGACCCCAAGTATGTTTGTACGATATCCGTTTCAGACAATTTTGAGTAGATCTAGCAATTTCCGTCCGTCTGTCTGTCTGTCTGTCCGTCTGTCTGTCTGGCTGGCTGGTGCGCACGATAACTCTCGAACGGATCAATCGATTCGGTTCAAATTTTGGGTATCGAAATATTTTGTCCAGATTCGATTTAAGTTCGTAGATGGGCCATATAGGTCCACTCCTTCAGGTACCTCCCCCACAAATGTTCAAAAATTGTCGCAAAACTTGTGCTCACGATAACTCTTGCAGGGAATAACCGATTTAGTCCATATTTTGCACATCGTGTAATTTCTACCAAACTTAGATGAGGTTCAAATATGGACTCAGTCGGTCCACTCCTTCGGGTACCTCCCACACAAAATTTCGGAAAAGTTCAGTTTAGGACCTGGTCTCGAATCGCTTTGATTTTTGTTTACGCAAGTTGTATTCGCTGTCCTCTATACGACACTGTAAGTTTCATTAGGGGCAAGTCCATACTTCCTGAGAAAATAGTCTGAAAGTTACAAAAAACCCTATGACACCGTGTGAAGGGGTTGGAGCGCAGGATAACTTTCGAACGGATCTGCAGATTCGGTCCAAAATTTGGCTTTCGTAATATCTTGTCCAAACTTAGTTCAAGTTCAAAGTTCAAGTTCATGGATTATATCGGTCCACTCCTTCCGGTACCTCCCCCACAAAAGTTCGAAAATATTCGGAAAATTTGTACGTACGATAACTCTTGAAGGGAGTAACCGATTTGGTCCATCCTTTGCACATTATGAAATTTCTACCAGACTTAGATGAGGTTCCAATATGGACTCAATCGGTAAACTCCCTCGAGTACCTCCCACACAAAATTTCGGAAAAGTTCAGTTTAGGACCTGCTCTCGAATCGCCTTGGTTTTTGTTGTAACATCTTGTATTCACTGTTCCCCATACGAAGGTACAAGTTTCATCAGGGGCAAGTCCATACTTCCCGAGAAAATGGCAGGAAAGTTGCAAAAAGCCCCTATGACACCTTGTGTAGTGGTAGGAGCGCAAGATAACTCTCGAACGGATCTGTCGATTCGGTCCAAAATTTGGCCTTCGTAATGTTTTACCAAAACATAGTTTAAATTCGAAGCTGGGCTATATCGGTCCACTACTTCAGGTACCTCCCCCACAGAACTTCAGAAATGTTCGGAAAATTTTTGCGCACGATAACTCTTGAAGGGAGTGACCGATGTAATCCATACTTTGCACATCCTAATATATCTACCAGATATAGATCAGGTTCGAATATGGACTAAATTTGTCTACTCCTGGTACCTCTCACACAAAATTTCGGATAAGTTCACTTTAAGACCTGCTATCGAATTACTTGGATTTTTGTTGAAGCTATTTGCATACGCTACCACCATTACGACGGTAAAAGTTTTTTCAGTGGTAAGTCCATATTTCTTGCGAAAACAGCCTGAAAGGTGTAAAAAACCCCTATGTCACCATATGTGGTGGTCGAAGAACACGATAACTCTCGAACTGTTCAACCGATTTGGTCCAACATTTGGTCTTCGTCATATTATATCCAAACTTAGTCACATGGGCAATACCGGTCCACAACTTTCGGTACTTCTCCCCAATATTTAAAATATATCACTTTGGATCTCCTAATATTTTATCAAAATTTAGTTAAACTTCTAAAATGGCCAATAAAGGTCCTCCCTAAGAGTACCTGCCCTACAAAAGTTCAACATTTGTGTCTTAGCGCAGTTAATTCCTATTCCACATTATTGTCGGCAAGTTCAAATGTCCAAAAAGGGCCAAATTCTGAAGAGACCTGAAATACATTCGATCTGTCCGGAGGTAAAAGTTTCGCTTCACTTTGGCTGAGGGTATATATCTGTCGGCAAAGCCGACTGACACTTTTTTACTTGTTACTATAGAATCCCATATAGAAATTAATAATCGGTGACAACAAAAAATGGGGGTTTTGGCCAGGAAAATCGATTTCTGAACCACTGTGCGTCGTCAACAAGACCAAAGTCTCACGGCAGTGGGTTTTTTCGTATCGCATTGATGCGAAATCATAGTGTTTCGGCATCGAACATACGCTTCTACGTAGGTTTCATGCTGCTACAACAACCAAAGTTATAAGAAGGGTCAAGTTTAGAGGTCATGTATGGGTGGGTGATTATCCTAGATAAGAAAGTAGATAAATATCCACCTTCTAGTGCAAGTGATATCAACTTTAACATTTACCCATTCAAAATTTCTCTACAAGCAGTGTCTTAATAAAACTCGCTATAAAAAGTAGGTCCCATATCATCAAGTCCATATGACTCATTGATATGGGTTGTTTGTCTGCAATTATTTTGACAATACAATAACCAACTCATCGTGTCTTCAAAATTGACATTTATCCTTAATCCAATCTAATTCGTTTATGCTTTAGGAACATTTTACGATTCATTCGATGCCAACTTTACAAGTATTTACTCTCATCATTAGATAACGATATTTTCCCAGGGCTTTTTACAGAACATACTCTGTTGTTTTATGGATATTACAATGTTGATGGTAAAGGATAGAACACGATCACCTTAAATGTTACAAATATCACAACTATTTCCTTAATTTTTGTCAATTTGTTTTTCTAAAATATGTACGTAACATCAATTTTAATCCATAAAAGCTATGGTGGGAAATTTCTTTATTCAAAGAAAAATCTTCTTACGGGAAAAACGACATTACAATGTCAAGGTTAAGTCTAACCATAAATTAAGGGAAAATAACAATGAGACTAGTTAGTCCTTACGATAACATTACAAAACAAGCAGAAAATGTATGTACGGAACGAAAAGGGACAAAAATCCTTTTCAAAACAAAACATTTCTTCTAATCTCTTAAATAAATTCTTCAATTCTTAGATAAAAAACCCCTACAGCATGGCATAATAAAATGCGCAACCACTGAGTGGCCCGACCAGGTAGAAAAATTAAACTAAAGATTTAGCATTATACAGGACAACTGCTGTGTGTTGTACAAAAAAAGGATAATCAATAAAGCAAATTCAGGACTGTTGTTCAGGTACAAGAAAAATAAATATCTTTAAGGAAATGTGCACATGCATTTTGAGTAGCTGCTGCTATTACAAGAGGGGATTGTTTGCGGCGGGCACATTGCTGCAGTAACTGCACAAATGAAACCGCCAGGTGAAAGAGAACAGCTGGCATATTACAACAACCAAACTGGGAAGAGGCGAAACCTAAAAAATATTTAAAGTAACTGAAAGACTGGTAGGCTCAACAGGCTTCTACTTACTTTTTTCTCGTGTATATGGGGTGGAAATTTACAAGAATTAGTTACACCATGTCGTCCCATATGTAGCCGAGAAACAGCAACAGCATAACAAGGACAACTTTCTTTTTCTTCTATTCTAAGAGAGTATTTATTTAAGGTAGGTAGGAAACATTTTTTTTGCAGAACAAGGATATGGATATTAAGAAAGAATGAAATTTAGATGAAAAAAAGAAGGCGCGGTAAATTTTCCATTGGATAATGCAGCAAGCTGTAGTAAAAAAGCCGAATGACAACAAAATTGCCTTAACAGCTGTACACACACACACCACAATACGACAAATGTTGATTAGAAATCGTTTGGTAACGGGAGCATTAAAAAAAAAACAATTAATAGCAAGATGTGTAATCTATTTCCATGGATAGAAGGAAGTACTTAGTTGGTTGTCAATCAAATGTGTTCCAAACAGAACCCCTTCTATTGCCAATGCCTTGCTTCATGTGTAAATTAGAAATTAAAATCACCACAACACTCCCATCATCATTACATGATGCCAATCATCAATGGAATTTGTCTGGCTTCCTATATTTATTCATTCAATTATGCATTCCCGTTTTCAAATTCCAGCATAGCAGCATCCCTGGTTCCTCTCAATGTGTAAAAACATTTTATAACAGCGAAAAGTTCACGTATATGGCCTTTATAGGTTAAAGGTGTGTGTGACTCAGATGATGTCTTTTCTGTCTAGGGGAGCAGGGGAATTGTAGGTTTTTTATTGCGTAGTGATGGGAAGTACATAACAGAATTACATCAGACCAATAAGTTTATAGTTACAGAACATATACAAATGGATCTTAAGCAACAGATAAGTTACACTGTTACAGTATAATCTCGATAATTCGTAATTCAAGGGACCGGCCATTTTATACGGTTTAGCGGGGTTAAAATGCGAAGTAAGTGACTTCAAGGGACCGACAACTTATACGAATTATCGAGAATTTCGATTTATCAAGGTACACATTATCGCGGTTCTACTGTATTAGCTCTGTTACCAAATCTACATTCATGGCAAAAACTAGAGAAATATTACTCCGATTTTTTGTAACAAAATATTTTCTTCGAACATTCAAGGAACCAAGGGGGAGTGGACGCTTTGATCGTTGCAAAAAGAAAAATCCGTTTCGATTTCTATTTCGATGATAGTAGGACTGTTCGAAAACTTCGCAAGTAAAAAGTAATTGCAAGTACTTACAACACTTCTCAGTTCTTTTTTATTGAACAAGTTTGTTTTGAACCGCTTTTTGTAAAAGTTTGTACAAAATTTTGGGTTATTAGACAGACTTATAGCCTGTTCCAGAACCTGCAAGAAGCTACAATTTTTCTATTTTGTACTACGATCACTATTTATCCTTTATGTTACCGAAAAAAGTAAAAAATAGTTGATTCTTGCAGTTCCGGAACAGACCACTAGTGTGTTATTAGGTACATAGAACGAGAGGACATTTAAGCCAATGTGAACCATTGAACGGACACGCCTCACCATTCCAGTTCCCAATAAATGGGTATACATACAGGGCTTAAATTACCAGTACCTTCCATATCTTACGATTGAACCTTTGCTTGACCATGTGTGGATGCCTAGGAGGCGAATACTCCATGGATTCGAAATATATATGTATCTGTACAAGAAATTTTCATAATAATTACCTTTATTGGAGATGACTTTTCCTATACAAAAGTTCACCGGAGATGAATTTTCCAATACAAAAGTTCACCGGAGATGACTTTTCCCATACAAAAGTTCACCGGAGATGACTTCTCCCATACAAAAGTTCACCGGAGATGACTTTTCCAATACAAAAGTTCACCGGAGATGAATTTTCCCATACAAAAGTTCACCGGAGATGACTTTTTCAATACAAAAGTTCACGGGAGATGACTTTTCCTATACAAAAGTTCACCGGAGATGACTTTTCCTATACAAAAGTTCACCGGAGATGACTTTTCCCATACAAAAGTTCACCGGAGATGACTTTTCCCATACAAAAGTTCACCGGAGATGACTTTCCGCATACAAAAGTTCACCGGAGATGACTTTTTCCCATACAAAAGTTCACCGGAGATGATTTTTCCAATACAAAAGTTCACCGAAGATGACTTTTCATATACAAAAGTTCACCGGAGATGACTTTCCGCATACAAAAGTTCACCGGAGATGACTTTTCCTATACAAAAGTTCACCGGAGATGACTTTTCCAATACAAAAGTTCACCGGAGATGACTTTTCCAATACAAAAGTTCACCGGAGATGAATTTTCCTATACAAAAGCTTACCAGAGATGGCTTTTCCCATACAAAAGTTCACCGGAGATGACTTTTCCCGTACAAAAGTTCACCGGAGATGACTTTTCCAATACAAAAGTTCACCGGAGACGACTTTTCCCATACAAAAGTTCACCGGAGATGACTTTTCCAATACAAAAATTCACCGGAGATGACTTTTCCCATACAAAAGTTCACCGGAGATGACTTTTCCCATACAAAAGTTCACCGGAGATGACTTTTCCTATGCAAAAGTTCACCGGAGATGACTTTTCCTATGCAAAAGTTCACCGGAGATGACTTTTCCTATACAAAAGTGCACCGGAGATGACTTTTCTTATACAAACGTTCACCGGAGATGACTTTTCCAATACAAAAGTTCACCGGAGATGACTTTTCCTATACAAAAGTTCACCGGAGATGACTTTTCCCATACAAAAGTTCACCGGAGATGACTTTTCCAATACAAAAGTTCACCGGAGATGACTTTTCCTATACAAAAGTTCACCGGAGATGACTTTTCCTATACAAAAGTTCACCGGAGATGACTTTTCCCATACAAAAGTTCACCGGAGATGAGTTTTCCTATACACAACTTCACCGGAGATGACTTTTCCCATACAAATGTTCACTGGAGATGACTTTTCCCATACAAAAGTTCACCGGAGATGACATTTCCTAACTGAATTTATTAAAATTTTAATAGACTTATAGAAAACATCCTAGCAGAATTTCTCAATATAAGAGTATAAATTAATTAGCAGATAGAATGCCTCTGACATATTTTGCCTCCACATATTTTACATAAGAGCAGGGTCTTATATTTAGAAGTTGGTTGATAACGATCCCTGGATGACTATGTCAAGTCTGTAATGAGCAGTTCATCATCCGTCGCCATTACTGGTTTATTTGTCATATTTCGATTTATAGGGAGTATGGAATAATGACCTCCATAACTGAATACAGTTTTGCCCCCAATTTTCCTCTTTAAACCTAATTTAAAAAGACATATTTTAAGAAAATGTGTTTATGACAACAACACGTTTACAAATGTGTATCTCACTTTAGAAACGCTTAAATAGAGCTCTATTAATTAATAAACCCACTGGGTTTCAAATGTCAATTCCATAACGCAAACGTCAAATAAGTCCTCATAAGGAAGTTTAACCCGCCAAAAAGCTCAATTTAAGAGTGTTACCAAATCCTTCTATAAAAATCGATAACCATCTGAATGTTGTTAATGTGTCGCCACACCACTTCTAAAGCCCTCGGCACATACGGTCGTTTAGTGACACGTTAGGACAAGCGTTGTCCCAAAACAGTTAAATTATGTTTAACTTTAATGCGTCAGCCATATTGTTGTTTTTCAAAAAACTTGGCTTCACTTACACTTTTTTCATGTGGTTGTTGTAACGCAACGCACAACGCACCGTATGTGCCGAGCGCTTAAATTGTTATGTTGGTGTCATGGCACAATTACCCAGGTAGTGGCATCGTAAAATTTTAAATATGTTATGTCAAAAATTTCTTTTTGTTGTTGGGGAAAGAAATTACAATAAAATTAATTTTTTTATAAAGGGATTTGACATTTCATATTCGAACAGCTGGTGTGATACCACTACCTTGGTAATTGAAGGCATGCATAAATCTTTCGTTAATTTGGAGTGTTGTCAACATGAGTGCTGCCAATCCGCCACGAACAATTCTATAAAAAAATCGATAATCAACTGAGGTTGTTAATAGGTCTGTACGATAACCCAAAAATTTGTACAAATTCGTACAAATTTTTACTGAATGCTGTTCGATAACAAAATTATCCAGCAAAAGAGAGCGAGTTTGGAGAGATTTTTGGAGAGTTTTGTGACTGAAAACTTGCAAATTTTTGCTGACTTTTAATCACCTGTTCAATATAAACAACTCGAAATGTTAACATTTTTGACCAAAAAACTTTCACAATTGCACATTTTTTTAGATTCTAAAGCGTTGTGGATAGGATTAAAGCATTAAATAAGTAAAGTGCAATTTTAAAATTTATGTTTTTGTTCCGTTTGGTTTAAAATATCAAAAGAAACAAAAACAAATTTCATACATTTTCGGAAACAGCTGACTGTTTTGCAAGTTTTTGCAAAATGCTGTTCGATAACTTTCTGCAATTTTTCTTGCTTGAGAGAGTAAAATTAACTGAGAGAGGTTGCTGGAACTATCTGAGTAATTATTGCTGGGAAAGTTATCGTACACACCTAATGTTTCGCCCACACCACTTCTTATGCTAAGTTTACATTTACGAAATCCACTCGATTTCAACTGTCAATTCCATTGCTCAAACGTCAAATGAAATCTCATCTGGATTTAATTTGACGTTTAACCTATGGGTTTGACAGTTGAAATCGAGTGGATTTCGTAAATGTAAACCAAGCATTAGTTATGTTATTTATCAATTATTATAGTACGTTTATACATGCCGTTAGCCTTTAATAAAGACACCACAGTCCAAAAACCATAAAATCTTTCTTAATTATTATTCGCCAATACAACAAATATGTAGGTATATTCATTTAATGTTGTTCATGTTCGAAGGCAAGATTAAATCTTCGAAAATCTTCCAACACACATCGTCGTCCTATTGACGGTCAAATTGCTGCAAACATGTTTGTGGATGTCTGCTGTCTGAGTAAATAATAGCTTCGTTCCAGAACTAAAAAGTTTTTACACATTTAAAACATTTTGCACATTTTTCCCCGAAATGCGTCGTTCCCGTACACCAAAAAAGTTGCAAAATGTTCACGTCTCTTTGAACAAAAATGGCGCTGAATAGCAACTTTTTACGCGACAAATTTGAGCGGGCAAAAATGTGCAACATAAAAATCGATAACCAGCTTAAGTTGTTAATGTGTCGCCACACCATTTCATAATTGTTGTCTTCACATTTGGCGCCAATTTATCAAAATTCAAATTGTCGGTCTCTTCCTTACTTTTTATTTTATTTTACCCCGCTAACTCGAAAAACATGGAACATTTGTATAAACTGGCCATACATCCATTGCCAAATGTCAAATCGGTGGCAAGTATTTCATCAATATTTCAAGCGGGGTACACACGATCTGTTTTGACTGTCGATTTTTCGGAAATATCGATAAATGTCAAACTTTCCAGCAAACGCTAAATATTTTGTAGTTGCCTGATGACTGACAAAAATGAACGGCCACACTGGCACAAGATCTATTTAACAGGTCACGTAAGTAGCACAACAACAACTCTATTTTGGCCGAAAATTCTTCAATATGTCAAAATGTTTGTTTACATTTTCATACAATTTATTCACAATAACAAAATATTTGACAGGTTGAAACCAATCAGCTGGCCGTTTTACGCCACCTTATAATTTCATCATGCACTGGCAAGCAACCGATTATTTGAGCAAACCTGACAGTCAAAACTGATCGTGTGAACCCCACTTTAGCATTTCCGCTGTAACAGTCAAGGTTTTTGATATGTGGCTTGGCCACTTAAGAACTTTTAACCCCATTGAAATTATTGGCGCCAATTTATGAAAAGCCTCTTATAGTACGTTTACATTGTACTGACAATTCCATTGTATACTATCATAAGTCAAATAAATCAAATGCTATAATGTAAACATCCTATTTAACAACACAGCAAATAACATAAAAATCATTCTACAATTTCATTGGCTAATGCCACTTTTTATGGTGACATTCAATATTTTAGATGTGTGGCCAAGTACCATAACACTTAAACCCCATCAAATAATCGGCGCCAATTCATGAAAAATCTCTTAAATATGAATTCATTCAAATGGCTATAAAATACGTTGTAGGTACTTGTTATTAAATTATAAACAAACAATTATAACATGTGTTATAATATACTCCCCCCCTACCAATGTTATTGAACATTATTTAATTTGCTCCATTCATACTTGCTTGCTTTGCAACCAAGGCAAACGTTTTAAAAAATGAACAAAGAGCAAAAATCATAAAATCGTCTCGTTTGCTTGCGCCTCGACTGGGTTTCATGTTCATTCGTCTTCTGTCAGCATTTACAACATCAAACATTTTAGTGCTAAAAACCATAACTGAACGGCGACGACCTATTACCCCATCTGGCTTCTACTTCTCTCCCCCCCACCCTCCGTTTTGTAACAACATTGCAAACTCAAACGCCACCACCATTACCACAGCCCCGTTCAATCGCTCCTCGTAGTTGACAAAAACAACAACAGCAGCCGGCCGCCGCGGCAGATGAGCAATCCATCCATACAACACAACTAACAACGACGGCGATGATGATGGTGGTGTTGGTTGGTTTGCCCTTCACAACATAATATGGATGGCTGAATATGTCTGTATAAAACTTTCGAGTTTTTTTCCTCATTTTATGCCGGCACTGAAATACAAGAATTAAAATCCAACAATCAACAACAAAGAAACTTCAGCAAAATATCCATCCATCCAACGAAACAACAACCAAGCAACAAACAAACATACATACAGATATATTCAACGCTCACACACCATCAAACATATAAAGTTCTCATACACACATTCTTTCAGATATATTTTCGCTATATAGAGTACAAAGACTGCCGTGCAAGCAGGCAAGCAGCCAGGCAAACACAATCTACCAACAACTCAATGGTGTTGGTGTTTTGTCGTCAACTGTACCCACTACAAAAATTGTGGATGAAAATGATGACGACGACAACAACAACCATACAAACGTTCCCTGAAGTTTTGTGTGTTGTATGCTAGCTATTCGTGTCTGCTGGCTGGCTGGCTCTGACTCGCTTGCTTTGTTATACGGCGTTATTCCTTTTCCTCGTCCACCAACCACCATTCGGAGTGTTGAAAGTACTCACCATCATTTGTGCAAGAGGCATGGATGGTATGGTGGTGGTGTTTTACAATCTCACCATGATTCATTCATGCATTTTTGCCATGTTAACAGTGCTAGAGAGCATACCAATAACAGTGCTGCTCTGTTCACCATAAAATGTCTCCCTCTGTATGTTATTTTATTTTTTGGGATGAAGAGTGAGAAGAGAACACAATTTTGTAGAGTTTTGTTCATGGTGTGTACATTGGATAGACTATTAGTTATGCTATTCTAACATAGAGGGCTGACATAGTTGAGTTTTAAATGTAAACCCTGTTGTTAAGTTGGCTGCAAGTAGATGGCGCACTTGTATCATTCCTATTTGACAACCTATTACCAAAATATAACAATCGTTTGTTATCGATAATAGTTTTTACAGCAACCCGTAGAAAAAATGCATGACATGAACAAAAAAAAAAAAAACAAACGAACAAACAAAAGCATTCATGACATGAACAAAGAAAACAAACGAAACAAAACGAACTGATTTACCAAAGATTACAACAACATATTGGGCAACACTGAACGGTTTTATTTATTCCTCCTCAAGTGAAAATGATTTCGGTCCATTATAGCTCTGTTCCTTTACATGCAAGAATCTTCAAGTTTTAGAACTTTTTACTCGAAAAGCGTTCCTTTACTTCAGACACCATACAATTCATATGGAAGCAGATTACAACTTTTGCTAGTTTTGCGGGTTTTACCACTTTCAAAAGTAAAGGAACAGACCAAAAATACGAGTTTTACAAACTGAACGCAGCACTACGAAACATCCCTAATCGCGACATAATTGTGCCTATACCAATTTCAACAATCAGTTGGGAAGACTTTTTCAGCAAAATGATGGATCGGAATCAATTGATATGCAATTAAAAGAACAGAAAGAAGTGTAGATCCTGTATATTCTTGCAGGTTCTGGTTGTGGAACAGAGTAGTTTAAAGCCGCAAATATAAGCAACATTTTTTGTTTGTCAACCATATTTCTTTTGGTTTCAAAACACCAACCATACTGGTACGGAACATGATCAATGACAAATTCGTGTTCGGTGTAACCCAAATTATCAATTTTTTTTTAATTCTCCTTCACTTTTCATAATAATAATCAACTTTCTCTTTTCCTCCCCCCTCTTACAGGATTCTTCGGGTCCCACATTGGATTTCTTTATATCAGATTCCCTGCACGACATGCTTGATGTTGATATACGCAGTGAGGTGGCAAATGTTGTAGGTAGTGTTACCGATTACGAAACCTGTTTGGCGGAATTACCCTCAGCATTTGATCACAGCACAGATTTGCTAAATAACGGCTCATCAAACACAAATGGAGGCGGTGGTGGATCACATCGCGAACCAACAAGTGTTCTCTCATCATGGAGTTCAAATTTCGGTTTCGGATCTTCCAATTCATCATCATCATGGTTGGGGGCCAATAATGATTTCCTGGCAGATGTGGGTGCTTGTGTTAATCCCATTTCTGTTATGCCCCTCATTTCATCATCCTTGCTACACATGTCACCAAAGACAAATTTGAATGCAAATATTTTGAGAAGTAATTCACCGCCACCTCCATCACCGAATGTGAATGATACCAAATCGCATTTAACCTTTTCACCGGCCCACATTAAGATCAGTGCAAATTCCATACGCAATGAACAGCTAACGGCCCACATACCAAAACAACAGATTATAGCCATTTCATCATCGGTAACTACAGCTACAACGGCCCCCGCCACCATGGCTACAAATTCGGCTTTACAGCGTAAAAATGCTGCTGTGGAAGCAATAAAGAAAGATTTGGGCACAGAATTAAGGAAAGTGGTGCCGGTATCAGGAGGATCATCATCATCAAATGAAACTTTGGTGTTCAAGGCCAGCGCAGTGGCTGTTAGTCGTGAAAACAGCCGTGAAAACGTTAATGGAACATCTACCTCAGTCACCACTTATGCCAATGGTGGTCGTAATTCACCAGCTCATCAACAAGTTATTACATCCACCAACAGCTCCACAACAACGGCCAATACCATCACCTCATCATCTTCCTCAGCCACTTCATCGAGCACAATTAAATTAGGCCCAGGTATTGGAGGCCTGACCTTTGCCAACAACATTACCACCTTTAATAAGTTGAAACAAAATTCCAACAGCAACTCAACCGGAGCAACAACAAAATTAAATCAGGGTTCAACAACGATCACTGCCAATGGTTCATCGTTAGTTTTGAAACGTGAACGTGAATCTAGTCCTTTGCATCAAACCATAACCACTATTAACAGCAACAACAATAACAGCAACAATAGTGGGCAAAATATAACCAAAATTATATCACGCAATGGCGTACAAACCTCAACTAGTTTTACAACCAAATCCATAGCACATGCAAATTATTTACAACATCAACAAATTAACAATACAATTAACTCCAGCTTCTCCTCCTCAAATGCCGCCGCCTCCTCCACAACAGTTAATGGTGTAAGCTACAATTCCAATTCCTCAACATCAAGCAATAGTCCTTCCCACTCAAGTAACAGTTCAAGTCCGAACCTTGCCGCCGTTAAACCGTTACACCAAAAAGTAAAGGCACCCCCCGTGGAATCAGAATTTCCCAAACCTGCTTATTCATATTCTTGCCTCATTGCCATGGCTTTGAAAAATTCCCGCAGTGGGTCTTTACCGGTCTCCGAAATTTACAGTTTCATGTGTGAACACTTCCCCTACTTTAAAACTGCACCCAGTGGCTGGAAGAATAGTGTACGACATAATTTATCGCTGAACAAGTGTTTTGAAAAAATCGAAAAACCTCCCACAAATGGTAATCAACGTAAAGGCTGTCTCTGGGCCATGAATCCGGAGCGAATTGCCAAAATGGATGAGGAGGTCCAAAAATGGTCGAAAAAAGATCCCATGGCCATACGCAATGCTATGGTTTTCCCCGAACATCTGGAAGCATTGGAACGTGGTGAAATGAAACATGGCAGCAGTGGTGATTCAGATGCTGAAATGGATAGTCAATCGGAAATTGAAGAGGCCTCAGATTTGGAAGAACAAGAATTGGATGAGACATTGGTTGATAATATGCTGGTGGAAGAGGAATTGGATGAAGATATGATTCACGGCGTAACCATTAAAACTGAAGATATGTCGGACAATGAAGATGATAGTGTGGTGTCCGGTGGTGGTAATGACATGGTCATCAATCGCTTGGCTAGTCTGCAACATCAGCGTCGTGCAACCTTATCCTCACCCATTACATTGTCATCTAAGCAGGCGATAAATGGCGGTATCAGTTCATTGTCGGATAACATGCAGCGTGATTTTGATATTGAGGTAAGTATTTTTAAGAAATTTTTAACTTATAATAACTATAAAACTAATTCGATATCACCAACATATAACATAACCTCAAAGTTAATAATTTGAAGGTTACGTTGAGATTTAGTATTTTTGAAGAAAGTGAGGTTATTGAGATTTTTCAAAAAAAAAAAGATGCTATATGGAACCATGCTTTGAAAATTTCCGACAATATGAGGCTATATAGAACCATGCATTGAAAATTTTAGACAATATGAAGCTATATGGAACCACACCTTGATAATGTTCGACAATATGAGGCTATATGGAACCACGCCTTGAACATTTTCGACAATATGAGGCTATATGGAACCACGCCTTGAACATTTTCTACAATATGAGGTTATATGGAACCATGCATTGAAAATTTTAGACAATATGAAGCTATATGGAACCACACCTTGATAATGTTCGACAATATGAGGCTATATGGAACCACGCCTGGAAAAATTTTTACAATATGAGGCTATATGGAACCACGCCTTAAAAATTTTCGACAATATGAGGCTATATGGAACCACGCCTTGAACATTTTCGACAATATGAGGCTATATGGAACCACGCCTTGAACATTTTCGACAATATGAGGCTATATGGAACCACGCCTCGAAAATTTTCGACAATATGAGGCTATATGGAACCACGCCTTGAAAATTGTCGACAATATGAGGCTATATGGAACCACGTCTTGAACATTTCCGACAATATGAGGCTATATGGAACCACGCCTTGAAAATTGTCGACGTTATGGGGCTATATGGAACCACGCCTTGAAAATTGTCGACAATATGAGGCTATATGGAACCACGCCTTGAACATTTCCGACAATATGAGGCTATATGGAACCACGCCTTGAAAATTGTTGACGTTATGGGGCTATATGGAACCACGCCTTGAACATTTCCGACAATATGAGGCTATATGGAACCACGCCTTGAACATTTCCGACAATATGAGGCTATATGGAACCACGCCTTGAAAATTTTCGACAATATGAGGCTATATGGAACCACGCCTTGAACATTTCTGACAATATGAGGCTATATGGAACCACGCCTTGAACATTTCTGACAATATGAGGCTATATGGAACCACGCCTTGAACATTTCTGACAATATGAGGCTATATGGAACCACGCCTTGAACATTTCTGACAATATGAGGCTATATGGAACCACGCCTTGAACATTTCTGACAATATGAGGCTATATGGAACCACGCCTTGAACATTTCTGACAATATGAGGCTATATGGAACCACGCCTTGAACATTTCTGACAATATGAGGCTATATGGAACCACGCCTTGAACATTTCTGACAATATGAGGCTATATGGAACCACGCCTTGAACATTTCTGACAATATGAGGCTATATGGAACCACGCCTTGAACATTTCTGACAATATGAGGCTATATGGAACCACGCCTTGAACATTTCTGACAATATGAGGCTATATGGAACCACGCCTTGAACATTTCTGACAATATGAGGCTATATGGAACCACGCCTTGAACATTTCTGACAATATGAGGCTATATGGAACCACGCCTTGAAAATTTCTGACAATATGAGGCTATATGGAACCACGCCTTGAACATTTCTGACAATATGAGGCTATATGGAACCACGCCTTGAACATTTCTGACAATATGAGGCTATATGGAACCACGCCTTGTAAAATGTTCGACTATATGAGGCTATATGGAACCACGCCTTGAACATTTTCGACAATATGAGGCTATATGGAACCACGCCTTGTAAAATGTTCGACTATATGAGGCTATATGGAACCACGCCTTGAACATTTTCGACAATATGAGGCTATATGGAACCACGCCTTGTAAATAAAATAAATAAATAAATATGGAACCACGCCTTGAACATTTTCGACAAAATGAGGCTATATGGAACCACGCTTTGAAAATTTTCGACAATATGAGGCTATATGGGACCACGCCTTGAAAATGTTGGACAATGTGAGGCTATATGGAACCACGCCTTGAAAATGTTGGACAATGTGAGGCTATATGGAACCACGCCTTGAACACTTCCGACGACTATATGGAACCACGCCTTGAACATTTCCGACAATATGAGGCTATTGAAACCTCGCCTTGAAAATGTTCGACGTTATGGGGTTATATGGAACCATGCCTTGAAAATTTTGGACAATATGAAGCTATATGGAACCACGCCTCGAAAATTGTCGACGTTATGGGGCTATACGGAACCACGCCTAGAAAATGTTGGACAATATAAGGCTATATGGAACCACACCTTAAAAATTTTCGACAATATGAGGCTATATGGAACCACGCCTTGAACATTTTCGACGTTATGGGGATATATGAAACCACGCCTTGAAATTTTTCGACCATATGAGGCTATATGGAACCACGCCTTGACACTTTTCAACAAAATGCGACTATATCGAACCACGCCTTGACACTTTTCAACAAAATTCGGTTATATGGAAGCACTCCTTGACATTTTTCAACAAATAACCTCACTTTTACAAAATATTTTTATGTTATACCCTTCTCTAACAATTTCCTTTTCTCTCTTACCCTCTCTGTTTTCAGGTTGAGGATATCTATGATGCCATTGATATTGATGATGACAAGGAAGCTGTACGCATGGCCATTAGCCAATCGGATATTATTGAATTGAGTCCGGCTGATTACAATCTAACCGGCGTTAGCGGTGGTGGTAATGAGAATCATCAATCGCCGAAAAGAGCCAGATTAAATATTAATTATTCAATCGGTCCTGCTGGCGAGATTGAGAAGCAAATTCAAAACCAACAACAACAACAGCATCAGCAACAGCGTCACATACAAATGCAAAATATTAAGAAAATTGTCAAGGTA
Organism: Musca autumnalis; assembly: GCF_047663935.1. Lineage (NCBI taxonomy): Eukaryota > Metazoa > Arthropoda > Insecta > Diptera > Muscidae > Musca > Musca autumnalis. The sequence continues at coordinate 281,959,210 of NW_027411644.1, read as the reverse complement.
CAAAATATTCAAGATTTACAGCATATACAACAACAATTACAACAGCAGCAGCAAATTGTGGTGCAAACCATAAACACAAATGGTAGTAATGGTGGTCTACAACAGCATACTACAGCGGGTCAATTTACACAAATTGGTACAATTTTGGGTGAGACGACGGTAAATCAAAATAGGCGTAAAATGCAATTGGTTAATAGGATTGCTTAAAAAAATGAGAGCGACCACTAGCGATAGATGATTTTGCATTGGGCAATTATCAATCTGTGGAAAACACCATCAACAAGGAAAATAATTGGAATTCCAATGGTTTGTTTTTCTTCGTTCACACACCACTAACACCCAGGGGAAATAACAACATAAAAATGTACTGAAATTTCTCTATCATGTCCGGTGTGTAGCCAATAAAAAACGCGCTCTTCTTTGCCCCAAAGTCTCCTTAAATTTCATCATGAAGTAGATTTTTGGAGTTTTGTTTTTGTTGTGGCAAGAGGTATTAGTAATTCAAATTCACCCTTGTTTCTCTTCTTCGCTTCTGCCTATTATCTTAGCGACCCTCTCACCCCCACCCGCATTTTTTGTCATAATTATTATCTATACAAAAAATACTACTATAATAATTTACTATAATTTTTATTGCTACCACAGAAATACGCTTAAGTAGCTTTTAAGTAATCGCTCTTTTTAATGAATAGGATTTTTTTCTTTTAATTTATTCATATGTTTTATATTATTAATTTTTTTATTTTACCCTTTTGAGTTTTAATTATTATTTGCTTAAGTTCTAATTATCCATAAGTTTTATTTTACATTTATATACTTTATCTTCCTCGCTGCGAATAGAAAAAGAATAATCCAGAAGAAAATCCATTTGCTCAATTCTTTTTTGTGAATTTTCAATTTTAGTTATTTTTCGGTTTTTTTTTTCGTTTTTCGTTTTGCATTTTTTCTTTGAAAAGCAATGCAAGCAAGCTGCTGATATATCTTGCCATTAGGTCGTTAAGATCTTTTAGTCAGGGGAGAAATTAGGGTCCAATGGGTAATGTTGATGTTTGCTCATGCCATTCGTTTTTGGGTGAAACCCATTATCAAGTCATACAAATTTATTTATACTTATCAGGAGGCAACAAAAAGATGCTTCATTGTTGTGTGTGGAGATTAAATCAGTTAAGGGTGGAAGGGGGTTCGTTGATGTTCCACAGTACCATTTATTCCTCTAACCTTGGTAATATCTTTTGCCAGAACTTGGAGGTCACTGAGATGAATGAGCAATTCATATTGTGCCAGTCTGATTATGGATTTATTTGGCAGCCAGTTCGGCCTTAAGCTCGTGTTAATAAAGAATTAGCTACCATTTGAATGAAGTGTTTCGGTTTTTTGTGGTCTCCTTTTTTGTACGCACGCCTCTAAGGAAGTCTTCGTATTGTACTTTCTTATACAACATCAAGTAATGCTATGTATTGGCCTTGAAGGCTTTTGTATTAATATATGGCTTGAATAAATAAATAATAGTCCTTCCCACTCAAGTAACAGCTCAACTAAACCGTAACACAAAAAGGTGAAGCCACCTCCGGTTGAATCGGAATTTCCCAAACCTGATTATTCATATTCTTTTGCCTCCTTGTCATGGCTTTGAAAAATTCTGGCAGTGTGGAATTTATCGGTCTCCGAGATTTACAGTTTCATGTGTGAACAATTCCCCTATTTTAAAACTGGGCCCAGGGACTGAAGGAAAATTGTACGATATTTTTTTTTCTTTTGAAATGTAGAATTTAAAGAATTTTTATTTAGAGAACTCGGTGGTTCTCTGGCTTTAAGGCGAGTCACGAAGATGAATGACAAATTCACATTACATTTGTTTTCTATAACGTGTTATGGAATACAGTACAGCATAATTCCGATAACTCGTAAACCAAGGGCAACTGGTCCATTGGATTTTTCCATGAATTAACGAGGTTTTTGATTTAGCGAAGTTAAAATACGTAGAAAACAGCTTCAAATGGCTGAATGTTCATTGCGAATAATAGAGATTTTCGATTTATGGGTGCACGAATTTTCGCGAATCTACTGTACTACTGTATCTGAGCCCTATTGCTTGACAGATCCACCTCCAAATAATATAGGGAGATTCTGTTGCCATGTCAATGAACTTGAATTTTTGAAATTAAGTCATTGAATTGGGCAGTCATCAGCTAGGTCAATTGAACGAGAGGCTAAGGACTACCACCACTGTATTATGTATTGTCTCAGCAGTCTATAGAGGTCAATATATGAAGAAAATTAAGAATCCAAACGTTTTAGTGTAGCCTTTTGATGATTTTGAAGGGGGAAGCTCACGGAGACTTCATTCATTATTGAGCTAAGTTCACGCAATATTACCTGCACGTTCCAATATTTTCAATTTGCAAGCTAAATTAAAGAATTTTTGTCATGTTATGGTTAAAGAGTGAGGTTATGTTGAAAAATGGAAATTAGCCGCGAAAAAAGAAATCCCCTCTACCAACACAATTTGGTTCTTAAATGGCGGTTACGGTCAAAAAATCTTAATTTCCAACTCAATTGAAATAATTTACAAAATATTAAATTAAATTAAAGAGTAAAAATTAGAAATTCCTTTTAACATAACCTCACTTATTTAATATATGCTCTGTTCCAGAACCTGCAAGAATCTACTAATTTTTACTATTTTTTCCGATAACATAAAGGAAAAAATTTTATCGTAGTAAAAAATAGTAGCTTCTTGCAGGTTCTGGAACAGAGCATATGTTAAATAAGTGAGGTTATGTTACAAGGAATTTATAATTTTTACTCTTGGATTTTTTATTTATTTATTTAGATCCCCGCAATGAATTCATATAACTTATTGAACATTTCTCATATTTGTTATGGTAAATTTCCAAATTGAGGTTTTGGTTGAAGTGAGGCTATGTTCAACGTGAGGTTACGTTCAAAAAGTAAGGTTATGTGAAGAGTTTTTGTTGTGATTTTCCCTTTTGGATTTATTTATTTATAATACTGCAACGAGGTTCTGAATAAATTGAAATTTCACTCAAAAATGTCAAAAAGTTGTGGTTATGTTCAAACCAGAAGGTTCTGTTAAATTCCCAATACTTTTTACATTACTAATATTTACAATGTCTGTTCCAGAACCTGCAAGAGTCTACACATTTTTACTACGACAACAATTTTTCCTTTATGTTATCGAAAAAAAATAAAAAAAATTAGTAGATTCTTGCAGTTCTGGAACAGACCAACATTTTCCAAATCAATTGAAAGAATTTTTGAAATATCAAGATAAGAAAGTAAGGTTATGATCAATAAATAAAACACAATAAAAACAACGGTATGTTGAAGAAAGTAAGGTTATGTCAGAAAAAATCTTTATACCAAAATAGGTTCATTTTAGGTAACATTGAGGTTATGGCCACAAAAAGTAAATTTCAATTGAAAGAATTTCTGAAATGTCACTGTAACAATGTGAGGTTATGTTCAAAAAACAAACATTTTTTGCTCTGTTCCAGAACCTGCAAGAAGCTACTATTTTTTACTACGATAACAATTTATGTTATCGAAAAAAGTAGTAAAAAGTTGTAGATTCTTGCAGTACTGGAACAACAGACCATTTATTTCGAAATTACAACGAAGCCAAAGTATGGTAGTTAGTTTATATAATCCTCTCCTGTACATTTTCAAGTAAATTGAAAGAATTTTTAAAATTTCATGGCAAAAAAGTGAGGTTATGTTCACAAATTAGGGTTATTCTGATATGTCACTGTAACAATGTGAGGTTATGTTCAACAAAACAAACATTTTTATTTCGAAATTACAACGAAGCCAAAGTATGGTGGTTAGTTTATAAAATCCTCCTGTACATTTCCAATATTTCCTAGTAAATTAAAAGAATTTTTAAAATGTCATGGCAAAAAAGTGAGGTTATGTTCAAAAATTAGGATTATGTTGAAAAAGGGGAAATAAAAAAAAAAGGATTGCCAAAATAATTCCATACCTGGTTAACACTGGAGTTATGCCTGAAATCTCAATCATAAAAAGTTTTTATGAAAAAGTGAGGTTATGTTAAAAAGTTAAACTTGGCAAAATCGGTGAAATGAAAAGCTTACAATTTAAAAAAAAGCAAATTTTCGGCAAACCCCTCCTTCTCCGATAAATCAAGAATCTCAATAAGTTACAATAAACTATCGGTCCTTTTTTGAAGTCGTTTGCTAGGCACATTTTAACTTCGCTAAATCGGAAATATCGATGGATTCGCAATAATTCGTATGGAGTTTCTACTGCGGTTATTTTCCAAGCCTTTCCTGTTATTCTTGGACCTTTGAACTTAGGTGTCAGCAATTCCTAATTGCCTTTTTCTGGATGTGCCCCATTGAATTCATTCCTTTTAAAAGCATTCATAAAATTGGAGACAAAAGTCCATAGAAATCCAAATTTCGAAATGGGTATGTACGTGGAGGGGGTGTTATATATTTAAAATATTGGCTTCTGACAATAAACTTTCTTAAATTTGGTACATTTTTTGAATTTCCCAATTAATAATGTTAAGGATTTTCACCAACAATTGTTCGTCTACTATCCAAAGGGATTACATTCTGAAGTCAATCATTTGGACCCGAAATTTCCCCCTCACCTTACCTTTCATTCGCTTGCTTGCATTGCTAAATTTTTGGTAACATTTTTTTAAAATAATTTTCAATTTTCTTTTCACATGAGCTGGATAATTTTTTTTTTGTTTTGTTTTAATTTCTTTATGAAGTAATACAAAAAATTGTATATTGAAAATATATATATCAACAAAAGTTTTAGGTTTGGTCTATTAGATAGATGCATATCAAACTATTCTATAAATGGAAGGTCTAAAGTGAGAGGGTGGCCTAGAAATTTCCATATTGGCATTTTTATTTGAGGCAAAGGGGCCCTCACCTTGGTCCTTCCATTTTCTTATTTTCGCATTAAAGTCAAATCACATTTGGCAATATTCATATGAATTTTTTTTCTAATTTTAATTTAATTATTTATATTTTGTTTTTCCATGCAAAAAGGTATTTTTGTATATACCTTAAAATTAATATTTAAAAAATATATTTAAGGAATTTTTAAATTCCCCCACAAAGACAAAATATTATGCCCACCCTTAGCTACTTGAAAAAGCCACAAAAAACACGGAAAGAAACCTCAATGTGTATTTGTAATTTATCTTTACAACAAAACCAGTCCTATATACATATTTAGAAAAAAAGAGTTTTACTTTTTTCAAACTCTTTACTTTTAATTTTCAAAGCAAGAGAAAAAATATCGAATATTATATTAAAAAAAAAAAAACTAAAAATGTAAATGTACAGTAAAAAAAATTACAAAGAAATTTTGTTTCATTTTTTTCAAATGTTTTCTTTTTTATTCAAACAATTTTATTTTGACAATTTTAAAAACTTTTGCTACAAAAGTCGATTTTTTCTTTTCTTGTATAAAAATCCGCAGACAAAACTACATATGACACAAAAAATAATCATAATAATGAATTGATCTCACAGTATACATATATAATTTTTATATATAAAAACCCATATATAGATGACAAACATATATTGAAATATGTTGATATTTTTTTTTAATTTTTTGACCACAGCATAAGGAATGTATGCTATTTTTGTTTATTTTTTTCAAAAACATTTTGACAAATTCCTAACAAAAAATGGAAACTAAATTTGTTATTGTATTCTTTTTGACAATATACATACATATATACAAATTTTTGTTTGTTTTTTTCGTTACATTATATTTTTTACAAATATATGACATTCCCAGATGAATCATTCTTGTTGACGAAGATAACAGCAGGCTAAAAATATTTATAAAGTGATCCACGATACTTTTTTCAAATAGTTTCAAAAAGTGAGGTTATGCTAACAAAAAATATTTCTTAAAGAAAATTAAAAAAAAAATTGATTATAAACAAATCTTGGCATTTAAAGCAGAACTTTTTAGGCCAAAAATAAGATGTTCCAAAAATACTTATTTCTTCAAACCATAACCTCAAAACGCAAATAAATATTTTTAGTCTCGTGTTATCAACAACAATAGACATACATACATACATACATGAAAACAATTGTGGCTCTTTTTTACATTATAGCCATTAATAGTGTACACCACCAGTATTCGTTTTGAAATCCACATACATACCATTTACTCTACTACCACCTAAACTTTACTCTATAACATAACCTATAAATTTAGATATACAATTTTTAATTTTCAATTAATAAACAATTGAAAAAAAAAATATTACAAACAACAAGAAACATCCAAGCATTACCAACCAAACAAAACAACATCAAGAAATCCAGTCAATTTTATTTGTACATTTCCTAGATTTAGTTTTAAGACAAAAAACTACATACTTACACATGTATAGTGTTGTTGGTATATATCTTTATAATTAGGCATTGTAAATTTTTGTTTTATTATTTTATTTTTTACATTTCGTCCCATCCACTCAAAACTCTATAACAGATTCCGCCAACCAATTCCAACAAACCAACCAACCGACATTTCTTTGAGCAACATGCATTGAAGTACAAAATTTTTTAAAAATAGTAAGAACAAAAAACACAAAAACAACAAAATACGAATAATAAGTAACAAAAAAAAAAAAAATAAAATATTTTTAAATGTACAATAGTATTTAAAATAAAAAACTATATATACACAAAAATACATATTAATATAAAGTATATTAATCCTATTTTTTCTATGTACATACATTTAATATTAAAAAACAACAACATCAAAAAAAGAACAAAAATAAAAAAATGTAAAAAGTTATAAAAAATATTGTGTTTTTTATTGGGTGTAAGCTGGGGATTAAGGTTTCCAATGATATTCACTGCAAGTGTGCAAGTGGGCCTGGAAAGTACTCAATAACCGTTTTCCTGACCATAAATGGGCGATTTTAATGTTAAAATTGGAAACCAGAATGTTTTTCGTCAAATTCACGAATGAAACATTCGACAACAGAATAGAGGTGTTGATTTCCTATATTACGATCATTGTAGATTTTAGGTCGATTATCGATAGCGATTATCGTTGAGTGGCGTTGTCAGTTGCCAAAATTACTTTATGTACGGCAACTTTCAACTGAAGTTGCGAATCCCAGTTGACCTAGCGGCTATTTTTCAGCAACTACCTATTTTCAGTTGCGGTGAACATTTTCGAAGAAACAAGAAGTAAACTAAAAAGGAATATAAACATTTTCTTAACAATTGTTGATTCTTTACATCATTAATTTTATGTATCAAAAATAACGTCAAAACAACAGTTTGAAATATTGATAAATTGAGTGCAAATCCCATATTCACTGTGTTCCACCTATACATCCGACTACACCAGGAAATTTCGGGGTCGATTATCGATAGCAATTATCGTTGAGTGGAGTTTTCAGTTGTCAAAATTACTTTATGTATGGCAACCTTCAACTGAAGTTGCGAATCTCAGTTGACGAACCGGCTATTTTTCAGCAACCAGTTTTTTTCAGTTGCAGGGAATATTTTCGAAGAAACAAGAAAGAAAATTGAAAGGAAAAAACATTTTCTTAACAATTGTTGATTATTTGTATGATTAATTAATTTGTTGTATCAAAAATATGGTGAAAATAACAATAAAACAACAGTTTGAAATATTTTTCTTTTGTCTTTTTTCCGCCTCCGACAATTTCGGTATCGGACGAAAATGTTTTTTTTGCAGTCATTTTTTTCAAGTCACTGTAAACAACCCAACACATGGTCGTATGTCAAACTGACCTGACCACGCTTTAGCTAAACTTTCAAACTTTCCAAAAAATGTCAAATGACGCCTGTCGACGACTCTTTGGCGTCATCGCATACCCAACATCTGTCCATTTCTCTTAAGCTGGGTACACATTGTCAGTTTTTAATGACGATTTTTTGCAATTATCGATAACTGTTCAACCGTCCCGCAACCACAAAATAGCTGTGTCTGGTTACCCTAAAATTTGTAACAATTTGTACCAATTGTTGCTGGAAGTCGTCTGTTAACACAAAAAACCAGCAAAAGAGAGCGATTCGAGAGAGACATTTTGACAGTTCTTTCACTGAGAGCTTGCAAATTCTTGCTGGACAAATTTCTTCTAGCAAGCACTTGCAAGCTCTTCTTCTTCCTGAAAACAATCAATTTGTTGTTGATTTATGTTTGTGAAAATTAAAAACCATTTTATTGTGGAAATAACATAGTCTAATTGTATTGTTTTATGGAAAACAAATTTGTAAGGTGGAAAAATACTTTTTTGTTTCATTTTCTTTTTTATTTTTAATAAAATACAACGTGTTTGCTTCCTTTATTGGCGGACAAATTGTCTGTTTTGGCAAGCCAGCTGATTGCTTGCTGGTTTTTGCTGGGAAGGTGTCTGTTTACTTTTTACAATTTTCTAGCAAAAGAGAACAAAAACCCCTTACTCTCTGAGAAAGTTCTTGCTGGAAAATTTTTGCTGGGAAAGTAACCAGACAGACTTAATATTTTGTGGTTGCCTGATGACTGACAAAAATGAACGGCCACACTGGCAAGCAACCGATTATTTGAGCAAAACTGACAGTCAAAACTGATCGTGTGTACCCCACTTTACCCTGGCAAAGCGAACACCGAACGCTATGGAGGAATCTTCTGATTAAAATAATTTCAAAAGCAAAAATATCCCTTCATTTTGTTAAAGAAATAAGAAAATTCTTGCGTTTGGCAAAAGTGTAAACTTTATTTTGACGCGTCAAATTTTGGGTTAATGTGGTAATCTTCATTTATTCTCTAACGTAACGTCGGAAAGGCCTAATATTTTCTGGATTTTAATTCACCACTAAATACTTAAAAAAGCTACATTTATATGTTACACGTATAATATCTCTATGTCGGTGTAATATTGCAATCAAAAAAAACGTTGAGAGGTGTAAAGTTTATTTTGACGCTCACTGTTTAAGCGTCCATTTACCCTGCGTTTACAAAAGACAGGACAGTTGACCTCATGTATTGAATGTCAAAAACCCAAAACTTGTATCTGTGACGTAGGCGTCCAGCCAACTGCAAAAACAGTTGTAAAATTATGAATGAAAATCGTCGATTTCTTTTTGTTTTCCGTTCACATATTTTATTGTTGTTCATATTCATTTATTTTCAACACATTTCAATTATCGTTTCATTTCTTTTTTACAAAAACGTCAAAAATTTGTTAAGCCTACTGTCTCTGAAAAAATGATGGACAGCTGGGAGACAAACGACAAATGTATGTATGTGTTAGTGAATCAGAGTTGTATTTGCAGACAGTCTGTCTTGTGTAAACGCCTAGTTAGCAGTGGTGGTGGTGGCGATTTTTTACATTGAGAACGCTGTTACTCCGAATTGCTTCTTCCTTCAGTTGTCAATCACTGCAAATGATAGCCGGTCGCGAATTGAGTTCGTTAATTGAAATAAAGTACACAATACATGAAAAATTAATATAATTTTATTAATTGCAAACAAACTACAAATGGAATACAAGCGTTTTCTTGTGAAATTAGTGTTAAACATTTGTGTGTTCTCTTTGAACGATATTGCAATTCTTGTTCTTCTTTGCCAATGACTTCGTGAGTGAGAAATGGTCTGACTTCCGTATCGTCAGATGCTTTGTAGCTTTAAACTTCGTCAAAATATTTCAGCGGCACACTTATGCATTGTTCCTCGAAAGCTATGTATGTACTTCGGATGGTTCTTTTAAACAGTTTTAAATATTTGTTTGCGCAGATTGCTCATTGAAGAGTTACATAAATACAATGCCTTGGTCATATTAATTCGTTGTGTAATTTCGTCAAGTGCTGTTTTGTGTCGTTTTACATACTGTAACGGAAGAAAATTGTCATTGATTGCATTCTAATTGGACATCAGCAGTAGATGGTAGCAACAAGTGCTAGTTTAAATAGGTGAGATTGCTGTAAAATATCCTTATTTAATAGGAAGTAACTGTTTTTATTGTCTTTTAAACAGCGGTATTATTTACCGCAAAAAAGTCTTAAGGACTAGGTACATAAGCTGCCTTGCCTGATTGCCTTTCATTCCTGCTTCATTTTTGACATAATACTAACAAAAGCTATGATTAAAGAGGCGAGTTTATTATAAAATATCCTTATAAGAGGTAATTGTTGTTGTTTTTACAGTGTTTTATTATATTTATGTATATTTCTTCTTTATTTGCCAATTCGTTTTCCGAATGTTAGCGACCAATACAATTATAAATAGATTTGTTTTAATAAATACGTATATATACAATATTTGTTTAAAGATTGCTTAGTATGTCTGCAAACGCATTTCTATCTCTAGCCTTTGATAATAGGGTTGTAGTATCTCGGATGCCCGTCCATTCTGTAATATTATCCATCCATGTTGTCTCCTTTCTTCCTCTAACAGGTCTTCCTTCTATCTTTATGTGGATTATATTTTGTAGCAATTTATATTTTTGATTTCGCATTATATGCCCCAGGTATGCAGTCTTTCGTCTTTTTATTACTGAGATAAGTTCTCTTTCGCAGTGCATCCTTCTCAGTACATCGGTATTTGTCATATGGGCTGTCCAGGGAATTTTGAGTACTCTCCTATAAATCCATATCTCAAAAGCTTCCAGTCTTCTTATATCAGCACTTTTAATTGTCCATACTTCCGTTGCATATAATAACACTGACCAGACATATGTTTTGATAAAACGAATCTTTGTTTCAAGATTAATGTCATGACTCGTAAGTACTCTCTTGTATTTTGAAAATGCTTCTCTGGCCTGTTCAATTCTGCATCTTATTTCTTGCGAGGACTGCCACTGTTCAGTTATTGTAACTCCCAGGTATTTGAAACTTTTAACTCTGTCAACATAGGTATTGTGAATTTTTAATGTTGTATTATTGTGTTCATTCTTCTTGCTTATAACCATGAATTTGGTTTTGCGGATGTTAATTTTCAGACCGTATTTTTCGCTGTGTATTGCGAGTTTATTCACAAGGTTCTGGAGTCCAGATATGCTATGCGCCAGTAAGGTTGTATCATCAGCATATCTTATGTTGTTCAGAAATGTTCCGTTTATATGAATGCCGATTGGGATTTTGTTTATGGATTCATGAAAAATTTTTTCTGAGTAGATATTGAATAGCAAAGGTGACAATATGCACCCTTGTCTCACTCCCTTAGATATGTCAATTCTATCTGTCATTTCCCCGTCCACTTCTATTTGTGCACTTTGATGCCAATATAGACTTTTGATACAATGCACTTCTTTCTGGTCTAGGCCAATGGAGATGAGGATGTCAATCAACTTATCGTGTAACACTGTATCAAAAGCTTTTTCGTAATCTATGAAGCATAGAAATACGTCTTTTTGTGCGTTTTTACATTTCTGGACCAATGTTTGTATAGAAAAAAGTGCTTCTCGGGTTCCCATACCTTCCTTAAATCCAAACTGAGATGTTCCCATGGCTTTTTCGCACTTTGAGTATATTCTGGAGTGAATTATCCGTAGAAAAATTTTTAGGGCATGGCTCATGAGACTTATAAGTCTGTGTTCGTTACAATATTTTGCGTTGCATTTTTTCGGAATGGTAATAAATGTAGATTTTAACCAGTCTTGTGGGTATCGACCTGTATCATATACATGGTTAAATAATTTTGTTAAAAGTGCGATGTTTTCGTCATCTATTAATTTAAGGATTTCCGAGGGAATCTCGTCAGGGCCACAAGCTTTCCTGTCTCTCAGAGTATTTATTGCTGTTTCAACTTCTCTTCGACTGATGGGATTTCCTGTAAGAGATTGTTGAGTCCGTTGTTCAAGAGTTGTTCGATTTTCATCTGTAAAAATTTGTTTTATATAATCTCTCCAAATAGTCTTCTTTTCTTCTGTATCAAACACAGGATCATTATTATCATTATATAGTACTTTTGAATGAGTTTTGCGGTATACACCAGCCATTTCTTTTAACTTTTTATGGAGATTAAAGTCGTCGTGAAGGCTTTTCAATCGTTCAATCTCCTGACATTGCTTATTTATATGATTGTTTTTTGCCATGCGTATAGCGACTTGGATTTCCCTGTTTAGTTCCCAATACAGTTCAAAGTTATTGTTTTTATGTTTTCGTCTCTCTTCCATCATGTTGAGAATATCCTGTGTCATCCATTCCTTCTGTGTAGATTTTTTGCCGTATCCGAGGGTATTATCTGCTAGGGGTTTGAGCGTAGTCCTTAGTGCGTTCCACAAGTCGTCAATGTTTTCAGTATTTATATTTCTTAGTTCTCGATTTATATTATCTCGAAGATTTGCTTTCAAGGTGGTATTTTCAAGTTTTGCCACATTGAGTTTACGACGGATATTCTTTTTTCTATTTGCAACAATTTTTGTGCGCAACTGCATCATCAGAAGATTGTGATCTGAAGGAACATCAGCGCCTGGATATGTTGAGCATTTCTTAACAGAGGATCCGAATCTGGCATTAATTAATATAAAATCTATTTGGTTTCTCACAATATTGTCCCTTCTATCCTGTGGCGATTTCCATGTGTATAGTCGTCTTGGGGGAAGGCAGAACATTGTGTTTGTTACCATCATTTTATGTTCTTGACAGAACTGAATTAGTCTATCACCCCTGTCATTTCTTTCGCCTAGGCCATAGTTTCCTGTTACGCCTTGGCACTTTTCTGCTCCTATTTTAGCGTTAAAATCGCCTTGAATTATTGTAATTTCGTGCCTCTTTGTCATTCTTAGTAAGTCTTCAATTTCCTCGTAAAAAGCTTCAATTTCATGATTACCTTTGTCCGCAGTAGGTGCGTATACTTGGATTATGTTCATGTCAATTGGTTTACATTTAATTTTAAGTAGCATAGACCGATCCGATTTGAAGATAGAACCCTTTACGCATTGCGCTATATTACTTTTTACTATAATCCCGACACCGTTTCTGTGATTTTCGCTGGAGTTGCCAGAGAAGTATATTTTCATGTTTTGGGAGCTAAATTCGCCGCTTTGTGGCCACCAGGTCTCACTTATTCCGAGTATATCGATGTTTAATCTGTTCATTTCCATAATAGTGTTGGCTAGTTTTCCTGCTTCATAGAGACTCCTTACATTCCATGTAGCAATTCTTAAATGTTGTTTTTTACCTCCGGGGATTCTTAGCACCCTTGTGTTGCCGGAGACTAAGGGCCGTGTATTTATTTCATTATTCATAATTGATAATTGTATAGTTTTTAGGGAGAGAGGTACTTCAGCGGGTTCCCCTTGCCATCTGGAGGGTTTATAGTTTTCCTTCTACATATTCAGCCGCTCCTCCTGGAGTTCAGACGCTGTTTGCCGCCGCCAACTGTTGATCAGACGCTGCCTTTTTTTCTTTTTTCTTTTGGTTCGCCCCGCATATTTTATTTTTGCGGTACCCGCCATATCTGATGAGCGTTCCCCTATCCACCACCTGGGGAGGCGTCCGATGGGAGAGAAAAGGAAAAAAATAACTCCACACGGATATGTATATTTAATAGTGATCATTAGTGTGTTTGTATTGACTAGCGCTTATTATCTACCTCAAATCATAATGCTGAAAACACATCCAAAGTTTGAGTTTTGTGTCATTTCTGGTAGAAGAACCCCAGCAAAAAAATTTGGAAGTTGTGCATGTGGAGTTACCCAGCAAAAAGTTTGCATCCGCGGATACAGTTGAATCACTACAAGTGTACAGTACAAGTGCCGTTGGAGTATATCTTTTTCTATGTATTCACTTATGAATTTTAAAAGGGAGTGCGCAGCTAGGATGCACTCCATTTTGCTTCCACAGCACACAGCTAGTATGCACTCCATTTTCGATCCAAATCACAGCTTTTGATGTAGTGTTTTGGATTGAATTTAAAGGCATTCTTCGGATTGTGTTTTTAATCAGTCTAAAGATGCAATAAAAATGCGAGCCATCGCGAAATATCCCAGAATAAATAAAATGCATTTATTATTTGTGTAAAACAAGAATACAAATAACTTTATTATATAAACACAAATTAAAAAAAGTTTCCATTAAATTCAAACGCAATTGAGCTTACTTTTTCCGTTCTCCTTTTAATCCAAGCGAATCTGATTTTGCTTCATCAAATGCTAAAGGTTTTTATGTACAGTGACACAGAAAAGTATGCATACACCCTACAAAAATGCAGTTTAGGCTAAATCGTTGGGTTTTTTTACAACAACAACTGCACTGTGTGGCTCCTTGGTGACAAAATAACCATAATTACACAAATTTATTTTAATCTAATACGTACATACAGTTAGTCAACTATATTATTGCAAACGATGAATTTTTAAGAATTTAGACGTTTAATTAGGAATTACTACTAGAAATTCTTTCAATAATGTTGGGCTTTTTGTAAATATCTGTTGATTAACCTGTTAATGACAACATCAAGCCAATAAATCCAGAAATCGGTTGGAAATAACAAAAACAACGGGCAAAAAGGATAGGTACCTGGTTTTTGTAGTGTCAACTAAATAATTGCAAAATGAATAAATGTGCAATAAAATCGTGGAGTTTCCCCAGCGATTTTTTTGCATTTAAGGATTTTTAAGATTTTTATGGTATGTGGACATGTAGATCCACAATTTTTGATCATAAATTAATTTTTGTGTGTGTGACATAGACGGTATATTCAGAAAAAGAGAAAGTCAGGTTAACGGTTTCGGAAAATATGCTACATTTGGTCTATTCCAATTATAATAATGGTAAATCCGAAAGAGAAATCCCTAAAATCACCTCTCGTAAGCTAAGAAGTGTATACAACATCATATACCGCACCGAGAAAGAAGCCAGGTTCAAACTGAGGGCGATACAGGGCAGGTCCAAAATAGTAACCTCACGAATTGACTGTAGAATGATTGAAGAAATTAACGAAATTTCCCAAAGCAGCACTAGAAAATAGCTTTTTCTAATTAAAAATTATTTTGGAGTAAGTGTGTCACATGGAAAAGTCAGAAAAGTGGTACATAATAAGAAACACTCATCACGAGAGACTAGGTAAAAACCATTGCCCTCCTATCACAATATATAGAAACTATTCCGACTTGTTATAGACAACTTTTCACGCCATCTTTAGTATTGGGATGGTGTTATATTTTCTGATGAGACTAAAATTATGTTGTCCTATCACAATGAACTTCAAAAAGTATTGGGAAAACCCTTGAAAGCCATGGAAAACAAAAATTTAATAAATACCGTAAAGTTCGGAAAACTGTCACTTATGGTATGGGGTTGTATACCAAGCAGTGACCTTGGTAAAATCTTGATTTTGGAAGAAACAATGACATAGGAGGTTATTTAAATGCTTTAAGAAAATATTTAACCAAAAGCGTCAAGAAATTTGGGCCAGCTGACCCTGAAAATTTAAACAAATTGCAATATAAGTACTACCAAGACAACGACCCTAAGCATAAATCTAATTTATGTAAGACTTGGTTGTTATACAACTGTACCAAAGTCATTTACACCCCGTTCCAGTGTCTAGATATTAATCCCATCGAAATTTCATAGGTACACCTGAAGGAAAAAGTCGGGAATAGGTCGCCCACTTACCTGGGGGACTAAATAAAATGCAATAAAGAAGAATGGCTAAAAAATACCATTGGAACATGACATTCCGAAACTTATTTATTAAATTCAGATACGTTTACAAGCTGTTTTTGATGTCAAATGTGGGAATACGAAATATAAGAACCAACTTTTCGAAAAATACCGTGAAAGACTGAAAAGTTGTGAATTTTGCAATTCTTTAGTTGACAGTGCAAATAATGCGTTTTACTTATTTTTGTTAATTTTAAGAAAATGTTTAGTGAAATTTAGCTACTTTTTATTTTATTATATTAATAAACATGTATAAGAATTGCATTGTTAACAAAAATATTAATAATGATATTTATTTATACCAATAAAAGGATGTTTTATTTAAAATTTTGTAATAATTTTGGTTTTGCAATAATTAAGTTGACTAACTGTATATTTAATACAATTAAAGAAATTCAATTTTCACAACACAGAAAAGTATACATACACCCCAAGGAAATACGAGTATTATCGTAAAATGTATGGAATTAGTAACAAAATTTATACATTTTTTAGTTTTGGCGAATGTCTCTGGGTGTCTGAGATATTGTATTTTAGAGAAAACAAATAATTTTTGGTGGTTTAATGCCGTTATTTAAGGTCGTACTTCTTGTATAGCTCATTCAACCTGACCCTTGCTGAATTCTTTGCGTTTTTAGGTATTGTACTTTATAAAAAGCACAAAATTAGTTTCAGATTGCAAATCTTGAGACCCTAGAAAGCTTTGGAGTTGTTATTGAGCAAAATATTCCTTCCTGGACGTCGATTAATACACGTTTTTCCTCAAATTTCTCAGGAAGTTAATATATTCCGCGGAATTCCTGCCGCAAATTACATACAAAAGGCATTGAATTGCCTTGCAATACGGTCCGATACAATCCTTGGGCATTAATTGAATCAGAAAGTTCAGCTTTCATCATGGACTCCAACTCCTCTCCATTAACAATTTCCGCCTTGTGAATTAACGCAAAAATATTCGCATCTTAAGTTTTTATTTCTTTATTTATTCTTAGAAATTTATACACTATTTTTTGTTTTTGGAAAAAATGATTTCGCCAGCGGCGGGTAGGGATTAACAAATTGGCTTGTTTTGTAGGGATCATTTGGCAAGTACATATACATAAAATGTATCCAACAGAGTGCATTTTGCATAACTCGGTTTGTACTGCATCGAAGGATGTAATGAAATCATAACTCCACATGCACAACTTTCAAAATTTTTTGCTTGGAATCAATGAAATTTGGAATCACCTGCCTCATAACTTGCATATGTTTTTCATATTCACCCAATATGGTAACATGGGGCGCCTTCGGCACGTTTTTGTTCAAAATGTTCTCATATCGACATCATTAAAGTTTTTCCAAATATTATTTTTGGTAAGAATATTAGCATGTCTTGACTATAAGTTTTGGTATATAAATGATTATATTTTTGTTTTTAAAATATTATTTTTGAGAATCTACATAGGACATACAGTCAGGGACAAAAGTTTACATACACCCCATAAATATCAGGTTTTAGGACAAGTGATGATTTTTACGAAATTCCAAGTATGCAGTTTTATTTCTTCTCACTAATAAACAATATTTGAAACAACAAAAATATAATCCATAATACAAATAACGGTAAATTTTACAAAAACCAAAAAATGGTGGGGACAAAAGTTTACATACACCCCAAGGAAATTGTGTATTGCCGTAGAATTTATGGAATTAGCGGCAAATTTTATACATTTTATTGTTTCAGGGAACGACTCTGGGTGTCCAAGATATATTTTAGAGAAACAAAAATAATTTTTGGAGGTTAAATGCCGTTATTTAAGGTCAGAATTCATGTATTCCTCATCAAAGCTGACCCTTGCTTAATTCTTTGCGTTTTAAGGTATTGTACTTTATAAAAAGCATAAAATTAGTGTCAGATGGCAAATCTTGAGACCCTAGAAAGCTTTGAAGTTGTTCCTGTTCATAATATACCTTCCTGGAAGTCGATAATGCACGTTTTTTCTCAGATTTTGCTTGAAGTTAATAGATTCTGAAGAATTCTTTTCGCAAATTACATCCAGAAGGCTTTGAAGTGCCTTGTAATATGGTCTGATACAATCCTTGGACATCAATTGACTCAGAAATGTACAATTATCCGAAACTTTTAGCCCCTATAGTGACGGTAATTATCATAATACAAAAACGACATTGTTCACGGTACAAATTTCATGCTTTTTTGGTAGTGTTTATATTTTGATGCTATGGAAGCTTTGGGAGCAGGTTTGTAAAAGAATATTTCACATTTCTGGTTCAACTGATGTCCAAGGATTGTATCAGACCATATTACAAGGCAATTCAAGGCCTTCGGTATGCAATTTGCGCAAAGAATTCGGCGGAATCTATTAACTTCCAGCGAAATCTCAGGGGAAACGTGCCTTATCCACGTCCAGGAAGGTATATTATGAGCAAGAACAACTTCAAAGCTTTCTAGAGTCTCAAAATTTACCATCTGACACTAATTTTATGCTTTTTATAAAGTACAATACCTTAAAACGCAAAGAATTAAGCAAGGGTCAGCATTGATGAGGAATACAAGAATACTGACCTTAAATAACGGCATTTAAGCCCCAAAAATTATTTTTGTTTCTCTAAATTATATCTTGGACACCCAGAGACGTTCCCTGAAACAATAAAATGTATAAAATTTGCCGCTAATTCCATAAATTCTACGGTAATACACAATTTCCTTGGGGTGTATGTAAACTTTTGTCCCCACCATTTTTTGGTTTTTGTAAAATTTACCGTTATTTGTATTATGGATTATACTTTTGTTGTTTCAAATATTGTTTATTAGTGAGAAGAAATAAAACTGCATACTTGGAATTTCGTAAAAGTCATTTCTTGTCCTAAAACCCGAGATTTATGGGGTGTATGTAAACTTTTGTCCCTGACTGTATGTATATCAACAGACTCTAAAACTGACATTTACCATACTTCCTCCGCAAATATCAACATTATGCATAAAAGGAACATGTTTTCTATTTAATAATCAAAAACTTGTTGTGTTTAAAATTTGAAAACAACAAATCTGTGATTAAGCTGGGTCTTACTTTAAAAATAAAAAGTAAACACACATCACAACAAAACTGCCAAAGTGAATCTAAAATAGACACACAGCACGGTGGACGATTTGTTTGTTGTTATTTTCGACAAACTATCAACGTAGTTATGATGATTCTCTGCATTGTGGAGACGCATAACAGTGGGAGTAGTTAATTTGATTTGCATATGCGGCTACGAGAGTTTTTGAGTGTTTCTGTTGAATTCGCATTTAAACGAATTCGTCAGTCACATTTAATCTTGAGCTCGAGTCTTCATAAAATTGGGGAAGAGTTCTTTGCTGCAATGCAAAGAACTAAGGGAACTGATGAGTCCAAGTGGCGTTGGACGAAACTAGTATTCTCTGCCCTTCCCTAAAGTAAATCAATTTTAACTACCCCACTTTAAAAACTTGTTGTTTTTAAAATTTGAAAACAACAAATCTGTGATTAAGCTGGGTCTTACTTTAAAAATAAAAAGTAAACACACATCACAACAAAACTGCCAAAGTGAATCTTAAATCAAAAATGATTCTAAAATTTACAAAAAGAAACATATTCAAGCCGTTAATTGAAGTAGGTAATTTAGGCATAAAAATGAAATTTTTGCCAAATTAGATAGGTTTAGCACAATATTTGATTTCAACTTCACATTATAGCAGTGTTCACCAGCGAGCTGCTACTGAGAGCAAATTATCGTAACTTTCAATCCAAAACACACGGTAATGTATGCTCAGTTGCTCTCCGTACGGGCTCGCTGGTGAACACTGCATTATAGCGTGGTATGTCAATAGCATAAACAATTTAAGTTAAACCTGACATATTTCTCACATTAACCCACAACACCCCTATCATGGCGTAGCCGCCCCACCCGCTACATAGTTCGTAATATGAATATATTGACATTTATAATTACTTTTATCATGCAAATTATTTGGATTTATATTCTTCAGTAGTTGTCTATTAACGGTATAAAATATAATTTTGTTATCACAAAAGGTATACAAGATATCACAAAATATACCTACCATGAATATTTTTCGCAATACCACAAAAACATGAAACCGCGTGCATCAGCAATCATATATAGGATATAAATGCCAATTTTTGGGAGATGAAAGATCTTCGTTAAACTCACAATTTTCCCTTTAACGGCATTTCTGTTGCAGTTATAATTATCAAGAAAATCGGTGCTGGAAAGGCGCCTCATGTTACCATACATTTAATCGTAATTATATCATGTGCTTAAATACGTATCTCAGTGCCTGTACTACATGCATTATTAGCTCTCTTCCTTTACGTACAAGAATATTCAAGTTTTACCACTTTTTACTCGAAAAGCGTTCCTGACACTATTCGGACACCATACAATTCATATGGGAGTGGTTTTCAACTTTTACTACTTTTGCCGGTTTTACCATTTCCAAAAGTAAAGGAACAGACCAATTATTAACATGGGATTTTAATTCGTTTTCTTTCATCCTTTTTTGGCTGGGGAGCCTTTTTTCTAGTTTCTTTTTCTTTTAATTTTTGTCATTATTCTTGCAATCTATTTTTATTTTTGTATAATGTTATCTGAATCATGGATTAACCAGCAAGAAGTTTTTTATTTACAGTGAATCACAGACAAAAGTATCCACTTCAGTTTCTTTCATTAAAACTGCGATTGCTAAGAATTGGTTAATTATAGCGATTTCATTCCTTTTTATATTTTTACATTAGTGTCTTATCCTTAATTCCTTCGATAAAGACACGATTTCCTACACCGGAAGCACTCATACAACGCCATACCACAACAGAGTCTCCTCTGTACTTTACTGTTTAAATTGTGTGTTTGGAGTCCAAGGCGGTATTTACCCTATGATATACCTTAATTGGTCCATATGACCAAAACAGGCTGCCAATGAAAGCAATGAAGACAACTTTAACAAATTACATATTTTTCCAAAATGGATGCCATGTAGCTGTCCAAAAGTGATTCAAACACCTCCCCGATCCCCAGATTTGAATCCTATAGATAATTTATGGAGTATGAACATTTTACAACTTTTCTGTGTACGGGAACGCTTTTTTGAGTAAAATGTGTAAAAGTCGTAAAAATTGTAAAAACTTTTTAGTTCTGGAACACAGCTTTTATAATATTTAAGTTAAGACACTAATAGCACGGTTACACTACAGCTTTTTGCCGGGTTAACCCACTTCATGAGGATTTATTGCTTAATCTGGTCAAATCTGACCAGATTTGCCATACAAAAATTAAATCCTCTCATGGCTGGGTTTATTTTAAATCCTGCACAAATCCACCAAAAATACAGTGTTGTATTCGGTATTTGTGCAAAAAATTCCAACTCTACTCAAAAAGTACCAAAAGTTGCAACTGTTTTTGCAACAGAGTTAGTCGTGTTTTACACGTTTACGATTGGTCGCATGAGATTTTATGGAGTTAATACAGTCAACCAAAAAAGTCTACATACACCCTATAAATCTCGAGTTTTAAGGGTAATACGGCGTTTAGATTATAGTTTTTTGCAGGGTTAACCTTCTTTATGAGGATTTATTTGAAGTATACACAATGGAAATGACATTTGAAACCCAGACCCACTGGGTTAACCCGGTTATATGTAAACGGCCTATAAGGAAACATTTTTATGAAAATCCAAGTACATAGATCTATTTCATATCCCTAATGAACAATATTACATAGAACAAAAATATATTCCATAATACAAATAACGGTAAATTCTATAAACATTAAAAAATTAATAGAGAAAAAGTGTACATACACCCAATGAAATATTAAGATTACCGTAAAATTTATGGAATAAGCAATACAAATTTTACATTTTATTGCATTATCGAATGTCTCTGGTTGTCTATGATATATTTTTGACAAAATAGGAACATATTTGTGCTTTAATTGACGTTATTTAAGGTCAGACTTCGCGTATAGCTCGTTAAGGCGGACCCTTGCAGATTTCTTTGAGTTTTTCAGTCTGATAGTTTATGAAACCCCAGGAAATACAGTGGGACTAATTATTTTGAGATCCTAGAGCACTTTGAAGTTGTTCTTTTGGATAATTTATGCTCCTGAGCTTCGCTAAATATGCGAAGCCTTGAGTTTTTTTATAAATTTTATAGTTTTCACAGCATTCCAAGGGTCAAATTACAAGCAAGAACCTTGGAATTACTTTGTAATACATTTTTGGACCTTAACTCAATCAGAAATGTACAACATTATTCTCCAAACCCGCTCCTAAAGTTTCCAAAGCATCAAAATAAAAGCACCACCAAAGAATGCATGCAATTTGTATGAAATTTACACTGTTAACTAGTATGCCCTCGTATTATGACCGTTAGGGTCACTTGAAGCGCAACAAATGTCGGATACTTTTACATTGCTGATTCAAGGCATGCTCGAGGATTGTACCAGACTTTATTACAAGGTAATTCGAAGGCTTCTGCATGTAATTTGCTCCTTGGAATGTTGTGAAATCTTTAAAATTCATAAAAAACTCAGGAATTCACATATTTATCGAAGCTCAGGAGCATATATTATCCATAAGAACAACTTCAAAGCGCTTTAGGGTCTCAAAATAATTAGTCCCACTGTATTTCCTAGGGTTTCATAAACTACCAGTCTGAAAAACTCAAAGAAATCTGCAAGGGTCCGCCTTAACGAGCTATACGCGAAGTCTGGCATTAAATAACGGCAATTAATCCACAAATATGTTCCTATTTTGTCTAAAATATATCATAGACAACCCGAGACATCCGATAAAACAATAAAATGTAAAATTTGTATTGCTTATTCCATAAATTTTACGGTAATCTTAATATTTCATTGGGTGTATGTACACTTTTTCCCTATTAATTTTTTTGTTTTTATAGAATTTACCGTTATTCGTATTATGGAATATATTTTTGTTGTATGTAATATTGTTTATTAGGGATATGAGATAAAACTATGTACTTGGATTTTCATAAAAATGATCCCTTACCCATAAAACCCGAGATTTATAGGGTGTATGTAGACTTTTTTGGTTGACTGTAAATCTAAAGTTATTTGAAAATCATAAAATTATTTATTTTTTTACATTAGACACTTTTTTAACAAAAAGTACGCTTGATACCATGATACAAAAATGTATCCCTGTGTGTAAAATATACCAATATGAGCAAAGAGTGGACGATATCTCATACGAAAAATTTTAAAAGTGTAAAACACGACTTTATTATTTATTTTGTATGTATACGTAAACAAACATCAGCTGACAGTTTATATCCTCGAAAAGCTAAGTGTAACCACCAAAGATTAACCCACTGGATCTATTAAACCCAGTGGGTTAACCTTCAATAGTGTAACCGGGGTATAACGTAACAATATAAAAAAGAATGAAATCGCTATCATTAATTAACTCTTAGAAATCGCACTTTTAATGAAAGAAAGTGAAGTGGATATTTTTGACTGTGATTCACTGTATTTGTAATTCGCATATTGGCCTTAATAGATAGATTCATGCAAAAAATCTGAATTTGAATTGGCCCAAGTGCCGTTTAAGAACACACTTCCAATGCAATTAATCGCTATACACCGAAAAGAAACACCAATTAGGTGCTACGTAAGAAAAAAAATTCTTGGAACCGGCCCTAACCCACCTCATAAGTACGCCACGGCAACTTAATCATTGAAAACGCATACCTGTAAATTCAAGGATGAATATTTAAAGAAATTGGAAAATTCTAATAAAGAAATTAATTTTTTAAAGGTTGAAAACGAGCGGCTGAAGAGGCAGCTTGAAATACAAAAAACCCAGTACGAAGGTATTAAGTCTGTCTGGTTACTTTCCCAGAAAGAACTTTCTCAGTGAGTAAGGGGTTTTGATTCTCTTTTGCTAGAAAATTGTAAAAAGTAAACAGACACCTTCCCAGCAAAAACCAGCAAGCAATCAGCTGGCTTGCCTAAACAGAACAATTTGTCCGCCAATAAAGAAAGCAAAAGAAGCAAAAAAGTTGTATTTTATTAAAATTTAAAAAAAAAAAAAATGAAACAAAAAAGTATTTTTCCACTTTACAAATTTGTTCTCCATAAAACAATACAATTAGACTATGTTATTTCCACAATAAAATTGTTTTTCATTTTCACAAACATAAATCAACAAAAAACTAAAAACAGATGATTGACTGTTTTCAGGAAGAAGAAGAATTGCTAGTGCTTGCTAGAAGAAATTTGTCCAGCAAGAATTTGCAAACACTCAGTAAAGAACTGTCAAAATGTCTCTTTCGAATCGCTCTCTTTTGCTGGTTTTTTGTGTTAACGGACGACTTCCAGCAACAATTGGTACAAGTTACAAATTTTAGGGTAACCAGACAGACCTATTATCAATGAATACAAAAAGACGGATATGATGTTGAGGCAGCAGCTGGAGAAAATGGGTACGGACATGAGAATAATTCATGAAAACTCAATATATTTGAAGGATGGTGAGGATAAAAAGCCACACAATTTTCAAAAATGATTTGCCAAAGTACGTCAACTTACACCCAAATTCACAAAAATATTGCCCAACGCATATATGTATGTAAGACTGTGTACATGACGTCACCAAAATGCTACACATTTTTAAACCAAGTGTTGGCATTTAATCTACCACATCCTTCAACGCCATCGAATTGGCGACCCATAAAAAGAGTGGAAATGGGAATCGACCCGGTGCTCATGCAAAATTTAAAAAAATATATCTCCAAGTTATCAAAAAGAGAGCGTCAAGTAATAATAGCGTTCGATGAAATAGAAATTCGAAAAGAATTGGAGTTTAATAAAGGGGATGATGTGATTGGATGACTATCAAGACTTGGGCAATGGCGAGAGAATTACTAAAATAGTCACCAAGGCACTTGTGTTTTTAATAAAAGGCATATGCAGTCAGTGGAAACATGTGGCAAGTTTTTATGGACTTAGCAGTAGCGTTGATGGTACCATGTTAAAGCGTCTTTTAATCGGCAATTGTTTGCGATCAAGGCGCTGGTAATCAACAATTGTATTCCCTACTGCGTAGTCCAGAAAACCCCATTTCATTTCATAATTTCATAATAAAAAGACAATAGTGTTTTTATGGGTCTACCCGCACTAATTCAAATCCGTGAGACATAATCTCTTTAACAACAAATTTAATGTACAAACTCACAGAAAGACACATTCACCTATCACTGTGGGACAAAATGAATGTGTCACGAGCTATACAGATATTTAGCCACACATTGTCTGTCGCCATTGAGACATTAGTAAATAATGATAATGAAAGAAACCCTCCATAAAAGTAAGTTCCTTCAGAATATGAACGATCTGTTTGATGAAATAAATTTCAAGGAGACGTTGAAAAAATTTAAAAACTGAGGGAAGGACTTAATTTTGTGAAGAAAATCAAAGTAAATGGCAACGCAAGGTGTGTCAAGGGATTGATAAACACATTGGAAGGAATTATTCAATTATCCCAAGAAATATTTCGGGACTGTGAAGATGTTAATTATATATTGATTGGCAAATTAAGCCACGATGCTTTAGAAAATGCCTTTTCCCCATTTAGGGCCCTAGGCCACAAGGACCATCCGTCAGTACGGGAAATAAGATATTACATAGCTCTATACGCATCGCAAAAGATTTTAAGTAGCGATCGTGGGAGCTCTGCCAAGATCTGTGAAAATGATAACGAACAATATATAGATTGGAGCTATACCTCTAATGTGCCAGCCAATAAATCCAAAAAACGAAAGCTAAACATTGAGAATAAAAAGAATTACAGAGCTTCCCGCTTAATCATGTAAGTTGATTAAAGGTAAACATTTTTAACATCAAGGTATCAAGTCTTCGTTAGGTGTATGAAACTTTACACCTGAAAATTGTCCGCATGGGTCTACGTCTTCATACAGCCCCCATAGAACGGTACCTCCCGATTTGCGATATTATATGGCCGACATTTTGTATAAAGTCTTCGTCCACCCGAAAATTGTCCGCATGGGTCCACGTCTTCATATAGCACTGGAGGTACAACATTCCAATTTTATCAATATATGAGGCCGAGCACAAATCACATACAGTGAGTGTCAAAAATATTCGGTTTTAAATTTCACCAATAATAACACCTCAGTATTTTAGAAGCCCATGCCCAATATCCAAAAAACCAAATACTTAAAAAAATTTTGGTCCTGTGGCAATTAAAAAGTGTATGTAACATGGATCCACGGCAACCCTATAAGCGAGAATAATAAGGAAAACTTTGTTAACCCTGTTTTCTATGCGTCAAAAATATTCGGTTTTTATAACTTTGGTTAAATATTTTGGCAAAAACAGGTTATTATCGAACTTTTTCTGCAATATTAGTATACATTTTAATAATTGCGAACAGTATCTTTGTTACTGTGTTCAAAAATATTATATTTTATAGCAAATTATTAAAATTTAGCGCTAAGGAAAAACGCTATCCCAGAAAGGAGAAAACTGGTCATATTTCATTATTGCTCTGTTCCTTTACGTGCCTGAGGTTACCATTTCTTACCGTTTTTAACCTGCAAAGTTACCATTTCTTACCGTTTTTAACCCTTACTTTAAATAGCATGCAATTTATATGAGAGCAGTTTACCATTTTTACCATTTTCTGCCACTGTTACCATTTTTAAAAGTAAAGGAACAGACCATAGAAAAACAGCATAAATAAAAGGAAAATTTGCTTATTTTTAAATAAGCCGATGGTTTGTGATGTGTTACAAGGCCATGAAAGGCTTTATCCTTACGATTTTTTTTGTAATGTAAGTGCATATTTTGTATCTTCTGAAAGTCATTTAGGACTCAGTGACCTATTTCAAGAAAATTAAGGCGGTTTAGCCGTAATTTTTCAGGAGATTCCTCTACCTTCCCTTCCAGTTCTTGGTTTTGGCTGGCTTATGTGTTTCACTAAATCGATTATTTCTGTATTTTCGTGACTTTTGCACATTATTTCAACTATATTCGACTAAATATTCAAAATTAAGCAAAATTTCCTTTTATTTCTGCTGTTTTTATAAGGAAATATAACCAGTTTTCTCTTTTCTGGGATAGCGTTTTTCCTTAGCTCTAAATTTTAATAATTTGTTATAAAATTTAATATTTTTGCACACAGGAACAAAGATACTGTTCGCAATTATTAAAATGTATACTAGTATTGCAGAAAAACTTCGATAATGACCTGTTTTTTGGCAAAATATTTAACAAAAGATACAAAAACCGAATATTTTTGACGCATAGAAAACAGGGTTAACAACGTTTTTTTGTTATTCTCGCTTATAGGGTTACCATGGATCCATGTTACATACACTTTTTAATTGCCACACGACCAACGTTTTTTAAAGTATTTGGTTTTTTGGATATTGGGCATGGGCTTCTAAAATACTGTGGTGTTATTACTGGTGAAATTTAAAACCGAATATTTTTGACACCCACTGTATTTTTCCAAAATGGATGCTATGTAACTGTCCAAAAGTGACTCAAACACCTCCCCGATCCCCGGATTTGAATCCTATAGATAAATTATGGAGTATTTTGGAGACAAATATAAAAAATCGTAACATCTAAAGTATAGGAACCCTGAACTATGCCTTGTAAGAATGGGGACAAATTCCGATATCTTGCCCCGAAAACTTAGTTAAATCTTTGCCAAAAAGGCTAAAAGCTGTAAGAGATAACAAAGGATGTCATACCAAGTGTTAACTCCTAAGAAATCCTTTTGGTTTCATAAAACTTTTAGAGTGGATACTTTTCACTGTGAGGTAGAAATCGATGTTGTTACCAATTTTTATTTTGTTATCTAAACTTACCTGAATTTTGTTAATTTTATTTTATAACTAGCAGACCCCGGTCCGCGTTGCTGGCCCTTCGTAATGAGTTTTAATGACAACTTTTTATCGACTTTATGCTTGACAATTCAAAAAGAGGTATTTTCTACCTCACTTCTTCGGTCCATTGTCAAACCGAGAAGGATTTTAAATTTATCAACAGATTTTGTCTGTAACTTTTCTCTTACGGACTTTGTCGGATTTTTCGCCAATTTGTGTCTTTTAGGATTTATTATCGTCCATGTCACTGTCTTTATCCTAAAGCGATCTAATTATAAAAATTAAAAAAAAATTGTTACATCGAATTCTCCCGCTTATTGAGACTTATATGTTCATGCCTGATGGACGGTTGAACCTCACCATTTAAGTACATTTGTAAATATATAGTTTTTCTTGATCGGGGGCGCAACCACTGTTATCTCGAAAACTAATTTGCATCCTGATGCACTCATAAGTTTAGCAAATACAGGGATTATAAAATAATAGGCCCCGAAATTCGTCTACAAATATATAGCATTTTGGACCACGGGACATTCCTGAATATTTTCTGAAAATAAGTTTCATTAGTTTTGGAAAAATAATGTTTTGAAAAGAGTGGGCGTGGTCATCAGTTTTCAAGATATAACATATTAAAAAAAGTGGGCCTGGTCCGGTCCTAGTGTGCACACAACTTTATTGCCTACCAAAATGTATGCTGAAACGGATATAATCATAAGTTTGGCTTATACATATAGCGTTTAACAGAAAGGCATGGCGAAGGTACCCCACATAACAACGGCAAACATTGAGCTTTTGCTGCAAATTTTATGGAAATCCCTTCAGTAGTATTGGAGTTATGACATACTAAAAAAACAGTTTTGGTCGGGCCTATAGGCCCCAAAGAAGTACCTAGATTGTAGATTAATCCGTAAATTTTTATTCCGATACATACATAATTTTTGCAAATATAACGTTTTTTTAAAAAATATCGCATAGGGGAGGTACCCCGCCCCCTCTGGAATTCAATAAAATATGTAACATGTTTTCGGGGGCGTGATAAACTTTTCTTTCCAAAAAAACTAAGTTATGACAGCATTGGATTTTTATTCATAAAGGTAAGGCGTTTTTTTAAATATGCCCTCTTCAAAATTCAAAAAATATGCCTGTACATTCCCTGACATTTTCAGGAAAATCGGTTCAGTAGTTTTGTAGATGTAACATATTTTAAAAAGTGGGCATGGTCAAATAAATGTAAGAAAAGAAGTGACAAACTAAACAATAATTACATGACTATGGCAAACAAAATAAAAGCACATTAATGAAAGGTAAAGAACATCTAGAATAATGAAGATAATTCTACATGATAATTGTTGTTGCTTAAATAAAGTAACTGCGTAATAAAACTTTACGTTACAATTCAAATTTTTAAATTAACGGAAATTAAACTACACTAATATGCCATTTAGATATGACACCATTAGCCGGATTTAGCACATTATCAGGATTTATTTGCTAAATCCAGCCAAAATCTACCAGATTTCCCATACAAAAATAAATCCTCCTATTGAGTGGATTTATTTTAAATCTGGCATAAATCCTCGTATACAACTCTGTTTTTAGCAACATGTTGCTAGAAAATACAAAAAGTTGCAAGCTGGCACAAGAAACAAGGTAGATGCATCGGTGAATTGCTACACTAAAAATAATTTAAAATTTAAAAATTTGTAAACAAGGCGGAAAAATTAAATTTGTTTTGATGTACAAAGTTGATTTTAATAAACCAAGACTAATATTTATGATGTCTAAGAGGTAGTTTACACTATCTATCAATGTCATATGACACGAAATAAAAACATTCCATATCTACCCACGGAGGCAATGTGGAGACGTAATATTATTATATTTTTGTTGGGGTGGACGCATAGAATAAATGGCGTAAGGAAAATCTCCAATATCCCACATATTAGTGAATATTTAACGATGGAAAATTTCATGTCATATGACATTTACATATAGTGTAAACTACCCCTAAACGATAAAATAATTCGTTTATTTATTTTAGATGGGCAAACTGCGATAAAATAATTATTTATTTGCTCTTTAGTTAGCATTAGTAGCATAATGTGCTAACATTTTCAGTATTAAACAATACATTTGTAAAAATTCTTTTGACGTTTCACATTCGTTCAGATGGGCTGATGCATCTACCTTGGTAATTGTGCTATGAACAAAAATCAGCTGACTGCCATTTAAATCCTCCAAAATGTATATCTAAATGCAATGAGATTTGTACTGGATTTATTAAATCCAGTCGAGGATTTATGGCTAGTCTAAATGAGCTATAACTTAAACCTATCAGTTACATTCGTAACAATACTTATTCTCTTTTCTGATATGTATTGATCATGTGTGCTGCAAAATATGAATATGCGTGTCCGATGCTTTTATATTAAAGCAACACTAGCTGTGTCTTTTTACGTGATAATTTGTAATAATTATTACTAATGTTGCAAATTTTGACAGTTGTATAATGGAAAAGTTGCTGAAAAAAATGTTTCAGCAACATTTAGTAAGTAAAAAGACACCCCTAATATCAAATAGCATCAGCATCGCTAGCAATATTTTTGTGAAATTTGTTGCTACATGTTGCCGTTGTTCATTGTTGCTAAACATATTTCGAAGAAATTTTAGCAGGCAAAGCTGCAAATATTCGGTGCTTTTGCTAATATGGCGTTAGCATTTTAAACCCTGTGCCAAATCTTTTCCACTAGTAAAATAGTTGTTTTAAAATATTAAAACAACAACAAGGGGGTTAAGCCAGACTATTTTTAAAAAACAAAATTGCAAACGCTATCCCAATAAAAAAAAAACGCCACAATGCTTCTAATTGACACTGGCACGACACGACGTGTGTTGTTTTTGCTGTAAAGCAGACCAAACAAATTTTTGGTGTGTGCATTCGTTGAAATTCGACGACACATACTAGTGGAAGAGGTTTGAATTGTTTTCGCAGACACTTTCGTCGGAGTTGTATGAGGTTATGAGGTTGCCAAGGAAAAACTTCTCATTGAACTTTTTTCTTTGCTTACCTTTATACTTCGAGCTGACGATTGATGTTTGGGTATAAAAAGTTTCTTGTTGAAGAAGTTATTGAAAAATTACTTCGGTGGAGAATATCCACAAACAAGAAACAAGGGAACTGATGAGATCCAGTGGCGTGGATCGAAACTATAGTATTCCCTGCCTTACCCCTTGGCGAACAATGCCAAATCTTTTCCAATAATAAAATAGTTGTTTTAAAATATTAAAACAACAACAATGGGATTAAGCCAGACTATTCTTAAATTATATTTTAAAATATAATTGAATATGACCTTAGCCTTTTATAACCCTGTCCAATCTGTGCCCATTTGTGCTGGAGAACTCTGTATAGTTCTTACTGCTTAGAACACTCACATTTAATTATACCCTACACCACACTGTGGTAAGGGGTATTATGTCTTTGTGAATTTGTATGTAACATGCAGAAGGAAACGAAATATGCCCATAGTTTCTTTTGGCGATATACAAGGTCTGAACGATAACTCAAAAGTTTGTACAAACTTTTACAAAATGCTCAATAAACGTGAAGTGAGAAGTGCTTGCAGATTTGGATATAGCTCCCATATATATTTTCGGTCGATTTTACGTATTTGTTGCACCAAACACGCTATATACTGCCGATTTTGATGAAATTTGGAACGCGTGACTGAATTCGGTCTAAAAAAATGTGCCAAATTATATCGAAACCGGTTCATATTTGGATATAACTCCCACATATATTTTCCCCTGATGTCACGTATTTGCTGCACAAAACATCCTATATCTGTAAAATTTTGATGAAATTTGGAATGTGTGACGGAATTTGGTCTAGTAATAACTGTACCATAGTATATCAGTTCAGATTTATATATATCTGCCATATATATTCTATGTATTCACAGTGGTGTAGGGTATCATATAGTCGGCCCGCCCGACTTTGGCCCTTTCCTTACTGCTTTTATTAGGGCGTAGTCGATGCTTGAGGACGAGTGGGTAAGTAAGAGTTTCGCATTGGTCGTGGTTTCCGTTTGATGATTGACAGAGAACTTCCAGTCTTTTAAGAGGTTGGCGTCATCGCATACCCATCATCTGTCCATTTCTCTTACCCTGGCAAAGCGAACAGCGAACCCTATGAAGGAATCTTCCACATCTTTGGCTTCGTCACAGCTTAATTTAATATCGTTTTATCTGTCTAATGAAAGCAACTGTTTAAATGCAAGTGTAAAATGCGTTTTTACAACTTTTCCTGCCATATATAAGCGTCAATTTAGCATTTTACACAAAGTGGTGATTTTTTACATTGACAACACTGTTACTCCGAATTGCTTCTTCCTTCAGCTGTCAATCACTGCAAATAATAGCTGGGCGCGAATTGTGTTCGTTAATTGAAATGTGTTATTATTATAGAATTATTTTGTTGTAAAGTACACAGTACATGAAAATTAATATAATTTTATTAATTGCAAACAAACTACAAATGGAATACAAGCGTTTTCTTGTGAAATTAGTGTTAAATATTTGTGTGTTCTCTTTGAACGATATTGCAATTCTTGTTCTTCTTTGTCAATGACTTCGTGTATGAGAAATGGGCTAACTTCCGTATCGTCAGATGTTTTGTAGATTTAAACTTCGTCAAAATATTTTAGTTGCACACTTATGCATTGCTCCTCGAAAGCTATGTACTTCGGGCGGTTCTTTTAAACAGTTTTAAATATTTGTTTACGCAGATTGCTCTTTGATGTGTTAAATATAAATTCTTGTTCATATTAATTCGTTGTGTAATTTCGTCAAGTGTTGTTTTGTCTCGTTTTACATACTGTAACGGATGAAAATTGTCATTGATTGCATTCTAATTGGACATCAGCAGTAGTTGGTAGCAACAAGTGCTAGTTTAAATAGGTGGGATTGTTGTAAAGTACCCTTAATTTATAAGAAGTAACTATTTTTATTGTTTTTTTTTTACAGTGGTCATTATTGCGATTGTTATTGGTGGTTTTTTTTTAACAAAAGAGTGTTACATTATAGTAAATTGTGTTCTTATTTGACATCAGCGGTAGTTGGAAGGAACAAGAGGTGAGTTTATTAGAAAATATCCTTATAAGAAGTAATTGTTGTTGTTTTTATATTTAACAGTGATCATCCGTTTGTTTTGACTGGAGTTTATTATCGTGACATTGGCTATTTCTCAAAATGCTTGACAGACATTTTTATACATTTTACTTGAAATCATGTTAGCCAGTTAACACGACGTTGGTGTAAATTGCTTACTCGTCGTGTAATTTCAATTCGCCAGCATACACAGCTCTAGGGGGACATTTTTCAATATTTAAATGGAATAAACGTTGTATTGGCCATTCTTTCGTGCAATAGGAAATAATTTTTTGAGAAAACAATTTTTTATTACCATTTTTTCAAAAAAAAAAAAAAAAAAGAACCCAAAAAATCAAAGTGGTTTGTGCGGAACCTTTTTTATAATAAAATGGAATGAATGTTATTTTAGGCATTAATAGGCAATAGTTCATTCATTCTCGCTACAGGAAATCATTTTTGAAAAAAAAAGTGTCATACAAAAAATGTTCGCACAAACATCATAGAAGGGACAAGGGAGACTTCTCTCACACCAATAAGTGCATTCCGATTAGCATTTGCTCAATGATATGAGACCAACTTATTATCGCAGAATCCAAACGGCATGTCTCAAGACACTACTTGTATCGAAGTTTTACATGGCTAAAATAGTCATAAAATTTGGCGGTGCAAGATGAGTATAGTGCGTGGACTTTTTCCATATAAAATATTTAAAAATTAAATATTTTTCTAAACTTTCTTCAATTGACTGATGCTCGGCTACGTGATAAGACTTTATTTTGCCAACAATTATTTTTTTGGGAACTAACAAAGCCAAATTTATATTTACAATAAAAATATATTTGGTTTATTTTCTTCTTAAATATGCATATTTTTTATTCACAAAACATAGATACATTTATTTTTTATTGCATTACATAATTATGTCAAATGAATATTTACTATATGATTTTGAAAATGTACAATAATATAAATCCATAGTGGTATTCATTCAATTAATGGACGGCTTAATACTATTTACTTTGGCATAAAATATGTACTTATTTTAAATTATACAAATATAATGCAAATTGTATACACTTATATTAATATGTGTATGAACGTCAAGGCATAAGACATTCGCAAACATACGGGTATGTGATGGAAAACGATTCGACTCGTTTTGCCATAAATCGAAATCGTATATCTCTAATTTTGGTGAATATTTTAATGAAATTGAAAATGGATTTTAAAAATATTATTCAGATAATGGGCTTTTGCGAAGCAAAACTATATATATCATAAACGGCACCCCGATTATATACCATTTCGATTCTGCAAATCGAGTCGATTCGGTTTTCATCACATACCCGATAATTACAACTAAGAAATAACGGATAATTTTGTTAATTTCTGATATTGGAATTTGCGCACTTTTTAAATAAATACTTAACATTTAATTTCCGTCCTTTTTTAGGCTCCTATTTTTAAAATACTGTCCTTAGGAGAATTTATTTATAATCTTTGGTTTCGCCTCTTACATTTACTCACTAAATATACTCGCATGCATGATATAAATACATATGACTAAAATCTATTGGAGGTACAAGTTCAAATGTTGCATCGGCCGCCGTGGAGGATTGCCAGTTTGAATCGTAGAAAATATTCCCCATATGGCCATCAATATCATCCCAGACTACAGGCTAATTTCGTTTGCCACACAACTCATTCATGTTTTAAACGTTTCGTAGTTCCACGTTCAGATGACATTGAATCGGTGGTAATAAATTCCAATTGATAGCCGAAATCAAATTCAACATCTTTTTGCTGTTAATATAAATTCCAAGCATTAATTATTTCCCTTTATTTTAGTTAGTTGATGACATACCTTTAAATCACATATCACTGCTATGGCCGTTTTTTGATGTGCCTCAGCAACTTTATGTTCTATTAAATAGAACATATATTCATCGTAGAGCAGACGTATTAAATGAAAACTACCAAAACTTGATGCTGAACGTAACGTTAAGTCTCTGATTATCATTGAACTGTAGAATGACCATTTTAAAAGGAATTGTCGTGCAGCTTTGGCATAACTAGGTTTTCCGAAATGTTCCTGCAGCACTGAATCAACAACAACTTGTAGCCATGCTGCCCATTGTTCAAGCGAACATTGTTGCTGTAGCGTTGTCTTGAAGTCATTCTCCAAACGCTGCACCAGCGATGGTTCACATTGACACACCCAAGCAGCTTGTTCCTGTGTGGAAGTAGAATTTAAAATTTGTAATTAGTATTTAAATTAGATTAAAAATTGAAAAGTAATGTAATAAATAATTGTAAATTTAGTAGTTTGAACCAAGGCACATTTATATGAGGTAGAAGTGACAATCACCTGTATTTTTATTTTTTTTTTTTGAAAATTTGGTTTTCAAAATGTAATAGGGTAATATTGTCTACTCATGAAATTTGGAACTTCGAAATTTCCTACCATAAAATAATTGTTTTCATCCTAAAAATTACCTACGACAGTACTGAATGCTATATATTTATATTTTGTTTTGCTTTTCAAAATAGTCAGGATTAATCCTTTTTATACCCAAGGGCAATTGCTCGCTCAAATAGATAAGAGTCCAAAGAAACACTCTGATCGAGAATTTCTTTGGCACTACCTAAACTCCAGCAACTTCACTTGTAAACAAAACCAAATCTTCTCACTGCTATGCGTTCGTTGAGTCTCAACGAAAAACACAACTAATTTGTTGGTGTTGCCTATTAATAGCAATAAACAACACATTTGACGGTGCCCGGTTTCAAATTTAGGAGGGTTGGCGTTTATGATGACGACTTCTATTTTGCTTTTCAACATAGTCAGGCTTAACTTTAATTTATTTAATTTACTTAAATATTAAATCGGGCTATTTTGAAAAGCGAAATAGAAGTCGTCATCCCAAATAAAAAACGCCAACCCTCCTAATTGTGAAACCGGGCACCGTCAAATGTGTGGTTTATTGCATTATAATAAAGGCCTGCGTACATAAGCTGCTTTGCCTGATTGCCTTGCTTTGCTGCTTCAATAAAAAAATAAAAGAACAAAGAAGGCCGACCCAATTTCCAACTGATGGCAACCCAGTTCGAAATTTCGTCTTTATTCTATTATTTTTATTACGTCAGAAATGAAGCAGGTAAGCAAGGCAATCAGGCAGAGCAGCTTATGTACGCAGGCCTTAAGTTTACATTGTACTGGACGTTAAAAGTACGTTTACATTTACGAAATACACTCGATTTCAACTGTCAATTCCCTTGCGTATTCGTCAAAAGAAAACTCATCTGAAACCCTTTGTACTCCATTCGAGGTTTAAGCAATGGAATTGACAGTTGAAATCGAGTGGATTTCACAAATATAAACGTACTATGTAAACCTATTATATGCACAATCTATTTGTCGAAGGTCACACTAGAGTGGTTTCATTGTAACTTTTAGGTATTTAAAGATCGAGTTCCCCACTACAGCAACTTATGGGGTTTCTACACGGTATGTTTTTTACATATTCATGCATAGCAACTGTCACTTTTTTCGCCCATATGTAATTCCTTCTGCACGGCAAAATTTTATTTTTCATTCGTTTTCTGTTGTTTTCTTTATTTATATCGCGTACAAACAAAACAGCTGTTTACCTTTGGTTGTACAGACGAGAATAGAACGCGTTCTATTCGAAAAATATACATATGTATGCACATAACACTTTGGCCTTGTACACACGCTGCGACTTTTGATGCATGCATCACCATTTTCGTACTTGTAGGGTTGCATTTTTTCGTAATATTGTAAGAAGTGTAATTTTTGTAACAAACATGTACGATTTTACATACATGTTATGATTGTTGAATGCATATAGGTATAAATTGTTAAACCAAAATTATTGAAACAGGTAAAAATATTTGTTAATATTTCTCGACAAATGTAAATAACAAAATTTTTGGAAAAAAAACATTGTTAGGTAAAAATGTATTTTCCATTCTACGACACACAGGTAATAAAACTCCGACAATATGGGCGTTCACACAACTATAATTATTGAAATATTTTTACGAAATGTTGGGCTACAAATTGAGCAACGAACGGCGTCAGTATTAATCCAATCGATTCAAACAATTAAATTCTCTTATCTGCAATTCGCATTTTGATGTTTTAAAAACACATTTCGAACACAAGCAATTCAGTTCCAACTATGAAGTCAATAAAAACTAACAACATACTTATCAAATAAAGGAGGAAGTTTAGTCCATTAATTTTTATTACATTCTTTTAAATCCATGATGTACATTAAATAATTTTAACATTCTAAATGGTATTAATAAATTAAATGATTAGTCATGAAATTTTACATTTCATACATTTCGTACATTTTCATTCCCTCCATCACTACTATTTTTTGCAACACCGCTAAAAAAATGGTGATGCATGCATCAAAAGTCGCAGCGTGTGTACAAGGCCTTTGATGCATTGAAATTTCTGTGTGGTTCACACCATGTATACAAAATTCAGATATGTAAAAAGTGACAGTTGGTATGCACAAATATGTAAAAAACATAGCGTGTAGAACACACTTTAACGATATCACTCTACTGTGAAACTCGACCTAGGAACCCTTGTTTTCATGGAATTGTTTCAATGAAACTCTCTAGTGTGACCTAGTGTTGGGCAATTTCGTTCTTTAAGCGGATCGATCTTTTTCGTTCCGTTCACTTAAAGGAACCGGGTCGTTCATATCGTTCAATGGCTCTTTTTCGTTCAATTGAAATTACGTTCTATCATTTCTTTTGAATATTGTTCATGCTTCCTCTTCTTCTCGGAAAATATAAATGTAAACAAAAAATATAAACGTAAACAACAAAACAATTCAATTTTGTTTGAATTTAATGTCAGATAGAAGAAGGTAAGGAAAATAATGTGTTTTTAATGAATTATTTTAAGGGAATTATTCTATTTTTGTGTTTTTTAGGAAACTGAATCAAAAAACTGGCAGGCGACATATCGATGAAACCATAATTTTAAAATTCAATTGGTCCACAAACACCAAAGAGAACAAAAGTTCGAATTAACCTTCCAATTCCTGCCCCGGGAAGCATATAGTGAAGATATCTGTAGATATCTGTGTAAAGCCTAAACAAATCACCAAGTATTTGAGCAAGAAATACTTTTCTCTATTGTTCTGCGCTATTATAAAATCAAATAGCACCAAGTTAGCAGTGTACGTTTTTGGATAAGAATGTCATAATTGTTATTTTCATTTAAAAAATATTATCCACCATATTGCAGTAGTGAAATGGGTGAAACCCAAAGCAAAAAGAATCTGCCAAAAATGATAATGACTCATCCGATGATGAGCAATGGGAAGTTGATAATGATGCAACGGGCCTCAAACTGAAATCTCGTAAAATGGATGAAAATGAATACGATGATCCTGATGATGCAGAAGAAATCAATAATTTTTCTTGCAACAATGAAAACAATATATAAAATTCCTCTTTTATAGCAAATGTAGAGGAAGCTGCTGAAGATGATGATACATTGGAAAATGTAGTTCCTAAAAATAACGATGCCGAGGATTATAAAGAGGAAGAAAAGCCTGGTGAGGCCGACAATATTACCGGAAAAGTGATGCTCAATTCAATTGTGGAAAGTTATGTCTACGACAAAAAGCTCTACTTGTGGACCAAATTAATATTCAATGTATGTAAAGCAGGATTTTTTACAGAAACATTTCCTAATTGTTTTTATTTTCAGTTGGATATGAAGTACAAACAAACCAACATTTCATTCATCATTAAATATTATGCCAAAAAAACGGTTGTTCATCAAGTGGATAATATTAAACGGGCCACCGATGGCATTAACATTGTGGAGATCTTCAAGCACAACACATCAATCGTTTCTATTCGAACGACATACACACCATTGCTCGCACATATGCTATTGAAGCAGCTGCTCGTGTCATTGTCCAAGAAGTAAGGAACGTTTTCAAATTATATGGCATTGCTGTAGATCGTCGTCATTTGTCTTTAATTTCCGACTATATGATCTTTGATGGAACATTCCAACCCGTATCCCGTAAAGGCATGGAACACTCCGCCTCCGCTTTGCAGCAAATGTCTTTCCATTTTTTTTGCAGTTTTTGAAGAATGCCGCTGGTATGGGCTGTGCAGATGAATTGGACCCACCTTCTAGTAGTTTGATGGTTGGTCTTCTAGTAAGAAATGGTAGAGGTGCCTTTGAATTACCGACTAAAATATGTCAAAACAAATAATAAAGTTGACAATAATGAAATTTTTACAAAATCTGCTGTGAATTTTTATTTTATTGGAATGTAACAAATTATATTTGTCTATAAAAGGTCAATTTGAGTGCTCTGAACTGTCTGAATAGGCCGATAAACCATTACCAGTAGCAGTAGCTGTATTGTTCGGTTTGGTTAGCAGATGAACTACTGTTTTACGGCTGACATGTATTTTCGGCAATTTTCTCTACTTGTGTTTGGGATTCAGTGGGTTTTTCCAACATAAGGTGTGTTCGTGTACTTAACAATTTGTAGAAGTCTAGTAACTTCTTGTAATGGACTAAGGTCTTTTGCATTGTACTGTAGAGTAAACGAACAATATCCAGTAAAAATTCGTACAAATTTTGAGTAAATGAACACACATATAAAGAGTCTTATGGAGACCAACAGAGTGTGTTATATAGATTAAGGAGTTTTATACACCATGTGAAACAAATCTTTTTAACGAATGGAAAAGATTGTTTACAAGTGAGCTGTAGGAAGGCCATAGATATTCATGTTAGACAACCATAAAACTGTATTGACGAGCGAGAAAATTTAAAAGCGAGTTAAATATTTTCAAATGTTTTTTATTGTAATCGTTAGACATTTTATGAGAGAACAATAAATTAAAATTAATTCAACGATTTGGAAGCAAATTATTAATGAAATAAAATATAATATGAATAGTCAATGGAACATAGTTTTACAATTCGTGATCAACACGGTATATTTTATTAAAGTTGCGAATTATAATAAAAATAATAAAATACTAAGTTCTGAAATCAAGACAACGTTTCTGAAGTCTGATTTACGTTGAGTGATCAACACGTCATGAATATAAAGGAAAGAAAATATACAAATGAACAGCTTTACATATTGTTATGGAGAAATACTATTTTTTTAACCTTTGCTGGTTTTAAAAGTGTTCGTCTATCACGGATAATCTGACCAGTGGCAGAAAAGATTCTCTCACATGGAACAGATGTGGCTGTTATACATAAACGTGTTAACATATAAGAGTAAACTCTAGGATACAAGTCCTTTCTCTGCTTCCACCACATCAGAGGGTCCATCTTCCGCCCTATATATTCTTCAACAAGGTATTTATCAAATTCTTTTGTTGCCGCTTCCGTGTCACTCTCTGGTCTCGTCGTTTTATCGAAGTCCTCATCAAATAACTTCCAGAAATCAGGCTCGCTTTTAAGTTCTGCGTCAGTTACTTCCACTATTGGATTGTTGTTGACCTGGTTTGGTAATTGTATACTCTTTATTTTTTCCCTTAATTTCCTAACAGCAGCATCATAGTCCACATTATTTTTGAAGGCTTTACGCTTAAAACGAGGATCGAGTATAGCACTTTCAGCATACAAATCATTTTTTTCATATTCCGCAAACCGTGAAAACGTACCCTGTTTCAAAGCCAACAACATTGATGAAACCATGCTGTTTGCAGACGACATACCGGCAATCGATTGCTTTAAAATATTGGACAGTACCAGAACCTTGGAAAGGGTGACGTTTTTTTCTGCTGAAATCTCTACAGTCATCTCATAAAATGGTTTGAGGATTGGAAGCACTTCTTCAATTATGTCCCAATATTCAAAGCTCAGAGCTATCTTTGGTTTTATTAGGGACTAGCAAAGTGCCCGCTACTTCGTATGCGGAAAGGATATAAAAAACAATAATATAATATAATGGAAATGGCGAACACTGAACATTTTATTGTACTTATACCAATTTTAATCAGTATTTATTGTTTAATATTTTAGTACTGTTCGTACCGCTTTAGTTCGATTTTCAAAAGATCAAAAAGATCAGCCTTACATGTTAATAGCGAGACCAACATTGCACACCAATACTACCTCAATCCTAGACTTCAACTATAATCTTAATTCCAAATTTCAGGATTTCAGATTCCAAATCCCAATTGTACGAAATTTAGTACTTTTCGTACCCATAAGAACGAATTTCCAAAACTACCTCAATCCTAGACTTCAACTATAATCTCAATTCCAAATTTCAGAGATTTTCGTATTCGTAATTTAGAGATTTTCAATTTAGACATTTTCGTATTCATAAGTACGAATTTCCAAAACTACCTCAATCCTACACTTCAAGATTAATCTCAATTACGAATTTAAGGTTTCCAGCTCTATTCGTTCACCCAAATCCAAACTGTACCAAATTTAGTATTTTTCTTACCCGTAAGAATCTGCAAAACTAACTCCATCTTACACCCCAACAGCAAGTTTAATTCTAAATTTCATTATTCCAGCTCTGTTCGTTCACCCAAATCCAAATTTGGTACTTTTTGTACGAATTTTCAAAACTACTTCCATTTTACACTCCAAATGTAGCCTACGAAGTCCTAATTTCCCAATTATCTCAATCCCATACTCTAACATCAATGTTAATTCGAAATTTTAGGGCTACAGCTCTATCCGTTCACCCTAAATTCAAA
Organism: Musca autumnalis; assembly: GCF_047663935.1. Classification (NCBI taxonomy): domain Eukaryota; kingdom Metazoa; phylum Arthropoda; class Insecta; order Diptera; family Muscidae; genus Musca; species Musca autumnalis. The sequence continues at coordinate 281,917,710 of NW_027411644.1, read as the reverse complement.
TTGTACCAAATTTAGTACCACTTAGTACTTTTCGTAACCTTAAGTACGAATTTTCAAAACAACTCCATTCTACAATCCAACAGTAGCCATTCTTATAATCCAGCAGCAAGTTTTATTCCCCATTTCATAAATTCAGCTATATCCGATGACCCAAATCTTAATTGTACCAAATTTATTTATTACTTTTCGTAACCCATAAGTACGAATTTCCAAATTATCTCCATCCCATACTACAACATCAATCTTAATTCAAAATTGCAAGATTCCAGCTCTATCCGTTCGCCTAAATCATAGTTGTACCAAATTGAGTATCATTTAGTACATTTCGTACCCATAAGTACGAATTTTCAAAACTACTTCCATTCTACTCTCCAACAGTAGCCTTAGTACAAAATTTCAGGATTCCAGCTCTATCCGTTCGCCCAAATCGTAAATGTACAAAATTTAGTACCATTTAGTACTATTCGTACTCATAAATACGAATTTTCAAATCTACTTCCATTCCAGCCTGCAACTGCAGCCTTAATTCAAAAATTTCAGGATTCCAGCTGTATCCGCTCAACCTCAATCCAAATTGTACAAAATGTAGTACCATTTAGTACTTCTTGTACCCATAAGTACGAATTTTCAAAACTGCTTCCATTCTACTCTCTAAGAGCAGCCTTAATTCAAATTTAAGGTTTCCATCTCTATCCGTATCGTAATTGTACCCAATTTGGTACCATTTAGTACTATTCGTACCCATAAGTACGAATTTTCAAATCTGCTTCCATACTACGCTCCAACTGCAGCCTTAATTCAAAAATTTCAGGATTCCAGCTGTATCCGCTCAACCTCAATCCAAATTGTACAAAATGTAGTAAAATTTAGTACTTGTTGCACCCATAAGTACGAATTTTCAAAACTGCTTCCATTCTACTCTCTAACAGCAGCCTTAATTCAAATTTCAGGATTCCCGCTCTATCCGTTCGCCCAAATCGTAAATGTACCATATTTAGTACCCTTTAGTACTTTTCGTACCTATAGGTACGAATTTTCAAAACTACCTCCATTCTACCCTCCAACTGTAGCATTATTTCAAAATTTCAGGATTCCAACTCTATCCATTCAATTTAAATCTAAATTGTACCAAATTTAGTACCATTTAGCACTTTTCGTACGAATTTTTAAAACTACATCCATTTTACTCTCCAACAGTATCCTACTTCAAAATTTCAGTATTCCAGCTCTATCCGTTCGCCCAAATCATAATTGTACAAAATTTAGTATCATTTAGTACTTTTTGTACCCATAAGTACGAATTTTCAAAACTACTTCCATTTTACTCTCCAACAGTAGCCTTAGTTCCAAATTTCATGATTCCAGCTCTATCCGTTCGTCCAAATCATAATTGTACCAAATTTAGTACCATTTAGTACTTTTCGTACCCATAAGTACGAATTTTCAAAACTACTTCCATTTTACTCTCCAATAGTAGCCTTAGTTCAAAATTTCAGGATTCCAGCTCTATCCGTTCGCCCAAATCATAATTGTACCAAATTTAGTACCATTTAGTACTTTTCGTACACATGAGTACACTTTTCCTAACCCACCTCCTTATGTCAACCTTGATTCTCACACCAAATTTCAATCTTTAATCTTTATCCGTTCACAAAATACGAATTGGTACCAAATTTAGTACTTTTCGTACACTTATAGTTCGAATTTCCAAAAACCCTTTAGCACATCTTTCCTACACTCCATTAGTGACCTTCATTCCAAATTGCAAAGTTCTAGCTGCACCGGTTCGCCAAATACAAACGGTACCATATTTAGTACCTTTTAGTACTTTTCGTACCCTTCCAGTTCGAATTTCCAAAAACCCAGCCTTATCTGACCCCTTCGGACCAAGAGTGATCCACACCCAAAATTTGAGGATTCTAGCTTCAGCCGTTTCGTCTGGGCGTTGATGAATCAATCAGTCAGTCAGTGAGTCAATCACTTTACTCTTTTATTAATATAGACTAGCAAATGCCCGCTACTTCGTATGCGGAAAGGAAACGAAATAAATATAAACAATATTTAATACCGGAATGGTGAATACTGCAGATTCTGTTGTACTAAGACCTATTTTTATTACCAATATTTTTTTCGATTGTAGTCAGAATTTACAAAAAAAAATCTGCCGTATCGCATCCCTACACAACTACCATATTTTTTATTTCGAATTTCCAAAACTAAGTATCATATTGCAAATTTCAGATTTGACTCCTGGTTTTAACCCTTCACTAACACAGCATTCCCTTCCAGTACGAATTTCCAAACACTAAACTTTATCTCACCCTTTCGCCCAGAACCCGAATAGGTCCGTTAAATTTTCGGCATTCAAAATGGTCATAAAAATTCACGTTTTCGTATATCCCCGTATAACGGTACCTCTCGACTTAGTGTATTTTAAAAGAAGAACAAATCTATATTGTCCAATTTTCTTTAAATTTGGACCTTGAATACTCAGAGGATATAAAAGTTTAATTTAAAAAATCTCCACTTCAATCCACGTTTATTAGAAAAGATATTTTGAAGATTTAGAGTATTTTGAAGATCTTCTGCACATTTTCCAACCGAAATTCGGAATTTGTGGCATGAAGGGCTAGAAAACTTCTTTACAAAAAATTGTAGTTAATGTGCACGGGTAAGTCAACCGTATATAACGGAAAAAATTTTTGGAGGCATTTCAATTTAGGATTTTTTAATATCAGGGGGTAAATACCTTCTAGTTAACAAAATTGTCGCATTGGACCACGTTTTCAAATTTACATACCAAAGCGGTTAGAACAATAAACATTTTTTGAAAAGATACTTCACGTTTGACTACTTAATCTCAGTACATTATTTAGAATCTCCTTGGCGTTAACATCAAATCAGTGGAACAATATTCAGTACAATTTTTCAAACTCAGAATATATTTTTCCATTTCGTATTTTTTGTACAAATAGGTACCCAACTTTTCGTACACATAGGTAAACGTTTCAAAAATTACTTCAACATATATCCTAACCCTAATTCACTTTTCCAGTCTTACCAGTTCCCCTGAAACCCATTTGAGGACTATTTAGTAGTTTTTGTATAAATAAGTACGAATTTTCAAAACGTCCTTCCTACCTCTACTCTAAACACCCTAATACCGAATTTCAAAATTCCAGTTCTACCCTTTACAAAATCACAAATTGTACAAAATTCTATACCATATAGCAACTACCAAAAGGTACCAAATGTTGTACCATTTAGCACTTTTCGTACACGATTTTCCAAAATGTATTTTCATATCTCAGCTATATCCGTTCACCTAAACGCAAATTATAGCCAATGTAGTTCCATTTAGCACTTTTCCATAAGTACGAATTTCCAAAACTACGTCAATCCTACACTTCAACAATAATCTGTTCACGCAAATACAAATTATAGCGAATTTCGTACCATTTAGTACTACTTCGTGCACATTAGTACGATTTTCCAAAGCTACCTCTATATCTCAATTCTATATTCCAACAGTAATCTTAATTCCAAATTTCAGGATTCCAGCTCTTCAAATCCAAATCATACTAAACTCACTACCATTTACGACTTTTCGACCTTTGGCACATCTTTCTTACTCTTCATCAGTGACCCCCATTCCAAATTCCAGGATTCCAGCTCTATTTCACCCAAACCCAAATTGTACTAAATTTAGTACCATTTAGTATTTTTCATGCACTTATAGTTCAAATTTCTAAAAACCTTTCTTTGTTACTCTCCATCAGTGACCCTCATTAGAAAATTCAGGATTCCAGCTCAATCTATTCACCCAAATCCAAATTGTACTAAATTTAGTACCATTTAAAACTTTTCATGCACTTATAGTTCGAATTTCCAAAAACCTTTCTTTGTTACTCTCCACCAGTGACCCTAATTTCAAATTTCAGGATTCTAGCTCCATCCTTTCACCCAAATCAAAATTGTACTAAATTTAATACCATTTAGTACTTTTCGTACCCTTGTAATTCGAATTTCCAAAAACCTTTCTTTTTTACTCTCCATCGGTGACCTTCATTCCAAATTTCAGGATTCCAGCTCTGTTCGTTCACCAAAACCCAAATTGTACTAAATTTAGTACCATTTATTACTTTTTGTAACTTATAGTTCGAATTCCAAAAACCTTTTATTTTTACTCTTCATCTGTGATCCTCATTCCAAATTTTAGGATTCCAGCTCTATCCGTTCACCCAAATCCAAATTGTACTAAATTTAGTACCATTTAGTACTTTTCGTGCACTTATAGTTCGAATTTCTAAAAACCTTTTTTGTTACTCTCCATCAGTGACCCTCATTATAAATTTCAGGATTCAAGCTCAATCCGTTCACCCAAATCAAAATTGTACTAAATTTAGTACCATTTAGAACCTTTCGTGCAGTTTTAGTTCGAAATTCCAAAAACCTTTCTTTGTAACTCTTCACCAGTGACCCTAATTTCAAATTTCAGGATTCCAGCTCTATCCGTTCACACAAATCCAAATTGTACTAAATTTAGTACCACTTAGTACTGTTCGTACCCTTATAATTCGAATTTACAAAAACCTTTCATTGTTAGTCTTCATCAGGTATCCTCATTCCAAATGTCTGTATTCCAGCTCAATCCCACCCAAATCAAAATTGTACTAAATTTAGTACCATTTAGTACTTTTCGTACCCTTATAGTTCGAATTTCCATAAACCATTCATTGTTACTCTTCATCAGTGACCCTAATTCCAAATGTTTGTATTCCAGCTCTATCCGTTCATCCAAATCCAAATTGTACTGAATTTAGTACCATTTAGTACTTTTCGTATACTTTTAATTCGAATTTCCAAAAACCTTCCTTTTTTACTCTCCATCAGTGACCTTAATTCCAAATTTCAGGATTCCAGCTCTATTCGTTCACCCAAACCCAAATTGTACTAAATTTAGTACCATTTATTACTTTTCGTACACTTATAGTTCGAGTTCCAAAAACCTTTCATTTTTACACTTCATCAGTGATCCGTATTCCAAATTTCAGGATTCCAGCCCTATCCGTTCACCCAAATCCAAATTGTACTAAATTTAGTACCATTTAGTACTTTTCGTTCACTTATAGTTCGAATTTCTTAAAACCTTTCTTTTTTACTCTCCATCAGTGACCCTTATTCCAAATTTCAGGATTACAGCCCTATCCGTTCACCCAAATCAAAATTGTACTAAATTTAGTACCACTTAGTACTATTCGTGCACTTATAGTTCGAATTTCCAAAAACCTTTTTTGTTACTCTTCATCAGTGACCCTAATTTCAAATTTCAGGATTCCAGCTCTATCCTTTCACACAAATCCAAATTGTACTAAAATTAGTACCATTTAGTACTTTTCGTACCCTTGTAGTTCGAATTTCCAAAAACCCTTTGGTACATCCTTCTAACTCTCCATCAGTGACCCTCATTCCAAATTTCAGAATTCTAGCTCTTACCGTTTGCCTAATACAAAGGGTACCATATTTAGTACCTTTTAGTACTTTTCGTACACTTCTAGGTCGAATTTCCAAAAACCCAGCCTTATCTCACCCCTACACACCAACAGCAACCTACACCCAAAATTTCAACTTTCTAGCTTCAGCGGTTTCGTCTGGGCGTTGATGAATCAATCAGTCAATCAGTCAGTCAGTGAATCAGTCACTCTACTCTTTTATTAATATAGATAATGTTGTAATCACCACGTTTTTTCGATCATACAACCTTTGAAGCATGGCATACGTTGAATTCCAACGTGTATCGACATCCTGCTTAAGCTTTAACACGGGAAGTTCCAACTGTTGTTGAGCCTCACATAGCTTTTTCCAAGCATATGTGCTTCTGTGGAAAAATGTTACAATATTGCGAACCTTCACCAGAATATCATTGATATGTGATAGCGCTTTTTTTACTATAAGGTTCAATGTGTGAGCGAAGCAGCAAAGACCTTCAAAGTTTGTATTGCGGATACCAGCTACAATATTGCTAGCGTTGTCACTGACAACGGCTGTAACTTTGTTTGTAACACAAAACTCCGTGGCTATATCTGTTATGGCAGATGAAAGATTGAGAGCTGTGTGCCTATCGTAAAATTCGAAGCATGATAATAAGTTTCTATATACGTGTTATCCAACAAAATGTTAGATAATCACCCTTATTACGGTTGGCGTAGTCGTAGACGTTCAAGCGACGTAGACGTTGTCGTAGGCGTAGACGTAGTCGTAAGATACATTTTTATATGATGAAAAATTATATACAACGAAATTTTTTGTCTTTTATAGCATTTTATATCCTAAAAAAATCGAAAGAAATACATTTGTTATTCCCAAAACGAATTTCTTGGTTTAAATACATTTTTTTTTTTGATACGACAAATCGGTATTACGTTTGGCGTATCACGACAAATTGGTATTACGTATGGCGTTGAAATACGAGGAAAAAGTCGTGACCGATTTTGTAAACGACAGCATATAAAAATAAAAACAAATTAATTTCAAAAGAATTTTTTGGCAATGGTTATTAAGATATTTTGGAAAATAACTATAATAAATACAAATTTTACTACTTTGATTCATTTTCATAAGATAAATTTCGTGTCTTTATCAGATGACAAACTTTCTATTGAAAATCTGTTAGAGTCCTCATATAACGATTGAAGCAATGTAAATTTCTTAGTTCTTGCTCAAAAGATGATTTCAAACGAATTGTTTTACAATTAAAAAAATATAAATTTTTTAAATTTTGTATGAGAAAAAATTGTCGTTGTCGTAAATGTTACGTGGTACCAAAAAATATACCTACGACAACGACTACGCCAACGACCACAAAAACGTCTACGCCAAACACTTATTTTGATTGTAAAAACTGTAGGGTTAGTTTTTCTTCTGAATTAAAAGTTTAAAAATGATCTACTAATAATTCTAATAATGTTAGTTACCAAAAGAATTCTTTAAAAATTGAAATTTTTGCTTTTTTGTACAAAAGCATACATAATACCAATTAGACGTTACGACACGTCAGCTTGCAATTTTGGATACGACAACGCCAACCGTAATAAGGGTGAATGATTTTCGGGACGGCATATTATAGTGTGGGCACTGCGAAACCAGGCGCAAGAGGTTTTGAAACTCCGGTTCTTCCACAATCCTGAATGCGTGGTGCCCTTTTACAATCATTTTCAGAAGTTGTCGATCGATTCTTTGCGACTTGCGAATTGATGGAGGTTTCTGAAAAAACTGGGTGATATTGGGCTGACTATTGTTTGGCAGAGTTACAGCAGTAGATGTATTTACTGGGGGCACTTCTTTTTCTGTTGATTCTTCACCAAGAATTTGAGACGGGGATTGCCTTTCAAATAAAGTTGGCATAAGGGGGTGTTTGTTTTTCAGGTGTCGACTAAGATGTTGATCCCGAAGCAACACTAATAACATTTTTACAATATTTGCACTTGGCCTTTCCCTTAACGTCTTCATCAAAATGAAGCCAAATGGGACTTGTCTTCCTAGATCCCATATTATTTCCTTTCTGTAAAATTAAATATATGTTAATTTCTTGGAATATACATAACATTAGCTATCCAAGAAATACATACCTTTATATAAATTTACAATTCACTGAGGGCCAAAATTTTTTTTGATGTTTTATCAATAGTTTTGTAAATATTACATTCCTAAACGATGTTTGTTAGTTTTGAATTCACCAACCCAATGACTGACTTAAGAAGAAAAAATAACGACATATCATTCATTTTCCTATGGCATCTCTCATTTTTAATGGAAAAGAGAGACATAGCAAAATGTAAAGTAAACTGAACTGTTAACTCTCTGAACGTAATACACAAAAAGAGCTATGTGAAAGAAAAGAGCTGAAAGAACGACGTGATCAAAATGAACGACATAAACGAAAGAGCTTGATACGGATCCGTTCGTTCATTTCACGGATTCGTTCATTTGAACCGGTTCGTTCGTGAACGACACAACTCTAGTGTGACCATCGACTTTAGAACGTTTCCCGCCATATTAAAGCGTCCATTTAGCATTTTATTTAATTTCGTACACAAAGTGGTGATTTTTTACATTGACAACACTGTTACTCCGAACTTCTTCCTTCAGCTGTCAATCACTGTAAATGGTAGGCGGTCGCGAATTGTGTTCGTTAATTGAAATGTGTTAAATTTATAGAATTATTCCAATGTAAAGTACACAAAACATGAAAATTAATAAATTTGAATTAATTTCAAACAAACTGCAAATGGAATACAATCGTTTTCTTGTGAAATTCGTGTTAAAAGTTTGCCTTTCTTTTCGTAATAAGATTGCAGTTCTTGTTCTTCTTCGTCAATGATTTCTTGTGTGAGAAATGTGTTGTTTTTGCCGGTCGGTATGGTTTAAAAGTGTTGGGCGGTTATTTTTGCCATCGTTTTCATAAAATTTTGTATCCTTTGAAGTAAAATAAATGTCCACGTCCATATTAATTCGTTGTTTATTGTGTAATTTCGCTTATGTCGATTTACATTCGGTAAGTAGAAGAGTACCTATTAACGGAAGAGAATTGTCATTGATTGCGTTCTTATTGGACAGCAGCAGTTAAAAGCAGGTGAGTTAAAACAGGTGAGTTTTTTTTGTAAAATTTCCTTATTTAATAAGAAATGACTATTTTTTGTTTGTTTTTGCAGTTGTCATTAGTGCGGTTGTTATTGGTACAGCCCTAGAAATAATTATATGTTACAAATATGAAGATGTTCAAAATTCCCTTAAAAGTTTACATAACCGGGACGTTTATAATTTTTGATTGTAGTCTATTATGTGGTTATTCTAACCTATAACTGTTGACCTTGTGGCATTTATACATATAACGTTATTTTAAAAGTCATATTTTTTAAAAGATTTTTCTTGAGAAATATTTATATGGTACAATGTAAAATCTTTATGTTCTTATTTTAATACAAAAAAATTAAGTACAGATATTGGCATACAATTAATTTTTGGTTATGTGCAACACAGTTGCATGAACTTTAAGTACTACCAGAGTGGTATATCATTCCGTCTCTTATTATGACCCTGGAAACAAGACAACAATTGCATATTGGCATATAGGCCGAACATTTTGTTAAACTGCAAAGTTTGACCAACATTTTTGTAAATTTTTACAAACATTTTAATTGAAATTAAATAACAGAAATAAATATGTTCAATATAAATTGTGGAATACATCAAAATAAGAAGTTTATAATCTGTCTGACAGCTATAATTTGGGTAAGGACCAAAAAGGTGACCTAAGAAAGTTTACGTAATCAAACAATATGCAGATTTATCAACTTTAAAATTTAGATAACTAACGGACGATTTAAAAAAAATGCAAACATTGCAAATTTTTGTACTGTTAGAAAGGCCAAATTTAACACCAAACTTGTCCTTTATTATGCCGAAGTATGATAAAACACAAGTACCTGTTAGACAGATACATATACACAATATAACGGTGCAATATTATTCAAACTGAAAAAACGATAAATTTAAATCATATTGACCCGTTTTGAGGACGTACAATAGGGTACTATATCGAACAACTGAGTAGGCAACTGTAATTTTTTACTCATTGATGTTTTCAGGAAATTCTGCTATTATTTTAGTATTTACAATTACTATAACTTGCCATTTTTAATTTTTATTTAATCATTTGATTGTTTTCAACAATTAAAAGTGGTAAAAAGAGTACACTGTTTGATTTCAAAACGTTTTGTTGGTCACCTATTTGGTCCAGACCCAAATTGTAGTCGTCAGGCAGTTTACAAAATCCTTGTGGGGGATGTGTTTCATCATAAATATTGAAAGTATTTGGTTCTATTGGATAGATATGATTTAAATTTTAAGGAAAGTAAGAAGAATTGGTAATATAGCTTTTTTAGTTTACACGATTTCTGTCCACAACGCAATTTCCAAGATTTTATTGTTTTCCTGGGCTGTAGCCAGGGACCGAAACCAATGCGAACCATTCCAATTGTTGCTCAATTGCATGTTTTCTTATTGTACTCAATCCTAAATACATTTTATGTCAATAATTTTGATCAGATCCTTCGTAGTTAAATTATAACTTTAAAAATTTCCCCTGTACCATATAAATATTTCCAGAGAAAAATTAATTTTAATATTATTACGTATATGTATATAAGACATACAAGGTCGGCAGTCATAGGTATGAACAAGCACACTAACCACTACTAACATAAATTAATAACATCTGGATAATAGTCCTTAAATATAAGTTTTAAGATAATCATGGCTGTACCATATAATTATTTCTAGGGCTGTATTTTTTAAACAAAAGGGTCTTACATATGCATATACTCGTATTGTGTTCTTATTGGACATCAGCAGTAGTTGGATGCAACAAGAGCTATGTTTAAGGAGGTAAGTTTGTAATGAAATATCCTTATAAGAAATAACTGTTGTTGTTGTTCATTTATGCTAACGGGGGTATATACACTTTCATACGGGCAAAATGTGCCTCATGGAAATAATGGTTTTAGACCCCAAGTATGTTTGGACGAAATGTGTTTCAGACAATTTGGAGTCGATTGAGCAATGTCCGTACGTCTGTCTGGCTGGTGCGCACGATAACTCTCGAACGGATCAACCGATTCGGTCCAAAATTTGGGCTTTGCAATAATTCGTCCAAACTTAGTTTAAGTTCGAAGATGGGTTATATCGGTCCACTCGTTCCGGTACCTCCCCTACAAAAGTTTGAAAATGTTCGGAAAATTTGTGCGCCCGATTACTCTTGAAGGGAGTAACCGATTCGGTCCGGTCGTGAAATGTCTACCAGACTTAGATGAGGTTCCAATATGGACTCAATCGGTCCACTCCTTCGGGTACCTCCCACAGATCAGTTTAGGACCTACTCTCGAATCGCTTTGGTTTTTGTTTCAGCAACTTGTATTCACTGGCCCCCATACGACGGTACAAGTTTCATTGGGGGCAAGTCCGCACTTCCTGAGAAAATAGCCTGAAAGTTGCAAAAACAAATCCCATGACACCGTCTGAGGTGGTTGGAGGCAAGATAACTCTCGAACGGATCTTCCGATTCGGTCCAAAATTTGGCCTTAGTAATATTTTGTCCAAACATAGTTGAAGTTCGAAGATAAGCCATATCGGTCTACTCCTTCAGGTACCTCCCTCACAAAAGTTCAAAAATGTTCTGAAAAATTGTTCGTACGGTAACTCTTGAAGGGAGTGGCCGAATTGGTCCATACTTTACACATCCTAATATATCTACCATATATAGATCAGGTTCAAATATGGGCTATATTTGTCCACTCCATCCGGTACTTCCCACACAAAATTTCGGATAAGTTCACTTTAAGACCTGCACTCGAATCACTTTGATTTTTGTTGAAGCAACTTGCATTCGCTACCTCAATTACGATGGTAAAATTTTTGTCAGGGGCAAGTCCATACTTCTTGAGCAAACAGCCCAAAGGGTGCTAAAACCCCCTATGGCACCATATGTTGTGGCTGGAGACACACTTCCTTAATCTACAATCCATACCTTTAAGTATCTCTTCCGCAAAACTTTTGATCTTTAATCCTAATCAACATTTTTGTCGGTTCATACATCCAAAATTTTTAAAACCCCCTAAATAAATACGTGCTTTGGGAAAAAATTGTTTCAATATTCACAGGCTGAGGGTATATCTCTGTCGGCAAAGCCGACTGATACTTGTTTACTTGTTTGTTCATATTTTGCACATCGCAATATTTCTACGAGACATAGATCGGGATCGAATATGCGGTACCTCCCAAACAAAAAGTCGGAAAAGCACAGTTTAAGATCTGTTCTCGAATTGTTTTGATTTGTCTTGCAACAGGTTGCACTTGTGGTCCCTACTACGATGGTACACGTTTTTGAGGGGGAAAATACATTTTAACAGCTCGTCTCGGTTCGTTTTGAATTTTTTTGTAGCAAGTTCTTCTTGCGGACCCTGTTACGACGGAGTAATTTTTTTCGGGGGTAAGTCTATATTTTCTGAGATAAGTGTCCAAAAGCTTTAAAAGAGCCTGACGGCACCAACTATACTGGGTTGTACGTAAGATAACCCTCTAAAGGAGAACCCGATTTGGTCAAAATTTGGATCTTATAATATTTTGCCCGAATATAGTTTAAGTTCGAAAATGGACCATATCCTTCACTCCTTGCGTATCCTCCCTCACAAAAGTTTAATATTTTTGTTTAAGTGCAGTTTTAGGTCTGTTTAAGGATCCTTTTGACATTTTTACCGAAGCTACTCCTTGTGGTCCTGTTTACAGTGATATTATGTTTTTCGTGGGCAAGTCCATGCTTCCTCACATAGTGGTCCAAAACCTCTAAGTTATACGGTGACCAACTAAAATGACCGGAGGGCCCGATATCTATCGAAAAGAAATCACTTCTAAAATGAACTATTTCTTCAGGTACCTTCGCCCTAAATACATCATTTTTTAGGAAAAGGATTTTCGTTGTGTATCCTGTATTCAATCTGTCCTTAGATGAACGTTTCAATTCACACAAACTAAGGGTATAGCTCTGTCGGCACAGCCGACTGATACTTTTTTAAATGTTTACTTTTTTAATAGAATTTCCTGTAATTTAACATTTCTGTTGTAGTAGTGAAATTCTGACTAAACCCTCGTTTTATCCCCCAATTAGAGGCTCTCTCGGTCTAATGCATTTTCTATGCTTTTGGACCGTTTTCACGTTTTATTGTAACCCAATAAAAAATAATACTAAGTCAAATGTTTATCACTACTCACCTGAACATTATGGAAATCCACACGATTCAGATCGTTCAACATCTGAGTAATTTGCGAATTATTTTGCAGTACAGCTCTGGCTGCTTGGGCCAAATGATTGAGTGATGTATAACGTCGCAAGGTTTGACAAAATGCCGAAACAGCTGCCGATTTAATTTGCACCATACGTTCGGGTACACCGATCATTGATTCGCACAGCCATATTTCCATATTTTTGGCAAAATTGCGTATGGCTTGAGTTAAAGAGTTGGGTATGGAACGTAACACATCGGGTATAATAACATCCACCATATTTTGATAGAATTGATAGTCGACCTGCAAAATCCATAAGAAGGAATTAGGTTCGTAATTGAAATAAAATATGTTTTGCTTAGCATCTTACCTCTCTTACAAATTTTTGAACACCTGCACAGTGGCACAGCAAATAAAGTTTAGTTTTACTTAAATACTTGTCCTCTTCGTGACAATCATCGCCTTGGGGATTTTCACGCCAAAAATCACGCCACAAAAATTCAATGGTATTAAAATCTAAGTTGAGTACAGCATCGAGAAAATTTTCACAATGTTCACGATACATGGAGCGGAAGGTTTCAACATCTTCCGGTGTCAGTTCACTGTCAAAGGTGTTGTCCAGTTCGATGGGTGGGAAGGGGGGTATGGCTCCCGAACCATTGCCCAAAAACTAAGGGGGGAAAAGAGACCAAACATTTTAGTTTTTGAAAATGGAAGGAAATCCTTCTGTTTTAGGCAAAAAGATGGTGATATTGCTTCAAATACTTACATGACCACAAGCCTCATGAGTTTCCGATTTAAATGCATGACCCTTTTTGCCTCCTCTATTATGATGCAAACCTCCTGCGCCATTGCCGCCTGCACTAGTATTGTGAAGCCCACCAGTTGGGCCACCCGTTGTCGATACTATACCACTTGAACTACATGCTACCATAACATTTGCCTGCTCCGTAGTCAAATTTGCTGGATTAAGATGAGCATGGTGATTATGATGGGAATGTGGATGGGTTTGAAAGGTATTTGGTTTTTCATCCATCATATGATTCAATATTGATTCAGGTTTTATACGTATACCATAGTAATGATATTTAGAATTTCCTCTTGTACCAAGACGTCTCGTCCGTAGCCCAGAAAATACTGAACGTATTAATTTGCCAAAACTCGCAGCATTCACCGGTTCTATTTTACTTTCGTTACAGTGTTGTATATAATGATTGTATAGAGTGGATCGTGGTAGGCTTACACCCTCAGCTGTTTCATAGTTGCGAGATAACCATTTGATCTGTAAGAGAAGAAAATATATTGTTGTTGTTGTAACAGTGTTTATTATCATGTTTGTATGTTCGTTCTTCTGTTCAATCTGGCTCTGGGTCTATCTCCAGTTGCAGGAAAGTGGCTGCTTCGATGGGATGTAACCACAGATCCACTGGAGTTAGATGATTAGGTTTGGCTGGGCAGTTGAAAATGTGTTTTGTGTCGTGCGGGCCCATGACGCATACTGGGCATATGTCTTGCACGGCGCGATCGATTTCCGCCCAATACGAATTTAGGCGACTGCAATATCCCGAGCGTAGTTGAGCCAAAACTCTCTAGTTTGTCGTGGCAGCTGACGCTATTCAGCCTTAGCAACTGCATCCGTGTCAATACCATTTAAACCTGCTTGATATGCCTGTTGATCTAGGGATTCTCTCCTATATTGTTGGACCTCCCTCTCTAGAGCATGAATATCCTTCCTGATATGCCTGAATGTGTCGGGCCTACCTACAAAATGGTGATTTTGATGGGTCTCACGGTAACACACAAGCAAGTACTGCATCGAAAGCATCTCATTTTGTTGCTTCACTGGAAAAATCTTTGCCTCCTCATGTAGATGGTCCACTGAAGACTTGAGGAGGCAGCCTGTTGCTGTTCTCAGGGCGGCATTCTGGCAGGTTTGAATATTTTTCCAATTCGTATCACATAATCCCGGGGACCAAACTGGCGCCGCATAGCTTACCACAGACCGACCTATCGCGTTATATGTGGTCAACAAGGTTTCTTTATCTGCACCCTAAGTGCTGCCGGCTAGGGACTTGAGGACCTTGTTCCTACTTTTCGGTTTGTCGCAGATAGCTGTGGCGTGTGCGCATGACTTGAACGTAGTGTCGAATGTTACCCCTAAAATTTTGAGGCAGTTTGTGGTCGGAATTCTCCTACCATCGACCACGACATTCAATTCTCTTCCAAACTGCGCTGTCCATGTGGTGAACAGAGTGGCTGTAGATTTTGTGGCGGAAATCTCCATATTCCTCGCGTGGAAAAAGGTGGTAAGATCGGTTAAATAGGAGTTCAGTCTCTCACAGATGTCATCAGGAAAGGTACCTGACGCAGGATCGTGCAATCATCCGCATACGTTACGATCTCGATGCCGTCTGGAGGGGCGGAATACAGGAGAGGTAGAGGTTAAAAAGTTCCAGAGATATCACCCCTCCTTGGGGAACGGGGCTTGGATTTCTTGTTCCTGAATTCCACATACGACTGGCGACCACACATATAGTTGATTATCCAAAGTTTCAGACTTGGCCGGAGGGTTGTCTGCTCGATGTCCTCGAACAGCGTGGAGTGCTTGACAGTATCAAAGGCTTTTGATAAGTCAAGCGCCACCATCACTGTTCTGTCACATGGCCGCTCCTGGTTGAGTCCTCGACAAATATGTGTGGAGATGGCGTGCAGCGCTGTTGTTGTGCTGTGCTGCTTACGGAATCCATGCTGATGATTGCCAACTTGATAGCTATTTCTAATGCTGGGGAGGACTAAGGCCTCAAGGGTCTACAGGTGACAAAAGCGAAATCGGCCTGTACGATTCACCTTTGCTGGCATCCTTGCCTGGCTTCACCCTGCCCATTTTCCAGACTTCGGGAAAAATAAGGGTGGCTACCGACAGGTTCAGAACTTTAGTGAGATACTCCACTCCCGGCTCATCCAGCTGTTTCAACATTACCATAGAAATTCTGTCAGGGCCCAACGCTTTGGATGATTTAGTGTTCCTGATGGCATTCGCAACATCATCCATTGTAAACTGTGGTGGTTCATCCTCGGCAGGAAGAGATCTAATGCGACGTAACACTCTTCTCTTCGCCCTGTCACTCTCGGGGTGCTCGACAAACAGTCGATTGAAGTAACTTGCACACCCCTTCGGGTCAGTCAAGGTAACGTCGCCAAACGTGACTGAGGTCCTGTCATCCCTCCTTCCGGGGTTCGAGAGTGACTTAACCGTTGTCCACAATTTACTTATACCGGCTCCAATGATGCAACTCTTCAGATGATTTAACCACTTGTTCTGCTTATGTTCGCCGACCAGCCTGTTAACTTCCAGTTTCAGCTCCCTGACTCTGGGGTCATTGGGGTTGGCTCGACGAAGCTCATCACGCTCATTTGCTAATCCCGTCGCCTCTTCTAGGAAGTTTGGTCTTACTTCGGGTATTCCACCAGCAGGGATATGGCGAGCGGCTACAGCAGTGATGATGTCTCGGAGCGACCTTTCCGCTACGCGAACATCAGAAGGATTGGGCAGTTCTCTGAAGCGGTTATTGGTGAACTCTTTGAAACTCGGCCAATCAGCTTTCCTATGATTGACGAACGTGCGGCGTTCAGAGGTGATGAAATCGGGTGGTCTGCTAATGGAGACAATTATGGGGAGATGGTCTGATCCAAGGGAAATTACGGCTTGCCAGGTGACGTCATTCAGACCAGGTGACACGATGGTTATGTCTGGCGAACTGTGACACTCTCCTCTAATTCTGGTAGGGGCATCCTCATTGACCGTGCAAAACGTAGAGCTATCAATCTGCTCAGCCAGAGCTGTACCCCTCTGGTCGTTTCCGAGGGCAGAATGCCACATCTCAAGATGCATTAAAGTCCCCCAAGACCAGACTATTATGACCTTCCAAAAGTGGGCTAATGTCATGCTCGTAATCTGAGATACAGCTATTTCTCGGCGGGATGTATACGTTCAGCAAGTCTATCTCGGCAGTTCCACACCTGACTGCTACCCCCATACATTCCATGTACGGGTCATTGGAGGCAGGCTCAAGCGATATAGGTCTGTATTGGACAGACTGGTGCAATAGAAAAGCTAATCTCCCACCTCCATTTCTGGTGCGATCCTTCCTTAAAACGTTGTAACCATCACAAGCTACAGTTGTTGTTGAGTTTGGTTACTTGCACCGCCGCGACCTTGATATGCTTCCGACTCATGAAATCTACTATTTCCTCGATCTTACCTCGGAGTCCATTGCAATTAAATTGCAAAAAGGATGCATTTTCTGGGATTATGACAAAAACGGCTGGTGTTAAAGGCTGCGTGTGCGGTTGCTGTCGAGGGGACTGCGGGCGAGTTTCATAATCAGACGACGAGGGAGTTTCGTGATCAGATGTCGACTCACTGTGGGCTGGATCCACGCAGCATGCAGCAACATTGTCCCTCACGTGGACAAGTCCAGAGCAACCCCTTAGATGCACCCACTCCTGACATATATTGCATCTCACCGAAGATTGGATATGGGTGAAGATGCGGATGTGACAAACCGAGCACAAATATATTGGTCCTAGGTTTTCCTCCGTCCCGGCACGGACCAAAAGAACCCGGAGCGGACATTCCGGGATATGCTGCTCCCAGCACAGAAAAACCAAACAAATACAAACACATGTACACTGAGGTGGCAGCCGCTGGCCGGAACGCTGATGTTGTGTGGTTCCGGGTCAATCCGGTGCGAAAGAGCCCGCTGCCGTTGGATTGAGAAGGTTTGCTTCGGTGGTATTCAAAATAAGCGGAAAAATATGGAGAACTCTGGCAAGATTACCGACGGCAATAATCGATAACGGTACTGCATCGACAACATCTTGTTTTGCTGAAGCGCCGCTAAAATCATCGTTTCCTTATGAATATGGTGATATGAGGAGGCAGCCTATTGCGGTCCTCAATACAGCATTCTGGCGCACTTGAATATTCTTCGACTACGTATCGCTCACATTTGCATACCAGACTGGGAGTAATCACCGCGCCTTGGGAAACTCTGTCTTCACTCTATAGGCCTTTGACTTCTTATTTCTGAATTCCCCAAAAGACTGGCATCCACACACATAGTTGATTATCCAACGTTTCAAACACGACTTTTCTGTGTCCTCGGAAAGTTTGGCATGGTTGACTCTATCGAAGACCTTGGGCAGATCAAGAGCTACCATAATTGTTTGGTTGTACGATATGGTCTTGTCCCGTAATCGATTCCGATGTTAGGCAAATAGGAAACTGGTTCACGTCATAGGGAGGAGTGGTGTCACTAGATGTTTCGCTTCTGACGACAGTAGCAGGACCACTTTGCCAACTTTAAAGGCTTCTGTCACTTGTCAAATACTCAACTCCGGGTTCATCCAGTTGCGTAATTAGAATTCCGGGTGGGTCCATAATTTGGATGATTTCGAGTTTCGGATGAAGTCTGCAACATCGCCCATAGTAAATTGTGGTGGTAACTCCACGGCTGAGAGAGCATTAATACGGCGAAACACCTTCCTCTTCGCCTTATCAATCACCGGGTGTTTAAATAATACGCGCATATTTTCCGATTTGTCGCTATGACGCCGCATTCGAGAGTGTAGTAATCGTTGATCACAATTAATTCAACCCTTCAGATGGTCTATGTTCCGTAATTCTTGGATCTTCAGGCTCATTTTCAAAGCCCGTTGCCTCTGCTGGGAAATTTGGTAAAAATTTCGATATTCCACAGACAGGTATGTATGTAGAGAGCGGCTATAGCTGATGTGCAGCTCTTTTAATCGGCGATGGCAATTCTCTGAACCGTTGGCCAGAAGTCGGGTGGTCTCTTTACGGAGACGATGATAGGAAGGTGGTCTGAGTCAAGGTAAATGACCGGTTGCCAGGACGCTTCATTATCAGACAGGGTGCCACAGTGGTGATGTTCGGTAAGAGTGCCATTTTCCTCTTATTCTCGTAAGAGCAGCATCTTCGTTCACCGTGCAAAATGTTGGCCTATTCATTTCCTCGACCAGCGCTGTACCCTTCTAGTCATTATTTAGGACGGAATGCCAAACATTATGATGGGCTTTGAGGTCCCCTAACACCAGATGGTTACTGCCCTCCAAACACGAACTAATGTCAGACATCTAACGCAGCTATTTATCGGCGGTATTAAGCACTTCCACCTAGGCAGTCCCACACTTTACTACTTGACCTAATCGACAGATGAATTTCAATATATATATTTACAATCTACTTACCGTTGCCGAAGCAATTTTGTTGGTATTTCCCATTAAACCATGGTCATTATCGGGTGAAACATCACTTCCGCTACTGGCTCCACCGTTGCCGCCACCATTTCCAGTAATACTACCCACATTTACCGAATTCGCAGTGGTCGAAGTGGGAGTTTGAGAACTACTATGGGTTTCCGGTATGAAAGGGACTTCCTATAAAAAGCGGAAACAGATAACAGAAGCAACCATCAATTTTAGAAAGCCAGAAACACAACCGAATTTCTCGCTTTGTCGAGGCAGAATTACAAAGGGCACTGAAGGTAGAATTCAAGAGTGACGGTAATAATCCTTTATAATTTTACATTAGCAAGAAAGGATTATCATTGCACTACATATTTTCATGATTTTAATAATTTATTCAAATATTTACTCACTGTTAAACTGTGTGGCGAATCACGATTGTGTGTTTGGGATGAAGCATTCAATAGCAATGTTTCTTCCGTCGGCACAATATACGGCAGCGTTGAGTGATGTGGTACCGGCGGTGCATTCAATGGTACTGCTGTGGAATAATTAGCTGTGTGTGTTGTTGTATAGTACGATTGTCCATTGGGTGGTTGATAATCGCCTATGGGACAAAATGGATATGTCCTGGAAGGCAAAGAGTTTTTGAAGATTTTGGGAAATATGTAATGTTTTTAAACTTACATTTGCGATTGACTTGAATTGCTGTGATATAACTCAGTGTCTACATACTGTACTTGGTAGTTTTGTCCAGGCTCTTGACTTGATACTGTAATTAAATAAAAATAATTCTTGATTAAAATGCCGACGGGAAAAAATTATACAGGAATTTTCAGTAGAATTTGTTATTTAATTATACAAATTTATGTTGAATACCTTTAAGAGTTTTCGTAACAAATCTATTCACCGAGTTGGTGTACTTTCTTTGCAAAAATTATTATAGGCATATGTTCAAATATTTAAAATAAAATGGGCTTAATAGCATAAAATATTCTGAACTAAAATGGAATAAGATTAGATAAGTTTTCTAACTATTGGGACCCTAAAAAACTATTTTTCACAGAAAAATTAACTAAAACAAATGTGCAAAGATTATATCGGAGACGGGCGACCATGAGATACCCTACACCACTACCCTACATTTCTTTTTATACCCTCAGCCTTTAGGCAATGGAGGGTATATACACTTTGATACGATGAAAATGTGCCTCATCGAAATAATGGTTTTAGACCCCAAGTATGTTTGGACGAAATGTGTTTCAGACAATTTGGAGTCGATCTAGCCATGTCCGTCCGTCTGTCTGTCCTGCTGGCTGGAGCGCACGATAACTCTCGAACGGATGAACCGATTCGGTTCAAATTTTGGCTTTCGTAATATTTTGCCCAAACTTAGTTTAAGTTCGAAGATGACCTACATCGGTCCACTCCTTCCGGCACCTCTCCCACAAAAGTTCGAAAATGTTCAGAAAGTTTGTGCGCACGATAACTCTTGAAGGGAGTGACCGATTTGGTCCATAATTTGTACAGCGTAAACTTTCTACCAAGGTAATATGAGGTTCCAATATGGTCTCAATAGGTCCACTCCTTCGGGTACCTCCCACACAAAATTTCGGAAAAGTTCAGTTTAGGGTCATCTCTCGAATCGCTTTGATTTTTGTTTTAGCAACTTGTATTCACTGCCCTCCATACGACGGTACAAGTTCCATCAGGGGCAAGTCCACACATCCTGAGAAAATAGCATGAAAGTTGCAAAAAACCCCAATGACACCGTGTGAGGTGGTTGGAGCTCAAGATAACTCTCGAACGGATCTGCCGATTCGGTCCAAAATATGGCCTTAGTAATATTTTGTCCAAAAATAGTTTAAGTTTGAAGATAAGCCATATCGGTCCACTCCTTTAGGTACCTCCCCCACAAAAGTTCAAAAATGTTGGGACAAATTGTTCGTACGGTAACTTTTGAAAGGAGTGGCCGAATTGGTCGATATTTTACACATCGTAATATATATACCAGGTATAGATCAGGTTCAAATATGGACTATATTTGTCCACTTCATCCAGTACTTCCCACACAAAATTTCGGATAAGTTCACTTTAAGGCCTAATATCGAATCACTTTGATTTTTGTTGAAGCAACTTGCATTTGCTGCCTCAATTACGAAGGAAAAAGTTTTTTAGCCCGAAGAGTGTAAAAACCCCCTATGGCACCATATGTTGTGGCTGGAGATCCACTTCCATAACGGTCAATGTCGATCTATTAATTTTAGTATCTCCTCCGCAAAACTTTTGATCTTTAATCCTAATCAACATTTTTGTCGGTTCAAACGCCCAAAATTTTTAAAACCCACTAAATACATACGTATTTTGGGAAAAATTTTTTTCAATATACACAGGCTGAGGGTATATCTCCGTCCGCAAAGCCGACTGATACTTTTTTTACTTGTTCGGATGCACTTAAGGCTAACTGAACCAAAATAATGAAAGTTGAAAAAAAAATGAAAGTTGCACTCTCGATTAATATGAATTTTCATTAATGTACATCGAAGAACTGGCCCAACAACATCAACATAAGGTCTGTACGATAACCCAAAAGTTTGTACAAATTCGTACAAATTTTTATTGAATGAATGTTCGATAACTAAATTATCCAGCAAAAGAGAGCGAGTTTGAGAGATTTTGTGACTGAGAACTTGCAAATTTTTGCTGAGAAAATTTGTTCCGCAAAAATTTGCAAGTCTGAACAGCTGACTTTTAATCACCTGTTCAATGTAAACAACTCGAAATGTTAACATTTTTGATCAAGAAAATTTCACAATTGCATATTTTTTAGATTCTAAAGCTTTGTGGATAGGATTAAAGCACTAAAAAAGTAAACTGCAATTTTAAAATTTATGTTTTTGTTCCGTTTGGTTTAAAATATCAAAAGAAACAAAAACAAATTTCATACATTTTCGGAAACAGCCGACTTTCTTGCAAAATGCTGTTCGATAACGTTCTGCAATTTTTCTTGCTTGAAAGAGTAAAATTCACTGAGAGTGGTTGCTGGAACTGACTGAGTAATTATTGCTGGGGAAGTTATTGTACACACCTATAATCTGCACTAATTTAAAGTCCTCTGACAACTGTAAAGTTGCACGAAATCTTTGAATTCATAAAATGAAATGCAATTATATTACACTGCGTTACACGTAAATTATGCAGGTGTTCTGATGTACCAATTCGGAGTCGTATCTTTTCGATAGATATCGCGCCCACTAGTCATTTCTGTGGGTCAACGTATAATTATTGGACCGGTATGCCAGGAAGCATGGACTTGTCCACGGATAACATAATATCGCTGTAAACAGCACCACAACGAACAGCATCGGTATACATTTCCAAAGGATCTTCGAACATACCCTAAACTAAACTTAGACACAAATGTTGAACTTTTGTGGGGGAGGTACCCTAAGGAGATTTAGATGTTAAACTAAATTTTAGATGTTAAACTAAATTGGGACAAAATATTAGGAGATCCAAAGTTTGGACCAAATTGGTTGCCCCGTTCAACAGATATCGTGCATACCATTTTAGTGACATTTTTTTAAATATTGGGGGAAAGTAACGGCAGTTGTAGACCGGTATTGTCCATCTTCGAACTGAAACTAAGTTTCGACAAAGGCAAAATTTTGGACCAAATCGGTTGGTCAGTTCTCCAGCCACTACCTATTGTGCCATTGGGAGTTTTTTACACCTTTCAGGTTGTTTTCAGGACTTGCACTTAAAAAACCTTTTTCGTCGTAATTGAGGCAGCGATTTTTTTTAACAAAAATCAAAGTGATTCGAGAGCAGGTCTTAAAGTGAACTTATCCAAAATTTTATCCATATTCGAACCTGACCTACATATATCTGGTAGACATATTAGAATGTGTAAAGTATGGACCAAATCCGTCACTCATTTCAAGAGTTATCGTACGCACAATTTTTCCGAACATTTTTGAACTTTTGTGGGGGAAGTACCTGAAGGAGTGGACCGATATGGCTTATCTTCGAACTAAAACTATGTTTTGACAAAATAATACGAAGGCCAAACCGAATCGGCCGAGGCGGTGTCATAGACATTTTTTGCACCTTTCTCAGGAAGTATGGACTTGCCCCTGATGAATAGTGTACCGCCGTATAGGGGACAGTGAATACAAGTTGCTACAACAAAAATGAACGCGATTCCAGAGCAGGTCCAAAACTGAACATTTCAAGAATTGTGTGTGAGAGGTACCCGAAAGAGTGGACCGATTGAGTCCATATTGAAACCACATCTAAGTCTGGTAGAAATTTCACAATGTGCAAAATATGGACCAAATCGGTTACTTCCTTCAAGAGTTATGGCGCGCACAGATTTTCCGAACATTTTCAAACTTTTGTGGGGAGGTACCTGAAGGAGTGGACCGATATGGCTCATCTTCGAACTTAGACTAAGTTTGGACAAAATATTACTAGCGCTAAATATTGAACCAAATCGAGAGTTATCGTGTGCACCAGCCAGACAGACGGACGGACATTGCTAAATCGAAACGGATTTTTGTCCAAACATACTTGGGGTCTAAAACGATTATTTCGATGAGTCACATTTTGCTTGTATGAGAGTGTATATGGTAAATTTCAAATTTCCTTTACAATTATATAGGAAAAAAATTAAAAACTTTTTTGGCGAGCACATCCGCCATTTTTGGTACATGGGTTACGAAAAAAATCTGTTCGCGTTCACAAAATTGGATGCTGCACTCAAAAGTTATATGCGGTTTTACTCTCTTGTAAAGAAAAAAAATTTAAAAATTCCTATTGTGTTGTAATAAGAACATGTGTATATAAATCGTTAGCAGCATTTGATATCTATCCGTAGATGCTAAAATAGTTGCTAAATGTATTTTTATTTTCGCGGAAAATCAAAAAATATTGAAGAAATCTTGGAATAAATTTTATTTATTCTAAATCAGAGTCCAAAAAATCTCTAAAAAATAATTTAAAAATACGTACAGAATCTAGACAACGCGTAGAAAAATGTGAGACCAAAATTATAAAGATCGCGCTTATAACTTGCATATTACAGCAACAACAAAGAACGGAAACTTATTGTTGGAAATTATTTCAAAAATATATTTTTGGTTAAATGCGAAAAATTTGAAAAATAAATGTTGGGAGTTATTCTATTATTTCGCTAAATTTCCATCCAAATCCTGAAGTATTTTGCTTAAACTTCTACGAGAAAAGTAATTAGTCATCGTGAAAGTATATTTGCTTTCTGTGATAAGCAATAGAAATAAGAAGTAGAGAGAAATATTGAAATTACAATCAAAGAAAAAACATAGAAGTTAAGAACCGTATAATTCGCGAATTGGTTTAAAACGGTTGAGGTGCATGTGCTTTTCGGATGCATGGAGTCCATGTCTATCAATATGCATGGCATCAAATACCATGTTGCCCAAGGGGTATTCTTTAGTTCTTTCTTTGAGCACAGGTTCGAATTTTGCGTGGTTTGGCCAGAAATCAAAAAAGAACACAAAAAACATGTTAACTTCAACACATTTTTCCCATTTTTTTTATATTACCACCAACGCAGCTTCCACGAAAATTATTTGTTATGGTCCATATTATGAGATCGTGGCTAAAACACTTCAATTAATATAAATCTATATATATAAATGAGCTTGGTGATAAGTGATTGACTGACTGACTGACTCATCATCAACGCCCAGCCAAAACGGCTAAAGCTAGGAGCTTGAAATTTTACCAGTGGGTCACTGTTGATGCAAATGTGCGAGATAAGGCCGGGTTTTAGAAAATTCGTCCTGGAACCACAAAAAATAACAACAACAAAAATCCTTATTTTTCATTACTATTACGTACTTATTCACTTAGTTGGCCCTCTGCAAGACATGTGTAAAATTAACAATGCCATAACTTCATGATACCGTAAACGATCACACATAATTTCAAATTTTGTAGTTTACTTCTAGGCGCACTTATTTTATCGTAAACCACTAAATAATAGAAACACAAGACATTTGTTATCTTCCATTGCAACAGATGTCGCAGTTGGTGATAATGGTGTATAAACATCAATTACGCAAATGAACAAATGAGTTACTGTTGAAGACAACATTAGGGGAATAAATTCAGAAATCGGCCAGAAATAACAACAACTAAAAACTGTATGGACCTGACTTTTTGGTAATAACTAAATGTTTGCAAATCAATGAAAGTGCAATAGAATTGTGCATATTACCACGAATTATTTTCAATTAAGAATTTTATCGTATATTGAGATGTACAGTCATAACTATTCAATTTTCAATTTCAAAATCTGTAATTTGATGAAATCGCTAAATAATTAATGAAATCAATAATAGGCCCCAGGAATATAGGAATTTGGTATGGAAATCAAGGTTGGGAAGTGGTGCTTCTAAAAGGAAATGGTTTGGAAAATTACCAATCATGTGTACGAAAAGTACTAAATTTAGTACAATTTAGATTTGGGTGAACGTAAAGAGCTGGAAACCTGAAATTTGGAATTAAGGTTACTGTTGTAGTGTAGGATTGAGATATGAGGGTCGTTTTGGAAATTCGTGCTTATGTTTACGAAAAGTACTAAATAGTACTAAATTTGGTACAATAGGGATTTGGGTGAACGTATAGAGCTGGAATCCTGATATTTGGAATTGAGATTACTGTTGGAGTGTAGGATTGAAGAACTTTTGGAAATTCGTACTTATGTGTATGAGAAGTACTAAATGGTACTAAATTTGATACAATGGGGATTTGGGTGAACGGATAATAGC
This sequence comes from Musca autumnalis, assembly GCF_047663935.1. Classification (NCBI taxonomy): domain Eukaryota; kingdom Metazoa; phylum Arthropoda; class Insecta; order Diptera; family Muscidae; genus Musca; species Musca autumnalis. Next base: position 281,891,788 of record NW_027411644.1, on the reverse strand, counting down.
TGGAATCTCGAAATTTGGAATTGAGATTACTGGTGGGGTGTAGGATTGAGGTAGTTTTGAAAATTCGTACTTATGGGTACGAAAAGTACTAAATGGTGCTAAATTTAGTACAATTTGGATTTGAATGAACGGATAGAGCTGGAAACCTGAAATTTGGAATTAATATTACTGTTGAAGTGTAGGATTGAGATATGAAGGTGGTTTTGGAAATTAGTACTTATGTGTACGGAAAGTACTAAATGGAACTAAATTTTGTATAATGGGGATTTGGGTGAACGGATAGCGCTGGAATCTCTAAATTTGGAACTGAGATTACTGGTGGAGTTTAATATTGTGGAAGTTTTGGAAATTCGTACATAGGGTACGAAAAATACTAAATAGCACCAAATTTGGTACAGTTTCGATTTGGGTGAACGGATAGGGCTTGATTCCTCAAATTTGGACTGAGGATCACTGATGAAGAGTAAGAAAGATGCACCAAAGGGTTTTTGGAAACTTGAGTCTACGAAAAGTAATAATTGGTACTAAATTTAGTACAATTTGGATTTGAGTGAACGGATAGAGCTGGATTCCTGAAATTTGGAATTGATATTACTGTTGGAGTGTAGGACTGGGGAAGTTTTGGAAATTCTTACTTATGTGAATGAAAAGTACTAAATGGTACTAAATTTGGGACAATGGGGATTTGGGTAAACGGATATAGTTGGAATCTCGAAATTTGGAATTGAGATTACTGGTGGGGTGTAGAATTGAGGTAGTTTTGAAAATTCGTACTTATGGGTACGAAAAGTACTAAATGGTACTAAATTTAGTACAATTTGGATTTGGGTGAACGTATGTATGTAGCTGGAAACCTGAAATTTGTAATTAAGATTACTGTGAAGTGTAGGACTGAGATATGAGGGTGGTTTTGGAAATTCGTACTTATGTGTTCGAAAAGTACTAAATTTGGTACAATAGGGATTCGAGTGAACGGACAGAGCTGGAATCCTGAAATTTTAAATTGAGATTACTGTTGGATCATAGGATTGGGGAAATTTTGGAAATTCGTATTTATGTGTACGAAAAGTACTAAATGGTACTAAATTTATTACAATTTGGATTTGGGTGAACGGATAGAACTGGAATCCTGAATTGTAAGTATCAAGGTTGGGAAATGGCGTTGAAATAAGGAATGGTTTTGAAATAAGGATGGTTTTGGAAGTTCGTATTTATGATTACGAGCAGTACTAAATTTGGATTTGGGTGAACGGATAGAGCTGGAATCCTAAAGTTTTGAATTAAGATTACTGTAGGGGTGTAGGATTGAGATAGTTTTAGAAATTCGTACCTTTGGGTACGAAAAGTACTAAATGGTACTAAATTTGGTACAATTTGGATTTGGATGAACGGATAAAGCTGGAATTCTGAAATTTGGAACTAAGATTACTGTCGGACAGTAGAATTGAGGTAGTTTTGGAAATTCGTACTTATGGGTACAGAAAGCACTAAATTCGGTACAATTTGAATTTTAGTAAACGGATAGTGTTGGAATTAGGAATTAAGATTACTGTAGGAGTGTAGTATTGAGGAAATTTTGAAAAGTCGTACGTGTGCGTACGAGAAGTACTAAATGGTACTAAATATGGTACAATGTGGATTTGGGTGAACGGGTAGAGCTGGAATCCTGAAATTTTTGTTTGGGAAAGAAATGGTACTAAATTTGATACAATTTGGATTCGGGTGAATTAATAGAGCTGGAATCCTGAAATTTGGAATTACGATTACAGTCGAAGAGTAGGATTCAGGTTGTTTTGGAAGAGCAAACTTATGGTTACGAAAAGCACTAAATGGTACTAAATTTAGTACAATTTGTATGTAGGTGAACGGATAGCGGTGGAATCCTGCAATTTGAAAGTATGATTATTGTAGCCCTGTTGCGTTGAGGAAGTTTTGAAAATTGGTACGAAAATTCTAAATTGTTCTAAATTTAGTACAATTTTAATTTGGTTTAACGGATAGAGTTTGAATCCTGAAATTTGGAAGTAAGATTACTACTAAAGTGAAGGATTGAGGTAGTTTTGGAAAATCTTTCTTATGGGTACGAAGAGTTCGACTTGATACTAAGTTTGGTACAATTTGGAATTGGACGAACGGATACAGCTGGAATCTTGAGATTCGGAATTACTGTAATTATTATGGAATTTACTGTAATTATTTTGTATTAATGTCCGTGTGTGGCTGAGATATGTCGTCGAAATACGTACCATAAGTATACGAAAATTACTTAATGGTACTCAATTTGTTTTTGGGTGTAGGGACAGTGCTGGAATTTTTATTTTTTGGAGTTAGGGTGTGTATTGGTGTGCAACGTTGATCTCGCTGTTAATGTGTAAGGGTGAGATACGGCTGATCTTTTTTAAAAACGAACTTAAGGGGTACGTACAGTACTAAGATAAAAATAAATATTGATTAAAATTGGTATTAGTGCGACCAAATTTTCAGTGTTTGTCATTTCCATATTATATATTGTTTATTTGTTTTTTTTTTATATCCTTTCCGCATACGAAGTAGCGGGCATTTTGCTAGTATATTCATATTTTATAAAATATATTAACAGTTCGCGACTTATTAAATGGTGAACCTCAACTTCAACGATTGAAAAACTTTTTTGAATATTACCATATACCCTCGTTAGCATAAATGCTGAGGGTATAAAAAAAAAACAAATGATCTGTTCCTTTATTTTTAAAAATTGTAAAAGAGACAAAAGTTGCACGGTGCTCTTGACCTGGGAAGTATTTGCGGATTCTGAAACAACAATGTTCATAGATGACGCTTTTTAAATAAATCGCGATCAAAGTTCACATTTTTAGTGTTTTTTAGGTTTTCACGACTTTGCTTGAGATCCGCAAGTCCTATCGAAATGGGATTAGAGAAAATATTGTAGCTGTGAAAATTCTCTACCAGATTGACATTCATGATATTTTCGTAGGTTTTACCATATATACGGTGCGCCTTAACTAACTTTAAATAAAATCCAAAAACAAGAAAAAATCGCTGGAGGGATTTTTTTTGTCAAGGAATTGTTTTCACAACGGCATTTTTTTGAAAATTAATTTTTGTTAACGAATTACAACAACAAATTTATAGATAAATGTTTAAATTTTTGTACACCCTCTTTTGTCTACGTGTTTACTTTAAAATTATAGCAATAATTAGTGAAATCGGCCAAAATCCGCAATTTTTTGGAATTAAGACTTTTTAAGACATTTTACCCTTCAGACGTAATGACATTCAGTCGGAAGTGTAAGGAAGAAGTCATATCTGAAAAACTAAGTTTTATTATTAGTTCTCGAAGATGGACTACTATCGCTTATAATAATTTGCTCTGTTCAGGATCTGCAAGAATCTACAAATGTTTACTACAATAAAAATTGTTCCTTTATGATATCGAAAAAATAGTAAAATTAGTAGATTCTTGCAGTTTTGGAACAGACCAAGTAGAATCAATAGAATATCTCGATATCGACTAAAACAAGTACCAGTTTATATTAACGATAAAAATGACCACCTAGGTCCATAAGCAGGGCGCAAAATGGTTTATTAAGTTCAAAATTAACCAGGCTGCCAGAGGCAATTTTTTCTAATTTTTGAAATTATCTGTTAATGTGAATATAGGAAATTGTAAAAATTGCGTTTTTCGAGTGTTTTAAGCTAGCACATATTACGCCATGAGGACAAACCATGGATATCTCATATCGGGTATCTTCCTCTGAAATTAAATATTTCAAATATGGCGTAACATCCGAAATGTTGCCGAGAGTCTTCAAAATTCATGATAAATTCTAGTTCTGCATTGAACAATTTTAAAAATTTACGCTTAAAAACCTTTGTATATGACCTTATCCTATCCGTTTTTGTTGTTGTTATCTACGAAATAGCCCATAACTTTAATTTCTAGCGTAAATTATGTGAAATTTACCAACGCAGAACTAAAATTGAGCATGCTATCTCTTGTAATATGAACATATTATACGAAATTGGTTTCTGGAACTTTTTTTCGGAATCATTCTTTTCTATAGATATCACACCACCAGTTGGTCACCGAATAATTTAGAGCTTTTGGGCCATTATGTCACGAAGCATAGACTTGCCTACGAAAAAAGCATAATATCGCTGTAAATAGGATCACAAAGAGTAGTTTCAGTGAAATGTTGCAAAGGATTTTCTAAAAGACCTTAACTTAAACAATATTTAAGCAAAATGTTGCACTTTTGTGAGGAAGTACCCTAAGCATGTACCGCACACATTTTCGAACTTAAACTATGTTTTGACAAAATATTATAATGTCCAAAGTGAGGACCAAGACATATAACGCGTACATTTTTCCAAATATTTTTGAACTTTGTGTGGAAGGTACCGGAAGGAGTGGACTTTACGATTCGCACTATTCCCGCACTCCACCAGCTAACTCACACTCAAAATTGCAAGTATTTTCGGAAAGTTCAGCTTAAAATTTTTACAGCTGCCCTGTGTCACGCGTACGAACATAATGGGTCGTTTTAACGCTTACATGTGCACTACCAACTTTTCGTTATTTTGCCAAAAAAATGTTTTGACGACATTAATAATTTTAAAAAGTTTTTAACGTGGTTTACTTGGGTTGTAGAAGACATTGCGGAGTTGTACGTAAGCCTCTAATGTGAACATATGTTACAGTTTTCGATTTTTGGAATTTTGGAAATTTGATCCTCTTTTGCATATTATTTAAATATTTATTTTAAGAATTTAGTGTCTATTACGAAGGTACAATTTTTTAGAGACAAATTTATGATTACCCAAAAGCTTTAAAAACCTATCCATCCTCGGTAAAATAATTCTCGAAAGGAGTATCCGACTTATATCAAATACGAAGACTGCGAACAGCTCCGAATATGTACATTAGGGCGGCAAATTTTTCACATCGATTGGACCATAAATGCGGCCTGTAGAGTACTTTCGTGAAAATTGACCTTTGGTCCCGTACAAATTACTATGGAAACAAAGATCCCTCTGGCGGCAAGGTTTAACGTTAACCAATCGCGATAAAATTTCATATATAAGGGAAAAATTTAGGGGGTAGGCGTTTCAAAAAAACCGTTGTGTCATTTTTTGGGCCGCCCTAATGTACGTAGGCCAAAATGTGTGAACTCGTTTGGGGGAGGTACCGGAAAAAGTGTCCGGTATACTTTTCTTCCGGTGCCTCCCCTGTAAAGGTTTCAATCTTTTGGGCTAAACACAGATTCAGACCTGTTCGCGGATAAATTTCAAAGTAATTTTTTAGATAGTTATGGCAGTTTTTATTACAGCAGTATAATTTTAAGCTTGGAATTTTCCAAAAAATTTTGACATATGTCACATTAAAAATTTATTGTTATAATAGCTTCAGCCTTCACGACGGTAAAATTTTTTCGGGGTCAAGTCCATAATTCCTGAGATAATGACCTAGAAGCTCCAAGAAACCTTGACGGTACCAACTAAAATGGCAAAACCGCAAGATAACTCTTGCAGGGAGTTTCCGATTGGTCCAAACTATGCACATAGTATTATTTTATTTACTCATGTATCAGGTTGGAATATGGACTATATAGGTCCTGTCCTTCGGTTGCCTTCCACAAGAAATTTGGGAAAAGTGCAGTTTAACAGCTCATCTCGCATCGTTTTGACATTTTTTGCAAAAAGTTATTTGGACAGGTTTTTAGGCAAATGTCGATTTTTGCATTTTTAATAACGTGAGTTTCCTAATTTGATTTGAGAAAAGAACATGTAAAAATAAAGGGATATGCAATTTGTTTTCAAAAATATTCAAAACTAGCGGTATAATTCGAAGTCAAAGTCAAAATTTTGAAGGCAAAATAAAAAATATTTAAACTCAGAGCAAAATTTAAACGCAATTTGTAAGAGTTTGGTAATAACCAAATTCTTATATAACATATTCAGTAGAATTGTCACAATGTGTACTTTCTATTTTAAAATATATGGTCTGTTCCAGAACTGCAAGAATCTACTAATTTTTAATATTTTTTCCGATAACATAAAGGAAAAAATGCTATCGTAGTAAAAAATATTAGCTTCTTTTAGGTTCTGGAACAGAGCAATAATTTTCTTTAAAATATTTGTTGCTGCGGAAAAAATCGGAAAATCTATATATTTTATAGATGTCGGAACTAAAAGATTTGGACTTGCTTTTTATACACTCAGCAATTATGCTACTTTAGACTTTCATACGGGCAAAATGTGCCTCATTGCAATAATGGTTTTACACCCGAAGTATGCTTGGACGAAATCCGTTTCAGACAATTCGGAGTCGATTTAGCCATGTCCGTCCGTCTGTCTGTTTGGCTGGCTGTTGCGCACGATAACTCGCAAAAGGATCAACTGATTCGAACCAAATGTTGTACTTCGTAATATTTTGCCCAAACTTAGTTTAATTTCGAAGATGGTCAGTATCGGTCCACTCCGTAGGGTACCTTCCCCGTAAAAGTTCAAAAATGTATGCGGACGATATCTCTCGAAAGGACTTACCGATTTGGTACATACTTTGCACGTGAAAATATTTCTAAAGTTCAAGTATTCTCCTTCGGGTACCCCGCACACAAACTTTAGGAAAAGTGTAGTTTAAGACCTCCTCTCGAATCGCTTTGATTTTTGTTATAGTAACGTGTATTTGCCGCCCTGATTACGACGGTACAAGTCCATACTTCCTGAGAAAATAAAGCGATTTGATCCAAAATTTGGCCGTCGCACAATGGTTCAAGAAACGATTTTCCTGGCCAAAAATCAAAATTTTGTTTTGTCACAGTTATTTAATTTCTATGTGGGATGCGATAGTAAACATATTGAAACTAAGGAAACCAAAAAATTAGGTCAAAATATTGGAAGATGCGTGCGTGGGATGCCCCGAAAGACGAACATTTTTCCCATGTTTGAGAAATGCGTAATTTTTGCAAACTTCTGGAGAAAGAAATAGCTATTTCTCGAAAACTATAACAGATATTGCGTTCATTGTTTTTTGTTAGGTACGTAAGATTGTGGTCTTTCAAAATAGTTTAAACAAATTAGCTTTTACACAACTTGAGCTATTTTATTTTTCCTCAGGTACTAAATTTTATAAAATTACAAATTTAGTGGACTACATCTTTTGTGGAACAACATGGAACAAGGTTCTGTTTTCACACAAAGATGCCCGAGATTCTCCTCTTTCAGCCCATACATATACTTTCGTTCCCATCCCGATCCGTCCGTTTAACACTTTTTTAAATTTATTGAAATTACATGGATAAAAATGTGTGTTTTTCCATACATTTCCCATATGAATTACAGCTTTTTTACACAAATTAATTTTTTTTTTTGAGTATATGAGTTTTTATATGAGTTATATAAGATTTATGAAAAACCAAGGAGTATTTTTTTAATTTTTGAAAAATTTTTAATTTTTTGTAAATTTTTCATTATGAAAAATTTTTGAAAAAAAATAAATTTTTTTTCGATTTTTTTTTTTATATTGTAGGCATTTTATAGTTTTTTTTTTACCATCTTTAATATATAAGAAGATATAAAAACACAAAAACACTGATATTTTGATGAAAAATAGTAAAAAAAAATTCAAAAGTTCAACTTTGACCTTGAATTCCTCTGCAACTACCGCACCGAATTTGACCGCTTATAATTTAGCGGAAAGCTGATTGGGTTATCTGTCTAACAAAAATTGTGAAAATATCTCTACCCGTTCAAAAGATACAGAATCTTGGCCAGGAAAAAACGATTCTGAACCACTGTGCGTCGTAATATTTTGCGCAAATTAAAACAAGTTCTAAGATGGGCCATATCGGTCCCCTCCTTTTGCTACCTCCACTACAAAAGTTCAAAATTGTTCGCTTAAATGCTGCGCACGATAGCTCTCGACGGCAGTAACGTATTTGATACATACTTTCCACATCGTAATATTTTTACGAGACATACAATCGGTTAAAATATGGACTATACATGTCAACTCCTTAAACTTTTTTTGCGTGGCAAGTCCATACTTCTTGAGAAAATGACCCGAAAGCTTAAAAAAAACCCTACTGCCAGCCTGTTTAGTGGCTGTTGCGCACGACAACTCTCGAACCGAAAACTGCGTTGGTCCACACTTTGCACATCGTAATATTTCTTCGAATATTAGATGAAATTCTAAGGTGTAGCTTATAGGTCCACTCCTTCCGGTACCTCCCCCACAAAAGTTCGAAAATATTCGCTAAAATGGTACGCAATCTCAAAACCGGAGCAACCGATTTGGTCCAAATTTTGGATGTCGAAATATTTTGTCCAAACTAAGTTTATGTTCAAAAGTGGGCCCTATCGGTTCAACTCCTTGGGCTACCACCCACAGAAATGTTCAACATTTTTGTGCAGTTAAGGGTCTGTTCGAGGATTCTTTGGAAATTTTCACCGAAGGTACTACAAGTGGCCCTGTTATCGGCGATTTTATTTTTTTCGCGGGTAAGTACATGTTTTCTGATATAATGACCCAACTTATTAAATTATATGGTGACCAACTCGGGTGCCACCGTGGTGCAATGGTATGCACACCCGCCTTGCACACTAAAGTTCGTGGGAGCGATTCCACGGCGAGGCAACTTCAAAAATTTCAACGGTGGCAAAACACCCCTCAGTAATGTTGGCGACATTTCCTGAGTATTTCAGCCATGTAAAACTAAGTTAAATTAAAAAAAAAATTGGCCTGAAGTTACATATGCTCTGTTCCAGAACCTGCAAGAAGCTACTTTTTACTACCATAACATTTTTTTCCTTTATGTTATCGGAAAAAATGGTAAAAATTAATAGTTATATAGCAATAAATTTTCAAAAATTATCATTTTTTTATGTTTTAGTGCAATATACCTTTGTTGAATGGAGCGTAACTACAAAGGAGGTTCAGTCTAATTTTTTTTACTAATTAATTTGGACTTCCTAGATTCCGAATAACCACAATTTAGCAGCAAATAACTGCAAATCTTGCTGATAAATGGTCTTTAAAAATAGTTTAAATCCTCAAAATATCCAAAATCTGTGGGGGCTATATCAATATGTAGGCCTATGTTCACAATTTTTGGTGGAGAATGTTTGTGTCCACTGGGAACCCCAAATACCAAATTACACATAATTTGGCCGGAAAAATCTAGCTTTAAACCCCAAAAAACTGAAAATCGGGAGGTACCTTAAAAGGGGCCTATACCCAAACGTGAACATCACGGTGAGCCTTAACTAATTTTAAATGGAAGGTGCTTACACCTGGGAAGTTTTTGCAGATTGTGAAACTACAATGCTCATAGATGAGAAATATCAAGAAACGAAAAAAATCGCCGGAGGGATTTTCAAATAAATCGCGATTTAAGTTTACATTTTTAGGGGTTCTTTAGGTTTTCACGATTTTGCTTGGAAACCGTGAGTCCTATGTAAATGGGAATGAACATTGCTGTTTCAGAATCCGCGAAATCTTCCCATGTGTAAGCGGTTTTCATCAAAAGTTAGTTAAGGCGCACTGAGCATGACATTGTTTTATAAGGAGGCGATACAGTCAGTGCATTGTCTCAATTTAAACTTCTATATCTCAAAAACGGTAAAATCTACGAAGATATCATGAAGGTCAATCTTGTGGAGAATTTTCACAGCTACAACATTTTCTTTAGGCCCATTTACATGGGACTCCGGTTTCCAATCAAAATCGTGAAAACCTAAGGAACCCCTAAAAATGTGAAATTAAATAAATCGTGATTTATTTCAAAATCCCTCCGCCGATTTTTTTTTTCTTTATATTTCTCATCTATGAGCACTGTAGTTTCAGAATCTGCAAAATTTCCCCAGGTGTAAGCATCTTCCATTTAAATTTGGTTAAGGCACACCGTGACATATGTCCACAATTTTTGGTGGAAAGGTTTAGTGATCTTTAGAAACCCTAAGTACCAAATTACAACTAGGTTTGAAGGAAAGGGCGGCTTAAATCCTCAAAATACCAAATATCAGGAGGTACCGTTATATGGGGGCTATACCAAAATATTAGCCGATGTTGTTCATATTTAGTCCATTATTACCCACGGACACAGACTGAGTTTATGCACAATTTCAGAAAGATATCTCCATTCGTTTAAAAGTTATTAATTTCGCGCTTCTAGATCATTGATTTCGACAACTGTGCGCCGTTCGGACTCGGCAATTAATAGCAGGTCCCTTATCATTAGACAGCAGAATCCTATGCAAATGCATATATGGTTAGGATGGTCGTAGAGAAAATCTGATTAGACAGAAACTCGTTTTATCACAAAATAAAACGAATTAGACCCAGAATTTTTTGCATATTTTGCATATCGTGCATATATTGACATATTTGCATAAAATGAGCATATGCAAACCCATATAAAAAATATATACAAGGATTTGTGGTCTAAAAATCCCACCGAAATGGCAGAAATTTGGTATTAACTCTTCGTTAGGGGTATGAAACTTTACGCCTGAAATTTGTCCGCATGGGTCCACGTCTTCATACAGCCCCCATAGAACGGTACCTCCCGATTTCCGATATTTTGAAGGTTGTGGCCTCAACATCACACTTAAATGGCTGACATTTTGTATAAAGACTTCGTTGGGAGTATAAAACGTTCCACCTAAAATTTGTCAGTATAGGTCCACGTCTTCATATAGCCCCCATAGAACGGTACCCCCGGATTTCTGGTATTTAGAAGGTTGTGGCCTCAATATCCTTCCGAAGTGGGTGAAATTTGGTATTAAGTCTTCCTTAAGGGAATAAAACTTTCCACCTGAAATTTGTCGGTATAGGTCCATGTCTTCATACAGCCCCCATAGAACGGTACCTCCCGATTTTCGGCATTTTGAAGGTTGTGGCCACAGTAATCCACCGAAATGGATGAAATCTGGTATTTGGTTTTCATTTGTGTTTTCTGGTATTTAGAAGGTTGTGGCCTCAATATCCCTCCGAAATGGGTGAAATTTGGTATTAAGTCTTCCTTGAGGGTATAAAACTTTCCATCTGAAATTTGTCGGTATAGGTCCACGTCTTCATATAGCCCCCATAGAACGGTACCTCCCGATTTTCGGTACTTTGAAAGTTGTAGCCTCAATATCCCACCGAAATGGCTGAAATTTGGTATTTAGTCTTCGTTGCGGGTGTAAAACTTTCCACCTGAAATTTCTCGGTATATATCCACGCCTTCATATAGCCCCCATAGAACGGTATCTCCCGATTTTCGGTATTTTGAAGGTTGTGGCCACAGTAATCCACGGAAAAGGCTGAAATCTGGTATTTGCTTTTCATTTGTGTTAATAGACTTTCCATATGCAATATGTCGGTACAGGTCCACGTCTTCATATAGCCCCCATAGAACGGTACCTTCGGATTTCTGGTATTTAGAAGATTGTGGCCTCAATATCCCTCCCAAATGGGTGAAATTTGGTATTAAGCCTTCCTTGAGGGTATAAAACTTTCCACCTGAAATTTGTCGGTATAGGTCCACGTCTTCATATAGCCCCCATAGTACGGTACCTCCCGATTTCCGATATTTTGAAGGTTGTGGCCTCAATATCCTGCCAAATTGGCTGAAATTTGGTATTAAGTCTATCTTGGTGGTAAACAACTTTCCACCTAAAATTTGTCGGTTTGGGTTCAGGCCTTCATATAGCCCCCATAGAACCATACCTCCCGTAGGCTGTAGTTATACATTTCTCTACTTTATTGACTAGTCTGAAAAGAATTTTAAACATAAAAATTGTACATACAAACATTTTGGTACCTATTATTGAAATATTTGTTGCATAAGAAAATATGTAAAATACATAAATTTTGCATATGCAAAAATTATAATAATAATTTTGCATATGTCGTATGTTTCGATTGCAATGTAATCGAAGCCAAAAATATGCCCAGTCCCTAAATTTGACATGAATCGGACCAAAAATAAGGGCTGCATAAAATTCCTCTGTCTACTTATCATTGAGCTAATATCAATCGGGGTGCACTCATTGATATGAGAGAAGTCTCCCTTGTCCCGTCTGGGATGTTTGTGGAACAATTATTTTTATTATATATTATGGTGACCAACTGAAATGACAGGTGGGCGCGATATCTATCGAGAGGAATGATTCCCAAAATAAGACCCACTTCCAAAATGGACTATTGACCTTTAGGCACATCCCCCGTAAAATGTTTGAGCTTTAATCCAAATCCATATATTGGACATAAGTTTTTTTTTTTTTGGGCTGAGGGTATATCTCTGTCGGCAAAGTCGACTGATACTTTTTTTACTTGTTTTCTTTAGAGGTATATATTGCTTTATCACTGGAATATTCCGCACTTAGTTATTTTGCACATTTTATGTTTGGCGATTAATTTCACTATAATAATTTCACTTTAGATCTTTTTATGGTTTTATCACTTATTTTTAAATTCTGTATTTTGAATATAAGAAATCATTATTTTATTAGCACTTCCAAACCGAAAATTTAAAGCCTCGGCGACTCACGATTTCTAATATTATTTCTAATTTATAACTTTACACGGAGAAATTCTTGAAACGACTGAATGGATGGATGGTTTATTTGTTTCAAATCGAATCTGAACTACCCGTTGGTCAGTCGAAAAAAGGGGTTACTACTACACCTGCTGTTCTGGCTAAAATACACCTGATGATGACTTTTCAATGATTGATGAAAAATTGACTTTTGTTGTTAAAAGTTGTCGGTGAATAGATTTTTTGCAGTTCTTCTTCTGCTGCTCTTCGGGGTTCGGACAAAGATTTTGTTTTATACATACCACCGCAATACGATAGATTGTTGTGACGCCGATACATTGTTGCAGATGGAGTTGTTGTTGTTGTTATTGGTGGAGGAGGTGGTTGTAGTTGAGGCGAAGGTGGTGTTGCTATCGTTGCAGGTGAACAACTGTTTGGTGTCGGTGGTGATGACAATGATGATGGTGCAGTGGTAGCAGCTGCTGCAGTAGCTAGAGGTGAACAACAATTTGCCGAAACGCTGGCAACCAAGGATGAAGTCTGTCTGTGATAATAATGTTGTTGCTGGTGAGGATGAGAATGGTGATGATGATGACTTTGCTGCTGTTGTTGTTGATACAACTGCTGGACTATGGAATGTTGCTGCTTGAATGGTTGTGAAGGTAACTGCTGCTGATGATGATGATTGTTAGCCGAGCGAGAGGCTACAATTGGTGACGACGAGGAGCTATGGTGTGAATGCTGTTGGTGATGCAGACGTCGTGTATGCGAATGCAGATTTTGGTGCGTCGGATTTTGTTGCCTTAGCAATGATGTCTGCTGCAATTGATTCCCAGGATAATGTTGTTGATGATGAGATGACTGTCGTTGGGAATGATGGAAATGTGGTGTCGGGTTCGTTTGATATTGATATACCACCGGAGACGATAGCAATTGATTGTGGTGGTGATTCTGGCGATTTGTAGGCGTCTGTTGATGATGGTGCTGCTGATGGGGGCAGTGAGAAGTTTGGTGATGATGATAATGACCCTGTATGCAGTTGCAGTTATGAGTTCGGGTCGCACAGCGACACTTTTCCAAGAAATGATGCTGATGGTGGAAATTCGTTGACGTATTCAGGTGCTGCAAATGTTGATGTAAATGCTGCTGTTGATCCAAAAGAAGTCGTGAATGCATTCGATTGATTTCAAAAGTTAACGGTAAAATGTAGTTAAGCGGCCAAGAGGAAGTTGATTTGCGTTGTTGGTATTCATTTATTCGAGGCGGAAAGAAATGTGAGGATCCGAGATTTTTTTAATTTTTTACAAAAACTCAAAATTTTTATTTCAAATCTGAATCTGGAGAGGGTTTATCCATATCCCGTTTATTTTTTGCCCGGTTCTCCTTCGAACACCTCATTTAAATCCGAGTAAATTGAAACGATTTATTATCAGGACAACGGCTGGGTAACGACTAAGGTTTCCATGAATCCACCATAGAAAAAATCAAGGACACCATTCAAGAAGGTTTTTGCTTCGTTATTGGTTGGCTCTTGGATGCTGTCGCCAGGTAGCAATGGCAAAACAACACTGATTGTAAAAGTGAAAGTGAACAGGGCCGGAAGGTTCTTCTTCACGAAAACTGCTGGCACTTGTCGTTTGCCAGGATGGCTGGCTGGCTGGCTATCCTCTTGGTTACTGGTGATAGAGATAAAAGCTCTTTGCTTATGTTACCCGGGCAACATCAGCGCGTAAACTGTTCAACGCACGTCTGCAGCGAATGGTCGAATTACAACTGAACACCAATTTGAACTTTATCCCGGCAAAATGCCTCAACTAATAGACAATGGGAGAGTAAAACTGCGACAAGGATGATGGATGTGCGGATAGATGACGGGGTGGTTGGATGAACGAACGATGATGATAATAATAACAATAAGAAGAATAATGGCGTTAACGTGAGCAACAACAGTGATGACAACGGTGGTGCGTGATTTCGTTGCTACCACCAAAAAGATAAACCAAATGAAACAACAACAGCAAAAACAACGATGATGACAACATTACCACCACCACCCAAGTAAGTTATATTCTCCATGACAAAGCTCCCTGGGTTTCCTTAGAATTTCCACATCCCCAACCAACTAACCGAAATTGGAAACCTTAACTACAAGTATTCCCTTTTTTTTGCTACGTTCACAACGCAAAATATCGCTTAGGTGAAAGTGGCTTTTACGCATTTTTATTATTTCCTCTATAACGCCCTCAAACTCCGGTTGCCACAAGCGGAAACACTTGAGCAACCACCCATCCACCTACACCAACCAGCAGCATTATTATCCTCTCACATAGACACACACACACTCACTCAACGTTTATATCCACAACTCTCATTATTCCATCCACAGGCCGCCATGTAACAATAGTCCGGAAACTAAGCAACCAACCAATCACCAAGGATGTTGTGCTGCGTTCACAAGCACCTCCCCCACGAAAAAGTGAAAAGGGATAAAAGTGCTGCCGCTGCTACTTCTACTACCCACTACTACAATTACACCACCATCAAACACCATCAGCCACTGGCTGCCTGCCTGGATGACTGACTTGCAGGATGGATGGATGGATTGATGACTAAATATTTGGTTGGATTGTTGGGATTTATTGTTTGTGTTTTATTATTTTTTCCTTCTTTGTGTTTTGCTTTTTTTTTGTCGTTGCCTTCTTCTCGACCATGAATTCTGCCATTCTCTTTTTCACTCTGTTTGGTGTTGCTCTGTGACAGACAAGTGTTTCGTTCATTCTTTCATTCTATCATTAATTTTTCCATTCACTTCATCCCTGTACATAACAATGCCAATGCACGCATGTACACATACATACACATTTTGTGGTGCGTTAGTGTGTGTATATACGTAATTTTCAAAAATTTTACACAGTGCAACAAAGAAGACATGAATTTTGTGATCGTGAACCCAAGGAAAGGGTTTGAGCGGTTTAAATATGTCAATGTCTTGGATTTTAGTTGGTATTACTTTCAACGCAGGTGGATGCTGACCTCCTCTTGGTTGTCTTAAAACCTGCTACCGGTATGCGGTGAGCTAAATCTTGAGTTGAGCCATCAGATTAGTGACACGTTCTTGGAAATCCATGTTTGGTTGAGATAGGAGGAGGGTTTCGTCGCGACACAAGGAGGTGGTCTTACTACTCCCCAGAACAGCTTTCACACAGAGAAGAGATATTGTTGGAACAATCATATTCTAAGAGCAAAATAGTGTATTTTAAAAATCTGAAAATATATATTGTTGTTTCAACCATATATTTTTATTAGCAAACATGATGGCACAAAATATATTGGTGCGCCAACAATACATATTTTAAGAATTTTAAAATACACTATTTTGCTCTTAGAATATGATTGTTCCAACAATATTTTTTCTGCGTGTTGGCCCAGCGACTTACTTACTTACTTGTTTAAGATCAAAGTAGTGAAGGAGTTGTTCCACAGATCTTAATGACCGACGAGTGTCAAAAGAAATCTGGTCGTTAGCAATTCCCCTCGACGACATGGCACGAGGCTGGAGGAATTTATTAGTATCCTAGTCTGCGAAAACCGTCACTGTGTACTATGATCCATCCATCTCTCACTCGTGGGAACAACATATGGTGAAATAATCAAATGAAAAAAAATAATACCTCAAAACAAAACCCTTCCGTCCTGATGCTTATGAATGGCTCGTCGCCGAAGTTATCTCGAGCTTGTCTATTGCTGAGGTGCTAACGTTTTTGAAGACTCCTTCTATATTTTGAAAGGCCGCTAATGGGCCCCTCGCGTTTCTGATTCCTGGGATTGAACTGAGCAAAAAAGTCCAGTAGACCATAGGTCTACGGTGAAAATCAAGCCTCCCGATTTTGACTTTAAGTTTTTTTATCCACGTTTTTTCACATTTTGGCATATAACGGCCAAACCATTGAGATTTTCGATCCAAAAATTGTAGCCAAGACAGTAATTACGAACTCTCTAATATGTACATCGGCGGTTTTGGCCTTGAGAAGATGCGAACTTTTCGGAAAATGTCGATAAAGGGCGCTGTACTACAAAATTTGACCAGTAAAAAGTTCAAGTGTTCTGATGGAAAAAAACTATTGTGTTGGGATCCATGAAGAACGAGGGTGCCTTTAGTTCGTTTGGGTCACTTCGTTTTATTTTTTTATAACGGTAAAAGCAGTGAAAATCTGGGTTCCTTACATTTTAAAATTTATCTTCTTTTTTCACAACGGATTTCTATTGATCCTTCTTCCTTTTAAAAGGGTGAATTATATCTTTCGAACAAATGGCTAAGTTATAGTGGTTTAAGTCTGAAAAACCCCACGCCAAAATGTCAAAAAACCGTGGATAAAAAACTTAAAGACAAACTCGGGATGCTCGATTTTCACCGTAGACCTATGGTCTATTAGACTTTTTTGCTGAGTTCAATCCCAGGAATCAGAGACGCGAAGGGCCCATTAAGGTTTTTTTCCTCCCATACAAATCGCCCCGGCCTAGTATATACACTTTGATACGTCAAAAAATGTGCCTCAACGAAATTATGGGTTTAGAACCAAAGTATGTTTGGACGAAATCTGGAGCCTAATTACGGTATTCGATTCGATCGAATATTTGCTCGTGAGTGAAAAAACCGAACTATGAAAACCTGTTCGCGCCACCAACCCTACATTTACTAAGGTAGATGCATTAGCAATCTTTTACAACAATGTCAAAAAGTTTTACAAAAATAGGAAGAGGTTTGAATTGTTTTTGCAGACACTTTCGTCGGAGTTGTATGAAGTTGCCAAGGAAAAACTTCTCATTGAACTTTTTTCTTTGCTTACCTTTATACTTCGAGCTGACGATTGATGTTTGGGTATAAAAAGTTTCTTGTTGAAGAAGTTATTGAAAAATAACTTCGGTGGAGAATATCCACAAACAAGAAACAAGGGAACTGATGAGATCCAGTGGCGTGGATCGAAACTATAGTATTCCCTACCTTACCCCTTGGCGAACAATGCCAAATCTTTTCCACTAATAAAATAGTTGTTTTAAAATATTAAAACAACAACAATGGGATTAAGCCAGACTATTTTGAAAAACCAAAATTGCAAACGCTATCCCAATTAAAAAAAACGCCACAATGCTTCAAATTTTGTTTTTGCTTTAAAATAAAAGAAAATTCCATATAGCTTCTTAATGTTCTTCGAAGAACACATAGGTTTTCATAGTTCGATTTTTTCATTCACGAGCAAATATTCGATCGAATCATTTTTATTGGGATTCGATAGAGCAATTTCTGTCTGTCCGTCCGTCTGTCTGGCTGACGAACGATAACTCTCAAACGAAGCAACCGATCGCGTCCAAAATTTTGCATTCGTAATATTTTCGGTACCTCCACCATAAAAGTTCATTTCATTCATGGTGCGCACTATAACTATCGCAGGGAATAACATTACTCTCTGGCATAGATGGGGTTCGGATATGGACTATATCGGTCCACTCCTTCGGTCCACACAAAATTCGGAACAAGTGTAGTTTAAGAGTTCCTCTCGAATAGTTTTGAAATTGTCATGTATCAGTTTAGAATATGGACTATATCGGTTCCATACTTCGGGTACCTCCCACACAAAATTTGGGAAAAGTGTACTTTAACAGGTCATCTCGGATAATTTTATTTTCTTCCCAAAAAGTTCTTCTTGCGGGCCTGTTACGTGTGTGCATTTTATCGTGAGCAAGTCCATACTTCCTGAGATAATGGCCCTAAATCTCCAAAAAAGCCTGCCAGTACCAACTGAACTGGGTAGTACGTAAGATAACCTCGAAGGGAGAAACCGGTTTGTTCCAAACGTTGAATACAGTATTATTTCTTACAGCCTTGAATTATGTCCGAATACGAGGGTCACTAAAACACTATCTGATCTAGGTAACACGTAGAGTCGCCAGCCGTCATTTGACATTTTTTTTTGGAAAGTTTGACAGTTTTTAGTCTAAGCTTACGCAGGACAGTTTGACATACGACCATGTGTTGTGTTGTTACAGTGTCCCGTCTCGAAAGATGCTCAACTTCCGAATGCCAAGCAAAAAGTTAATTCTCTCAATATTTAAGGATACTACAATTGGTACAGTGCACCAACCGGATGAGGCATGAGAAAGCCAAAATTCCTCAATTCGACAATCGTCCACCTACGTCCAAGCGAGAACTTTCCCGGACAGAGAACATAAAATCCGATAAGAGGAAGAAACTAAAGCACAACTTCAACAATAAAAAGGCCCTTCAACGACGTTGTTAAGGACAAACTGATGGTTACTATGGCTAAAGACAAGAAGGCAAAGTTTCTCCTATATCGTCACAGCGGAATGTGGTAAAGTAGAAACCAACACGTTATGGAACATGTTTTTACGAACGAAGATTCTCATGTGCCCCATTTCGACATTCGCGTTGACCATGTACATCAAATGTATGGACTATTCGTAGTTCTCAACAGGAACGACTACGGCCTGATGTTGATACCCGCCTAGGAAATCCCAATGAGACCTGGTGTCGCAGTTTGGTTGCCCAGGATAGAATGGGACGACCCAAAGCTACAGAAAGGTCTGGCGATAATAGGCAGTTATGTTCCAAAGCCCTTAGGGGAATCTGTAACCCCTATAGGGCGCGTCCCCAGGTGGCGGATAGGGAAATGCTTCCCAGATATGGGTGTTAAGACGGAAATCAAATACGTCTCGTAGACCAACAGGTAGCTGCGTCTGTTCTTAAGTAAAGCGGCAGCAAACAGCGTCGGAACTCCAGGAAGAGCGGCTGAAAACGTGAAGGAAAACTATAAACCCTTCAGAAGGCAACGGGAAACCACTGAAGTAATTTCCCTTGAAAAACATACAGTATGAACAGCACAAACCAAAACAAACGGCCCTCAGTCTCCGGCCAAACGAGGGTGCTAAGAATCCCCGGAGGTAAAACCAACCAAAAGCTAAACATTGGAACCTGGAACGTCCGAAGTTTATACGAAATCGGTAAATTAAAAAATATGTACACTCAATGAAATGAACCGACTTGATATTGATATACTAGGTGTAAGTGAAACCTGGTGGACAGAATGCGGCGATTTTCAATCCCAAAATGTAGTAGTATATCACTCAGGAAATATGGAAGGGATACACAGGAGAGGTGTATGAATTATTGTCAAAAAAAAAAAAAAAAAAAACATTGCAGACTGTGTAATTGGATTTATCCCATGTCTGAAAGGACTGTGATGATAAAAATCTCAGCAAAACCCTTGAATTTAAATATCATCCAAGTATATGCCCCTTCATGTGATGGAAATAATGACGAGGTTGAACATTTCTATGAAGAAATAAGTCAATTATTAAACATGACGAAGTCACATGAAATAATAGTTCAAGGCGACTTCAACGCTAAAAGCAGTGAAGAATGAAGAAGTAAATGGTATAACTGGAAGATATGGGATTGGCGAAAGGAATGAGAGAGGAGAAAGATTAGTTCAATTTTGTCAAGAGATTAAGATGACCATAACCAATACAATATTCCGACTACATCCCAGAAGACTCTATACATGGAGATCACCATTAGATAACAGAAGGAATATCGTTCGAAATCAAATTGACTACATAATGATCAACAGCAGATTCAGATCTTGTGTGACCAAATGCTCAACGTACCCGGGAGCTGATGTGCCATCCGACCACAATCTGTTGATGCTCAACGTTCGAATAAAAACTGCAAGATTTAAGAAAAGGAAGAAAAAATCTCACAAGATAAATACTGAGATACTCAATAACACATCAACCAGAAATGAAGTGAAGGTGCAAATCAATAATAAACTTGAAAACATAGATTCAAACGTGCAAAATAACAAAAAATATCTTGGAAACTGTACAAGAAGACCCCAAAATGAATGGATGAATAATGAAATTATGGAACTTCGTGTGGAACGAAGCAAATATAGGAATGTTGACTACGAACGTTACTGGGAAATCAACAAGAAAATCCGCACCGCTACGCGTGCTGCAAAAAATGCTCTATTGAATGAAAAGTGTAGAGAAATTGAACATCTGCAAAATATTCACGATGATTACAATCTTCATAAAAAACTAAAAGAATCCGCAGGAGTGTATAAGAGAGCATCATTATCAGTACTAATGGATGACAACAATAACCAATCTTTGAGCCATTACACATAAAGAATCGAATCGAACCGAAGTAGAATATGCAATTCAATCACTAAAAGATAGGAAATCTACCGGACCCGACGAAATTCCTTCTGAAGTCTTAAAATTAATAGATGGTGATAATATCTCACTCATTGTAAGACTTTTCAATCATGTGTATGATACTGGCCAATATCCAAACCAAAGAAATCTAATTCAAAAAAGTGCTGTGACTACAGGCTTATTAGCCTTACGTGCCACATATTAAACATTTTTTGAGAATAATCCACAAACGAATTTACACGAAATGCGAAAGTGCAATGGGAGAGTCCCAGTTCGGCTTCAAGGAGGGTATGGGCA
Source organism: Musca autumnalis (assembly GCF_047663935.1). Taxonomy (NCBI): domain Eukaryota; kingdom Metazoa; phylum Arthropoda; class Insecta; order Diptera; family Muscidae; genus Musca; species Musca autumnalis. The sequence goes on along the minus strand of NW_027411644.1, from coordinate 281,870,732 downwards.
CCAGAGAAGCCATATTATCCATCCAAGTACTGGTACAGAAATGCCGCGAAGTTCAAAAATATGTTTATATATGTTTTATTGATTATGAAAAGGCATTCGATACCGTCCAACACGACAAATTGATAAATATACTAAGGGAAATTGGAATACAAGAAAAAGAAATTAGATGCATACACAATTTATATTGGGACCAAACTGCAAAAATTGAAATAAATGGTGATCTGATATCAAAAGGAGTCAGGCAAGGATGCATACTATCGCCGCTTCTTTTTAATATATACTCCCAAAAGATATTTAATGAGTCAATTGAAGGAGAACGAATTGGAATAAGAGTTCAGGGTAAAATTATAAATACTACTAGCAGTATATCTGGGCTGCAACAACTCCTAGACAAACTCACGTACGTAAGCGAAACATATGGCCTCAAAATAAATATAAAGAAGACAAAATATATGATTGTAAGTCGAAAATATGTCAGTTGTGAAACGTCACTAAATATCAAAAACGAAAACATCGAACGCGTAAAATCTTTGACATACCTCGGCGTTTTAATTAACGACCAATGGAACACATCAAACGAAATTAAGCGTCGAGTGGAGATGGCCAGAAATGCCTTTTTTAAATACAAAAAAACACTTACAAACCATGAAATTGGTCTCAAAACGAAGGCAAGATTTGTCAAATGCTACATTTGGTCTATACTACTATATGCAGTAGAAACCTGGAACCTAAAAAGTGCAGATGAATACTGAAGATACTCTATACATCGCATATTACGAATCAAGAAATTCTAAGACAAATGAACCTCGATAGACAACTTTTACGCACCGCAAAATCAAGGAAAATCGCATACCTGGGACACCTGATGAAGAACCATAAATAAAAATTTATACAAGCCATTATTAAATGTAATATAGAAAGACACAGAACAAGAGGCAGAAGAGAGACATACTGGTTAAGGAACATCCAAGAATGGACAGGATACTGGGATGAAACGAATCCAATAAATGCTGCTAAGAATCGAGAGCTGTCAATAATTTCATAACATAAAACATTAAAATATATTAATTTGTAATACATATAATATTGTATGATCGCTTATATCCGAATAACGGATCCGCAAATAAAGAAGAAAAAAGAAGATGTTCCAAAGGACGAATGGTTGGTAACTGTGTCAACAACAATGACACAATCCCATGGCGGCCGGTTCAATGCACCGGATTGACTCGGAGGAATTTTCAATAAGGCCCCGTCACCTTGTGTTTGTATATTTTTTTCACCAAGGGATCGGCAATATATCCAGGAATGTCTGATCTCTTTTGGTCCGTGTAGGGATTAGAAGAACCCCGGGCCATTTATTTGTTCCGTTTGCCAGAGACGCATCCATTATATGCCAACTTCGGTGAGATGTAATGAATGTAGAGAATGGGTGCACTTCAGACACTGCTCAGGTCTTAGTCGCCTTCAGGATAGGATAGGAGTTATGTTGCTGCTTGCTGTTCCAGAACATCTCCCAGCGTGTTTCAAACTCTGTCGTTGGAATCATCGTCGTCGTAGGAATACGAGACACCCCCGCAGGCTCCCCAAAAACAACAAACGCAGGATCTAAAACACTTAAGTTTTTGTTCAGCTCCCCGGAAATGAATCATTCCTGCAATTAAATTGCAACGGTCTCCACAAGAGAGTCAAACAAAATAGTAGACTTTATGAGTGAAAATAACATCATGGTCGCCGGGATCCAGGAGACAAAGCTCACCGTCAACTGTAGCATTCAACGTTGCGATGGTTACAACGTCTTGCCGAAGGATCGTACAAGAAGCGGAGGAGGAGGACTTGACTTCCTAATACACAAGTATTTCCAGTACAGACCTATCTTGAACATGTCTTTAGTGAACCATACATGGGATGTATGGTGGAGGTAGCAGTAAAGTTTGGGCTGCAGAGGTAGAGTTGCTGAATGTGTACATACCTCCGATGAATAGCTTTGCCTTACGTTCGCTTTTTGGAGGGCAATAACCGTCTGGTGCTAGAGGACTTTAATGTTCATTATGAGCCTTGGTATTCCGTTTTAGGCAATGACTAGAGAAAGGGGTAAAACACAGCCCGAGCAAATTGGTAGCTACTCATTTTCTACGGCTCGGCACAGACATACCATTGTGGCATTCGGTCTAATAAGTTACGTGTCCTGGTAACCCATTATTTCCCTTGGCTCATACCATCTTCCGATCATCGTGTCCGTTAAAAGACCACCCGACTTCATAACCTCTGACCGCCATACTTTTCTAAACCATGGAAGAGGTGAATGGCAAGTGTTCAGAGAATTGACCAATCACCGCTTTGGAGAGCTCCACATTCCCGCAGATCCTCGGATAGCTGAGGGAAGGTTGCGGGACAACATTATAGTTGCTGAGACAACATTACGCGAAATAACACCTAATTTCCCAGTAGAGGCGACTTTCCTGGCAAAAATCGTACGAACGCTGAAGGCCCAAGATTTAGAGTGGCGAGTAGACGATCACAAGAAGAAAAAGTGGGTAGAACTGACCTGATCTCCATAGTATTACCTAAGCAATTGAATGAAGCCGGAGTTGAGTATTTGACAATTGTCCTCAATCTTTCATTAGCCACCAAAATTGTTGTTGTCCTGCTACTGAAACCAGGCGAGGGTGCCAATAGTTGCAAAACATACAGGCCGATTTCCTGCTGGTCACCAGTAGCAAAGATTCTGCCCAACATCAGCATGAATTCCGGAAAATCCACAGTACCACAACAGCATTACACACCATATTCACACATATAAGTCGAGGACATTACCAGAACAGGCCGTGCGAACGGACAGTCTTGGTGGCTCCTGACCTATCGAATACATTCGACCCCGTCAACCATGCCCAGTTGTTCAATAATCAACCATGGATTTCAGAAATAAGAGATCTAGGACCCGTGGAGTGAAACAGAGTACTCTCCAAGGCGGTGTTATATTTTCGAAACTGTTTAACCTCTACATTTTTAAAATTGCAGGTGGCATAGCGAATATATGCGGATGATTCTACAATTTTGGCGTCGGGCCCTATCGTCGATGCCATTTCTTGTAGCTTAAATAATGTCTACAGAGCAGATCTTCTATCTGAGGAATATTTTGTTCATATTCCTCAGATAGCCGCTAAATCCACCAGCATTCCGAACATATTGATCGACTATCCAAGATACTGGGTGTAGAGTTCGTCATCATTTTTAAATCATCCGCGCAAGCCACTGCTATTTGCGACAATATCACAAATGGGAACAATGTTCTCAAGTCTCTAACTGGCAGCACCTGGGGTGCAGTCAAAGAATCCTTGGTAACATCTTGCAAAGCAATAGACCGATCTCTGGTAAGCTATGTAGAGCCAGAATATACATACCTGCCAGAATGCCACCCTGAGGATTGCAACTGGGTGACACCAGTGGACCATCTTTAGGGGCGACGAAACACAAGATGATGTTTTCGATGAAGATGTGTGTGAAGATAAAAACGATTTTGAAAAACCACCACCACTACCACCACACCTCAATAGGTCCATCCCATATATGAAGGCATTTCATCATCGGTCGATTTTGTTTAACTTTTTACAATCAATCCATTAGGTATCAGCATTTTATGATAGCAAAGTCAATGATCTAGTTAGCTGCATACGCCATATATTCCGAACCCCCACAGATTTCACCTAGGGGGCCCCTTAATAGGTCCATCCCATATATGAAGTCATTTCATCATCGGTCGATTTTGTTTAACTTTCTACAATGAATCCATTGGGTAGCAGTATTTTCTGATAGCCGAGCCAGTGGTCTAGTTAGCTGCATACGCCATATATTCCTACCCCCACAGGTTTCGCCTAGGGGGCCCCTCAATAGGTCCATCCCATATATGAAGACATTTCATCATCGGTCGATTTTGTTTAACTTTCTGCAATGAATCCATTGGGTATCTGCATTTTCTGATAGCCGAGTCAATGCTCTAGTTAGCTGCATACGCCATATGTTCCTACCCCCCACAGATTTCGCCTAGGGGGCCCCTCAATAGGTCCATTCCATATATGAAGGCATTTCATCATCGGTCGATTTTGTTTAACTTTCTACAATGAATCCATTGGGTATCTGCATTTTCTGATAGCCGATCCAATGCTCTAGTTTAAGGTAAGGTCATATTAGGCAAATATTTGCTCCACCGACAGTGAGTGTTCGCTTACTGAGAGCAAGTGAGCGTAAATAATGCATCGACATTTATGCTCACTTGTTCTCAGTAAGCGCACACTGAATGTCGCTGGAGCAAACATTTGCCTAATGTTACCTTACCTTTAGCTGCATACGCCATATATTCCCACCACCACAGATTTCGCCTAGAGAGCCCTCAATAGGTCCATCCCATATATGAAGGCATTTCATCATCGGTCGATTTTGTTTAACTTTCTACAATGAATCCATTGGGTATCAGCATTTTCTGATAGCCGAGTCAATTCTTTAGTTAGCTGCATACGCCCCATATTTCTACTCCCCACAGATGTTGCCTAGGGGCCCCTCAACAGGTCCATCTTCAAAGACTACTATGTAGTTTTTTCATAAACGGTCGATGCTTACCACATTTATTCTCCAATCGATGAAAACAGTTTACCAGTTCTTTGTAGTGGCTAAACAAGTAATCCTACAAACAATTTTGAAAATCGGGTCAGATTTTAATATTAGCTATATAAAGGGCCCATGGAAACTTTGAGGCCCAAGTGGCACATGTTAACATATTCCGATTGAGCTCAAACTTTGGCAATCTTAAATTTAAACAAAACTAAACATTTTAGAAGGGTGCCACATAAAAAATCCGACATTGATATGTTCCCTTTGAGGTAAAACCAGTCTATTACGTACTTTCTCCCTTAGTTTTCAAAATGTTGCCCAGTGTAAGCTTGCCTACTATCCTCGAAAGTGGGTGTTCACTACAGAAACACACACATAAATTGTAATTGTGGTGGCGGAACTTCAGCCAACCATAATGTCAGGATGATGATGAATGTAATCTATACACACGCAAACAGGCAGATACACAAAAAAATCACATAGGCTATGTGTTTGTGTGTGTATATGTAATATTTGATTTTAATATTTTTATTTTCCACGCATTTTTTGTTGAAATGTTGAATTTAATATATTTTTTCCACAATTCACCACCCACAAATACAAACGATATAAACGATATGAATGTGTATATCTATCGTTTGTATTTGTTTATGATGATGACGATGATGAATGTTGAAAATATATTTTCATTATAAAATTCCTCTTTTAGGTAAATTGTAAAATTCTACGAATAAATAAATTTGTGTGTTTGTTTTATTGTCGAATAAAAGAGTTTGATGAATTAAATTACAACAATAAAACAATGCTTTAGATAAATTCCAACAATATGAAAATAATTCCAGCATTAATATTTGTTTTTTTCTGTGGTTCTTTTGTTAGATATGTATATGTATCTATTTATTTGACATTTGGGGAAATATTTAATTTTTAAGCATTTTATTCTAAAAAATTTGGACTTATTTTTAAGTTGGCTTAAATACGCTACCCTACTATGTGGGGGTGGGGGGCAATTGTTTTCAAACCAAGAAAAAGAAAATAATTTGTATTGTGCAAAATTAGAGATAATTGTGATAAAAATATCGGGTTTTTTGCAAAAAATTATTTAGTCGACTTATTTAAGACAATATTTTATGTATAAACAGAAAATTTGTGCACATAGTACAACAATAATAACCAAATCCAATAACTACCTGTAATGCATGTTGTCAAATAAATGTTTTCGAAATGTAATGGAGGTTCCAAAATATCCCATGTTTTCGGTAAAATTTGGAAAATCATAATATTTTATGAATTTAATTTTTAATAAGCAATATTATGGGGAATCTCAAATGTGTACTACGGAAAGTCTCTGACCGTCACTCACTTGGTAGTGTCCACAGATGATTCATTTGTCGAATTTTCCAAGCAGCTCACTACTTCCGATTTTATATCAAGTATTCCCTGGTAACATAAAACAGACAACCGTTTGTTGATAGCTAGAGTGAGAAGGCGACCCGCCCTAGAGGGTTCGTTGGCAGCCCCAGCACTAAGATCGGACGCTGTGGCCCAATCAGCCGCACGTCTTACATTAATCCGATTACAGAAACATTAACAAATTCAAACAACAGCAACCCTATGACGACTTTTGACTTTAAGAAACGGTTTATGATTGGCACCTGGAATGTAAGAACTCTCTCCGAACCAACAAGACTTGAGCAAGTCCGAAAAGAGATGGCCTCGTATAATATCGACATATTGGGTCTAAGCGAAGTGCGATGGACAGGTAGTTCTGCAGAACCAGTAAATTTACTGAACGGTTACTCCTTTATTTACTCCTGCAACCCAAACTACAAAATAAGAGGCGTAGGATTAATTGTTTTCCCTAAAGCTCGGAGTGCGCTGATTAAACATAAAGCTGTATCAGACAGAATCATTACAGCAAGATTCAAATGCAAATTTAGAAATATTTGCATCGTGCAGTGTTACGCCCCGACAGAACAGGATGAAAACGAGATTAACGATGACTTTTACAACCAACTCGATGCAATAACGAATTCCCTGTACGTCGGTGATATAACAATTTGCATGGGCGATTTCAATGCCAAAGCTGGGACGGATAACGAGAATCTGCAATCGGTCATGGGGAAACATGGCCTTGCAGACGTTAGAAACAATAATGGAGAAATACTGGTCGCACGCCATAGGATATTTATCGGTGGGACAAAATTCCCGCACAAAAATATCCATAAATATACATTATACAAGAAATCAAATCGACCCCTTCTTGGTGAGCAAACTTTTTTTGGGTTCTTTAATGGATGTCAGGTCCAGGCGAGGGGCCGATATTGACAGTGATCACAACCTCGTAGTAGCAACGTTACGATTGAGACCAGCAGCAATAAATAACTTTAAAAAAAATAATGAGAGTTATAATACAGCTTGGCTCAAGGATCCTCCAATAGTGACATCATACGACCAAAACCTACATCTACGCTTAAATGAAATCTCTCAGAACAGTTGGCAACACATCAAGCAAGCATGTAAAACATCAGCGAAAACGGTTCTCGGTACTAAGTCCAAAAATATAAAACCTTGGATTGGGCCAGAAACGTGGAAGGAAATACAAAACCGCAAAAAGCTCCACAACGCTATTTTTCGTTCTAAATATCCTGCCACCAAAACTCAAGCGCGAATTGCATACCGTGAATCAGTACGCAAAGTAACGTATATGATCCGTATTGACCGTGAGAGATATTCAAACGAAATTGCAAACGAAGCTGAACAAGCATTGAACACCGGCAACCTAAGGAGCGTGTACACTGCCATTAAAGAGCTGTGCGGTAATAATATCAGAGGAACGGCAATCTTGAAGGCTAATGATGGTTCAGACCTAACGACCACCGAAGATCAATTAGTCCATTGGTGTGATTATTTCACATCACAAACTCATATACTAATTACCAGACGAAACCCGAGAAGAGCAATTTCAACGGATCCCCGAACAACAACGGAAATTATAGCTATATTGGACAATATGAAAAATTGTAAGTCGGCAGGCCCAGACAACATTGCAGCAGAGCTTTTGAAGCATGGGTCCAATACGATAGCGGAATACTTAACTCCACTTATTCACAATGCATGGGTCAACAACAACATTCCAAATGACTGGAAAGAGGGTACTGTTATTACTATTCCCAAAAAAGGTGATTTAACACTCCTCAAAAATTGGAGAGGTATAAATAACATTGATGAACTCGATCGGCAAAATTATAGCTATACTAATTCTACAAAGAATCCAACCTGTAATTGATGAGACGTTGCGTAAAGAGCAGGCAGGGTTTAGGCCGGGACGATCGTGTGTAGATCATGTTAACACCTTGCGTATTATAATTGAACAATCGATAGAGTACAACTCCCCCCTTTATCTGCTCTTTATTGATTTTGAACGTGCATTCGACACCGTTTCCCGTGATGCTATCTGGTAAACCCTGTTAAATAAGGGTATACCAGAAAAAATAGTTGTTCTAATACAAGAACTATACAATGGAGCAGAATATAAAGTACGTTTTAATGGCAAGGAGAGCAACCCTTTTAGTACCTCAGCTGGAGTGAGACAAGGATGTGTATTATCCCCCACATTATTCCTCATACTCTTGGACCGGGTAATGGAGGAAACAAATTCACATGTTCCTGATGGTATAAGATGGAATTTAAACAGTTTTCTTGGTGATATTGACTACGCTGACGACATCTGTCTGATGACTCACAAACACTCTGTTATGGAAGCAAAACTTAAGAAATTATCTGAAAACGCGAATAAGGTCGGATTACGAATTAATTTCACCAAGACCAAACTAATGCGTATATGTTTAGAAAACTCAATCCCAATGACAATCAATGGCACAACTATTGAAGATGTGTCCTCATTCAATTACCTAGGATGTACTATATCTAGAGATGGCGGTTCAGCGAAAGACATAAATGATCGTATCAATAAGGTGCGATCAGCATTTATGAAATTATATAAAATATGGAGATCCAACACCATATCAAAGAAAACTAAACTTAAAATATTCAACAGCAGCGTCAAGTCTGTTTTGCTATATGGATATACAACATGGAGCTTTACAAAAGCAACGCAACAGAAATTACAATCATTTGTGAACCGCTGTCTGAGGCAAATATTACGCATTTATTGGCCCAACTGGATCTCAAACGAAGCTTTATGGCAAATGGCAAACTGCAGTCCATTATCTGTTGAAATAAGGAAGAGAAAGTGGACATGGATTGGTCACACGCTTAGACGACCAACATCAGAAATATTAAGATCATCATTTGACTGGAATCCTCAAAGGCACGGCAGCCAAGGGCGCCCACGTAATACATGGATACGATGTGTGATACAATTTTCATGGAACCAAGTCAAGATGCTAGCAACAGATAGAGAGAGATGGAGATATTTTGTTAATGCCCTATGTTCTTCGTGAACGTATTGTTTGTGTATATAACAATTTTATTAGCAAAAATTATACATAAATAAAGGACATATATATAGTATTATGTATAGAATATCCCTATTAAGAATGTTTCCATATGGACCAAGGTAGTACCAGATCATATTAAACGTAAACAGTGTCCTATACCGTGTTGGCCAAAACTAAAACACCCCTCAGTACAATTCTTTAAAATTATATTTTTTTAAGAAAACAAAGTTATAAAATTATTTTTTATTTTTCTTTTTATTTTTTTACATATATCTTCATTATTGGAAAACACAAAAACAAGGCATTCAGAATTTAATAAACAAAAGTTAAAATTCAAAAAACATTTTAGTTCACCCCCCAATTTAAGGTAGAACAAAAACTATTGAAATCAATATTTCGTTGCGTATCCTCTATTCTGGATATGACACAAGCACATCTTTTAGGCATAGAGGACACTATTATTTCAGGCGGTATTGCTTCCCAGGCTATTTTTCCGGCTTCAAATAAATCATCTCTAGTTTTGCATTTTTTTCGGTTGATTTTTTGAGTTAACGATCTCCACAAAGTTCCAATCGAGAGCTTAGATAAGGGGATTGGGCAGGTTAACGGAGAACTTCTGTTGAAATGTTTTGGAATCACTGCTTAACCACTGTTGATATATGTTTTTCTGGAATGTCCATTTAAGTGGCATCTCTTCTTCAGCATATAGGCAACATCACGCCTTTTAATACGTTACGATAGTTGAAACCATCCATAATTCTATTAATTTTATGAATTGGTCCCTTACCCCTAGACAAAATCGCAGACCATTTATTTTCCGCCTTCATTGATTACAGTGCCTTTGCAATATTGAGGGTTTAACCGTTGCCCATTTCGTCCACGCCTTATGCCATCTGAATATTTTAAATTAAATTTATATTCAATAGAAAACAGCGTAGTCCTCTATTTTTGGATACTACAGTTCAGATGGTTCTTGGTGAAATCCAGTCTGGCTTTTTCATTTATTGACGATATGAACGTTTTTTTTCTGGTCGTCGACTGAATAAGCCGGCCTCTACCGCTCTTCTGTGAATCGCTCTTTGCTAATTTTTAAATCTAAGCGATTTGTATTTTGACCAGAAGATGCTGTAGCATCATTTTTGGATAAATATCTACAATATCGCATCATGTTTTGGTATAGCCCCCTTATGGCGGTACCTACAGATTTTTAGTATTTTGAGGATTTTGGCTACATTTTCCGAACATTAATTGTTTCGCCTGCACTAATTAATAATTTAGTGTCCTCTATGCCTAAAAGATGTGCTTGTGTCATCCAGAATAGAGGATACGTAACGAAATATTGATTTCAATAGTTTTTTGTACCTCAAATTGGGGGGTGCTTTAGTTGTGTCCGCTCATATTTGCAACCTAAAATGTTTTTTGAATTTTAACTTTTTATTTTTAATTCTGAAATCCTTATGTTTGTTTTTTCCAATAATAAAGATATAAATAAATATAAAAAAATAAATGTTTAACTTTGTTGACTTAAAAAAATATATCATTTTAAAAAAATGTACTCAGGGGGTGCTTTAGTTTTGGCCGACAATGTATGTTTCATACAAAGAATTTCTGAAGAATAAGACGTTTTGTGAGTGTTTTAGTTCAGAAGTATAGACTTCCATCAATTACAAAGATAACTACCCAGAGAATAATTCAATCGAGAGGGTTGCCAGATGGACTAAAATGGTACCAGGCCATATTAACGATAAATAAATCCACCTTGGTCTCAATCCAGGCTTCTAAAGTTTGCTATTTAACTCCATTTCAACTTAAAATTAATTAAGGGACATGTATATTTTATGAACAAGTAAGAAAAGCGTTAAGTTCGGCCGGGCCGAACTTTTTATACCCTCCACCACGAACTATATTGAAGTGAATAGGAACAATTATGAAAGTACTAAACTCTTCCTTTTATTGCAGCAGTAGTACATTTATCTCAACTGATAATACTCCCTTCAAAACAGCTCATATGGGGCGACATTTCGGTGGATTAATGTGGCCACAACCTTCAAAATACCGAAAATCGAGAGGAACCGTTCTATGGGGAGCTATATGAAGGCGTAAACCTCTACCTTACAATTTCTGGGGGAAAGTTTTATACCCCCAACAAAAGCTAAATACCAAATATCAGCCATTTCTGAGGAATATTGAGGCCACAACCTTCAAAACAACGAAAATCGGAAAATGTTTCTAGCCTCTGGAAACAATAAATACAAAATTACAACCGATTATGTGGTCAAATGGGACTAATACATTCAAAATATCTTAAAGTGACGCGTACTATATATGGGCCGTTATATGGGGGCTATACCAAAACGTAGACCTATTTAAACAAACTTTGGTAGAAATGTGTTTTAGCGTTACCATGGAAGCCAAAAAAACTTAGAGAAGCACTCTGAACTAGTTGAGTACAGTTAAAATCGGATGTCTATTACTAAATCAGTATAAACTGGCAATATCTGACATATGCATTTTTTATGCGATTTTTATACCCTCAGCATTTATGCTAACGAGGGTATATACACTTTCATATGGACAAACTGTGTCTCATCGAAATAATGGTTTTAGACCCCAAGTATGTTTGGGCGAAATGTGTTTCAGACAATTTGGAGTTGATTTAGCCATGTCCGTCCATCTGTCTGTCTGGCTGGTTGGAGCGCACGATAACTCTCGAACGGATCAACCGATTCGGTCCAAAATTTGGCCTGCATAATATTTTGTCCAAATTTAGTTTAAGTTCAAAGATGGGTTACATCGGTCGACTCCTTCTGGCACCTCCCCTACAATAGTTCGGAAAATTTGTGCGCAGAAAGTAACCGATTTTTCTTTGGACATACTAAAGTTTCTACCAGACTTGGATGAGGTTCCAATATGGACTCAATCGGACCACTCCTTCGGGTACATCTCACACAAAATTTCGGAAAAGTTTAGTTTAGGACCTGTTCTCGAATCGCTTTGATTTTTGTTTTAACAACTTGTATTCACGGTCCCCTATACCACGGTACAAGTTTCACCAGGGGCAAGCCCATTCTTCCTGACACCGTGTGTAGTAGTTGGAGTACAAGATAACTCTCGGACGGATCTGCCGATTCGGTCCAAAATGTGGCTTCGTAGTATTTTGTGCAAACTTAGTTTAAGTTCGAAGATTAGCCATATCGATCCACTCCTTCACAAAAGCTCAAAAATGTTCGGAAAAATTGTGCGCACGATAACTCTTGATGGGAGTGGCCGATTTGGTGCATGCTTTACACATCCCAATATATCTACCAGATATAGATCAGGTTCAGGTTTGGGTGCCACCGTGGTGCAATGGTACGCACGCCCGCCTTGCACGCAGAAGGTCGGGGGTTCGATTCCCCGGCCAAGCAACATCAAACATTTTTCAACGGTGGCAAAATACCCCTCAGTAATGTTGGCGACATTTCCTGAGTATTTCAGCCTTGAAAAACTTCTCCATAAGTGGTGTCTTAAGACACGCCGTTCGGACTCGGCGATAAACAGTAGGTCCCATATCATTGAGCTAAATATGAATCGGGGTGCACTCATTGATATGAGAGAAGTCTCCCTTGTCCCGTATGGGATGTTGTGGAACAATGTTTTTTTTATAGATCAGGTTCGAATATGGACTATATTTGTCCACTCCTTCGGGTAGCTTCCACACAAAATTTTGGATAAATTCACTATAAAACCTGGTCTCGAATCACTTTGATTTTTTGTTGAAACTACTTGCATTCACTGCCTCAGTTACGACAGTAAAAGTTTTTTCAAGGGCAAGTCCATACTTCTTGAGAAAACAGGCCGAAATTTGTAAAAACAACCCCTATGTCACCATATGTAGTGGCTGGAGAGCTCGGGCCGAATACCGCGTTCGTCCACACTTTGGATATTATGATATTTCTTCGAATATTAGATGAAATTCGAAGGTGGTGCTTATAGGTCCACTCCTTCCGGTACCTCCCCCACAAAAGTTCGAAAATATTCGCTAAATTGATACGTGCGACTTCTTATAGACGTAGCAACCAATTTGGTTCAAACTTTCGATCTCTAAATATTGTCGAAACTTTGTTTATGTTCAAATTTGGGCCATGTCTTTACAACCCTTGGAGTACGAGCCACATAAATGTTCAACATTTTTGTGTGGTTCTGTTCGAGGATCTTTTGATACTGATACTTTTTTACTTGTTTTTTTTTAAATATCGCATACGGGAGGTACCCCGCCCCCTCTGGAATTCAATGCAATATGTAGCCTGTTTTCGGGGGCCATCCCTGTATATTCCCTGACAATTTCAGGAAATCGGTTCAGTAGTTTTTGCAGAAAAAATTAAATTGAAAAAAAGTGGGCGTGGTAAAATTTTCTTTCCATAAAAATCAAAGTTGGGTTATGGCGGCATTTGATTTTTATTCATAAAGATATGACGCTATTTTAAATATGGCAAAGAGAAGTACCCAAAAGTGGGCGTGGTCAACTTTTCTTTGCATAAAAACCTAAGTTGGGTTATGACGAACATTTCAAAAAAAGTAATTACCCCCTGTCAGGGGTAACAATCTTGACGCGATGCAAGGGCTTAGGTCGCAATTTCTCGATACTCGACATGTTATCCTGAACGGATTAGCAGAACTCCGTTCTGCATGACTTTTTTGAGAACGGGAAAGTGCGACTGGCCAAAGGTTATCCAGGTAGTGATCTCCTACCCATTAGAGATCCCCCAATACCGGGGTGTTATGCGTAATACACGTGCCTATCGGTGTTTTCAATGTTTGCAGTGGGGTACCTATAAACTGTATTTGAACGGAGCCTCGTTGATACCTGGGCGAATCCACGGGTATCGAACTTGGTTTGTCAAGCCCTTGCCGTGGTAAGGAGGCAATGCCACGGTTGACCTTTTGACCTTCCAACAACTCAGTAACGTATGGATATTCGAACTTTAAAAAACCCCAAAAAAACCAAAAACTTCGGCTGATGTTGGTGTGGATGCCTTGGCACCCTCAGTCTTCACTTCTACAAGTGCAACTACCTCCCTCTCGTTGACGATTAGGAACATGGACACGGACAACTCTTCCTCAATTTCCCCTACCACCTCGCTTTGTGCTCCAATTAGGGGCGTGGACGACAGCCCGGTTTTAGATATCATAAATTATAGTCTAAACAGACATAGTAGGGTACTTCTCTCCAAAATTGAGGGAAATTTTCTCCCACTAAAAAATGTGGAGGACGGACCTGTTCGGACGATGTGAACGACTCAACCTTAAACAATGAGGAAGGAATAATGGACATCACTATTATTCCCTCCACCCGTCAAGCTGAGTCGCACTTCTGTCTGACAAGGTCGTATCTCCAACATGTTCAGGTGGAGAAAAACTACCATTGCTTCTTAGACAAACTGCGGTGGACGAAGTTGTCGGAGAGTGTGAAGCAACCATGGACGTCATGGATGAGTCACAAAAACCTTTAACCTCAAAAAATGCAGCAAGTAAAGAAGCAATGGACAGAAAGGACTATCGTTTTGCGATATCGTATTGCAAGCGAATATCACCGAAGGGGAATTTAAATTAATTCCGAAGAACCTAAAGTTTGTGAGAAGGTTCGAAAGAAAATATCCTCACTTAACGATTAAGGATTTTCCAGTTAATGAACCCACTTCGCTCAACTTCAACCCAATAAACGTGACAATTCCCAGCAGGGATGCCTGGTCTAGTGGCAGTCCTCCTCTTGGCGGTCTGGCCATCTACACAGACGGCTCTAAGATGGAGGATGGCACAGGAGCCGGGGTCTACTGCGAGAACCCACCAATTAAACAATCCTTCAAACTCGACGATAATTGCAGCGTCTTTCAGGCAGAGAAATCGGTCCAGCCGTTCTCAACTGATGTCATTATCAATGAACGACATTTGATTTTTATTTATATAGATTGGACAATTTTAATAACAATTTTTAAATGCAAAAATTTTTTTACCAAAATCTATTTTACTTTGGCGTCATAGAGTATCGGATGTTACCTGTTTATAAGGTATTTCTTTCGAAACTAATCTCAATTCAGGTATATCAACAACTTCCCCTTTTGTAGACGAAAAAAGTTGAAACTTACAAAGAACAATAATAATAAAACTTTGAGAACACGTGGGGCAGAAATCCTTTGAAGCTGTGTGCGCTCAGCCAAATGAAAAGAAAATTTCAACGAAATGAAAGATGAAGAAAACACAAAAAATCTATCACCTTAGCAACACCCTCAATGTAGGTACGAATGTTGGTCGGGCGAATGGTTGGCTGTACAGAGGCCTGTTTCATCTTTTGTCAAAATTTATCAAACAATTTTACTCCATGTAAATAGACACGAGTTGTCACATACATATTTACATTCATAACTTCACCAAGGTATAACAAACAATAACAAATATACATACAGACAAACATGCACTCGTAAATCAGACACTCAAATTTCTATTAGTTCCAATTAATTTTATCACCATGACAACAACAACAGCGTCAAACAACCAAAAATGTTGAGTTCACTGAAGCTGAACTGTGAAATCCACAACCTGTGATTTTTTGCTATCCAAATGAGTTTGAAGTCAGTGATTGAACTCCCCATGCCCACACCTTGAAGGATTCTATTGCGAGATGATGTTTTTTTGATTGGAAAACATTTTTGGAGATTTAAATGATGTTGAATATTTTGTTGTTAATTACATTATTTGGCAATTGAAGATTGTAATTAGATTTTTGTTAGAAATGAAAATACACGAATAAACGCTTAAATTATATTTAAGCTTCAACGTATACATGGTGATGTAGGAGATGAAAGATATCAAGCAACGGTCCTGACCGGCTTTAACATGGCAAAGCCCGGGACTTATATTGGTACCTCTCTCATGTCAAGTGGACCCTGACCCCCCATGGTGTCACCTGGGGAACTGCCTCAAACACCTGTTAAAGGTAGTGAGCCAATATGTGCTGTGCGTTCACCCATAAGAACGTTAAAAACTTGGTTTTAGGCGACGGGTTAGTAACCCTCCCCTAGAAAAACAGCCTACTATGAAAAAACGAAAGAAAAGAAAAACGAACCCCTCTAAAGTTAACGAACCCCGCAAACGTTTTAAGGACCATGATCTGCGAATCTGCACCTGGAATGTTCGCACTCTTTATAGAGAAGGTGCAGTCTTCGCATTGGCAGACGTACTTGAAAAGTACAAGGTCGATATTACTGCCATACAGGAAATACGATGTATTGGGAAAGGCGTTACAACAACACCTAAAGGTGACGCACTGTATATATAGCTGCCATGACGTAAAGCATGAGTTTGGTTGCGGATTCGTAGTTAGTCGGAGGCTAACACATTTGGTATCAAGCTTCACCCCAGTGAATGAAAGACTTGCTGCAATTCGAATAAAAGCTAAATTCTTCAACATCAGCTTTATTTGCGCTCATGCTCCCACTGAAGACAAGGACGAACAGACCAAAGATATATTTTACGAGCGCTTACAAGAAACATATGACCGTTGCCCTGCCCATGACATTAAAATCATTCTAGGCGATTTTAATGCCAAAATTGGAAAGGAGAATATCTTTGGCCCAACAGTCGGGAAATTCAGTCTCCACAGTGAAACATCTGACAATGGTATGAGGCTGATAGATTTTGCAGCTGCAAAAAACATGGTAGTTAGCAGTACCAGATTTAATCATCTCGATATTCATAAGGGCACCTGGCTGTCTCCAGATCAGAAAACAAGAAATCAAATTGATCATGTTGTGATAGATGGAAGACATTCATCGAGCGTGTTGGATGTACGATCGTTCCGAGGCACAAACATTGATTCGGACCACTACCTTGTTGCAGCAAAGGTACGCACCCGCTTAAACGTAGCAAACAAAGTACGAACAGACACAACAAGAAAGTTAGACATCGGTAAGCTGCAATCACAACAGATAACCACAGCATATTCCACTCAACTAGCCCAATTGCTTAATCAAAGCACTCCTCATCCCGATAACATATCAGCGCAATGGCAAAGCATTGCCCACTCCATGCAAACAGCCGCAAAATCCATACTTGGATACCAGAGACCTCCACCAAGAAATCCATGGTATGATCAGGAGTGTCGTGCTGCCACCGAAGAGAAAAAATGCGGCATATAGGGCTACTTTACAATCCGTAGCAACGCGTAGCGCACGAGAGAATACAGGGAGAAAAGGAGAGAGGAGAAACGTCTTTTCCGCAGGAAAAAGAGAGAGAGAGATGGAAAAGCGGGAGTGTGAAAAAATCGAGATGTACAGGAGCCAGAATGAAGTCCGAAAATTCTACCAAAGAGTCAAGCCTCAAACTGATGGCTTAGGTACAGGTACATACTCCTGTAGAGACTAATTTGGTAACTGATACCGATAGTGTGCTTGGGATATGGAAAGAGCATTTTTCCAAACGGTTGGTATCCTATAGTAGCGAAGACGACGAAGATACCACAGATCCAATCCCAGAAGATGGTATTGAATGTATACCATCCGGCCAAGACGAGGTCAACACTGCAATAAAGCGGCTGAAGAATAATAAGGCACCAGTAGCCGATGGTTTACCAGCTGAACTGTTCAAAACCGTAGCCGACACGCTGAGGTGTATGCATCAGCTAGTTAGTACCATCTGGCAGGAGTAACGCGTACCCGACGATTGGAATCTGAGCATCTTGTGTCCCGTCCACAAGAAAGGAGATTACACTGTGTGCTCTAACTATAGGGGCATAAGTCTTCTCCCTATTGCCTGCAATATAGTGTCAGAGATATTGTGCGAACGACTAAAGTTTATGGTCATCGAAATAATCGGACCATACCAATGCGGCTTTAGACCTAGCAAGTCCACCATTGACCACATATTTACCTTGAGGAAAATCCTGGAAAATACCCAAGAAATGCAGATCGACATATACTATCTTTTAGTCGATTATAAAGCAGCCTTCGATAGCCTTATACGTTCAAAAGTATGCCACGCCATATCTTATTTCGGTATTCCCGCAAAGCTAATTCGGCTTTGTAAGACGACATAAACTGATACACGGTCCTCACTTAAAATGGGAAAAAACCTCTTCGAAAAGTTAACTACAAAAATAGGTTTCAGACAAGCTCTTCAACATCCTGTTGGAAAAAGTTATACTAGATGCGAAAGTCAAAAGAAGTGGGACAATATATACAAACAGCCATATTTTACTTGCTTATGCCGACGACATTGACATAATGGGTCGATCGGTAAAAGATGTAACTGATACCTTTAAAAAAGTCGAAAGAGAATCTGCTAAAGTCGGTGTGGTAGTAAACGGCGATAAAACCAACTTCATGGCATCGACATGCAATTCATCCATAAAATTCGGACCAACTTTGGAAGTTGGCTCCTATAATTTTGAGGTAGTTAAAGACTTCGTCTACCTCGTCATAAGCACAACAAACAACATCAGTTGTGAAATAAGAAATATAATAGTGTTGGACAACAGATGATTTTTTGGGCTTAGTAAGCAGATTAAGAATAAAGCCACATCTCGTCAAACAAAAGTAACACTTTACAAAACACTGATACTGCCCGTGCTAATGTATGGTTCCGAAGCATGAGTACTTCCGCAAGCAGATAAGACTGTGTTTGGTATGTTAGAGAGAAAAATTCTTCGAAAACTCTACGGGCCAATCTGCGTTGACGGTGAATATCGACCGATTTCCGGTATTTTGAAGGTTGTGGCCTCAATGTACCACTGAAATGGCTGAATTTTTGTATTAAGTCTTCGTTGGGGGTATAAAACTTTCCACTTGAAATTTGTCGGTATAAGTCCAGGCCTTTATATTGTCTTCATAGATCGATACCTCCCGATGTTCGGTAGTTTGAAGGTTGTGGCTGTGGTTATACATTTCTCTATTTTATTGACTTAAATTTTAAACAGGAAAATTGTGCATACAAACATTTTTGTACCTATTATTGAAATATTTGTTGCATAAGAAAATATTTAAAATGCATAAATTTTGCATATGTCATATGTTTCGATTGCAATTTAATCAGAAGCCAAAAATATGCCCAGACCCAAAATTTGACAATAATCGGATCAAAAATAGGGGTTGCATAAAATTCCGCTGTCTATTAATGATGAACCCGCTAAAAAGGCGTATAAATAAGGGCCGTAGAACTGGAAGGCCAAGCTTCGATGGAGCGAACAAGTGAAATACGGCATCAGAAAACGCCATATCCCAGATTGTCAAAAATACAGCAACAGAGAGGAATGGAGATCTTTTCTTAGTTCGGCTTATTGAACAAATGTTCTGTAAGAGGCCAGATAAGTAAGTTAGTAATACAAATTTAAACATTTGCATTTCATTTATTAAAAGGTGTGGGTCAAAATGTGACCCGAACATAACATATGTATTTTTTTTCTAATTTAGTATTAAGGTTCCATACAAATTTAAATCCATTGTCGTTGACAGACCTAAATTACGACGGTGATCTAATTACTTCTGTTAAGTAGTTCATCGTTCCGAATGCGGTTCGGTCGTCATATGTTTAAGACTTGGCACAGACAATTGTTTTCAAAGGGCTGCAGGCATGCATCTATTGCACTAATATATTTCTAGACCGTCCCACTTGTATGGAAAAGAGTGCCAAAAATAGTTATAGTCAACCTACCACCTCCAAATTTTAAACGTAGGATTATAACAAGCCGAACAGATAGAAAACCATTTTTAGTGGTTGTAGGTCCATATTTGGGTATAGCTCCCATACAAAGGTAACGCCCGATTTTTGGTATTTTGACGATTTTGGCCAAATGTACCAACCGATTTGGATGTTATTTGCATTTTGAGTTCTGAGAGAATAAACTACCTCCTAGCAAAAAAGCCCCTTTATTTAGTAGGGGTAGAACGGGATCGACATGACATTCGAATTATATATACGAAGGTTCGAATAAGTTGAGATTTGCCAGGATCACCATATAAGCTGAAATATAAGAAAAGTAGCTTTTGTATGGTTTGGTCGAACATGATGCCTTCTCAAATCCACCATTTTTAGTTGCAAGACTAAAAAAATAATTGAAATTGTCAAAGTCGATATGATGTGTAGAAGAGTTAGGACCATAACCACCCAGCGTAATATAATTTTTTTAAAATATTGACACATATATAGGCCGACAAAATGAAACTTCTCTTTAATGGAGTCATTATTTCCTTTAGGTGGATTGTTACTTGGCTCAACAGACATACGTCATCAACACATGAGCTTCGTCGTAGGAACCCTGAAGATTCAAAAGTTAGGGAACATACTCTTGAAATCAACAGTTTGGAGAGCATAGGTGGAAAGAGTGGAAAAACCTGACCTGAAGCAATTTAACATTGGTATATCATTAGGAAAATTGTAGGCAACGGTTAAATCACTCTCGAATCCGGCTGTTACTTTTAACGGCATGACCGTGACAAACACAAGGAGGTGCGAGTGTTATTTTAATCCTCAATTTATAAAGCACTCCGAAAGTGATAGAGCACAAGGAGGAGGTACCACCACCTTTAACGATGTTGAAGATGTCATTTGAAACGCAAAATCATCCAAAGCCTGGGACCCACACGCAACTCAATGGTATAATGCCTAAGCAAGTGGATGAAGCCGCAGTGTTTAGTATTTGACAAGTGTTCTCAATTTATCGTATCAGGAGCCTAGCAAGTTGGCAGGGTGGTCTTGCTACTGAAGTCGTGCCATGATGCCAACAGAGGTCTATCGTACAGGCCGGGCACCCTTCTTTCGCCAGTAGCGAATATTGTAGAGGCACTACTCCTCCTTCTGATGAGAAGCTGTTTAGAAGTTGTCCAACATTAGCATGGATTCCGCAAAATGAAAAGTTTCGAAACCCCATTACACGTCATATTCACACTGAACCAGAAAGGTCATGCGACCGAAAAGTCATGGTGGCTCTTGACATATCCAAGGGCTTCGATATCGTCAACCATACCAAGCTGTTGGAGGACACAGAGACTTCACCTCCAGCCGTGTTTGAAACGTTGGGTAATCAACTATATGTGTGAACCGCCGCAATTGTTTGTAGAATTTAGAAATAAGAAGTCGAAGATTTGTAGAGTGATGCATGGATTTCTCCAAGGCGGAGTGAACTGTTTAAACGTCACCTTTCTGAAATGCCACATTCTCCAGAGGACAAAGAGATCGTAATGTATGCCGGTGATAGTAAGATATTGGGGTCGGGTCCTTTCATCGTTGGCATATGTGATAGGTAAAATATCTACATACATAACTGACTTAATGCAGCTCTTCCATCTGAGGAATATGAAAATATATTCCCGCACTAACTACCCCAAGATATTGGGCGTAACGTTTGGTAGCATGATTAAGTCGTCCACGCAAGCCACAGCTATTTCAGATAAGATCGTAAGGTCGTACACATACCATTTTTACGGGGGCTCGGACCTCCCCCGAAATGAAAATTGTTTACACAGTTTTCGAACATTTTGCTTTCAAAATGTCATATTTGGACCTTTTACAAAGCAATAGGCCGGTCTGTGGTAGGCTATGCGACGCCAGTGTGGTATGCAGGTGTTAGCGCTACGCCGTATACGAATATTCTAACCTGCAAGATTTCTGCCCTGAGATCTGCAACAGGTTGTCTCCTCATAACACAAGTGGACAACCTTTATGAGGAGACGAGATTTTACGGGCGCATCAGCATAACAAGATGTTGTTGATGCAGCACCCGTTTGAATATTCAAACTTTCTAGAATGGCAACCTATGACCTGCAACAGGATGCCTCCTCACGGCACCAGTAGACAACATTAACAAGGAGACGAATCTTTTACCAGTTCATTAGCAAAACAACATGTTGTCGATGCAGTAACCGCTTGGATGTTTTCACCGTGCACATCCCAGCCACAAGTTAGTGAACAGGGTTTCACCAACCAGGCACGTCAGGAGTGATCTGCATTATCAAGAGAGAGAAGTCCAAATGTACACGCGAGAATCTTTAGATCAGAGATGAATACGGAATTACTAATGTAATTGCGCAGGCAGTACAAATATACAGTGAAAATGCCGTATTCGGAGAACACCCCGCAGCTGCCAAGGCAAACACGTGGTTTTGAGCCAAATCAAAATCCTGACGATACAACCGCCTCAATTTTTATTATCTTGCTAGGAGAAGAAGCCTATATATTTTAGTAATCCTAAGATAGTATTCAGGAAGGGTATGCTAAATAGCGAAAGTTTTAAGTGGTTATTAGGGGTATTCCAAAAAAATGATATTCCAAATAGAACTCCTCAGCCTTATATTGATTCAAGGTAGGTTGACGTAGGTGGACAAACAACTGAAATATCGTAATATCCGCCAATGAATTCCATTTTCGGATGTTAATTGTAGTGACGAATATCGCAGCTGTGGGATATTTGGAGTTCAACTGGTAGTAGTTCTATACTACGAAGCCTGACTAGAGGCTATATTCAGGTACCACGGATGTCAGGAACCCCTAGGTCCATAAGATTTAGCCTGACAGTTTGGTGTAGGCGTGGTTTAGACCCAAATCGTGGGTAGAGTTTCGACTCGAATGTGGAGTTGCATTATCAATCGGGTGTCTGATCATATAAAAGCAGGAGAATTAGATAGAATCCGCCCCAATCCAAGGGTGAATACGGCCAAATGCTTGGGAACAAATTGGCACTCACACTTCGGTGTTGGGGGCTGCTGATGGACACATTGTCTTCGTCCGGTGTTTATAGTACTGAAGGTAGGTGCTCACGTTAATTCCGACATATCTGTGGTTGGGAGTAGTTCAACGAATGTGAGAAGAGCTTCTGAGTTTTAAATTGGCACCAGAAGTGGTCCCAATGTTGAATCCGTAAAAGCTTATTTCCATGGCGGTTCCAACGGAAAACTCTGTTAATAAAAGTAGAACCATCTAGATTGATCGTAGGTACCTAATATATCTACTGGACGTCTTGGGTAGCAATCACATTTATCCGCTAAACCGACAGCGAGCTTCTATCCCCTACTTCAATCAATATGCAGAGGATATTGACCACAATGTACATCTCTAGATCAACTGAAATGACCTAAAATAATCGATTAAGATTACATGATCTACAAATGCATATCTTCTTAATCTCCAACGGTCATTGTCATAGAAACTGCAACTAGGGATTCCACCTGGGCATTTAGTTCAATAACTTGTTGTTTCCTTGTCCTAATTAATTATTCATTTCAGAAGATTAGTCAGAATGCACTCGCGATTATTTGCATTGGTTACCCTTCACAAAGGTCATTTCCTGCTTAAGTATTATTGAACTAATAACTGTAGACTTAGTGAATGTAGCATGCATTCATTTATTCTCGTCGAATGCGTGTCTGTGTGGGGTGCGGCAACAATACCGCATAAGACCCTGCAGGGGGTTATTAGTAAAAGTCGTATTGTTAGAGAAAACACGCGGCTCAACTATCTTCAACAAAAATCCCATGCCATGTAGCCGGATTATAAAACTGATACTTGAAGGCACACTCCATGTAACTGGTGGTGGTGGTGCCGCTGCTGCTGATATCAACAATTATGTTACCTTGATTTTAATGCCACCTTTATTACTCTTAATGTTTGCCGCATGCCGACCAGCCTTTACTCTATATTCTAGTGGTGGTAGGGGGGAATCGAAAAGTGGTTGTTATTCTCAACTAAAATGACTATCAATGTCCTAATAAAATCAAGTACCATCTGTGTAACAGTCAGTCGACGACGACACAAAGTGCCAAAACATCCCGTTATTAAGTGAAGCACAAAACCCATATTTATTCATTACCCACGGATGGATGGATGAGTGGCTGGTTGATAAACATAATATGTGGATGTAGAGACAACAACCGGAGGGCCTGTGAAAAGTGATTTCCCGGGTGTGCATTTAACACGGATGTGAATGAGAATGTAAACATTGCAGCAGCCACTGCTGCCTGCCAGCCAGCATGCTTGGTGGTTGTGTAGACAGCATAAAGGATCTGGCGGACAGACAGACAAACCGACAGACAGACTTCTTCCACACATCACTTGTCTAATAAATAAATCAAACAATGGGGTGATGACAGCAACAAACAACAAATAGACCATCGATATATTCTTGTGTAGTCAAAGGGGAAAGAACGGATGAAGAACGGCGGCGTACAAATTAGTCACTCAAATTTCAAAATGTTACAAACATTGTTAAGTTTTTCTTATTGTTGTTGTTGTTATTATTTCCAAAGAGGGTAAAATTGGAATAAACACATCTTTCACATCGCCCTCCTGTCATGGGTATCATCACAAAAACAACGATAATTATTCGGTAATGATAAAATCCACAAAAGGTAACAAACAATCTCTCACTCCTCCCCACCTCCTCCTGTTTTATCATCGTCGACAACAACCCCTAAGCATAGCTATCGGTTGTCCTGTCCTATTAAACAGATACATTTAATTATGTCCATGATATGAAAGGTAAGATGAGGATGATGATATCGAGAGACCAACCAACCGACACAAACAAAATGAAACAACGAGTTGAATGGACGGACGGACGGTATGACGTTTGTTCGTTCCATTTTCAATGGGAACATTTATTTATACGAATGTCACTGCTCGCTCCTCTAGTGTATCTCTCAATTTTGCGGATTGATATTTTATTCATTTCATCATTGGCACGTGCAAATCAATATTGAAATGGGCAGAATGTGGGCAGTTACAGTGGAGGGTAAAACGTGGATTTTTTCGAGAGCTATTATCACCGTGGATTTGATAATGGCCTTTGAAAAACTATTCTTTAAAAAACCCACGTTGATAACAGCTTCTGAAAAATGTTCTTTAAAAATTTTACGTCGATAAAGAGTTTTGAAAAAAATATTTTTTAAAAAATTCAGGTTGATAAAGGCCTTTGAAAAAATATTCTTTAAAAAATCCACGTTCATATTGGCTTTTGAAAAATATTCTTTAAAAAATCCACATTGATAAAAAAATAGTATTTAAAAAATCCACGTTGATAAAGGCCTTAGAAAAAATATTCTTAAAAATCCACGTTGACAATGGCCTTTGAAAAATTATATTTAAATAATCCACGTTGATAATGGCCTTTGAAAAAATATTCTTTAAAAAATCCCCATCGATAATGACCTTTGCAAAGTATTTTTCTTTAAAAATCTGTTGGGAAAACACTTTGTATCAAAATACTTTGCTTTAAATTGTTTCAACAAACATATTCTTCTTTGAAAAATATTGTGTATTGTAATTTGAAAATGTCAAATATTTTTTTTTCATTCTATCGATTCGATTGCTTGTCGTCTAGTTGTGTTGTTCTGAATTTCAATTTGTCAATTGTTTTTGTTCCTTAATAAATTTTGTATAAAATTGAATATCTTTGTGTTCCGCTTAATTGGCAAATATATAAGGGGAAAATCTTTCCGAAAAGAAGAAAGAAGACACATATTCCCAAGAGGTTATAGGCCCAGAACGTTGTGGTCAATATTAAGCGGAATTGGATTGTGTGGTTAACGCAAGAACATAGAAAACAATTAAAATGGCGTCGTCTCCAATGTTCCAGATTGAGAAGCTAGATGAACACAATTATGAGACATGGTCAGTGCAGATGCGCAGTGTTCTCATTCACTCGGGATGCTGGAAACATGTAAATGGTGATCTAAAGAAAGTTTCGAGTTGGACTGCCGAACAAAAGCAAGCATGGGACGATGTTGATGAAAAGGCTCTTGCTTCTTTGACTCTTTGTGTGAAGCCTTCCCAACTGAACTACATCAAAAATTGCAGTACGTCAAATGATGCCTGGGAAAAGCTTAAAGATGTGTATAAGCCTAGTGGACCTATGCAAAAAGTGTCCTTGTATAAGAAGCTGTTAAATGTCAACATGAAGGACAGCAAAAATATGTCTGAATATTTGAACAAATTCTCTAGCATTTCAGATCAACTGGCAGAAGCTGGGATTCAAATCCAGGAGGAACTTTTGGTAATAATCCTATTGTCAAGTTTGGAAAAGGATTATGAAAATTTTGTAATAGCCATGGAAACAAGGGACAATCTTCCTACCCTTATGGTGTTAAAACAGAAATTATTGGAAGAATGGGATCGGCGAGAACAAGGTACGAGTGGAAATATATCATCAAATCAGCAAGCATTTGGGGCTGTTGGTGTAAAAGGAAAAAGGAATGATGGTAAGAAAAGTGATCAAAAGAAAGAAAAAGGTGCATGTTTTATTTGTGGCAAAAAGGGTCACTACGCTAACAAGTGCAAGTTCAAAGATGGTGGACACAAATCGTTCACAGTGATCGCTGTTGCTGCCGGAGCGCAAACAGAAAATAATTCAACGCAATGGTGTGTTGACAGTGGGGCAACAAGCCATATGTGTTCCTTGAAGAATTATTTTACAAGTCTTGAAGATTCGGATGAAACCATAATGTTAGCCGACAAGAAAGTCATCAAAGCCAAAGGAAAAGGTTTCGTCGAATTGCGAGTAAAAGGATTAAATATTAAGCTGAAGAATGTCATTTACTGTCCAGAATTGAATGGAAACTTTATTTCCGTTAACAAGATGGTTGAAAATGGATGTTCCGTGAAATTTTTCAAAGATGGTGCTATGATTACGGATGAAGGCCGTATGTTATTGCGAGCTGCCAGGGAAAATGGTTTGTTCGTTTTCGATGCTCAACCTGTAAGTAACCAAATTTGTTCGATTAACACTTCCGATAGTTTATGGCATAGAAGATTTGGACACCTAAATTACCAGAGTCTGAAAGAATTATGCTCAAAGAATTTGGTCAAAGGTATGACATTCAATTCCCACTGTAGCGACAAATGTGATGTGTGTATGACTGGAAAAATACACGTTGCATCGTTTCCCAAACAATCGGAGAGAAGATCAAAGGACTTGCTTGAAGTGATTCATTCGGACGTATGTGGTCCGATGAGAGTTGATTCAGTTGGTGGATCAAAGTACTTCGTGACATTTATTGATGATAAATCCCGTAGGATATTCACATATTTCATGAAGAACAAGTCCGAAGTTTTCGAGAAGTTTAAAGCATTTAAGACCATGGTGGAGTTGCAAACGGGTTGCAAAATTAAAGCTTTGAGAAGCGATAATGGTGGAGAATACCTTAGCAACGAATTTAACAAGTATCTTGAAACCAATGGTATTAAAAGGCAATTAACTGTCCCCTACACCCCACAACAAAATGGTGTAGCGGAAAGAGCAAATCGCACATTAGTTGAAATGGGACGTTGCCTTCTTATTGAATCAGGACTCGATCAAAATTTGTGGGCTGAAGCGGTTGCTACTGCAACATATCTAAGAAATAGAAGTCCATCAAAAAGTTTGGAAAACACTACTCCAATGGAGGTATGGTCTGGTCGGAAACCAAATGTTAATCATTTGAGAGTTTTTGGTTCTAAAGCTGTTGCGCTGAACAAAAGGGCAACTTGGAAGTTTCAAGAAAAAGGCGAGAGAATGGTCATGGTTGGATATTCATTAGTATCTAAAGCTTATAGGCTCTACGATTACAAATCTAAGAGAGTTGTGGAAAGACGAGACGTTATCTTTGATGAAGATAAAACATTAGAAAAATCTCAAGAGCAAGTGCCAGAAATGTATTTTTATGTGCCATCGGAAAACTTAGAAACCCAGGAATCTGTCGAAGGAGAAATAGAGGAGACTAATGAAGAAATCGATGAGGAACAGTCAAGTTCGGATGACAGTTTTCAAGAAACAGAAGAATTTCTCGGATTTACTTCTTCAGATGATCAAGAAAATCCTGAACCTACAGATGCCCGAAGAGGACGAGGTAGACCTAAGATTATTCGAAATGGTAGACCTGGTCGTCCCCGAAAAGAATACAACTTACTGAATAATGTGGTGGAGGATAGTATTCCTAAAACATACAAAGAAGCAATATCCAGTAAATTATGTGCCAAGTGGAAGCAAGCCATGGAGAATGAGATGCTATCGCATCATCAAAAGAATACGTGGACAATGCAGGATCTTCCGCCTGGATGTAAGCCAATCAATTGCAAATGGGTTTTCGCAGCAAAGAAAAATAAGAACGGTCAGGTGGAGCGATATAAAGCACGGCTAGTCGCTAAAGGTTGTAGTCAGAAATTCGGCATAGACTACAATGAAACTTTTTCGCCTGTGGTAAGATATTCAAGTATTCGAATGATACTTGCATTAGCAGTAGAACATAAAATGCACTTGCACCAACTAGATGTTGTCACCGCGTATTTACATGGAGATTTGCATGAAGAAATCTATATGCGTCAGCCAGAAGGATTTATCGATGAGAAGAACAAAAATAAAGTCCTACGCTTAAACAAATCCCTTTATGGCCTTAAACAAGCGGGTCGGGAGTGGAACTCAACGCTAAATGATTTTCTGTGCAAGATTGGATTTGAAAGATGTGACAACGAGCCTTGTTTATATAAATCAAATCGAAACGGTCATTTAATGCTAATAGCTGTCTACGTGGATGATTTAATAATTGGATGTGAAAATGAAAAGGAAATTTTGAAACTGAAGGAGGAAATTGCAACCAATTTTGAAGTGACCGATAAAGGATTGTTAGAGCACTTCCTGGGAATGGAAGTTCAACGAGATGGAAAAACTGGTGAGATTAAAATATGTCAAACTAACTTTATAAATGAAATTTTGAAAGAGTACGGTATGGAGAACTGTAAGCCAGTTTCAGTACCACTCACTCCTGGTTTTCAACGTAAGTGTGAAGGTGAATGCAGAAAAACAGATCCCACCGAATATCAATCTCTGATCGGCTCCTTGCTGTACTTGGCTCTGACAACTCGCCCTGATATACTCCATTCGGTTACCAAGCTTTCGCAAAGAAATAAGGATCCACACGTGGAACATTTGACAGCAGCAAAACATATTTTACGATATTTGAAAGGAACTAAAGATATGAAACTGCACTTTAGTTGTGGAAATGGTAAACTCATTGGTTACGCAGATGCTGATTGGGGCGGATGCACTACAGATCGGAAGTCATATTCCGGATCAGTATTTTTTATTGGAAATTGTGTGATTTCCTGGGAGTCCAAGAAACAAGATATAGTCGCTTTGAGTAGTACGGAAGCAGAGTATGTGTCAACTTCAAACGCATCAAAGGAAGCTGTATATTTAAGCCGATTACTACGCGAACTTGGATTTCTGAACGAAGAAACTGTTACTATCAACGTTGACAATCAGGGAGCTTTGCAGTTGGCATCCAACCCGGTTCATCATAAAAGGACAAAGCATGTGGACATCAAGTATCATCATATCCGGGATCTAATAAAATCAAATACAATAAAATTGGTTTATTGTCCAACAGATGATATGGTTGCCGACATATTTACAAAGAACCTAGCGAAATCGAAACATCAGAAATTTGTCAATTTAATCAATTTGAAGTAACTCAAAATGTAAAGAATATGCATGTTGTGGTGGAGTGTTGGGAAAACACTTTGTATCAAAATACTTTGCTTTAAATTGTTTCAACAAACATATTCTTCTTTGAAAAATATTGTGTATTGTAATTTGAAAATGTCAAATATTTTTTTTTCATTCTATCGATTCGATTGCTTGTCGTCTAGTTGTGTTGTTCTGAATTTCAATTTGTCAATTGTTTTTGTTCCTTAATAAATTTTGTATAAAATTGAATATCTTTGTGTTCCGCTTAATTGGCAAATATATAAGGGGAAAATCTTTCCGAAAAGAAGAAAGAAGACACATATTCCCAAGAAAATCCACGTTGATAATGACCTTTGCAAAGTATTTTTCTTTAAAAATCCACGTTGATAATGGGCTTTGAAAAAATATTCTTTAAAAAATCCACGTTGGAAATGGCCATGTTTTTGAACACATGTTTTTTAAAAAATCCACGTTGATAATGGCCTTTGAAAAACTATTCTTAAAAATCCACAAAAATATTCTTAAAAAATCCACGTTCATAATGGTCTTTGGAAAAAATGTCTATAAAAAATCTACGTTGATAAGAGCCTTTGAAAAAATAGTTTTTAAAATCCACGTTGATAATGGCCTTTCAAATAATATTCTTAAAAAATCCACGTTGATAATGGCCCATGAATAAATATTCTTTAACAAATCTACGTTGAAAAAATATTCTTTAACGTATCCACGTTGAAAAAATATTCTTTAAGAAATCCACGCTAATAATGGCCTTTGAAAAAATATTCTTTAAAAAATCCACGTTGATAATGGCCTTTGAAAAAATATTCTTTAAAAAATCCACGTCGATAATGGTACATGAATAAATATTCTTTAACAAATCCAAGTTGATAATAGCCTCTGGAAAAATATTTTTTTAAAAAATCCACGTTGATAATGACCTATGAAAAATATTTTTTTTTAAAAAATCCACGTTGATAATGACCTTTGAAAAATACTTTTTTAAAAAATCCACGTTGATAATGACCTTTGAAAAATATTCTTTAAAAAATCCACGTTGATAATGGCCTTTCAAATAGTATTCTTTAAAAAATCCATGTTGATAATGGTACATGAATAAATATTCTTAAAAAATCCACGTTGATAATGGTACATGAATAAATATTCTTAACAAATCCACGTTGATAATGGCCTCTGGAAAAATAATTTTTAAAAAATCCACGTTGATAATGACCTTTGAAAAATATATATTTTTTTTTAAATCCACGTTGATAATGACTTATGAAAAATATTCTTTAAAAAATCCACGTTGATAATACCTTTGAAAAATATTTTTTTAAAAAATCCACGTTGATAATGACCTTTGAAAAATATATTTTTTTTTTAAATCCACGTTGATAATGACTTATGAAAAATATTCTTTAAAAAATCCACGTTGATAATACCTTTGAAAAATATTTTTTTAAAAAATCCACGTTGATAATGACCTTTGAAAAATATTTTTTAAAAAATCCACGTTGATAATGACCTTTGAAAAATATTCTTTAAAAAATCCACGTTGATAATGGCCTTTCAAATAATATTCTTTAAAAAATCCACGTTGATAATGGTACATGAATAAATATTCTTAAAAAATCCACGTTGATAATGGCCTTTCAAATAATATTCTTAAAAAATCCACGTTGATAATGGTACATGAATAAATATTCTTAAAAAATCCACGTTGATAATGGCTTCTGAAAAATATTCTTTAAAAAATCCACGTTGATAATGGCTTCTGAAAAATATTATTTAAAAAATCCACGTTGATAATGGCTTCTGAAAAATATTCTTTAAAAAA
Source organism: Musca autumnalis (assembly GCF_047663935.1). Lineage (NCBI taxonomy): Eukaryota > Metazoa > Arthropoda > Insecta > Diptera > Muscidae > Musca > Musca autumnalis. The sequence continues at coordinate 281,839,366 of NW_027411644.1, read as the reverse complement.
TCCACGTTGATAATGGCTTCTGAAAAATATTCTTTAAAAAATCCACGTTGATAATGGCTTCTGAAAAATATTCTTTAAAAAATCCACGTTGATAATGGCTTCTGAAAAATATTCTTTAAAAAATCCACGTTGATAATGGCTTCTGAAAAATATTCTTTAAAAAATCCACGTTGACAATGGCTTCTGAAAAATATTCTTTAAAAAATCCACGTTCTGAAAAATATTCTTTAAAAAATCCACGTTGATAACGGCTTCTGAAAAATATTCTTTAAAAAATCCACGTTCTGAAAAATATTCTTTAAAAAATCCACGTTGATAACGGCTTCTGAAAACTATTCTTTAAAAAATCCACGTTCTGAAAAATATTCTTTAAAAAATCCACGTTGACAATGGCTTCTGAAAAATATTCTTTAAAAAATCCACGTTCTGAAAAATATTCTTTAAAAAATCCACGTTGATAATGGCTTTTGAAAAATATTCTTAAAAAAATCCACGTTGATAATGGCTTCTGAAAAATATTCTTAAAAAAATCCACTTTGATAATGGCCTTTAAAAAATATTTTTAAAAAAATCCACGTTGATAATGGCCTTTAAAAAATATTTTTAAAAAAATCCACGTTGATTATGGCCTCTGAACAAATATTTTTTAAAAAATCCACGTTGACGACGGCTTTTTAAAAAAATATTTTTTAAAAAATCCACGTTAATAATAACCTTTGAGAAATATTTTTTAAAAATTCACGTTGATAATGGCATTTTAAAAATATTCTTTAAAAAATCCACGTTGATAATGGCCTTTGAAAAATATTCTTAAAAAAATTCACGCCGATAATGGCCTTTGAAAAAATATTTTTCAACGTGGATCTGTTAAAGAATATTTTTTCAAGGGCCATTATAAACGTGGATTTTTTAAAGAATATTTTTTCTACGTGGATTTGTAAAAGAATATTTTTAACGTGGATTTTTAAAGAATATATTTTCAAGGGCCATTATCAACGTGGATTTTTTAAAGAATGTTTTTTCTAGCTCCAACACAAGCGCGGAGTTTTTAAAGAATATTTTTTTCAAGGGCAATTATCAACGTCGCTTTTTGAAGAATTTATCAAAGTGGATTATTAAGGACATTTTTTTAAAAGCCATTATCAACGTGGATTTTTTAAATAACATTTTTCCAAAAGCCATTATCAACGTGGATTTTTTAAATAATATTTTTTCACGGCCCTTTTATCAACATGGGTTTTTTAAAGAATATTTTTTCTGTAAAATCGGCCAGCACTCACTGATTTAGAGATGTTCATTGCAAAAATGTATGTGTTTTTCCACCGCAATTTTGCACTTCACTGTAAACACACATGTATGCGCACACTTTATAGATATCCTTTATAATTTATACGACTGTTGATGGCTACACACACCGTTATGTTTTGTTATTTTCACCTTTATGAGATACGGTGTATCACATCATTATCGTCATCATCATCCACGGCTTCGCATCGTTGCCGCACTCAAAAAATTAAGTCCCTTTAATTGTAGTTAGCAACAATAGCGTATAATCTCCGTATAACAAGGAGGGTTTTTATACTATCTACCAACCAATGTGGCTGCAGTCGGCGCTGTGTAGTAAACAATACAGCATTACAGTTGCATGAACACTGAGGCAGCTAAACAGAAAGGCAGCCAGTCAGGGAGATAAAGGATGTGGCGGAAAAAAATAGGGCGTGGGATTAGTTTGTTTTTTTTTCCGCACTACGTAACATCGTCATTATCGTTGAGTCGTTTTACCACCGGCATGGTTTTGTCGACTTTACAAGTGCAATTTGTATAAGTAACCGGTATATTTTGTAAGAAGATCCGAATAATAACGGAATAATATCCTCGTGACACAAACAGAGATAAATCTCGGGTGGGGATAAAAAAGTTTTTGTTTTTTTTTTTTCATTTCATTTAAAAAGTTTAATTGGAAACTTTTCAACAAACTCTGTTGTAATGATGTGATTTGAAATTATTACAGGGGAACGTGAGTCCTTCATCGCCTTCTTCTTTCTTTATGTGGTCGATAGGTGATTGATGTGGGAAAATTTTTTTTAAAATACATACTTATATTTCGGGCACGATAAGGTTGAACTGCAAATAATAGAAATTAAATATAAATTGGTTTCAAACTTATGAGAACGAAAAAAAATTATCGAAGTGTTCAAAATTCTTGCGCTTTTTGGAGAAGCACAGCTCTGAGTGCTAAGGAATGTCCAGTAGACGCTGAGTGCTAAATAGATACATCTCGCTAAGATTGCCGAAGGGTGGCCGCTATTACTATTATAACATGATCCGGAATTTGCTATCTGAAGGAATGGACGTATACTGATATTTAGCCCCTTTAGTTGTTCGCAGCACAATGGTTTCTGGCCAAAAGCTACATTTTTTTGCCGTCACCTATTTTTATACCCTCCACCATAATATAGAGGGTATAATTAAATTTGTCATTCCGTTTGTAACACGTCGAAATATTCATCGGAGACCCTGTAAATATATATATCCTTGATCAGGGTATAATTCTAAGTCGATATAACCATGTCCATCTGTCCGTCCGTCCGTCCGTCTGTTGAAATCAAGTTACTTACTTACTTAGCTGGCCCATTACAGAACATTTGTTCTATAGGCCGAACTAAGAAGAGATCTCCATTCCTCTCTATTTGTTGCTTCACACTCTGGAATACCGCGCCTTTTCATCTCATCATCCACTTGTTTGCGCCATCTATTCCTTGGCCATCATCATCATCGCTCATTCTTATGATATGGCCTAGCCAACGCAATCGCTGCATCTCGATACGTTTAACAATATTGATGTCGTTGTACAGCAGATACAGCTCGTGGTTCATGTGACGTCGATATTCACCGTCAACACAGATTGGTCCGTAGATGTTTCGAAGAATTTTTCTCTCAAACACACCAAGCACTGCCATGTCTGCTTGCGCAAGTACCCAGGCTTCGGAGCCATACATCAGCACGGGTAGTATCAGTGTTTTGTGGAGCGTTATTTTTGTTTGACGAGATGTGGCTTTGTTTTTAAACTGCTAACTTAAACCAAAGTAGCATCTGTTGGCCAATACAATACTTCTTTTTATTTCACAACTGATGTCGTTTGTTGTGTTTACGGAGGTGCCGAGGTAGACGAAGTCTTTTACTACCTCAATATTATAGGAACCAACTTCAACAGTCGGTCCGAGCTCAATGGACGCATTGCGCGTCTACACCATCAACTCGGTCTTCTCACCGTTTACCGCCAGACCCACTTTAGAAGATTCTCCTTCGACCTTTATAAAGGTATCAGTTACTTCTTTTACTGATCGGCCCATGATGTCTATATCATCAGCATAAGCAAGTAACATGTGACTATTGGTGTAGATTGTGCCACTTCTTTTGACGTTTGCCTCTCGTATAACCTTTTCTAGCAGGATGTTGAAGAGGTCACACGAAAGGCTGTCTCCTTGTCTGAAACCTTTTTTTGGTACCAAACTCTTCGGAGAGGTTCTTTCCTATTTTAACTGAGGACCTCGTGTCAGTTAAAGTCATTTTACAAAGCCGGAAGAGCTTTGCGGGGACACCAAATTCAGACATGGCTTGGAATACCTTTGAACGCAGCGGGCTGTCGAAGGCTGCTTTATAATCGACAAAAATGTGGTAGATGTCGATCTGCATCTCTTGGGTCTTCTCCAGGATTTGCCGCAGGGTAAATATCTGGTCAATGGTGGACTTGCCAGGTCTAAAGCCGCATTGGTATGGTCCAATTATCTCGTTGACCATAGGCTTTAGTCGTTCGCGCAATATCCCTGCTTTGCTGGGATACCAAATTCAGACATGGCTTGGAATACCTTTGAACGCAGCGGGCTGTCGAAGGCTGCTTTATAATCGACAAATGGTGGTAGGTGTCGATCTGCATCTCTTGGGTCTTCTCCAGGATTTGCCGCAGGGTAAATATCTGGTTAATGGTGGACTTGCCAGGTCTAAAGCCGCATTGGAATGGTCCAATTATCTCTTTGACCATAGGCTTTAGTCGTTCGCGCAATATCCCTGACACTATCTTTATCAGTTACCAAATTACCTTGCTGGTCTCTACAGGAGGATGTGCCTGTACCAAAGCCATCAGTTTGATGCTTGACTCTTTGGTAGAATTTTCGGACTTAATTCTGGTTCCTGTACATCTCGATTTTTTCACACTCCCGCTTTTCCATCTCTCTCTTTTTCCTGCGGAAAAGACGTTTCTCCTCTCTCCTTTTCTCCCTGTATCTCTCTCGTGCGCTACGCGTTGCTACGGATTGTAAAGTAGCCCTATATGCCGCATTTTTCTTTTCGGTGGCAGCACGACACTCCTGATCATACCATGGATTCCTTGGTGAAGGTCTCTGGTATCCAAGTATGTATTTTGCGGCTGTTTGCATGGATTGGGCAATGCTTTGCCATTGCGCTGATATGTTATCGGGATAAGGAGTGCTTTGATTAAGCAATTGGGCTAGTTGAGTGGAATATGCTGTGGCTATCTGTTGTGATTGCAGCTTACCGATGTCTAACTTTCGTGCTGTGTCTGTTCGTACTTTGTTTGCTACGTTTAAGCGGGTGCGTACCTTTGCTGCAACAAGGTAGTGGTCCGAATCAATGTTTGCGCGTCGGAACGATCGTACATCCAACACGCTCGATGAATGTCTTCCATCTATCACAACATGATCAATTTGGTTTCTTATTTTCTGATCTGGAGACAGCCAGGTGCCCGTATGTATATCGAGATGATTAAATCTGGTACTGCTAACTACCATGTTTTTTGCAGCTGCAAAGTCTATCAGCCTCATACCATTGTCAGATGTGGAGACTGAATTTCCCGACTGTTGAGCCAAAGATATTCTCCTTTCCAATTTTGGCATTAAAATCGCCTAGAATGATTTTAATGTCATGGGCAGGGCAACGGTCATATGTTTCTTCTAAGCGCTCGTAAAATATATCTTTGGTCTGTTCTTCCTTTTCTTCATTGGGAGCATGAGCGCAAATAAAGCTGATGTGGAAGAACTTAGCTTTTATTCGAATTGCAGCAAGTCTTTCATTCACTGGGGTGAAGCTGGATACCAGATGTTTTAGTCTCCGACTAACTACGAATCCACAACCAAACTCATGCTTTACGTCATGGCAGCTATAATACAGTGCGTCACCTTTAGGTGTTGTTGTGACGCCTTTCCCAATCCATCGTATTTCCTGTATGGCAGTAATATCGGCCTTGTACTTTTCAAGTACGTCTGCCAATGCGAAGACTGCACCTTCTCTATAAAGAGTGCGAACATTCCAGGTGCAGATTCGCAGATCATGGTCCTTAAAACGTTTGCGGGGTTCGTCAACTTTAGAGGGGTTTGTTTTTCTTTTCTTTCGTTTTTTCATAGTAGACTGTTTTTTCTAGGGGAGGGTTACTAACCTGACGCCCAAACCCAAGTTTTTAACGTTCTTATGGGTGAACGCGCGGCACATGTTAGCTCACTAACTTTAACGGGCGTTAAAGGCAGTTCCTCAGGTGACACCACGGGGAGGTCAGTGTCCACTTGAGATGAAAGAGGGACCAAGATAAATCCTGGGCTTTGCCATGTTAAAACCGGTCAGGACCGTTGCTTGGTATCTTCTATCCCCTACGTCACCAAACTCTAAAACCCCCCCTAATAATTTATTATTGGAGAATAGCATTTCATTTGCGTAGCCGATACTTAATTCTATACTGTCAATTCTATACTGTCAATCACACAGGCTGAGGGTATATCTCTGTCGGCCAAGCCGACTGATTCTTTTTTACTTGTTTTGAAAACAAATCGCAGTTTCGTAGTGTTGAAAGTATCCAGCGTAAACATTCTAACCAAAAAATTAGAATGTTATCACAACGATTATCCGCCAAAGACGTAATCACAAATGCATCACGGCGCCATTTTTGGTGCGGTCAAAGGACAAAATGTAATCTTTTGTAAGTGGCCTTCTACTGGATCCGAGAAATGGCCTTATACAGGGTTTAAACGCAAAGTATCAACACCGACACGGCGTACGTAAAAATACTTTATGAAACATTTCCAATGGTTTCGTTTCGTATTTTCCATAGCAAGAATACAAAACGAAACGTTTACCGAACTCGCTGTTTTGTTTCGTTTTGTTTACATTCGTGAGTGCGAATAAAACAAATAGCGAAAAGTTCTCAATTCCACACCAACAGATAGAAAACGAAAAAGTTCAAAACACATGAACGATTCAAAGAATGATTCGTTTGGTGGTTAAAAAAATCAAGCGTAGTATCCCAGCTAACATTTTTTTCCGAATTCGGAACGAAACTCTGCACAAGTTTCCGATGCCGAATTCGTTTCGAAATCGGAACAATATTGGGTGAATGTGCCCACGAATTCGGAAAGTTTTGTCGGAAAAAAATCTGAAGGAACATTAGAGTTTCTTTCTGAATTCTGAACGAATTCGAAAAAATACACGAATGAAAAAGGGAAATTTTAAGGGAATTTCCGATTTTCTGCACGATTTCGGAAAAAAACTCTAAAGGAACTTTCGAAAATGGACAGAAAATAATATGAATTTCGGATACTTTTTCAGAATATCGAAACAAATTCTGATGTTTGATCCGAAATTCGGAAAATTATCGGATGTTTGATCTGATATTTGGAAAATTATTGAACGTTCGATCCGATAGTCGTCAAAAATCGAAATATTTCGAAAGTTTTATTCGAAAATCGTAACAAATTCTGTTGATTTTTACGAAATTCGGAAAATTTTCGGATGTTTGATGCAAACTTCTCAATATGTAATTACTTTCTTTATTTGTTTACCTTTATAAATTGGGTTTATTTAGTTAATCGAAAAAAAAAAACGAATCCAGTCAAGAGAATGTGCAGATCACTCGGAAAAAAAGGTTAGGAAATCTCGGAAAAAACTGATACCACTTTTGTGGACATAGGCATTTTAGGAAATTTATGTATGTTTGGAGCAACGAGTAAAAAAGTATCAGTTGGCTTTGCCGACAGACATATACCCTCAGCCTGTGTATATTGAAACAATTTTTTCCCAAAATACGCATTTATTTAGGGGGTTTTAAAAATTTTGGACTTTGAACCGACAAGTATGTTGATTAGGATTAAAGATCAAAAGTTTTGCGGAGGAGATACTAAAAGGAGTGGATCGACATTGACCGTTATGGAAGTGGATCTCCAGCCACAACATATGGTGCCATAGGGGTTTTTACACTCTTCGGGCTGTTTGCTCAAGAAGTATGGACTTGCCCCTAAAAAGCTTTTACCATCGTAATTGAGGCAGCGAATGCAAGTTGTTTCAACATAAACTGATTCGATATCAGGTCTTAAAGTGAACTTATCCGAAATTTTGTGTGGGAGGAAACGGATGAAGTGGACAAATATAGTCTATATTTGAACCTGATCTATATCTGGTAGATATATTAGGATGTGTAAAGTATAGACCAATTCGGCCACTCCCTTCAAGAGTTACCGTACGAACAATTTTTCCGAACATTTTTGAACTTTTGTGGGGGAGGTACCTGAAGGAGTGGACCGATATGGCTTATATTCGAACTTAAACTATGTTTGGACAAAATATTACTAAGGCCAAATTTTGAACCCAATCGGCATATCCGTTCGAGATATATCTTACGCTCCAACCACTACACGCGGTGTCATAGGGGTTTTCTGCACCTTTCAGGCTATTTTCTCAGGAAGTATGGACTTGCCCTTGATCAAACTTGTACCGTCGTATGGAGGGCAGTGAATACAAGTTGCTAAAACAAATATCAAAGCGATTCGAGAGATGGTCCTAAACTGAACATTTCCGAAATTTTGTGTGGGAGGTACCCGAACGAGTGGACCGATTGAGTCCATATTGAAACCTTATTTAATTCTGGTACATATTTCACGATGGGCAAAGTATGTACCAAATCGGTTACTCCCTTCAAGAGTTATCGTGTGCACAAATTTTCCGAACATTTTCGAACTTTTGTGGGGGAGGTACCGGAAGGAGTGGATAGCCCATCTTCAAACTTAAACTAAGTTTGGGTAAAATATTACGAAAGCCGAAATTTGAACCGAATCGGTTTATCCGTTCGAGAGTTATCGTGCGCTCCAGCCAGACAGACAGACGGACATTGCTCAATCGACTCCAAATTGTCTGAAACACATTTCGTCCAAACATACTTGGGGTCTAAAACCATTATTTCGATGAGGCACCCTTATGAAAGTGTATATGGCGAAAAACAAAAATTTTTTACAATCGATGAATCCGAGTTTCACCCTTTCAGAATTCGCGAACTGTTAACATATTCTATATAGTATGATATACATTCTTTAAACTGAAGTGTTTTAGGAGGAATCCCATAAGGTCGACCATTAAAATTAATTTACGTGGAAGCTGTGTTGGCATCAATGTAGAAAAATAGGTAAAAATGGGTTGAAGCCAACAAGTTATTTTATGCTCCCTTCCGATTTTAGGCTTAACCTTAGATTTTATAGACATATGCCCAAAGAAAGACTCAAAGAATACTTCATGGGCAATAAGATACTAGTGTATCATTTTTCGATATATCCACTGCATCCACCTAAAATTGATGCTAACATTTTGAAGCCGGAATTTCGGGGTTTTTTGAATTGTTTTAATAATTCGGACGCGCAACAAGATAATATTCAAAACTCACATTAGGATTATAAAACTCTTGATTCTACGTCGTTTAATGCATATCTCATGAGTGTGCTCCTTACAGCATCCTAGTAATTGGAGTCTAAAGGCCAATATTTGATGCGTGATTTTTTTTAAAAAACCTATTTTTTGCGTTTAAAATTTACAAGTGCCATTCAATTTCCTTTGTACCCCGCGTGAATTTAGTTTTTTTACGCGACGGATTTAATGAGACCTTCCGCGATCGAATCCATCCACTAAAACCGCGGATATAGATACCCTGAAAATAGGAAAATCAGCAAAATATTATTTCGACAAATCCGCGTACTAAACCGCGATTTTCTTGAAATTATTTTACGTAAATGGAATACTTTATACGCGATTATAATATTTGCGAAAACGCGTGTCATAAATTACAGAGATTCGCGTGTAATATGGGTTTTTCACCAAAAATAGAATGTGGAGGCACATCCGCGGTTCTTGAAGAATCTAATTAAAATTTGTATATTTGGACGTATTTTTGATAGGCGCTGACGAAACCGGATGCGCATCAAAATCGTATGCACATTGCGCGACTTTTACCAACTTTAAGGTTTTTTGCAGTGTATGATGCAACTGGCGGCACACAATGGCCCCTGAGTGAAACATCGAAATATGCATAAATTTTGACAGAGATTGATTCGCTGTATCCAAAAACGGATGCGCATCAACCGACTTAAACTAATTCGCGAATAACAGGCTTTTTAATTATAATATTAATTGAATGATTGTAATTTCAATATTACTCTTAATTTCATACCCTTATAAGTTATCACAGTAATCAGTTAAACTCTCGCGATGGTAAACCATATGTTTTGATGAAGTTTTAACTGTATACATTCATTATTCTATGGGATTTTAGCAAAATAGTTGGAGAACTCCCAAATATTTTTTTCCAATTTTTAGAATCAAACCAAAAAAATATTTGCAACAATATTTTCCAACAATAAGTTTTTATCTTTTGTTGTTGCTATAATATGCAATTTACGTACCCAATCTCTATAAATTTGGTATCATATTTTTCTACGCATTGTCTAGATTCCGCATATATTCTTTAATTTATTTTTTGAGGGTTTGTACGGATTCTGGGACAGGATAATTTGGATTTACTTCAAAATTTTTTTATTATTTGTTGACTTTCCGCGAAAATAATAATAAATTTAATAACTATTTAAACATCTACGAATAGATATGGACTGCTGTTAACGATTTATGCATACATTTTCTCATAACAACAAAAAAGATATTTTTAAATATTTTTTCTTTATATGAGAATAAAAACCGCTATAACTTTTGCGCGCATCATCCACTTTTGTGAACGCGAACAGATTTGAAACCGGATTTTTTCCTTTACCTCTGTACCAAAAATCGTAGATGTGCTCGTAAAAAAAATGTTTAATTTTTTTCAAATGGAATTGTAAAGGAATTTTGTTATTCGCCATATACCCTTCATAGCCTAAAGGCTGAGGGTATAAAAAGGTTATCCATTTGAGAGCTACCATGCGCACCAATCAGCCAAACACACGAGCGGACAGGACTAAATCGAATCCAAATTTCTTTTTAATATACTTGGGGTCTAAAACAATTTCAATGAGGCATATTTTCGATCGTACATACATATGCCCTCGTTAACGTAAATGCAAAAAAAATAAAAAAAAGACAACACCCTCTGCGTAATGAAGGCGATATTTCCATGTAAAATATCTCTACAAATTATGTCCAAATTTAATCCATTTTGTCATAAAATAACAAAAACAAAACATCCATCCATCCATATATCAATTAAGGATATCTTAATTGTTTGTGAAAACAGTATAACCGAAACATATGGTGCTAATGTTATTATCTGAAAAAAATCATCAGTTATGTCTGAGACAACTAACAGGTGGCTTCCTAAACGTTGGACGATTGCAAAGAACAAAAATTGTCAAAACAATGACAATATTGATGATAATCGAAAGTCCTCTTTGTCAAGGCAATCATAAATAGCACAAAATAAATCCAATTTTCAGAATATTGTAGATGATAACCGATAAGGATAGAGAGATGATTCCATATTTGATTGTCAATATGAATGCAAACAAAAACAAAGAACACAGAAACGGGGTTGTTGTATCATCCAGCATTTGCGGGGATTTCCTTGCTATGCGCACAGAAAAACGGATGGAGGTAAATTTGGAAATCACGATAAGCTACAAAATAAAACGCCACTCATTACAACAAAACACAAAACAAGTGGCATCAAAAACGTAGAATTCATTCAACCATGCACACGTTTATTGTACGAGTTCATCCTACTTCATGCGAAAAAGGGAGAAAATGGCGAACTCGTGCCACATTGTCAAGTGTTTGTTGCTGTTTACCGGGAATCTGCACATGTTTCTCATTTGTTGTTGTTGTTGAGATTATATCTCCGGAAGCCATATCGACAAACATAAGCAAAGAATAAAAACACGGAATCAACAATGTTATCAAATACTCGGAAAAGGCACTTGTAGGGTTTGTCAGATTGGATTCATTCATTGATGATGCTGATGGCGAACCTGATTGTAACCCAATGATAAATCAATAAAATTAATAACAAAAGAGAATTGAGAAACCTTTTTTAAATAGTGGAATACATTATCGAAAAAATCAAGTGGAATATCTTTATAAATCTTTATAAATCAATTGTTTATTGCTTTTATTATTTATTTGTTCAGTTTTATGATTGGACTGTAGATTTACAGTAGTCTACATGAAATATCTGTCTTAAATAGGAATAAAAGAATATCGTCTGCTACGTACGAAAAGGTCAAAGTTCTATTTTTAGAAATTTTTCAGAGGAAGAAAAACCATTCCACCGTTTTCTGTATTAAAGAAAAGCAGTATTCTTTGTTTATTTATTCCGCTTCAATATTTGTACTTTATTTGATCAAATTCCGTCACGTTTGGGAGATAATTGGATGTCTTTGGACTTGCGACACTTTCCTTGTACAGTTTTGTATTTTTCCTGGGACTTACGACCTTTTCCTTCAATTTACGTATTTTTTAACATAAAATACTTATACTTTACTCAACAATGTGGAAAGGGTATTTATTATAGGTTTGTTTTGTCCAATATTCATGTAATATCGCGAAGTATTCGACGCAGATGGAAGATACCAAGGAACGGACCTGACCGGCTTTAACATGGCAAAGCCCAGGATTTATCTTGGTCCAGCTTTCATCTCAAGTGGACACTGACCTCCCAGTGGTGTCACCTGGGAAACTGCCTTCAACACCCGTTAAAGGTAGTGAGCTAACATGTGCCGCGCGTTCCCCCATAAGAACGTTAAAAACTTGGGTTTGGGCGTCGGGTTGTTAACCCTCCACTAGAAAATGCAGCCTACTATGAAAAACGAAAGAAAAGAAAAACAAACCCCTCTAAAGTTGACGAACCCCGCAAACATTTTAAGAAGCAGATTTAAGCATCTCGATATTCATAAGGGCACCTGGCTGTCTCCAGATCAAAGAACAATAAATCAAATTGATCACGTTGTGATAGATGGAAGACATTCATCGAGCGTGTTGGATGTACGATCGTTCCGAGGAGCAAACATATGTAGATTCGGACCACTACCTTGTGGCAGCAAAGGTACGTACCCGTCTAAACGTTGCAAATAAAGCACGAACAGATACAACACGGAAGTTGGACATCGGTAAGCTGCAAAAACATCAGATTGCCACAGCATATTCCACTCAACTTGCCCAATTGCTTAATGAAAGCACTCCTCGTCCCGATAACATATCAGCACAATGCAAAATATTGCCCACCCCATGCAAACAGCCGCAAAATCCATACTTGGATATCAGAGACCAAGGAATTCATGGTATGACCAGGAGTGTCGTGCTGCTACCGAAGAGAAAATGCGGCATATAGGGCTATTCTACAATCAGTAGCAGGAAATAGAGAGAATGGAAAGGCAGGAGTGTGAAAAAATCGAGATGTACTGGAGCCAGAATGAAGTCCGAAAGTTCTACCAAAGAGTAAAACATCAAACTGATGGCTTTGGTATAGGCACATCCTCCTGTAGAGACCAGCAAGGTAATCTGTTAACTGATACAAATAGTGTGTTCAGGTTATGGAATGAACATTTTTCCAAACTGTTGGAATTCTATAGTAGCGATGACGGCGAAGATACCACGGATCCAATGGTATTGATGGTGTATACCGCCCAGCCAGGATGAGCTGTTCAAAACCAGAGGAGACACTGTGAAAAGGTGTATGCATCTGCAAATTTGCACCTTCTGGTAGGAAGAACGCGTACCCGACGATTGGAACGTGAGCATCCTATGTCTAATCCACAAGAAGGGAGATAAGACTATGTGCTCCAATTACAGGGGCATATGTCTGCTCCCTATTGCATATAAGATAGTATCCGGCATATTGTGTGAGATACTAAAGCCTATGGTCAAAGAAATTGCGAAAGTGCGGCTTTAGACCGGGCAAATCCACCATTGGCCAGATATTTACCTTGAGACATATCCCAGAAAAGACCCTAGAAATGCAGATCGACACCTCCCATCTTTTCGTCGGTTATAAAACAGCCTTCGACAACACTATAGGTTCAAAAGTGTTGCAAGCCATGTCTGATTTTGGTATTCCTGCAAAGCTCATTCGGCTTTGTAGAATGACATAAACGGATACTCGGTCCTCGGTTAAAATAGGAAAGAACCTCTCCGAAGAGTTTATTACCAAAAGAGGTTTCAGACAAGGAGACATCCTTGCGGAAGAAGGTCATACGAGACGCGAAGGTCAAAAGAAGGTGGAAAGGAAAGGGAATCTGCTAAAGGGGGTCTGGCGGGTAAACGGCGAGAAGACCAAGTTGATAGTGTCGACGCGCAATGCGTCCATAGAGATCGGGCCAACTGTTGACGTTGGCTCCTATCATTTTAAGGTAGTAAAGGACTTCGTCTACCTCGGTACCGCAGTAAACACAACCAACAACATCAGTTGTGAAATACGAAGAAGAATAGTGTTGGCCAACAGATGCTACTTCGGTCTGAGTAAGCAGTTTAGGAATAAAGCCACATCTCGTCAAACAAAAAACAACGCTTTACAAAACACTGATACTACCCGTGCTGATGTATGGTTCCGAAGACTGTGTACTTGCGCAAGCAGACAAGGCAGTGTGTTTGAGAGAAAAATTCTTCGAAAGATCTATGGACCAATCTGCGTTGATGGTGAATATCGACGTCGTATGAACCACGAGCTGTATCTGCTATACAACGACATCCGTATAGATAAACGTTTTGAGATGCAACGACTGCGTTGGCTAGGCCATATCATAAGAATGAGCGATGATGAACCCGCTAAAAAGGCGTATGAATGCATGCCACATGGCGGTGCGCGCAGAATTGGCAGGCCTAAGCTTAGATGGAGCAAATAAGTGTATGAAGAGACGAAAAGGCGCGGTATTCCAGAAAGCGAAGCAGTAAACAGAGATAATTGGATATCTTTTCTTAGTTCGGCTTATAGAACAAATGTTCTGTAATGGGCCACCTAAGTACTAAGTTCTGTGTAATTACGATAAGGTTCGACAACTCCAATGCAGTTATTGCATTATTAAATTTTTGAGGTTAAGTCTTCCACGGATCCGAAAAGTTGAGTTTAAAAAATGTATCCCCATTTGGCTTGCATTTAAAACCAAGCACGCGTGTTTTTAAAACCGTTACATTAGCATCGCCTTTTCTACATTTTTCCGTAGTTTTAAACAATTTAATTTTAAAACTTTTATGATCCAAATACATAACTTCGTACGGCTCGGGCTTAGGGTAGGCTGCTTTGCAAATACCAATATATTGGGATGGGATATCAATATCTTTATTTTTCAAGGTGCGACCGATTTCTAGAGTTTTTTTGTTTCTAGAGTTTGTTCCTCAATTAAAAAAGTTCATATGCTTGCAAACTCTTCTGCACTCAAACCACTATCCGCCTCATCCCTCAGAAAACAATAGGCTTTTTGATTTTTATACCCTCAGCATTTATGCTAACGAGGGCATGTATACTTTCATACGGGCAAAATGTGCCTCATCGAAATAGTGGTTTTAGACCCCAAGTATGTTTGAACGAAATGTGTTTCAGACAATTTGGAGTCGATTTAGCCATGTCCGTCCGTCTGTCTGTCTGACTGGCTCGAGCGCACGATAACTCTCGAACGGATCAACCGATTCGGTCCAAAATTTGGCTTTCGTAATATTTTGTCCAAACTTAGTTTAAGTTCGAAGATGGGTTATATCGGTCCACTCCTTCCGGTACCTCCCCCACAAAAATTCGAAAATGTTCGGAAAATTTGTGCCCACGATAACTCTTGAAGAGGGTAAGCGATTTGGTCCATACTTTGCACATCGTGAAATTTCTACCAGACTTAGATGAGGTTACAATATGGACTCAATCAGTCCACACCTTCGGGTACCTCCCACACAAAATTTCGGAAAAGTTCAGTTGAGGACCTGCTCTCTAATTGCTTTGATTTTTGTTGTAGGAACTTGTATTCACTGCCCCCCATACGACGGTACAAGTTTCATCAGGGGCAAGTCCATACTTCCTGAGAAAATATCATGAAATGTACAAAAAAAAAACCCTATGACACCGTGTGTAGTGGTTGGAGCGCAAGATAACTCTCAAACGGACCTGCCGATTCCGTCCAAAATTTGGTCTTCATAATATTTTGTGAAAACTTAGTTTAAGTTCGAAGATAAGCCATGTCGGTCCACTTCTTCAGGTACCTCCCTCACAAAAGTTAAAAAAATGTTCGGAAAAGTTGTGCGCACGATAACTTTTGATGGGAGTGACCGATTTGGTCCATACTTTACACATCCTAATATATCCACCAGATATAGGTCCTTCGGGTACCTCCCACACAGAATTTTGGCTAAATTCACTTTAAGACCTGCTCTCGAATCACTTTGATTTTGGTTGAAGCAATCTGCATTCGCTGCCTCAATTACGACAGTAAAAGTTTTTTCAGGAGCAAGTCCATACTTCTTGAGAAAACTGCCCGAAAGTTCTAAAAAGTCCCAATGGCACCATATGTAGTGGCTGGAGAGCTCGAACCGAATACTGCGTTCGTCCACACTTTGGATATCGTAATATTTATTCGAATATTATATGAAATTTTAAGGTAGTTCCTTTAGGTACACTCCTTTCGGTACCTTTACCACAGAAGTTCGAAAATGGTACGCGCGATATCACATAGACGTAGCAATCGATTTGGTCCAAACTTTGGATTTCTAAATGTTGTCGAAACATAGTTTATGTTCAAATTTGGGCTATATCTGTCCAATCCTTGGAGTACCACCCACACAAATGTTCAACATTTTTGTGTGGGTAAGGGTCTGTTCGAGGATCCTTTGGACATTGTTACCGAAGGTTTTCCAAGTGGCCCTGTTAACAGCGATATTATGTTTTTCGTAGGCTAGTATGGTAAAAAGCCCCTTTAATCCTATCCATATTTTTGTCGTTTTTTTTTTTTTTTTTTGATAAAAATATTTCAATCCACACAGGCTCCGTCGGCAAAGCCGACTAATACCTTTTTAATTGTTATACCCTCAGCATTTATGCTAACGAGGGTATATACACTTTCATATGGGCAAAATGTGCCTCATCGAAATAATGGTTTTAGACCCCAAGTATGTTTGGACGAAATGTGTTTCAGACAAATTGGAGTTGATTTAGCCATGTCCGTCCGTCTGTCTGGCTGGCTGGTGCGCACGATAACTATCGAACGGAGCAATCGATTCGGTCCAAAATTTGGCTTTCGTAATATTTTGCCCAAACTTAGTTTAAGTTCGAAGATGGGTTATATCGGTCCACTCCTTCCGGGACCTCCCCCACAAAAGTTCGAAAATGTTCGGAAAATTTGTGCGCACGATAACTCTTGAAGGGAGTAACCGATTTGGCCCACACTTTGTACATCGTGAAAGTTCTACTAGACTTACATGAAGTTTAAATATGGACTCGATCGGTCCACTCCTTCGGGTACCTTCCACACAAAATTTCGGAAAAGTTCAGTTTGTAGCAACTTGTATTCGCTGTCCGCCATACGACGGTACAAGTTTCATAAGGGGCAAGTCCATACTTCCTGAGAAAATAGCATGAAATGTACAAAAAAAGCCCTTATGACACCGTGTGTAGTGGTTGGAGCGCAAGATATATCTCGAACGGATCTGCCGATTCGGTCCAAAATTTGGCCTTCCTAATATTTTGTTCAAACTTAGTTTAAATTCGAAGATAAGCCATATCGGTCCACTGCTTCAGGTACCTCGTCCACAAAAGTTTTAAAACATTCGGAAAAATTGTGCGCACGATAACGTTTGTAGTGGTCCATACTTTACACATCCTAATATATCTACCAGACCTCCTAATATACCTAATATATCTACCGGGTACCTCCCACACAAATTTTCGGACAAGTTCACTTTAAGACCTGCTCTCGAATCACTTTGATTTTTGTTGAAGTAACTTGCATTCGGTGTCTCAATTACGACGGTAAAAGTTTTTTCAGGGGCAAGTACATACTTCTTGAGAAAACAGAAAGTTGTAAAAAACCCTATGGCACCATATGTAGTAACTGGAGCGCACTCGAACTGATCAACCGATTTGGTCCAAAATTTGGCTTTCGTCAGCAAGCAATACCGAAAATGAGCAATACCGGTCCACAACTTCCGGTACTTCCCCCAATATTTAAAAAATGTATCTAAAATGGTATGCATGATATCTCTTGAACGGGCAACAAATTTAGTTTAAATTCTTAGGGTACCTCCGCCATAAAAGTTCAACTTTGTGTCTATGTTGAAGTTAAGGGTCTGTTCAAAGATTCCTTGGAAATGTATACCGATGCTGTTCGTTGTGGTCCTATTTACAGCGGTATTATGTTTTACGTGGACAAAGTTATACGATAACATACTGAAATGCCTAATGGGAGCGATATCGATCGAAAAGATATGACTCCCAAAATAAGATCCACCTCCATTATGGAATATGTGGGTCCATTCATTTAAGTACCTCCTTCGCAACACTTTAATCCTAATCCATATTTTTTGTCGGCAAGTTCAAAAGTTTAAAAAGAGCCACAAAATTCTGAAAAGATCATAAATTCATTCCATCTGTCCGTAGATGAACATTTCAATTCACATAGGCTGAGGGTATAATCTCTGTCCGCAAAGTCGACTGATACTTTTTACTGGACCACCATGAGGAGTTTTGTCTTGCAAAAATATTAAGCAACAAATCATTATTGTTTAGCCTACTGGTTATGCAGAAGGTAGCTTGCTTACATTACTTTGTAATGGTTCGGCTCATGTGTATCCCAAATTTAAACTGAGATACTCACCTAATTAACCTTTTAAATAAAACACTTGAACTGTCAATTTTATGTAGTAAAAACGTCTAATTTATTCGTTGTTATAATTATTTGATGTTTTTTTCTTGATACATTTTTAAGTAAATTTTCAAGTTTTTTTCTTGTATTTCGTTAACGTCAACATAGTTACTTTGTTGTTGTTGTTGTTTTGTTTTGCACCTAAAGTTACATAAATAAAAATAATTTCTAATAGTAATTAATGTAATGATGTATGTCTGTATGTATGTACGTAATGATATGTGTGTGAGTCTAAAATAGAACTAAAAAAGTAACAATGTAAGAAAGAAAAGAAAGACGATGGGTTAAACAAATTGAAGGCACTATAATTGCGGAATTGCTTAGTCGGCAGTACCTTCAACAATCGTGATAATGATAATGACAATGACGACGATGATAATAATGACTTTGATGATTATAATAACGAACGACACGACAACTACAAAACGAGACTAGTAGTCAAATAGGAAGACTAGAGTTGCTTTCCTATTTTGTTTGTTTTGGTATTCAAAAGAAATAATTATTGCAAATCACTAGAAATAGTTTTTTTTTTTTAAATTAAGTCTAATTAATTAATAATAGTTTTAGTTTGTTTTTATGATTTGTTTTCTTTGTTGTTATAAAAAACGCATTTGAATGCGATCGTAATATTAGGTTTAGTTTTATTTTACTGTTGTTGTTGGTTTGTTGAAATGATTCGTTTAATTGGGTGTGAGGCCTACAGGTGGTTGGTGGGGGGAGATTTCCAAGGGAGGAAAGTTCAAGTCTATTTTCTTTTTTTGTGTTGTTGTTTTGCTTTGGTTTTCTCATGAGAAATATCTTAAAATCTACGGTTGTTGTGCGATTGATGGTGTTGCTGTTGCTGAGGATGCTGAGTATTATGTCTAGAACCAGTTGAGCAGGATGATGATGAAGCGGCACCGCCTCCGCCGCCACTTCCTCCCGTTCTTCTACTCGAACTACCTTTCGACGATGATGCCGATGAGGAACTAGGATTATTTAGTCGCTTCCTCTCCTGGGCATAGTAACAGAATATACAAAAGCCATTTTGTGGTGTGGTACATCAAATGTTTGTGGGACTACGTGAGGTGGACTGGGTGCGATAACGTGAATTGGATCTGCAAAGAAGGGAAAACAAGAATTTATTTTAGACAAAATTTGTTGAAAGCATACATCAAGTAAAGAAAATTTGCCCTTAACCATGTCCCTCAAAGAGGTCTTCTAGATAAAAGAAGACCCTTTAGGAGGACTTCTATAATCGTGAGACAATTTAAGATGTCTTCCATAGACTGGAAGATCCTTTAAGAGGTGTTCTATAAAATTGAGGTATAGCAAATGAGACTTCTATAGAACAGAAGTCATTCAAGAGGTCTTCTACAGAACAGAAGATTCTTTAAGAGGTCTTATTTTGAGTAGAAGACCCTGAAAGAGGTCTTCTATAGAAGGGAACACCCTTCAAAACGTCTCCTATATAATAGAAGACCCTTCAAGAGGTCTTTTATAGAATAAAAGATTCTTCAAGAGGTCTTTCATAGAATAGAAGACCCATCAAGAGGTCTTCTATAGAACAGAAAACACTTCAAGAGGTCTTCAATAGAATAGAATAACTTTCAAGAGATCTTCTATAGAAAAGAAGACACCACAAGAGGTCTTCTATAGAATAGAAGATCGTTCAAGAGGTCTCCTATAGAAGAGAAGACCCTTTAAGAGATCTTTTATAGAAAAAGAGACCCTTCAAGAAATCTCCTATAGAATTGAAGACCCTTCAAGAGGTCTTCTATAGAAGAGAAGACCCTTTAAGAGGTCATCTATAAAATAGAAGACACTTCAAGAGGTATTTTATAGAATATAAGACTTTTCAATAGATCTTCTATAGAACAGATACCCTTCAAGAGGTCTTCTGTATAAGGGAAGACCCTTCAAGAAGTCTTCTATAGAAGAGAATACCCTTTAAGAGTTTTTTATAGAATAAGAGACACTTCAAGAGGTCTTCTATAGACTTGAAGACCCTTCAAGGGATCTCCTATAGAAGAGAACACCCTTTAAGAGGTCATCTATAAAATAGAAGACCCTTCAAGAGGTCTTCTATAGAATAGAATACCTTTCAAGAGATCTTCTATAGAACAGAAAACCCTTCAAAGGGGTCTTCTATAGAAGTGAAGACCCTTTAAGAGGTCTTTTCTGGAATAGAAGACCCTTTAAGAGGTCTTTTTTAGAATTGAAGACTCTTTAAGAGGTCTTTTATATAATAAAAGACCCTTCAAGAGATCTTCTATAGAATAGAAGACCCTTTAAGAGGTCTTCTATAGAATAGAAGACCTTCCAATAGGTCTTCCATAGCACAGAAGAAACTTCAAGTGGTTTTCTATAGATTAGCCGACCATTTAAGAGGCCTTCTATAGAATAGAGGACCCTTTAATAGGTATTCTATAGGATAGAAAATCCATCATGAAGTATACTAGAGAAAAGAAGAACTTCAACAGGTCTTCTATAGAAGAGGAAATCCTTTAAGAGGTCTTTTATAGAATAGATGACCCTTTAAGAGGTATTCTATAGGATACAAAATCGTTCATGAAGTCTTCTATAGAAAAGAAGACCCTTCCAGAGGTCTTCTATAGAAAGGAAGACCATTTACGACGTCTTCTATAGAAGATAATAAAGGTCTTTCATAAAATAGAAGACCCTTTAAGAGGTCTTATATAGAATGGAAGACGCTTTAAAAGGTCTTCTATAGAATATAAGATCCTTCAAGAGGTCTTCTATAGAATAAATGACCCTTCAAGAGGTCTTCTATAGAACAGAAAACACTTTAACAGGATTTCTATAGAATAGAAGACACTTTAACAGGTCTTCTATAGAATAGAAGACACTTTAACAAGTGTTATATAGAAGACCCTTCAAGATGTCTATTATAGAATAGATGACCCTTTAAGAGGTCTTTCATAGAATAGAAGACCCTTCAAGAAGTCTTCTGTAGAATAGAAGGCCTTTTAAGAGGTCATCTATAGAACAGAAGAACCTTTAAGAGGTCTTCTATAGAATAGAAGACACTTTAACAGGTCTTAAATAGAATAGAAGACCCTTTAAGAGATCTTCTATAGAATAAAATACCCTTTAAGAGGTCTTCAATAGAATAGAAGACCCTTTAAGAGATCTTTTATAGAAGAGAATATCCTTTAAGAGGTCTTCTATAGAATAGAGGACCTTTCAAGAGGGTTTCTAAAGAATTGAGGACCTTACAAGAGGTCTTCTATAGAGGTATTTTATAGAATATAAGACTCCTTCAAGAGGTATATTATAGAATAGATGACCCTTCATGAGGTCTATTATAGAATAGAAGACCCTTTAAGAGGCCTTTTATAGAATAGAAGACCCTTCAAGAGGTCTTGTATAGAATAGAAGACCCTTCAGGAGATCTTCTATAGAATAAAAGACCCTCCAAGAGGTCTTCTATACAACAGAAGACACTTCAAGAAGTCTTTTATAGAAGAGGTCTTCTATAGAACAGAATACACTTCAAAAGGTCTTCTATAGAATAGAATACCCTTTAAGAGGTCTTCTATAGAATAGAAGACCCTTTAAGAGATCTTCTATAGAATTGAAGTCCCTTCAAGAGATCTTCTATAGAAGAGAACACCCTTAAGGAGGTCATCTATAAAATAGAAGACCCTTTAAGAGGTCTTTTATAGAATAGAATACCCTTTAAGAGGTCTTTTATAGAAGAGAAGACTCTTTAGATTAGAAGACCCATTAAGAGATCTTCTCTAGAAGAGAAGACCCTATAAGAGGTTCTATAGAATAAAAGACCTTTGAAGAGGTCTTCTATAGAGTAGAAGACCCTTTAAGAAGCTTTTTATAGAATAGAGGACCCTTCAAGAGGTCTTCTATAGAAGATAATACCATTTAAGAGGTCTTTTATGGAATAGAAGATCCTTCAAGAGATCTTCTATAGAAGAGAAGACCCTTTTATAGAATAGAAGACACTTCAAGACGTCTTCTGCAGAATAGAAGACCCTTTAAGAGGTCTTCTATAGAATAGAAGACACTTCAAGAGGTCTTCTAAGGCATAGAAGACCTTTCAAGAGGTCTTCTATAGAACAGAAGACACTTCAAGAGGTCTTCTATAGAATAGAAGACCCTTTAAGAGATCTTATATAGAATTGAAGACCCTTCAAGAAGTCTTCTATAGAAGAGAAGACCGTTTAAGAGGACTTATATAGAATAGAAGACCCTTCAAGAGGTCTTCTATATAATAAAAGACCCTTCAAGAGGTCTTCTATAGAACAGAAGACACTTCAAGCGGTCTTTTACAGAATATAATACACTTCAAGAGGTCTTCTATAGAAGATAAGACCCTTTAAGATGTCTTGTATAGAATAGAAGACCCTTTAAGAGGTCTTCTATAGAATAGAAGACCCTTCAAGAGGTATTCTATAGAACAGAAGACGCTTCTTGTATAGAATAGTAGACCCTTTAAGAGGACTTCTATAGAATAGACGACCCCTCAAGAGGTCTTCTATAGAAGATGAGAGGTCTTGTATAAAATAGAAGACCCGTCAAGAGGTCTTCTATAGAAGATAAGACGCCTGCAAGACTTATATGAAATAGAAGACCCTTCAAGAGGCCTACGATTTGTGATACCTAACCCATAAACGCATAAAAATATATGCTGGAAACTTTCAATAATTGTCCAGGCCTGGGATTTTCTGTTGGTGTCTCGGTTATTACGATAGCCGAGGAACCCATTTTACATGCGGTTCCAGTCGCACACGTATCCGTTTGCTCTGAATTATCTGCGGTATTTGAATCTTTTGTGAAAAACGATTTGGTCCTCTTCAATTTTGAGACATTTTTCGGGGAATATAAAATGGTAATAAGTGATTTGGAAGTAATTGCTTCCCTTCCTGAAATGTTTTCGCCCAAAGGTGTTATTGGTGTTGTTGCGGTTGATTTCTTTTCCACCACCTTTTTCACTTCATTGACAACTGTAGTGGTGGTACTGGTGCCTCCCGGGATTATTGTGTTGGTGGTCTTATTATTCCCTTCTGTGAAAGATTCTGTAGACTTTTCTTTTGGTTTGACTTTTTTATTTTGTTTAAAGTTGAAGTGCATTTTCGTAGGTGACCTTTCTATTGGAGGAACCGAATTGGGCGTCAAATTGTTCATAGTACATTTAGGTCCACTACACCTCTTATTTTTTTGGTATAGGCATAGGCTGAGGATATTAAACTGTTGGTAAAGTCGACTAATTCCTTTTTTACTTGTTCAAAAAATATTTCTATTAATTGTGGTATGCGGTGGCGTATGACTATTGTCAAAACGTATACAACCCACCAGTCTTCTTTTTGTTCTCCGTCGAAGTGGGTTCTGTAATGTCACCATGTTGTGATCGCATCGTAGATAATAACTACAATTCCTGTAATATTTTATAAGCCAATTCATGTTTGGCCAATTTTCACTTTCATCAAATTTCGGGACCGTGTCAGCCTGCGAAGATTTCTCTTCATGGTGTCCTGTTGATCGGGTAGGTGACCTTGGGCGTCAAATTGACCGCAGTATATTTAGGTCCACCACTTCTTTCATTGTTTTTTTTTTTTTTTTTTTTTTTTTTGTAATGTCTTAGGCTGAGTACATTTAGCTGTCGGGAAAGTCGACTGATTCTATTACTTGTACAATAAATATTTCTTTTAAGTGTGGTACATGGCTGCGTATGACTCTTGTCAAAACGTATACACCCCATGGTACCCATCAATTAAAGAATCATTGCCGCATATAATTTTCTTCCTTAATGTTTGAGTATTAAAATCGAAAACCTTTACAAAATCATTTAAAATTCCCCCAGAATCCGCGTGAAATAAGATTTCTTAAAAAATAATAAATAAATATATTTGTCTTCATTACTCACCTCGATAAACTTGTGGTATAATCCCGTAACGGTGTATTCGTTTCATGTCGATAACTACTAGAACTGCCAGGCTCTAAGAGAGACATAGTACGATGATCATAGGCTCGTATTGGCCTTCGACCCATTGTGGCATATCCATCAATATGGCCAACGGTGGAGGCCAAATTACTGCTAGCCGAGGGGGTACTTGCGCCATTTGCGTGGCTGGTGCTGGATGTGGTGGTGGTGCTGGTGTTATAGGAGAAACGTCTTTTGGGATTATAAGTGTTGTAGTAAGCCGTAGTGGAGGCAATTCCACTACCAGTCTTCAATGAATGACCGGAATCATCTGCCAGGGTGGTTTTATAACGTGACGATAGGATGGCAGTGTGAGGCATAACATCATGTTCGGGGGTATTGTATGAAGAACTACCACCACTGCCGTAACGACGTTCCGATAAGCCAGACGGTGATGTGGGTGCACGTATGTCATTGAGACTTTTACGTGGCCGACCGGGGGTTAGGGTGTATTCATGTGAACTACTGCTGGTGTAGGGTGATTTGTAAACTGGTGGCTTTAGTTCCGTGCCAATGGGACTTAGCTTAAGAGGCCGGAAGAATTCCTGGGTAATGTCTGGTGATCTTGCCCTCTCTTCGGGATATATTTTGTTGGAGGACCGCGTCTTGGCTGCTGCCTGCTGCTCACGATAATATTCACGCACAGCATTGGGTCCCACAATGCTACTCGTCCTCTTGGGTTTCTTTTCGTTGAAGCGACAATAGAAACTGCGCCGCCGTATGCGATCCACAATACTTTCATTGGGATCAGAACTTTCACCATCACGCCGTGTTGGCGAAGAAACCTGGGATGTGCGCGACAGCCTTGACACAGTGGGCGAAGGGGTGGCACCATGCATGCGATAATTATCCTCCGAACACACTGACCAATTGTCGAAATACAATTCCGGTTCCTCGGTGGGGGAACGGAACGTTGAAGTGGAGGCACAGTCTTCTTGATAACTTCTGGAATCCGATGAGTAATTGGCAATATTATCGAATGAGGGTGACATGAGATTGTTGTTTTGATTTATGGTCGAGGAGGAAGGTTCATGACCACTTGTTGTGTTGGAGGTTAGACTACGATATCCCGTGGTTTGGCTTGAGCTGAGTAGAGATGAACTATTGTTGTTGTATGAGGACAGATGTAAATTGTTATTATTGTTGTTGGTAGTGGGGGCCACATTGTTGTTGTCATGATGATTGTGGGCCGCCGCCGCCGTGCTGCTAGAGGAGGAGCTGTGCAGTGTATTCGTCCTGGTATAGGGTGGAAGATTTGAATAAATTTCATTGTCATTGATGTAGGAATATTTTTTCGTGCTACGTCCGGAGCTGGAAACATCCGTTGCCGTTGTTGTTGTTGCCGCTGAGGGTGTAGTTAGTTTGGAAGATTTGTCGGATAATTCCAACATAAGACCCTTGCGCCGATCTTTGTTGCCCTGTCCGGTTTTGGCTTCGAGGGAACTGTAGGAGTTTTGTGATTTAATTTTGGCATTCTCAATGCATTCAGGGCAGTTGGAGAGATCATTGGCGGAGGGGGTGGAAGAGTTGAGAGGGCCACAGTTACATTGAGCCAATGACTTGCCACTGCGGCTCTTCTCTGCCGCTGGTTTCTTCTGCGGCATTTCCATGGATTTCTCTTTCAATTTCAAAATGGCATCGGCATTCTGATAAATAGGTGAGGCATCGGCGGAATCATTGATTTGCCTTTGTATGTTGCTTGCCGAACGAGCAGTACGCACCCGATTTGCACTGTTATCTTTTTCGTAACGCTTAAATAGACCCAACACCTTGTTGACTGATTTCCGATTAAAGGTGCCGGGCATTTCTTCCACACTGACGGCCCTTTTTATGTAAGTTGATTCGGAGTGTATTAAGGGTTGGGATCGAGGCACCGAACGTTCTCTCAGGTTGCGTATCATGGCATCAATGCGTGAACGTTTATCGGCTTTCACCTCGGCATTGGGAGTTTTGGCTTCCTTGGTGGTGGGAGCATTTGTCTCGCCTGCTGTGGCCACCCCGGTTGGAGTCTTTTTCGTTACCGAACTGCCCAGGGACTTGGTTTTCTTGACAAAGGAATATTTACCGCTAGTCTTTTCAGGTGAACCACTCTGAGAGCTATCATTGGTGGTGGCGATGGCCTTCTTCTGAGTGGGTATATTGGCACATGAGTTGCTGGTTGCGGAAGCCCTTAACTTTTCAAATTTCTGGCCAATGGCGTAGAGTAGGCCCTTGTTGGGTTTCTTTTCCACCAATTTGTTGTTGGCGTTGCTAGTCGTTTCTTTGGCATTGGGAGCGGCAGGACTTGATTCCTTGGAATCATCACCCACACTGGAATTGGTATTGCTGGTGGAGCTATTCGAACTTATGGCGGAGGCGGCTGTGGGTGGTGACAGTTTGGATTTTTTGGTAATTTTCACAACCTTCTTGGGAGCGTTCACGTCTGGCATTATGGAGTTACTTTCGCCATGAGGACCAGAAGTGGGAGTGGTGGCACTGGTTTTTAACATGGTGGGGGGAGGTGCTGGGTTGGCATCTTCACCATCCATGGTTGCAAGTCTGGCCTTTGTAGGCTTCTTCAGCTCCTTGGGTGCCATTAGCTTTGAGGTAGGATAACTTTTGGGTCTCAACAAACGGCTTTCCCTTTGCAGGGTTGCCGTGCCGCTAATATTATTTATCTCCTGGCCACTGGATGTGGAATTTTCTGTTGGTGTCTCTGGTATTGCCGAATTATTGGCCAAGGAACCAAATTTAGTTGAGGCCCCTGGCGTCATGGCCATTTCCGTTTGCTCTCCGGTATTTGAATCTTTTGTGGGATATGACTTGGGCCTCTTCAATTTGGAGACATTTTTCGGGGAATATAAATCGGTAATAAGTGACTTGGAAGCGACAGTTTCACTTCCTGGAATGTTTTCGCCCAATGGAGTTTTTGGTGTTGTGGTGGTGGTTTCAGTGGATTTCTTTACCACCACCTTTTTCACCTTCTTGACAACTGTGGTGGTGGTGCTTGTGCTGGTGGTCTTATTATCCCCCTCCGTGGAAGATTCTGTGGACTTTTCTTTGGGTTTGACTTTTTTAATTTTCTTTAAAGTCGATGTACCACCACCAGCAGCAGCGGCCGACTTTTCTTTGTTCTCCACCAAAGTGGGTTCCGTGAGATCACCACTGCTCTCTTCCTCCACCACCAATCTCTCCTGCTGCGATCGCATTGTGGACAATAACTGCAATTCCTGTAATATTTTATCGGCCAATTCATGTTTGGCCAATTTTTCACTTTCATCAAATTCCCGGGGTCGCGACAAGCTGCGACGATTCCGCTTTAAGGTGTCCTGTTGATTGCCGGACATTTCAGATTTTTCAGAAAACAAGTCCAAACTTTTGTTGCGCGTATGCCTGGAGTGTTTCAATTTGGCGCCCAATTCGCTGCTTTCAATGGCTTTTGGACTCTCCTCAGGTGTCAAACCACTTGCCTCCACGGGGGACTCTTCCAATGGCTGCTCCATAAAATCAGGACGCAATAACCGCGATATTCTCCTTTGCGAGGGACGTTTTGCCACAGCTCCCGTACTTTCAACTGAGGCTGAAGGCGACAGCCTACCACTTGGTGGTCTACCCAACATTGAGGGTATTTCCGAGTTGCACACAATATCCTTGGTGGTCTTCTTCACATAGGGTGAATAGTATTTATATTTCTCATTTACCTCACTGCTGTACAAGGGACAGGCATCCTTGCCACTGCATTCTGTAGTAGCACTTGTCTCCGCCGCTGCCGTCTTCACCTCCTCTTTGTTTTCACATTCACCTGCCCTTAAGCCATTGGCACTATCAACTTTTTCCTTACCACCCGCCGCATCCTTGACATCTTCATTTTTCGTCACAGGCAAAGTTGATCCGGTGCGACCACTACTTTGACTGCGTTTATAGATTCTGGTTGGTGGATTTTGCCCCGCCTGTACACTCAAGGTGCGTGATAATTTCCTTGCCTGTGTGGGTGGCAATTTGGCCAGCAATTGTTCCTGAAAACATTTTGGCAATCCTGGGGCAATACTTGACAGAGTTTCCAAATCTGTTTTACTTAAACGTAACCGCGACAAATCTAAATCGGCCAAATCTAAGGGTTCATCGGGAAGTTGACTGCCATCATCTATAGATTTGGACTTTTTGTCGGAGTGGCTTGATTTGCCTGCAATGGAGATCAGAAAACGGGAGGGAAATGTTAATTCCAATTTCTCACCGCAAATAAAAAAATTGTTTTTGAGATTTTGGAATATATAATGGAGGTTTACTAAAATAACTAGTGCACTTACCTGAAGCTTTTTTTAAATAGGCAATGATCCCAACATGAAATTGGGACCTTTGGCATTAAGCGTTAATTGGGTATACATGCGCCAATAGCAACACTGGAATCCATAGCAAGACAGCGGCACTACACTTACCTACTTACTTCTTTCTTCCATTTTTCCTGAAATATCTGGACATAAAAGTCCAGCATATAAATTGATTCCGTTTTTATACAAGGAAACACTGAACCATTCGTTTTGTCCAATTGGGAGGCAACATTAATATCCGTTAAAGGTAGTGAGATAGCAAGTGTGTTAGGCAAACCATTCTCTGCTTGAAGATCTAGGTAGTGAACACCTAAACCGTTAACATATTAGAGTAGTAGTATTTAAAGGGCGTGTCGTTCTATTGAAATCCATTCTCTGAGTAGGAAATATCCAAGTAAAGTTTTGCAGATAATATCTTTATAAATAAAAATCAAATATCGTTCGTTGGTTAATGACATCATCAGAACGGCTGGACCGATTTGGATAATTTTTTGTGAAATGTTCGCCATAACCCGACTTAGGTTTTTATGCAAAGAAAATTGGACCACATCCACCTTTTTCAATTCTCCATTTTTATCTTTTCTACAAAAACTACTGAACCGATTTTTTCTGAAATTGTCAGGGAATGTCCAGGGATGGCCCCTGGTTATAATGGGCTACAAATTTTGTTGAATTTCGGTGGGGACGGGATACTTCCCATATACCATATATCTTTAAAAATGCTATATTTACAATAATTACGAAGGTATCGGGTTGGAAATTAATTTGGAAGGCAATTGTGGTTGTGTCTCCGACGGTCGGAGTCCGACCTTACTTATTTGGAACCCAAAGACTTAACCACGCCCACTTTTAAAATATTTTCTTGACTTTCGAAGGGGTGGGGTACTTCCCTTTGTCACATTTAAAAAAACGCCACATCATTATGAATAAAAATCAAATGCCGTCATAACCCAACTTAGGTTCTAATGGAAAGAAAATTTTACCACGACCACTTTTTTCAATTTTCAATTTAATTTTTCTTTACAAAAACAACTGAACCTATTTTTCTGAAATTGTCAGAGAATGTGCCGGTTAGGCCCCCGAAAACAGGCTACATACTTTATTGAATTCCAGAGGGATACCTCCCCTTATGCGATATTTTTAAAAACGCTATAATTGCAAATTCTACGAATGTATCGGTTTAGACATTTACGAACTAATCTACAATCTAGGAACTTCTTTGGGCCTAAAGACCCGACCACGCCTGATTTGTATACCCTCCACCATAATATGGAGGGTATAATTAAATTTGTCATTCCGTTTGTAACACATCGAAATATTCATCGGGGACCATACAAAGTACATACATATATATATTCTTGATCAGGGTAAAATTCTTTGTCAATATAACCATGCCCGTCTGTCCATCCGTCCGTTGAAATCAAGACACAGCTAGCAATTTTGAATATTGAGCTTAGTAATTTGGTATAGAAGTTTCTATTACTCCTAGGATGTTTGGTATTGCAAATGTGCTATATCGGTCCATGTTTTGGTATAGCCCCCATAGGACGGTACCCCCCGTTTTTCGGTATTTTGAAGGTCTTAGCTTCATTATCACACCGAATTGATTGAAATTTGGTACTTACTCTTCGTTGGGGGTATAAAACCTTCACCCAGAATTTTGTCGGTATAGGTTCACGCCTTCATATAGCCCCCATAGAACGGTGCCTCCCGATTTTCGGTATTTTGAAGTTTTTTTTGCCTCAATGTTATATTGAAATGGCTGAAATTTGGTATTTGGTCTTCATTTGGGGTATAAAACTTTCTCCCAGAATTTTGTCGGGATAGGTTCAGGGCTGAATATAGCCCCCATAGAACGGTACCTCCCGATTTTCGGTATTTTGAAGGTTGTGGCCTCAATATTCCTCCGAAATGACTTCAATTTGGTACTTAATCTTCGTTGGGGGTATAAAACTTTCCCCCAGCATTTTGTCGGTATAGGTCCACGCCTTCATATAGCCCCCATAGAACGGTACCTCCCTATTT
The DNA here is from genome assembly GCF_047663935.1 of Musca autumnalis. Lineage (NCBI taxonomy): Eukaryota > Metazoa > Arthropoda > Insecta > Diptera > Muscidae > Musca > Musca autumnalis. Next base: position 281,808,956 of record NW_027411644.1, on the reverse strand, counting down.
TCGGTATTTTGAAGTTTTTTGCCTCAATGTTATATTGAAATGGCTGAAATTTGGTATTTGGTCTTCATTTGGGGTATAAAACTTTCCCCCTGAATTTTGTCGGGATAGGTTCTCTTCATTTGGGGTATAAAACTTTCCCCCTGAATTTTGTCGGGATAGGTTCAGGCCTGAATATAGCCCCCATAGAACGGTACCTCCCGATTTTCGGTATTTTGAAGGTTATGGAAACAATAATCCATTGGTATAGGCCCACGCCTTCATATAGCCCCCATAGAGCGGTACCTCCCTATTTTCGGTATTTTGAAGTTTTTTTGCCTCAATGTTATATTGAAATGGCTGAAATTTGGTATTTGGTCTTCATTTGGGGTATAAAACTGTCCATATGAAATTTGTCGGTGTTGGTCCACACCTTTATATAGCCCCCATAGTACGATACCTCCCGATTTTCGGTATTTTGAAGGTTGTGGCTTCAATATTCCTCCGAAATGGCTTCAATTTGGTATTTAGTCTTCGTTGGTGGTATAAAACTTTCCCCCAGAATTTTGTCGGTATAGGTCCAAACCTTTATATAGCCCCCATAGAACGGTACCTCCTGATTTTCCGTATTTTGAAGGTTATGGACACAATAATCCATTGAAGTGGCTGAAATTTGGTATTTAGTCTTCCTTGGGGGTATTTGACTTTCCCTTCTAATTTTTTCGGTACAGGTCCACGCCTTCATATAGTCCCATAGAACGGTACTTCCCGATTTTCCGTATTTTGAAGGTTATGGAAACAATAATCCATTGAAGTGTCTGAAATTTGTTATTTAGGCTTCTATGGGGTTATAAAATATTCCAGAAAATAATTATTAGTATAGGTCCACGTCTTCCTTTATTCCCCATGGAATTATACCTCTTGATTTTTGGTATTTTTTAGGTTTTAGCCACATTATCTTACAGAAATATTGGTATCTGTCTTCTTCATAAACGAAAGGAAACTAATTGTTATATTTTACTTCAATACAACTCTTAGTGGAGGGTATAACAAGTTCGGCCCAGCCGAACTTAACGCCGTTCTTACTTTTTTTAAATATGTTATATCGCCAATACTACTGAACCGATTTCCAGAAAAAGGGCAAGGTTTAGCGTTGTTATGTATATTTTATGAATTTCGGAGGAGGTGGAGATCCTTCCCCCCTCCTTTCTTTTAAACACTATATGTATAAGCCAAACTTATGATTATATCGGTTTCAGCATAAATTTTGGGAGACAATGGTGTTGTGTGTACCCTAGGTACATATGTATTTGGAGCCAAAATACCGGACCACGCTCACTTTTTTTTAAATATGTTATATCTAGAAAACGGATAACAACGCCCACTCCTTTCAATATTTCAATATTTTTCCAAAACTACTGAACGTAATTTCATGCAATTTTCAGAAAATGTTCAGGAATGTCCCGTTGTTCAAAATGCTATATATTTGTATACGAATTTCGGGGGGCCTATTGTTTAATAATCGCTATATTTTTTGCTAAACTTATGAATGCATCGGCTTGCAAATTAATTTTCGAGACAACGGTGGTTGCGCTCTCCTGCGTGTCGCCTAGGCGAGAATGTTTTCTAGTGCCCTCGTACGTTCTGCATATTTTTAAAAAATCGGTTACTCCATTCAAATGTTATCATGTGTACCATTTCGGTCCATAATTGAACCTAAGTTTGAACAAAATTTGAAAACTCTCGGTTAGTCCGTTCAAGAGTTATCATGCGCAGCACTCAACCAAATGGATGTGCAGGGTTATAAGGGGTGATCCAACTAGAGGTACCTTATTTCAATAGCCTTTTTTGAGTCGTGTCATGCTGTCATTTTATTTTGCTTTAGTATTGTTTGACATTTTATCGTGGACAAACTTACGACAAATTTTTCAAATCGTTCAACTTTATTATAAGAAAATTCACGTTCTCACTCATCTCTCTCATCAAGCGTGTGTGTCATTCGTTAGTTACCAGTCGAAACGTTCGAATGATTCAGCGAAAATTGGACTCTGCGGACAGACCGTCTAAGACGTAGACACGGCCAACATTTCATATACATAAACTTAAAAAAATAAATGCCAAAGAATGTTCTTTCAAATGATATTTAATTTTTCCCATTCAATTAGAGTTTTCTGTGTGTTTTATTTTTCAAGTTAGGAACCTCTAGTTGGATCACCCTTTATATATTCAAATTGTATGAAAAGGATCCCGATTCAAATTCGAAGATGGTCATATGGGTCCACTACTTCGCGTACCCTACAATAGTTAAAACTTGTTCTCTACACAACCACCACTATGTGACATGCATGTTTCGCCGTTGGTAGAGCGGCTCATCAGACGTATCGGCTGTGGTAGTGTTGTCACGGCGTGTTATCTGATTAGATCCAAACTTTACACATTTTAATATTTTTTCCAAATTTAACCACTTATTTCGAGCGACATGTGTTAGTAGGGGGTTTTGTAAGGGGTATTTTTGTTGGGTATAGCTTCACTCCTACGGATACATCCCACGGAAAAGTTCAAACATTTTTGATTAAGTGCAATTTAAGAATTTTGATTGACTTCCAAAATGTCAGTTGCTTTGCAAGTTTTAGATTTCGCCAAAATATTTCAGTTGCACGCTTTAGCATTGTTCCTCAAAAATGTATCAGAAATAAAAATGATAGACATGTTTGCTTTTTAACTGCGTCAAAAACAATGAACGTAAAGAAACAAAACGATTCCCGTACCAATCACACAAAGCCACAAACTTTTCAATGTAAAAAGATGAAAACCTAATTTTTGATTTAGCAACTTGTATTGACTGCCCTCCATACGACGGTACAAGTTTCATTAGGGGCAAGTCCATACTTGCTGAGAAAATAGTCTGAAAGTTGCAAAAAATTCTATGACACCGTGTGAGGTGGTTGGAGCGCAAGGTAACTCTCGATCGGATCTGCCGATTCGGTCCACAATTTGGCCTTAGTAATATTATGTCCAAACATAGTTTAAGTTTGAAGATAAGCCATATCGGTCCATTCCTTTAGGTACCTCCACCACAAAAGTTCAAAAATGTTCGGAAAATTTGTTCATACGGTAACTCTTGAAGGGAGTGGCCGAATTGGTCCATACTGTACACATCCTAATATATCTGCTAGATATAGATCAGGTTAAAATATTGACTATATTTGTCCACTCCATCTGGTACCTCCCACACAAAATTTCGGATAAGTTCACTTTAATACCTGCCATCGAATCACTGTGATTTTTGTTGAAGCAACTTGCATTCGCTGCCTCAATTACGATGGTAAACGTTTTTTCAGGGGCAAGTTCATACGTCTTGAGCAAGAAGCCCGAAGGGTGTAAAAACACCCTATGGCGCCATATGTAGTGGCTGGAGATCCATTTTCATAATGGTCAATGTAGATCTATTCCTCTTAATATCTCCTCATCAAAACTTTTTATCTTTAATCCTAATCAACATTTTCGTCCAAACGTCCAAAATTTTAAAAACCCCTAAATACATACGATTTTTTGGGAAAAAATTGTTTCAATTTATTCAGGCTGAGAGTATATCTCTGTCAGCAAAGCCGACTGATACTTGTTTACTTGTTTTCATAGATTTCCAAACAAATCTGCCAACTTATCTGTAAAACTTTGCTATCAACAGAGGTGTTGTTCATTATTTTGGGCTTCTTTGCACTGTAGGCCCTTTTACGACCTATTTTATTTTAAACATCGTATTGTTTTGAAGGTGAAATGTCAAAAAATGGAAATTAATGTTCAATAAGTCATACAAGTGTTTAAATGCAAGAAAATGTCCCTAAAGTTTTGTTGAAACCAAATGTCGCCGAGATTACTAGCTTCAATTTCAGATATCAAATAGTCGGTTAGCACGGCACAATAATGGTCGCCATTGAAGAAGAAGTCCTAACCGGCATCCTTTTGAAGAAATAGGGTCCGCCGATTCAACCTACCCACAAATCGTCATGTTTTATGGATGAAGTGGCAGCTCTTGAATCTCTTTTATTTGCTCTTCTTCCCAAATGTGGCAATTTTACTTCTTTACAAACCTATAAAGCCAGAAATGTGCCTCATCACAGATCCTTGTGAAATTTGTTGTGGTCCCGTATACAACGATATTATCAGGTATGCGATGAAAATCGATTTCGAGCTCAAAACGAGTCAAAAACGACTGTAGGTGTGTTGCATGTACATTTTCCGACATCGAATTGTTTTTGATATCGGTTTCATATTCCATTTTGTTCTATAAAAAAAATTGATCAAAAAGACGTGTGATGCAATCCGATAATCGTTTATTTTTCTCGTTTTGAAAACGGTCATATTTTTGTGGTCGATTGAAAAACGATGTAATACACGGTGCGCCTTAACTAATTTTAAATGGAAGGTGCTTACACCTAGGAAGTTTTTGCAGATTCTGAAACTACAATACTCATAGATGAGAAATACCAAGAAACAAAAAAAAAATCGCCGGATGGATTTTCAAATAAATCGCGATTTAAGTTCACATTTTTAGGGGTTCTTTAGGTTTTCACGATATTGCTTGGAAACCGGGAGTCCTATGTAAATGGGCCTAAAGAAAATTTTATAGCTGTCAAAATTCTCCACAAGATTGACCTTTACGATATTTTCGTAGGTTTTACCGTTTTTGAGATATAGAAGTTCAAATTGAGACAATGCACTGACTGTATCGCCTCCTTATAAAACAATGTCATTACCTCAATTTCCCAAATTAAACTTATATATCTTGAAAATGGTACAACATAGGAAAAAATAAATCATCCAATCTTGTAGAGAAATTTCACGGCTTCAACATTTTCTTTATTCCCATTTTGATATGACTTGCGGTTTCCAAGCAAAATCTTGAAGACTTAAGATAAAAACCTAAAAATTTGAACTGAACCTCTATATCTCAAAATATCTCATTTCGATACGACTTGCGGTTTCCAAGCAAAATAGTGAAAACCTAAAAAAACCCTAAAATTGTGAATTTTGATCACGATTTATTTTAAAATCCCTCCAGCGATTTTTTTCTGTTTTTTTTATATTTCTTATCTATGAACATTGCTGTTTCAGAATCCGCGAAATATTCCCATGTGTAAGCGGTTTTCATCAAAAGTTAGCGAAACAGGCAGTGCATTGTCTCAAATTTGAACTTCTATATCTCAAAAACGGCAAAATCTACGAAAATATCATAAAGGTCAATCTTGTGGAGAAGTTTGACAGCTACAACATTTTCTTTAGGCCTTTTTACATAGGACTCGCGGTTTCCAAGCAAAATCGTGAAAACCTTAAGAACCCCTAAAAATGTGAAGTTAATTCGCGATTTATTTGAAAATCCCTCCGGCGTTTTTTTTTTGTTTCTTGATGTTTCTCATCTATGAGCATTGTAGTTTCAGAATCTGCAAAAACTTCCTAGGTGTAAGAACCTTCCATTTAAATTTGGTTAAGGCACACCGTGAATAAATTTGGATAGATTTTTTATGACAAAAAGTTTGAAATGTAAGAACGGGAATAAAAAGATAAAATGACATTTACTTTTCCTTATTTTTGGCATATTTTGTTAACAAAATACATATTTGATATTTTGAAAAAAAAAAAAACACAGAACAAAAAAATTTGCTTTTTATATCTGTGTTTTCTCCAAATTGGTGAAGACACCCGCTGTTGTTATGCGCTGTTTATAGTTCTCATCATGTAAAAGCACAAGAGTTTCCTCACTAAGCTCTCATATAGGCCAATTTAAATAAGAACACACATTTATTTTATTTTCCATTAAATTGTATTTCGGCTTTTGTATCAGTATCAGTCGGCATTGCCGACAGAGATATGTATACCCTCAGCATATGTGAATTGAAACATTCATCTACGGACAGATCGAATGTATTTAGGGTATTTTCAGAATTTTGTGGCACTTTTTGGACATTTGAACCTGCCGACAAAAATGTGGAGTTATCGTGCACACAATTTTCCGAACATATATGAACTTTTGTGGGGAAGGTACCTGCAGGAGTTGACCGGTATGGATTATCATCAAACTTAAACTAAGTTTTGGATTGGTTCGGCACCTTTCAGACTATTCACTCAGGAAGTATGGACTTGCCCCTGATAAAACTTGTATTGCCGTAATGGGGGCAGCAAGTACATGCTGTTACAACAAAAATCAGAGCGATTCGAAAGCAGGTCCTAAACTAAATTTTCCCGAAATTTTGTGTGGGAGGTACCCGAAGGAGTGGACCGATAAAGTCCATATTGGAACCTCATGTAAGTCGGATTGAAATTTCACGATGTGCAAAGTATGAACCAAATGGGTTACTCCCTTCAAGAGTTATCTTGCGAACAGATTTTCCGAACATTTTTGAACTTTTGTGGGGGAGGTACCGGAAGGAGTGCACCGATAAAATCCATCTTCGAACTAAAACTAAGTTTGGACAAAATATTACGAAAACCAAATTGATCCGCTGACGGACATTGCCAAATCGACTCCAAATTGTCTGAAACTGATTTCGTCCAAACATACTTGGGGTCTAAAACTATCATTTCGATGAGGCACACTTTGCCCGTATGAAAGTGTATATACCCTCGTTAGCATAAATGCTGAGGGTATAAAAATTATGGAATTTGCAGAAACCCTTTATACGGTGGAATCGCCACCATTTGTAATGATGGATAATTTGTAACAAACTGCCGGTCCCTTGATAAAACCGGGATAATTCGTAAATGTTACATACATTTTTTCCGTCGATAATTCATATTTTTTCTGGAATTCGAAGTATGTATACCATAACATATTTTTTTTAATTTTTAGACAAGTCAAAGAATAAGTAAATTTTCATTGAGTTTTCATCACAAAACCCCGTTTTGTGGTCTCCGAGATTATTATTAATTAAATTATATTTTAAAGTCCCTTTTTACAGTTTGTTGTCATTTTATATTGGGCTCCCAGCACATGTTGGACTTAAATTATTTAAGAGTGGGATTTTCTAGCCTTTTTGAAGATGCCAAAGGTTCATTGTAAAATGTTGAATCTATTTTATTTCTGCTGATTTACTTACCTTTTAGATCTAAAAACTACCTTTAAACTTACGTGCCAGAACATAGATTAACACACACACACACAACTACTAGGAAATACTATGCCCCCTCTTTTGTTCAGATCAAGAATTGATCAGAAATGATTGCAACAACAATAATTATGAAAGTGAATTGCCAATAAGAAAAATTCCTTAAAATGAGGTGAAGAGGAGGTTTTATGACGATGACGACGAAGATGATGAGGATTTTTTTTTTCTTTTCAAATTATCATAGCAAAACATGGAGCATAGCAAACATTTTGACACTGCATTTTATTAAAATTTTAGCAAAAAACTGTAACAGCATGCAAACGGCAACAACAACACAAATAAGAACTAGTTTTTGGGTAAATTAGAAAAAAAAATTAACTTTATTTTTTTAAATTATTAATATTTGTTTTTGTTTATAATTAATGCTATTGATGCTGGTTTTTTTTATTATTATTTGAATTAATATAATAAAAATAATTAATTAGCTTTGTTTTTTTTGTTTTGCATTTTGGAAGACAAAGTAACAACAACAATAATAATAAATAAAATATTATGTTTATATGTGGATATTTAATAGGTATATAAGGCTAGGCATATGAATAAAAGTACAGGTGTTATGGTTTTTGTTTTATGTTTGTTTTTTTTTTTTGTATTAAAAATATTAATTTTAAAATATTAGAAAGCAAATAAAAACAAGAAAAATAAAATATAAAACAAAGGCATTGATAAATAATAAACATTTTTTTATAATTTAATTAAATGGAAATTTGATATTTATAAAATCCAAAATCAAATGTTTGAATTTGAACAATTCACTTATTAAATTCTGAACGTTCGAATATTTGGGAAAAGAGTCTGAGATTATTAATGTATTGGGAAAAGATGAAACCTATTTTATACCCTACACCACCCTGTGGTAAGGGTATTACGTGTTAGTGCATTTGTATGTAACATGCCTAAGGAAAAGAGATAGACCCATAGTTCCTTCTAGGGATATGCATAGAATCGCTTTCTTAGTCGATTTATGCATGTCCGTCCGTCCGTTCGCAATGAACAGGTCGCATTTTTTGTTCGATTTGGCTGACAATTGGAGATAATTTTTTTAGCCTAATGCAGAACGCTATTGCTTTTGGTGAAAATCGGTTAAGATTTGGATATAGCTCCCATATATATTTTCGGCCGATTTGAGGTATTTGATGCACCAAACTCGCTGTATCTGTTCAATTTTGATGAAATTTGGAATGTGTGACGGAATTAGGTCTATAGATAAATGTGCCAAATTATATCGAAATCGGTTCAGATTTGGATATAGCTCCCATATATATTTTCGGCCGATTTGAAGTATTTGATGCACCAAACACGCTGTATCTGTTCAATTTTGATGAAATCTGGAATGTGTTAAGGAATTAAGTCTATAGATAAATGTGCCAAATTATATCGAAATCGGTTCAGATTTGGATATAGCTCCCATATATATTTTCGGCCGATTTAAGGTATTTGATGCACCAAACACGCTGTATCTGTTCAATTTTGATGAAATCTGGAATGTGTTAAGGAATTAAGTCTATAGATAAATGTGCCAAATTATATCGAAATCGGTTCAGATTTGGATATAGCTCCCATATATATTTTCGGCCGATTTAAGGTATTTGATGCACCAAACACGCTGTATCTGTTCAATTTTGATAAAATTTGAAATGTGTTAAGGAATTAAGTCTATAGATAAATGTGCCAAATTATATCGAAATCGGTTCAGTTTTGGATATAGCTCCCATATATATTTTCGGCCGATTTGAGGTATTTGATGCACCAAACACGCTGCATCTGTTCAATTTTGATAAAATTTGAAATGTGTGACGGAATTTGGTCTAGAAATAAGTGTTCAAATTATATCGAAATCGGTTCAGATTTGGATATAGCTCCCACATATATTTTCGGCCGATTTGAGGTATTTGATGCACCAAACACGCTGTATCTGTCCAATTTTGATGAAATTTGGAATGTGTTACGGAATTAGGTCTATAGATAAATGTGCCAAATTATATCAAAATCGGGTTAGATTTGGATATAGCTCCCACATATATTTTCAGCCGATTTGAAGTATTTAATGCACCAAACACGCTGTATCTGTCCAATTTTGATGAAATTTGGAATGTGTGACGGAATTTAGTCTAGAAATATGTGTGCCAAATTATATCAAAATCGGTCCAGATTTGGATATAGCTCCCATATAAATTTTCGGCCGATTTGAGGTATTTGATGCACCAAACACACTGTATCTGTCTAATTTTGATGAAATTTGGAATGTGTGATGGAATTAGGTCTATAGATAAATGTGCCAAATTATATCAAAATCGGTTCAGATTTGGATATAGCTCCCATATAAATTTTCGGCCGATTTGAAGTATTTGATGCACCAAACACGCTGTATCTGTCCAATTTTGATGAAATTTGGAATGTGTTACGGAATTAGGTATATAGATAAATGTGCCAAATTATATCAAAATCGGTTCAGATTTGGATATAGCTCGCATATAAATTTTCGGCCGATTTGAGGTATTTGATGCACCAAACACGCTGTATCTGTCCAATTTTGATGAAATTTGGAATGTGTGATGGAATTAGGTCTATAGATAAATGTGCCAAATTATATCGAAATCGGTTCAGATTTGGATATAGCTACCATATAAATTTTCGGCCGATTTTTGGTATTTGGTGCACGAAAGACGTTATATATGTCCGATCTCAATGAAATTTGGAATGTGTTACGGAATTTGGTCTAGAAATAAGTGTGCCAAATTATATCAAAATCGGTTCAGATTTGGATATAGCTCCCATATATATTTTTGGCCGATTTTTGGTATTTGGTGCACGATCTCAATGAAATATGGAATGTGTGACGGAATTTGGTCTAGAAATAAGTGTGCCAAATTTTATCGAAATCGGTTCGGATTTGGATATAGCTCCTATATATAGTTTCGCCCGATTTAAGGTATTTGATGCACCAAAGATGCTATGTATGTCTAATTTTGATGAAATTTGGAATGTGTGACGGTGCTTGGTCTAGAAATATATGTGCCAAATTATATCGTAATCGGTTCACATTTGGATTTAGCTCCCATATATATTTTACCTATGATAAGTGGTTGGACATTCTCCTAACACAATGTTTTCAACAAAGAAAATTTTAATTCCAGTCTACCAGTCTTGCAAAGCCATTCTAAGGCAAAATCCATTAATTTTGTTTATTTGTCACCCGGAAAAACGCAACACTTGCCTTTTCTTTGTATAGGCCAATGTTGTATCTAATTGAATGTAGATTTATAGAGCACACATGTCGAAAATGAAACAAAAAGACCACAATTATTTTTGATATTTTCGCAAGTGTTTGTTGACGTAGTTCATAGCATTGAACAGATTTTTGGGGCTCATAATTATGCGAATTTTATGTGGCACGCTTGGTTTCCCATATCTTTGAACATACATACCTTATATACATAAATACATACATATTTATGTATGTACATTTGTATGTACACAAATTTAACAAGAACAACAATTAATTAGCTCATTAGTATGTCGTAATGTATAGCCACTCGACATTTTTCAAAAGATCTTTAAAAAACAGAAAAGAAAATACCAAGAAAATGTCGAAACAAATATTTTTGTTCGCAGCAGAAAGCGGCTTTTAAATGACGCTAAAAAATGTTGGCACGCGCGAAACATTTTTTTGGGAGGCGCCATTTTTTGTTGTACGATATTTATAAATGAGCATACAAAATGTTGTCAAAATGCTTTTTTTCTGAAATGTATGCAAATAAATATTTTAAAAAAAAAATACGCAATTCACCACGCGAAAAGCCGGGTGTGTGTTTATTTTCTCAGCTGATGGAATAACACTCTGTAACTTTGAATATACCGAAAGGTCGATAAAATCAACAAAGAAATGGCCAATGTATTTTTATGAACCCTTAAAATCATAATGATGATACCTAGCAACGGTTTTGACAGGCTTTAACATGGTAAAGACCATCATGACTTATCTTGGCTCTTCTTTCAGCTCAAGTAAACTCTGACCTTCCCGTGATGTCAACTACCTGTGGACTATCTTAACATCCCTTAAAGCTGGTGGGATAACATGTTTCGAGCAACAGGTTACCTATGGGAAACATACAAATCATAGGCATAGGCGTTGCACAGTGGTGGCACTTACATGGGAAGCTGTGACAAAAATACTTCTAAATAATTGGGTATGTGATGAAAACCGAATCGACTCGATTTGCAGAATCGAAATGGTATATAATCGGAGTGCCGTCGATGATATATATAGGTTTGCTTCTCAAACGCCCCTTATTTGAATAATATTTTTAGAATCCATTTTCAGTTTCATTAAAATATTCACCAAAATTGGATTTATGGCAAAACGAGTCGAATCGTTTTCCATCACATACCGGCCTAAAACCACTCTTAGTAAAATATTGGGGTCCTAGGTCCAAAATTTCGCGTGGTTGCCATGTAATGAATCATTCTGAATTGAAGTATTTTACTGTTACCAACGCATTTTTTAACCAAATTTGCTGTAATCCGGTACCAAGAGTTTTTAATGCATAGTAAACCTCCCTGCGAAAAATTTTCAGTATTGGTCAATTACACTGTGAACACAAATTTTGGGGAAGAGATAATTCCTTTTGGAGATGAAAGGCCTTGGTGAGACAAAATCGATTAGTTGTCAATGAGAGCCGTACCTAAAAATTTCTGAGCGACATTTTTGCAGAACATTTCGAAGCTGAAAAACGTCATCTAGTGGTACTTTTATAGCGGCTCTTAAAATAAAGGACGAAAAGGACATTGAAGGAAGCGAGTTAGAAGGTCGAAGTGCTCTACGAAAATAATCCTCATTCGATTCGACTGAAGACATGTCATCTCAAAAATAAGCTAAAGCAACAGTGAACAAAGATATAACGCTAATTCCTGATGGCTTACAGGATCTCTAGCAAAAAATTCATCACGCCATAACGCGGAAGTTCGACTCACGGCGGATCTGCCCTTCGGGGTTCTTACTCACCAAGGCCTTTCTTCCCCAACAGAAATTTTCCGTTCCCCAGACTTTCACCTCCATTTTGTTGCACAGTGTTATTTGTTATACTCCCTATATGATTTTTATATCGATTTATTTAGGCTGATGTCAACCAAATATTGTAAGCGAATATGTTCTTATAATGAACTCAGACTTCAGAACACCTTATATACATCTTATAAAAAAATATCATATCGGTCCACTTTTGACATATAGGGTTACCATCCTTTTCTTGGTACTTTATTAAGATTTAACCAAATTTGTCTGCAGAATTACTTGTAATAATGTATTTTTGGTTCTCAGTGCAGGGAAAATCTTCACTTTTTTGCGGGGTCCAACATTAGGATGCCCCAAAAATAAAGTAAGTTATTTGTTAAAGGGAATAAAAAACAAGTAAAAAAGAGTCAGTCGGCTTTGCCGACAGATATATACCCTCAGCCAATGTGAAGTGAAACTTTCGGACAGATGACGAAGACCAAATGTTGGACCAAATCGGTTGAACAGTTCGAGAGTTATAGGGATTTTTGTAACCTTTCGGGCTGTTTTCCTAAGAAATATGGACATGCCCCTGAAAAACTTTTACCGTCGTAATGGAGGAAGCGAATGCAAATCGCTTCAACAAAAATGAAAGTGAACTTATCCGAAATTGTGTGTGAGGGGTACCAGAAGGAGTAGACAAATATGGTCCATATTCGAACCTGATCTATATCTGGTAGATATATTAGGTTGTGCAAAGTATGGATCACATCGGTCACTCCCTTTATGAGTTATCGTGCGCACAATTTTTCCGAACATTTTTGAACTTTTGTGGGGGAGGTACCTGAAGGAGTGGACCGATATGGCTTATCTTCGAACTTAAACTATGTTTGGACACAATATTACGGAGGCCAAAATTTGGACCGAATTGGCACATCCGTTCGAGAGTTATCTTGCGCTCCATCCACTACACACGGTGTTATAGGGGCTTTTTGCATTTTTCAGGCTATTTTCTCAGCAAGAATGGACTTGCCCCTGATGAAACTTGTACCGCCGTATGGTGGGCAACGAATACAAGTTGTTGCAACAAAAATCAAAGCGATTCGAGAGCAGGTCCTAATCTGAACTTATCTGACATTTTGTGTGGGAGGTACCCGAAGGAGTGGACCGATTGAGTCCATTTTGGAATTTCATCTAAGTTTAGTAGAAATTTCACGATGTGCAAAGTATGGATCAAATCGGTTTCTTCCTTCAAGAGTTATCGTGCGCTCAAATTTTTCGAACATTTTCGAACTTTTGTGGGGGAGGTACCGGAAGGAGTGGACCGATATAGCCCATCTTCGAACTTAAACTAAGTTTGGACAAAATATTACGAAAGCCAAATTTTGGACCGAATCGGCAGATCCGTTCGAGAGTTATCTTGCGCTCCAACCACTAACACGGTGTCATAGGGTTTTTTGTAACTTTCAGGCCCAATTTCTCAGGAAGTATGGACTTGCCCCTAATGAAACTTACAGCACCGTATAGAGGACAGCGAATCCAACTTGCGTAAACAAAAATCAAAGCGATTCGAGACCAGGTCCTAATCTGAACTTTTCCGAAATTTTGTGTGGGAGGTACCCGAAGGAGTGGACCGATTGAGTCCATATTGGAACCTCATCTAAGTTTGGTAGAAATTACACGATGTGCAAAGTATGGGCCAAATCGGTTATTCCCTACAAGAGTTATCGTGCGCACAAGTTTTGCGACAATTTTTGAACATTTGTGGGGGAGGTACCTGAAGGAGTGGACCTATATGGCCCATCTTCGAACTTAAATCGAATCTGGACAAAATATTTCGATACCCAAAATTTGAACCGAATCGATTGATCCGTTCGAGAGTTATCGTGCGCACCAGCCAGCCAGACAGACAGACAGACAGACGGACAGACAGACAGACGGACGGACATTGCTAGATCTACTCAAAATTGTCTGAAACGGATATCGTACAAACATACTTGGGGTCTAAAACCATTACTTCGATGAGGCACATTTTTGGTCGTATCAAAGTGTAAATACCCTCTTTAGCCTAAAGGCTGAGGGTATAATTATATATTTAGGGGGGTTTCAAAATTTTGTGCATATGAACCTACAAAAGTATGGATAGGATTAAAGCTCAAAAATTTGCGGGGATAACGATAGAGAGGGCTTTTTTTTATCACACTAGCCTACGAAAAACATAATATCGCTGAAAACAGAGCCACTAGGAAAGCCTTCGGTAAAAATGTCCACAGGATCCTCGAACAGACCCTTAACCACACAAAAATGTTAAACATTTCTGTGGGTGGTACCCCAAGGATTGGACAGATAGGGCCCAAATTTGAACATAAACTAAGTTTCGACAATATTTAGAGATCCAAACTTTGGACCAAATCGGTTGCTATGCCTATGAGATATCGCGCGTACCATTTTAGCGAATATTTCGAACTTTTGTGGGGTAGGTACCGGAAGGAGTGGGCCTATAAGCACCACCTTCGAATTTCATCTAATATTCGAAGAAAAATTATAATATCCAAAGTGTGGACGAATGCAGTATTCGGTGCGAGCTCTCCAGCCACTACATATGGTGACATAGGGGTTTTTTACAACTTTCGGGCTGTTTTCTCAAGAAGTATGGACTTGCCCCGTTTACTGTCGTAATTGACGTTTACTGTCGTAATTGAGGCAGCAAATGAAAGTTGCTTCAACAGAAATCAAAGTGATTCGAGGTCTTAAAGTGAACTAATCCGAAATTTTGTGTGGAAGGTACATAAAGGAGTGACAAATGTAGACCATATTTGAACCGGATATATATCTGGTAGATATATTAGGATGTGCAAAGTATGGACCAAATCGGTCACTTCCTTCAATAGTTATCGTGCGCACAATTTTTCAGAATTTTTTTTTAGCTTTTGTGGGAGAGGTACCTGAAGGGGTAGGGCTAATCTTCGAACTGAAACTAAGTTTCAACAAAATATTACGAAGGTCAAATTTTGGACCGAATTGGCAGATCCGTTCGAGAGTTATCTTGCGCTCCAACCACTACACACGGTGTCATAGGAGTTTTTTTTTTTGCAACTCTAAGGCTATTTTCTCAGGAAGTATGGACTTGCCCCTGTTGAAACTTTTACCGTCCTATGGGGGCAATGAATACAAGTTGTTGCAACAAAAATCAAAGCGATTCGAGAGCAGGTCCTAATCTGAACTTATCCGAAATTTTGTGTGGGAGGTACCCGAAGGAGTGGACCGATTGAGTCAATTTTGGAACCTCATCTAAGTTTAGTACACATTTCACGATGTGCAAAGTATGGGTCAAACTGGTTACTTCCTTCAAGAGTTATCGTGCGTACAAATTTCCGAACATTTTCGAACCTTTGTGGGGGTGGTACCGGAAGGAGTGGACCGATATAGTCCATCTTAGAACTTAAACTAAGTTTGGACAAAATATTACGAAAGCTAAATTTTGGATCGAATCGGTTGATCGCTGTAAAAAGGACCACAACGAACAGCATCTGTATACATTTCCAAAGGAACAGACCGTAAGCTTCACTTAGACACAAATGTTGACTTTTTGTGGGGTGGTACCCCAAGGAGGTGACCGATATGTGCCATTTTAGAAGTTAAAAAAGTAAATTTGGACAAAATATTAGGAGATGCATAGTTTGGACGAAATTGGTTGCCTCGTTCAAGGGATATCGTGCATATCATTTTACTGACATTTTTTTTTAAATATTAGGAGAAAGTACCGGAAGTTGTGGAACGGTATTGCTCATCTTCGAACTGAAACTAAGTTTGGACAAAATATGACGAAGGCCACATTTTGGGCAAAATCTAGAGCAGGTCTTCAATTGAGCTTATCCGAAACTTTGTGTGGGAGGTACATGAAAGAGTGGACAAATATAGACCATATTTGAACCTGATCTATATCCGGTAGATATATTAGGATGTGTAAAGTATGGACCAAATAGGTCACTCCCTTCAAGAGTTATCGTGAGCACAATTTTTTCGAACATTTTTTAGCTTTTGTGGAGGAGGTACCAGAAGGAGTAGGCAGATAGGGCTTATCTTCGAACTGAAACTAAGTTTGAACAAAATATTACGAAGGCCAAATTTTGGACCGAATCGGTTGATCCGTTCGGGAGTTATCTTGCACTCCAACCACTACACACGGTGTCATAGGAGTTTTTTGCAACTTGTAGGCTATTTTCTCAGGAAGTATGGACTTGCCCCAGATGAAACTTGTACATACCATCGTATGCGGGGCAGTGAATCCTAGCTGTTACAACAAATATCAAAGCGATTCGAGAGCAAGTCCTAAACTGAACTTATCCGAAATTTTGGGTGGGAGGCACCCGAAGGAATTGACCGATTGAGTCCATCGTGGAACCTCATCTAAGTCTGGTAGAAATTTCACGATGTGCAAAGTATGGACCAAATCGGTTACTCCCTTCAAGAGTTTTCGTGCGCACAAATTTTCCGAACATTTTCGAACTTTTGTGGGGGAGGTACCGGAAGGAGTGGACCGATATAACACATCTTCGAACATAAACTATGTTTGGACAAAAGATTGGGAAAGCCACATTTTGGACCAAATCGGTTCATCCGTTCGAGAGTTGTCGTGCGCACCAGCCAGCCAGACAGACGGACGGACATTGATAGGACATTGATAAATCCAAACCTACTTGGGGTCTAAAACCATTATTTCGATGAGGCACATTTTGCCCGTATGAAAGTGTATATATCCTCGTTAGCATAAATGCTCAGGGTATCAACAGGAGCTGAGGCTATACCAAAAAGTGCGTTTCAGAAGTGTTTCGAGTATTGAAAAAAACCGTTGGCGTAAGTATACTTTTTTATATCTAAAGGGGATTACTTTGAAGGGGACAATATAGTTATTTATGAATAAAAAAAATACATTTATTTTTGTTCATGTTATAACGGTTATTTTCCGATCAGACCTTGTATGCCGTCGAAAAGGATCTACGAATGTTGGTGGACCTAAGTTTTTTGAAAAAAATTTTGAAAGAATTTTTCAAAAAAAATATTTTTTCCGAACAAAAAAATATTTTATTTTCTTTTTTGTATTTTTATGGTTTGTTTATTGGGGTTTGACCTTATTTAAATGGTTAGAACATATGAAAAAATAAAAAATAATTAAAAAAATTAAGTTACAGTGTAATCTCTCATGATGGAATCTCTCAAATAAAACGCTTGTCGTTTAATATTGTCACAAGTTTTAATTCAAATGCTAGCGTTTTATTTGAGAGATTCCATAATGAAAAATTATTTTCTAGTTTTAAGTGCATTTATAAATAAAAGACTGTAACTTAATTTTTTTAATTATTTATTTTTAACTTTTCAGTAATTAATTTTGTGACCACTGAAAACCTCATAACAAAATTATAGCCAATTTAGGCCGAAAATGTAGATACAAACTTTGAAATGCCTGAAATCGCGTGGTACCGTTATATAAGGGCTATACCAAAACCTGGACTTATGTCCATAATTTTTGTTGGGGACGTTTCAAGTTTCAGCCATTTCGGGTTGAAAATGAAGAAAAATCCTTAAAATACCTGAAATCGAGTGGTACCGTTATATTGGGGCTATACCAAAACCTTGACTTATGTCCAAAATTTTTTCTGTACCATTTGGAACCCCAAATGCCGAATTACAGCCAGCCAATTCGGCCTAAATATGAAGATAGAATCCTTAAAATACTTTAAATGGGTGGTACCGCTATATGGGGGCTATAAGAAAACAAGTAGGAAAAGCGTTAAGTTCGGTCGGGCCGAACTTGTTATACCCTCCACCACAAATTTCAGCCAACCTTCAAAATACCGAAAACAACCTTCAAAATACCGAAAATCGGACCGTTCTATGGGGGCTATATGATGGAGTGGACCTATACCTACAAATTTCTGGGGGAAAGTTCTATACCCCCAACGAAGACTAAATACCAAATTTCAGTTATCTCGGTGTGATAATGAGGCCAAACCCTTCAAAATACCGAAAATCGGGAGATATCGTCCTATGGGGGCTATATCAAAACGTGGACCTATTAACATTTTATGGTAGAAATATTTCTTAGCCTCTGGAAACACAAAGTTACAACCGATTCTGTTGTCAAATGGGACTAATACATTTAAAATATATTAAAACAAGTAAAAAAAGTGTCAGTCGGCTTTGCCGACAGATATATACCCTCAGCCATTGTGAAGTGAAACTTTCGCCTACGGACAGATCTAATATATTTAAGGTCTCTTTAGAATTTTATAGCCCTTTTGGGACATTTGAACTTGCCGACAAAAATGTGGATCAAGAATTAACTGCATTAAAACACAAATGTTGAACTTTTGTGGGGGAGGTACCCTTTGGGAGGAACGATATGGGCCATTTTAGAAGTTAAACTAAATTTTGACAAAATATTAGGTGATCCAAAGTTTGGACTAAATTGGTTGCCCCATTCAAGTGATATCGTCCTAACATTTTATTGAAATTTTTTAAATATTGGGGAGAAGTACTGGAAGATGTGGACCGGTATTGCCCCATGAAACTATGTTTGGATATAATATGACGAAGACCAAATGTTGGACCAACTCGGTTGAACAGTTCGAGAATTATCGTTCTCTCCGACATAGGGATTTTTTAAACCTTTCGGGCTGTTTTACTAAGTAATATGGACTTGCCCCTGCAAAAACGTTTACCGTCGCAATGGAGGTAGCGAATCCAAATCGCTTTAGCAAAAATCAAAGTGATTCAAGAGCAGGTCTTAAAGTGAACTTATCCGAAATTTTGTGTGAGAGGTACCAGAAGGAGTAGACAAATATATAATAAATATATATTCGGATGTGCAAAGTATGGATTACATCGGTCACTCCCTTCAAGACTTATCGTGCGCACAATTTTTCCGAACATTTTTGAACTTTTGTGGAGGAGGTACCCGAAGGAGTGGACCGATATGGCTTATCTTCGAATTTAAACTATGTTTGGACAAAATATTACGAAGACCAATTTTTGGACCGAATCGTCAGATCCGTTCGAGAGTTATTTCGCGCTCCATCCACTGCACACGGTGTCATAGGGGCTTTTTGCATCTTTCAGGCTAATTTCTCGGGAAATATGGACTTGCCCCTGATGAAACTTGTACCGTCGTATGGGCGGCAATTAATACAAGTTGTTGCAACAAAAACCAAAGCGATTCGGGAGCAGGCCCTAATCTCAACTTATCCGAAATTTTGTGTGGGAAGTACCCGAAGGAGTGGACCGATTGAGTCCATATTGGAACCTCATCTAAGTCTAGTAGATATTTCGCGATGTGCAAAGTATGGATCAAATCGGATACTTCCTTCAAGAGTTATCGTGCGCACAAATTTTCCGAACATTTTCGAATTTTTGTGGGGGAGGTACCGGAAGGAGTAAGCCGATATGGCCCATCTTCGAACTTAAACTAGGTTTGGACAAAATATTACGAAGGCTAAATTTTGGACTGAATCGGTTCATCCGTTCGTGAGTTAGCGTGTGCACCAGCCAGCCAGACAGACAGACGGACGGACATTGCTCAATCGACTCCAAATTGTCTGAAACACATTTCGTTCAAACATACTTGGGGTCTAAAACCATTATTTCTATGAGGCACATTTTGCCCGTATGAAAGTGTATATACCCTCGTTAGCATAGATGCTGAGGGTATAATGACGCGTACTTTATATGGGACGTTATATGGGGGCTATACCAAAACGTGGACCTATATAAAACAACTTTGGTAGGAATGTTTTTTGCCCTCTGGAGACACAAAATACAAAGTTACAACCAATTCGGTGGTAAAATGGGACAAATATCTTAAACATTCCTTAAAACGACGACGCGTCACGCGTCATTTTGTATGGGGGCTATACGAAAGCGTGGACCTACATAGCCCGCTTTCAATACCAAAAGTCCTACGTACAAATAATAGATTTTCCCATCAACCTACGTCAATCCGTTCGGACGCTAGAGTGATTTCCACAGACGGACGGACATGGCTATATCAATGTAGAATTGCACGCTGATCAAGAATATATATAGTTTGTGGGGTCTACAATGATTATTTCGAGTAGTTACAAACGTAGTGACAAACTTAATATACCCCCATCCTATGGTGGAGGGTATAAAAATAGACCCATATTGGTATGGTTTCATATTCATGTATTGTCATCCAAATCTGAAAAGTGTGCAAAGTTTCAGTTCGATTGGTCAACTGCAACTGTGTTAAAAATGAGTTACTAGATTTGAACTAAACGGACACCAAAGCAAGTTAAATAAAACACTGTAAAAACACTCATATTTTGATGCAAAATATGAAAAAACTCAAATTTTTAATTTTGACCTTAAATTCCTCTGCAACCGCTGGACCGAATCTGTCGAACAAAAAAAGAATTATGAAAATATCTTTATCCGTTTAAAAGTTACAGAGTTTTGACCAGGAAAAACGATTCTGAACCACTGTGCGTCGTATGAACCGAAAGATTATACAGCCGACAATGACATAGATAAAAGTATAAATTGGAAAGATTACGCTGGCTACGTTATGTTGAGAGAATGCGTGGATATTAGAAAAGTCGTTGAACTACGAAAAACTCAACGAAACTTTGTGTTACAGCGGTGTACGTTTGAAAATCGTCTATCATGCGTTTATCTGCAAGAGTAAAAGTTCAGTTATAGCCCCAAAGTATTCGTGGTACCCTCACTTATGCGAACTTCGAGTGATTGGGCACTCGATGTGCGATCAGTTTGGTATAGCTTAAACGATGTATTCGAGGAGTTACATGGTGGAATCATAAAAGTTTGACAAATTCATTGGAAGAATTTACATTTGAAAACTTGCCGATAAGAATTTTGATAGAAGCTGCATTTTGGTTTCATATTTGCAATAATAAAATCTGTTATGTGTAAAGTAAGGGGTCAACTGTAGAGTTACAAATTCATGATTAGGTAAAGAATTCCATATTATTTGTTTTGGGTTAACATTTTTTATCAAATATCCAATTATTATGTTTTATTAATAAAATAAAAATTTCAAAAAAAATAATAAATTAATTATAATTAATAATATTAAAATTGTGTGTTAAATAATTTACTAGAATTTAACGGATTTGTTAATAATTTCGGTTTAGTCGTTGTAACAGTTTCTGTTTTTGTGACTATTGTTGTTGGTATTGTTCTGATAATACCAGGAGCAGTACCGATTGTATTAGATGTGGTAGTAGTGGTAGTTTTGGTAGTAGTATTGTTGTTGTTTATCTTGGGTGTTGTTGTAGTGGTGGTATTGGAACATGTAGAGGAGGAACTTCTTAAACTATTAGGATCATGCGATTTTGAAGTGGCAATGGTAAAGCCGGCTGTAAAAAGCACAAAAACAAAACATTGGCAATCAAAATTTAAAAAACAAAATAATAATAAATAAATAATAACAAAAAAATGCAACTTATGGCAAAAATTTCTTATAATTAGTTAGTTGAGATAACACACAGAAAAAAAAACAATAACAATTAAGCAGCAATCAAATAACACAACATATTATAAGAATAATAAAAAAACTTATTAAAAAATCGATATAAAAGCAAAATTTGTTTTAGGGGGTTTTGTTTTTGAACAACATTTAAACGAAATGTAAAGAAAGAAAAATTAAAAGAAGTACAATTTAAATAATGTTTTCTTCTCTTTTGTTTTAAAACATATTTTTGGTGTTAATTTATTAGCGTTTTTCACTTGCATCGTATTCAAAGTTTTGGACACTTTTTAGGTTGGCTTTGTTTTTTCATAGATGTTTCTTATCATTGCTATTGTAAACAATTTTTCTTTAAGAATTGTATAAATAAAATTTAAAAATTAAGTTTATATTTAAGAAAAATACATATTTATATAGCAACATGACAAGTATATAAAATATAAACAACAACAAAAAATTTATGTGATGTATGCAAATAAACTTTATTTTTTCTTTGCCGTTTTTGCTTTTGTTTCGATTTTTTCTCAAGTTATTTTGTGGTTTTGTATAAATTAAATAAAAAAGCCAAACTTAAAATTTTAAAAATTTTAACGGGTTTACAATTTTTTTGCTCGTCTTATTTTTCCATACTAAAGTGACATAGTCCAGAATGTAGTTCATGTAGAGTGAATTACAAAAAAATAAACCAAACCTAAGGGCCTGTTTCATTACGTCGAAAAAAATTAATGCGAACGAAAAACACCTAAACTTTGGTTTTCATAACAATATTGACTTTGTGTTTGCTTTAAAACAACTACAAAATTTAAAAATCATACCTTAGTTTAGTTGTTTTTCTTTCGTTTTTTTATGTTCGTTTGACATAGTGAAACAGGTGTTATGAATACTCAAACCTAAGTATTCAAATTTTGTCTCGTTAACTTTAAATATTTAAACTTAACTAAATATTTAAAGTTAATTACAATTATTTTGAAAAAAATGAACAATTTTTAACAGTTGGAAAAATTTAATTTTGCATTTGCAAAAAAATTCAGAGCAGAACAGAATCCTCTCAACGGCTTTTTATATTTTAAGGAAAAAAAATAAAAATTTTTTAAGGTCGATTCGAAAAAGTATTCGAAGAAAAACGAACTAACTATTGGGCTGTCAGCGTATTGAAAACAAAAACTAAGGAAAAATTATCCAAAC
The DNA here is from genome assembly GCF_047663935.1 of Musca autumnalis. Taxonomy (NCBI): domain Eukaryota; kingdom Metazoa; phylum Arthropoda; class Insecta; order Diptera; family Muscidae; genus Musca; species Musca autumnalis. The sequence continues at coordinate 281,786,134 of NW_027411644.1, read as the reverse complement.
AAAAATTTAGTGTACCTTCAAAATATAGTTCAGCTTTGAGGGTATTTTTTAATAAAACAAAATTTTGAATATAAAATAAAAATCAAACCCAATTTTTGGTTTATTAGAAATGAACACAAAGTCGTACTAAAATTTAATGAAAAATTATTTGGTCGGCATAGCGTTTAATTGCAGTTATATTGACAATATCTGACACTATGGACTATGTCTCTTTAGACTTCTTTAAAATTGGCTACATTAAAAAAAAGCTCAGACCATTTTAAGAAGACTACATGAACTTTGAAATTTTCGAATTTTTTTTCAAAATTTCAAAATACTTTTGACCCGACCCTATTTTATTTTGCAAATATTTTGTTCCAATTATGAACTGAAACTATTTTGGTCACGGGAAATTTATAATGGCAAAAGTTCATGAAACTCATTTTTTGTTCATAATTCATAATCTGGACCAACATTTTCAAATTTAATTTTTACAATATCCAAATAGAAATATGGTATTGAAATGTTTTGACATTTATAAACAATATTTTTAGTAAATTAAAAAAAAATATATATGTATATATTAAATTGTTCTTCTTTTATTTTTTCTTTCTTTCATTATAGCAACATTTTTTATACGACCGTGTGTAACAAGATTTTGTGAAATTTGAAGTAATTCGTGGACATAATTAATAAAAAATATTAAAATAAAAATAATAAAAAATATGTTGTATATAGCGTATATATGTTGTATACGCCTTTGATACGTAATTCCAAACATTTCAGTCCGAGAATTTCATTTATAATTCAAATTATTTCATTTGAAATTCGACCGTATCTATTTATTGTAATTTTATTTTTTATTCGAATTCAAATGTTTCCATTAGAAATTCCAATTATTTCAAATTATAACAACAAAATTCAAATTGAAAATTTTTAAACTACACAACTATACAAATTTGAAGAGAAAATAATTTGAAATACAAATAGAAAACTAAAACTACAAACAAACAATATGAGTTACATCTGAAAAATCGAAAATTAAAACCAAATTATTCCATTTACAGATAAGAAAATTTGAATTACTAATTTCAATTTCAAATAAATGTATTTCGAATTTCAATTTCAAATGAATGTATGTACCCAGCAAACCAATCGTACCGACATCTTAACGAAATCGGAACAAAATTCGGACGATACGTCCGATGTCTGATACGAAATCGTAACGATATCTTAACGAAAGTTGTATGAAGTGGTTGACATAATTTCGGAACGAAATGTCGGAGCGACATCGTATCGATTTCGATCCGATTTCGTAACGAAATCTGAAGAAAATCCTTGGGAAATTCGGAAAGGAATTTTCTTTCCGACATTCGTTCCGAAATCGGAACGAAATCGGTACAAAATCTGAACTATTTCCGCTCCGAAAAATCGTTTAGAAATCGGAACGAAATCTGAACGACGTTGCTTCCGAAATTGTTCAGACGTGTCGGACATCCGACATTTGGTTTGCTGGGTATATACATTAGGCCGGGGCGATTTGAAAACCTTAATGAGCCCTTCGCGTTTCTGATTCCTGGGATTGAACTGAGCAAAAAAGTCCACTGGACCATATATCTACCGTGAAAATCGAGCCTCCCGATTTTGACTAAGTTTTTTATTGACGTTTTTTGGATATTTTGGCATATAACAGCCAAACCATTGAGATTTTCGATCCAACACAAAGACAAACATTGTAGCCAAGACAGTAATTGAAATCTCTCTAATACATCGCAAAAGCATTGGAACGCTCCTTCAGGCAGTTTTGGCCTTAAGAATGTGCAAACTTTTCGGAAAATGTCGATAAATGACATTGTGCTACAAAATTTGACCCGAAAAATATTCAAGTGTTCTGATGCAAAATTATATCGTGTTGGGATCCATGGACAACGACAATGCCTTTAGTTCGTTTGTATCACTTCGTTTTATTTTTTTATAACGGTAATGGTAGTGAAAATCTGGGTTTCTTACATTTTCAAATTTAAACGGACATATCTTCTTTTTTCACAACGGATTTCTATTGATCCTTCTTCCTTTAAAGAGGCAAATAATATCTTTCGAACAAGTTATTATTTTTTTAAATCGGTTAACAAAACTGCCTGAAGGAGCGTTCCAATGCTTTTGCGATGTATTAGAGTGTTTTCAATTACTGTCTTGGCTACAATGTTTGTCTTTGTGTTGGATCGAAAATCTCAATGGTTTGGCTGTTATATACCAAAATATCCAAAAAACGTCAATAAAAAACTTAAAGTCAAAATCGGGAGGCTCGATTTTCACGGTAGATATATGGTCCAGTGGACTTTTTTGCTCAGTTCAATCCCAGGAATCAGAAACGCGAAGGGCTCATTAAGGTTTTTTTCCTTCCACACAAATCGCCCCACCCTAATACACATACATTTTCAATGAAAAGTTTCGAAATTAAAATTTAATGAAATGATCGAATTACCCCTGAAAAAGTTTCACGTTTTGTACCCTTCAAAATGTTATCATTTGATTAAAAATTCTATATACGAGATATTATGACATGAAAGATGGATTTGGATCAAAGCTAAAAAGTATTGCTGATGTGGTATCTGAAGGAATGGACCACATTGTATATATTTTGGAAGAGCATCTTAGCAAGATAGCGTGCCCATCAGTCATTGCACACCAGCCATTTTAGTATGTACAGGTACCCGAAGGAGTAGACCAATACAGTCAATATCCATATTCCAACCGCATACGTGACTGGATGAAATTATACGATGCACAAAGTTTGGACCAGTCAGAAAATCCCTAAGAGAGTTATCTTGCGTATTTGCCATTTTAGTTGGTACCGACAGGGTTTCTTGAACCTTTTAGGTCATTATCTCAGGAGGTATGGACTAAATGCTAAATCGACTTTAATAGTCTGAAACGAATTTTGTCCAAATATACTTGGGGTCTAAAACACTTATGTCGATGAGGTACATTTTTGGTCATATCAAAGAGGCACTAAAAACCTTCTGGCCTAGCCAACACGCAGTGTCGCCAGGCGTCTTTTGACATTTTTTTTATTAAAACAATAAACTTTAAACTTTTAAATTGATTTTGTAGATAAGTAAAAAAATTAAAATGCACAAATAATTTTTTTTAAATTACGTTTTATTCGGTATTAGTGTAGCAAAATATAAAAAGCCCACGTTTATATTAAAGAAATAGAAACACTGTGTGTAATTTTTTGAGTCATGTTTTATTAACCATATTCTGACTCCACAGTGTGATAGAACACCAAAAATGAGAAGACACGTGTCTCGCCGTTTTTCCCTATTTCATCAACTTTAGCGGTTATGAGGCTTTGATGTAAGAAGGGTCATTTAGTCAGAACTATATCTTCCAAACCGTTAGGAAATTTGAATTTATCTCAGAGGCAAAGTTGTAGCTCTTGTCTTAAAGAACAAAAATTGTGAACACATATAACCCATCAAACTTCATCTGTATGGTCAAAATCACCATGGTCAAATCTCTTTTAAAGCTTTTCTCTAGTTTTGTTATATAGCTATCAAACCGATCAAATTTGAAACAAACAACCAATTACAAAAATGTACCTCAGATCTCAATAAACATCTTTCTAGAATATACGAACCATGAAAGAGCAGGTCTTAATGGTCAAAATAGCAAAACAATTGCGATTTTTATCCTCTTTTCTCGGCTTCTGCTCCATAGATATTAAAGCGTTCAAAATTCAAGAAAACAATCAACCACAATAGTGTAGAAAAGGCTTCAATAAACAACTTTGTGGAATATGCGAAATGTTTATGAACGGTTCTTAATGCTAAAAATAGCAAAAATCTTTTGAAAATATCCAATTTTTGTACTTTTTTTCCGACTCTGGTTTAAAGATACGCAACCGCCCAAAAATTAAGGATACAGTCAAGTACAAAAATGTAACTTAGATTTCAACAAACAAATTTGTAGAACAAATGAAGATTCACAGAGCTACAACTTTGCCTTCGAGATAAATTCAAATTTCCTAACGGTTTGGAAGATATAGTCCTGATTAAATGACCCTTTCTACATCAAAGCCTCAAACCTTTGGAGGCCTATAACCGCGAAAGTTGATGAGATAGGGAAAAATGGCGAGACACGTGTCTTCTCATTTTTGGTGTTCTATCACACTGCGGTGTCAGAATATGGTTAATAATTTTGGTGTTGCTCAGTGAAATTAAAGAAATTTGAATTAAAATATTTTAGTCAGTTACAAAAATTTTGGCCTGTGTGGTCGGTAAATACAGCAGGAATATTCAGACCTACGCGAACGCCAATCTACTTGAAAGGTCAAAATAGATGAAGACATCTAGAAGGGTTTTAATTATAAAATAGTCCTCAAACTTTTTAGAAGCATTCAATGTATAGCAGATTTTTTTTAGAAATCTATCAAGATAATACCTCTAAAGGGCTTATATCTGATAAATAATGTTTGAAGATATTCTTCATAAAAATGTCTTGGATCACATGACTCGCTAACAGCGTATATGTTCCTTGGGCGCAAGGCATAATTCTATAGTTGGGTTATCCAGATCCTAGTTCACAGTCCTAGTTGCAAAACGCATGAGTAATGACTAGACAGTGGAATTTTAGGCAACCCCTATTTTTGGTCCGATTCATGTCAAATTTTGGGACTGGGCATATTTTTGGCTTCTGATTAAAGTGCAATCGAAACATATGACATATGCAAAATGATGCAAAATGCATAACTTGGTGCATATGCAAAATTTATGCATTTTACATATTTTCTTATGCAACAAATATATCAATAATTGGTACAAAAATTTTTGTATGTACACTTTTTCTGTTTAAAATTCTTTTCAGCCAAGTCAATAAAATAGAGAAATATATTACCACAGCCTCAACCTTCAAAATACCGAAAATCGGGAGGTATAGTTCTATGGGGGCTATATGAAGGCCTGAACCTAAACCGACAAATTTTAGGTGGAAAGTTGTTTACCACCCCCAAGAAAGACATAATACCAAATTTCAGCCATTTTGGCGGGATATTGAGGCCACAACCTTCAAAATACCGGAAATCGGGAGGTACCGTACCGACAAATTCCAGTTGGAATGTTTTATACCCTCAAGGAAGACTTAATACCAAATTTCACCCATTTCGGAGGGATTTTGGGGCCAAAATACCAGATATCCGGATGTACCGAATCGGTTGATCCGTTCGTTCTATGGGGGCTATATGAAGACGTGAACCTATACCGAGAAATTTCAGGTAGATAGTTTATACCCCCAACGAAGACTAAATACCACATTTCAGTCATTTCGGTGGAATATTGACGCTACAACTTTCAAAATACCGAATGAAGTCGTGGACCTATACTGACAAATTTCAGGTGGAAAGTTTTATACTCCCAACGAAGACTTTATACAAAATGTCAGCCATTTAAGTGTGATGCTGAGGCCACAACCTTCAAAATATCGTAAATCGGAAGGTACCGTTCTATGGGGGCTATATGAAGACGTGAACGCATGCGGACAAATTGCAGATGTAAAGTTTCATACCCCTAACGAAGACAAATCCTTGTATATATTTTTGCATATGCTCATTTTATGCAAATACAGTTTGTCAAGTAATTGTTTTCGAACCAAGAAAACTAACATTTTTCTGTATCAATTTATGAAAAAATTGCTGATACTTGTGATAAAAATGTCGGATTTCTTGAAAAATTAGTTGGACGATTATTTAAGACAAGATAGGATGTATAAATAAAAAATTAACCCACGTAGTCCAACAAAACATAACGAAAACCAATAACTACATGTAATGCAAGTTGTCAAATAAATGTTTTCGAAATGTAAATGTAGGTTCCAAAATACCGCATATTTTCGGTAAATACTTGAAAATCATGACATTTTATGAATTTTATTCTTAACAGGGATTAACTACTAACTAGTATCAACAATATTAGGCATCGAATATCCGTACTAGGAGGGTTACCATATGGACCAAAGGAGTACCAGGTCATATTACATGTAAACAGGGTCCTAAGGTCTTAAACCGGAGAATCTAAAAACTATGTCGTTTAAGAGTTTGTTTTGTTAATCAGGATGGACTGCCATCAAATACAATAAATATTACCTCCAGCATAATTAGATCAGGAAGGTTGCCAGATCGACTAAAAAGGTACCAGATTATATAAACAGTAAACGAGACCACATGTGTCTCTAAACAGGGCACCGAAGTTTGTTGTTTCACTTAAAATTAATTAAGAGATCGGAAATATCGCAGTAAGAGACTAATATTGCTTAGAAATGTATGGGGTACAGATCTCGACAATGTTCAGAAATGCCTACTACGACCTCGTGTACTCTGCAGTACTACTGTTGCATATGTTTTAAGGGGAAAATAATGCTGACGGCAAAATAATGCTTCAGTGTTACCATGGAAGCCAAAAAAAAACTTGTAGAATTCCTCTGAACTGGCTCTAAACAGTTGAAATCGGATGTCCATTATAAAATCAGTATAGACTGACAATATCTTGCATATGTATTTCTATGCGATATTTATACTTTTATTTCATATTTTGGTTTGTTTTAGAGAATTGCCTTATCCATTAATTCAATTTGAGTTAAATAAGCAAACCTTAAGCCCTGGTTATGGATTCAGGTGGTCTCATTTACTGTTTATATAATCTGGTACCTTTTTCGTACATCCGGCAAGCCTCCTGGTTTAATTATGCTTATATTAGTTGATGGCAATCCATCCTAGTGATCTAAAGAAACTCATAAAAAGTCTTAGTTTTCAGATATTCCCGGTTTAAAACCTATAGGATCCTGTTTACATGTAATATGACCTGGTACGCCCTTGGTCCATATGGTAACCCTCCTAGTACGGATATTCGATGCCTAATATTGTTGATACTTGTTAGTAGTTACTCCCTGTTAAAAATAAAATTCATAAATTGTCCCTATTTTCAAGTATTTACCGAAAATATGGGGTATATTGGATCCTCCATTACATTTCGAAAACATTTATTTGACAACTTGCATTGCATGTAGCTATTGGTTTTTGTTATTTCCTGTTGGACTACGTGGGTTAGTTTTTTATTTATACATCCTATCTTGTCTTAAATAAGTCGTCCAACTAAGTTTTGCAAAAAACCCGACATTTTTATCACGATTATCAGTAATTTTTTCATAAATTAATACAAATGTTAGTTTTCTTGGTTCGAATACAATTACTTGACAAACTGTATGTAAAAATATGTTAAAATATGCACTATATGCCAAATATGCAAATATTTCTGGGCCTAATTCGTTTTAGTTTGTGATAAAACGAGTTTCTGTCTAATCAGACCATCCTAATAATATATGCATTTGCATAGGATTCCGCTGTCTAGTAATGGCATACAAACTAACGAGTGAAATTAAGTCCCAATTTACATTAGGCGAGTTTACTTGCGGCAATTGTCAGTTTGTAGGTGAGAGAGAGTGCTGAGAGGCAAAGGGTTACCATATGCCTCACCTCTCTCTCCTACAAAATGACAATTGCCGCAAGTAAACTCGCCCAATGTAAATTGGGACTAGGTAAACGCAGAGGTTTTCATACAAACGATATGGATGATTGGAACGACGTAGTAAACTAGACAGTTCCATCTAGTTCAATTGGCATAACTACATTATTCACACATGTTTAGCTAATCTGACCCTAATATATACATATGTATATATAATACAAAATTGTGAAACATATTAAACTTTTTATGAATACATATTAATTATTTTATATTTTTATTTATTTTTTTTAAATTACTTCATCCACAATTTGTTGGTATATTCAAAACCAATCTTGTTACACAGTCTATATGGACAAATATCGCTGCTAAATTATTAAATATTAGTTCCAAACAAAATATTTATTTTTTTTATGAAAACGCCAACAAAAACAACAAAAATTTTAAATGTTAAAATAAATAGAGAATATTAAATTTAGTTAAGAGAAAAAATAATAACAATAGAAAAGTACTTTTAGTGTTAGAGCTTTTTAAAAAAATATTTTAAATATATATAAAAAATAAATAAATTGAAACAAGATTTTTTTTGTAAGACAGGCGGGCCGTAACGATATTTTTTGCGATAAATAAACAAAATGGTGATCGAAAGAAAAACAAAACGCGTGAAAGAAATGTTGTTGATGAGGAGATGTGAAGAAAGTTAACGAAAGAAAATAAACCTAAAGCAAAATTTAGTTAATAATGAATATTTTTGTTGTGGTTTAAAGAGAATATATTTACAGTTGTGTGTGTGGTAAAGAGATAGAGAGCGAGGGGGGCTTGACAAAACGTGAGCAAAATAAAACAGTTTTTCAACAATTTTTTTTTTTGTTTGATTTGCAAAAAATCACAATTTCATACTTTATTTTTTATTATTATTTTTCATAAACGTTTTATTTTGTAATTTTCTTTTTAAATGTATATTGTATTTAAAATTATTGTTTATTATTGGTGTATATCCTTAAATAGTATTTTATTAATTTATTATTATTTTTTGTTTTTAGAAAAAAAAAGAAAAACGAACAAAACCATTATTTCCATTATATTTGTATTTGTAGAAAAAAAAAATAAAGTTGATTCTGCATACACTTATACATTTGTTGTGTGAAAACAAGTTCCGAGGAGGGAGTAGGTATAAGAAATATTTTATTACACTTGACTAAATTACCTCTGTTATTGTAAAATGACTGAATGGGTTACCCACAAAACAAAAATACAATTTCATCATTGAAAATTTCAATCAATATTACCAATTTCATCCAGCCATTTTGTGAGTACCCTTTATATAACAATTGTTCTCTATATATTTTTGGCTAAAACAAAAATCGGAGGTTTAGAATTCAAAGGAAAAATATTACAGAGGTACAAATTTTATTTAACATTTTTTTTTTTTTTTGTGATAGCATCGAATGTCTTCTGTCTGTACAACACACGATGGGTTTTAACTGTTTTTTGTTTTGTTTGTTGTAAATATAAAAAAACAATTGATAAAATTTCCTAAGTAACATTTTCTATTAGTTTTGTTCTTTGTTGTTTTTGTTTTGTCACTAATATCCACATAATACAATTGATGTCGCTAAAACAATGGATTTTTTCATTATTGAATTTTTTTTTTTCATTGAATAAGTTCCACAACTTTGAATACGAGGTTTTGTGTGTGTGTTTTTGCGCTAGTATTGCTTTTTTTGTTTCTTTGTTGGGAAGAAGATTATTTTATTTGTTTTCTATTCAAAAATTATGTGTTTTTTTTAAGTTTCATTCATCATTTAAAATTGTTCATCTTTTCTTTTTTTAGATTAGCTAATAATTAAATAAAAAAGAAGAATATTCAGAAAAAATAATTAGTTAAGTTGTAATGAAGCTTTTATTGTTTTACGCACGAAAGTCCAAACCAAAAGAATCAAAAAGGGAAATCAAGGAGAGAGGGAGAGAATATATATTTGATATGGCACAAAATTTCTATTTTATTTCACTGTGCTGTAGGCCGAAATATTGCAAAACGTCCATAAATAGAAAAGGTAAATGATTATCGAATATTACAGACTATGTTTCTATTCTAAACTCACCCAAAAACCCACATTTCTGATCAACCTGTTAACCATTATTCTAACAAATAAGTAGTTATACAATAGCCACTAACAGTCTACAAATAATCTGATCAAATTTAAAGAAATAATCCATTCTTTTTCAGCACACTGGCTTTTTCAACACACTGGAAGGTGACTTGTTTGCATTACTTTATAATGGGTTATTCTGCTCATGTGGCTTAAAAAGTTGCATAATTGAAATACTCTTAAATGTCGACAAATTTACTGACCCCTTTAATTAAATGATGATGAAGCTGTCAAGGGATCAAACTTTTTCATAGTGAGTCCCCGCTGCCCAACAAATATCCAGATCATATAATTTGTTCTAAAAACGTTACAAATCTCAAGAATTCTGTTTCGATTCGAATATTACTAACTTCAGAGTATACATACATATATGAATTGAAATTGTACTTCAGTTAGAGTTGTGTCACTATCTCGTTCAATGAACTCCGGTAGTTTGTATGGCAAAAGTACGTATACATAATTTTACACGTTGATTTGTATGACATTACTCATATGTTTTTAAACGAGGACAGTCAACGATGAACGAAATTGCCCAACTCTAACTCTAAGCAAACCCGTCTGCATGGGTTCGATTTCTAGTCTGACAACATAAAATTTTCAATATATAGCGTAATATTGCCGAAATTTCTTGAGTATTTCAGCCATGTACAACTTCTCACGGTGCTTTTGAAACAAATTTAAATGAAAGGTGTTCATAGATGAGAAAAATCAAACAACAACAAAATTGCCGGAGCGCTTTTTAAATAAATCGCGATTCACAAGTTGAAATTTTTAGGGGTTGTTTATGTTTTCACGATTTTTCTTGGAAACCGCAAGTCCTATCAGAATGGGACTAACGAAAATGTTGTAGGTATCAAAATTTTCTACAAGATTGACCTTTATGGTATTTTCGTAGGTTTTACCATTATTGAAATAAGGAAGTTCAAATTGGGACAATGCACTGACTGTATCGCCCCCTTATAAAACAATGTCATAAAGGGTGCGCCTTAACTAACTTTTAATGAAAACCACTTACACAGGAAAAGTTTATGTGAATTCTGAAACAGCAATGTTCATAGATGAGAAAAATCCAAAAACAAAAAAAATCGCTGTAGGGATTTTTAAATAAATCGCGAGGTTTTCACGATTTTGCTTGGAAACCGCAAGTCCTATCGAAATGGTGCTAAAGGAAATGTGGTAGCTGTGAAAATTCTCTACAGGATTGACGTTTACGATTTGTTCTCAGGCTGTACCATTTTTCAGATAAAAAAGCTCAGTTTACATTTTTAAGTTGTTTGTTAGAGTTTCGCGATTTTGCTTGAATGCGGCAAGTCTTATCGATATGGGACCTGAAAAAATCTTACAGCTGTGTGTGTAACTTTTCCTAGTTTGACCATTTTTTAGATATATAAGTTTAAGTTGGGAATTTGCAGTCATGACATTGTTTTATAAGGGGGCGATACAAAATTGAATTGAATTTGAATTGTCCCAATTTGAACTTCTATATCTCAAAAACGGTAAAACCGACGATAATGCCATTAAGATCAATCTTGTAGAAAATTGTCATATCTACAACATATTCTTTATTCCCATTTCGATGGGACTTGCGGTTTCCAAGCAAAATCGCAAAAATCTAAACAACCACTAAAAATGTCAACTTGAATCGCGATTTATTTAAAAAGCGCTCCGGCGATTTTTTTGTTTTTTGATTTTTCTCATCTATGAACATTGTAGTTACAGAATTTGCAAAAACTTCCCAGGTGCAAGCATCTTTCATTTAAATTTGCTTCAAGAGCACCGTGTTCTCTACAAGTAGTGTGTTAAGGCATTTCGTTCGGACTCAGCGAAAAAAATAGGTCCATAGCATTTATCGAATGTGAATCGGGATGCACTCATTGATATGCGAGAAGTCTCTCTTGCCCATTCGGAGAATTGGATTGAGCATATGTATGTATATTCGAGGTCTGATGCCTCAGATTATAAGTGTGAATGACTTCTCAGTTTATGGGGAATTTTTAACTGCCAGTGTAGGTTCTGAAGTCTATATGACTAGATTGATATCCCACTTTCTATGGAATGCTTTTCACGTCTCAAAGGGGTGATTTCTCATTTTTTGATTTCCGTAATGATTTCTTTATACTGAGAATGATTTCTCTAAGGCGTGATCTCTCATTCGAAGTCAACGAAGATACCACAGATCCAATCCCAGAAGATGGTATTGAATGTATACCGCGCCCAGCCAAGATGAAATAAAGACAGCAATAAATCGGCTGAAGAATAATAAGGCAGCAGGAGCCGATGGCTTACCAGCCGAGCTGTTGTGGACGGGGAGGCGACACGCTGATAAGGTGTATTCATCAACAAGTAAGCAACATCTGGCAGGAAGAACAAGGACCCCACGATTGGAACCTGAGTATCCTGTGCCCCGTCCACAAGAAGGGAGATAAGACTTTATGCTCCAACTATAGGGGCATAAGTCTTCTCCCTATCGCCTACAAGATAGTGTCAGGGATATTGTACGAACGACTAAAGTCCATTGTCAACGAAATAATTGGACCATACCAATGCGGCTTTAGACCTGGCAAGTCCACCATTGACCAGATATTTTCCCTGCGGCAAATCCTGTAGAAGACCCAAGAGATGCAGATCGACACGTACCACCTTTTTGTCGATTATAAAGCAGCCTTCGACAGCCCGCTACGTTCAAAGGTATTCCAAGCCATGTCTGAATTTGGTATCCCCTCAAAGCTCATTCGGCTTTGTAAAATGACTCCAACTGACACAAGATATTCAGTTAAAACAGGAAAGAACCTCTCCGAAGAGTTTTGTACCAAAAGAGGTTTCAGGCAAGGAGACAACCTTTCGTGTGATCTTTTCAACATCCTGCTAGAAAAGGTTATACGGGAGGCAAATGTCAAAAGAAGTGACACAATCTACACCAATAGCCACATGTTACTTGCTTATGCTGATCATATAGACATCATGGGACGATCAGTAAAGGAAGTAACTGATACCTTTAGGAAGGTCGAAGCAGAATCTGCGAAAGTGGGTCTGGCGGTAAACGGCGAAAAGACCAAATTGATGGTGTCGACGCGCAAAGCGTCCATAGAGCTCGGACCAACTGTGAAAGTTGGTACCTACAATTTTGAGGTAGTTAAAGACTTCGTCTACCTCGGCACTGCCATAAACACAACAAACAACATCAGTTGTGAAATAAGAAGAAGAATTGTATTGGCCAACAGATGCTACTATGGTCTAAGTAAGCAATTTAAAAACAAAGCCACATCTCGTCAAACAAAAATAACACTATACAAAACGCTGATACTACCCGTGCTAATGTATGGCTCCGAAGCATGGGTACTTGCGCAAGCAGATAAGGCAGTGCTTGGTGTGTTTGAGAGGAAAATTCTTCGAAAGATCTAAGGGCCGGTTTGCGTTGACGGTGAATATCGACGTCGTATGAACCACGAGCTATATCAGCTATACAAAGACATGAATATAGTTAAACGTATCGAGATGCAACGATTGCGTTGGCTAGGCCATATCATGAGAATGAGCGATGATGAACCCGCTAAAAAGGCGTATGAATACATGCCACATGGCGGTGCACGCAGAATCGGCAGGCCTAAGCTTCGATGGAGCAAACAAGTGGATGAAGAAATGGAAAGGCGCGGTATTCCAAAAAGTCAAGCGAAAAACAGAGAGGAATGGAGATCTTTTCTTAGAGGTAGTTTACACTATCTATCAATGTCATATGACACGAAATAAAAACATTCCATATTTACCCACGGAGGCAATGTGGAGACGTAGTTTTTTTACATTTTTGCTGGTGTGGACGCACAGAGTAAATGGCGTAAGGAAAATCTCCAATATTACACATATTAGCGAATATATAACGATGGAAAATTTCATGTCATATGACATTTACATATAGTGTAAACTACCCCTTAGTTCGGTCTATGGAACAAATGTTCTGTAATGGGCCAACTAAGTAAGTAAGTATGTGATGAATTTCGAATCGATTTGGTATGAAAACGATTTGTCCAAAACAAGTGAATTGTATTTAGATGTGATGGGAACCGCATCGATTTTCAATTCCACATTGTTTCAAATGCTTTAACCCTGAGTGAGTGAAAAGGTCCTTTTTGCCTTTTCAAACTGAAATTACTCCTTCTTCGGCCACTACAACACATCGCCGTAGTAGACATTGCCAGCAAATGACTGCGGATGAAAGGCAGCAGCTGATAGTAGATTTGCTGATTTTATGGACGAAGACATGGATGAAGAAACTGATATTGCTGCAATTGATAATTATGAAGTTGAGGATGATAAAGATCGCACATACCAACCTGCTGAAGAGTCAGATGCCGAAACTGAGGGATACTTCAAGCTAAATGAAGATACTGATGACGACGATGATGAAGAGGAAGAAAATGATGGACAGGAAGCTAATGAAAGTTACTATATTGGTAAAGATGCCACCCAATGGAGTAAAAAAAGCACCACCAACACCACGCACTCGTAATCATAATGTGGTCGACTTCACAAGAAAGAAACCAGGACCAACAGGAAATATACACGACCCCTATACAATAATGCGTTTAATCATCACAGAGGAAATAATACACTTAATATTACGTGAAACAAATCGTAAAGGCAGGGAGGAGGTTACAGCTGCATGGAATTTGGCGAATCCCACTAAGTTTGACGCCTTTGTAGCTATTCTTTTGTATGCTAGACTCACAAGATCAAACCATGAATCAGCTATGGAATTATGGTGCTCGACGCGTTGCCCATTAGACAAAGCTGCGTTGTCGTACGATCGCTTCATGTGTATAAAACAATTTATTCGATTCGACAATGGAAATACTCGACAACAGCGACTCATCAACAGCAAAACTGCGGCTATTGACGATATTTGGCAAATGTTGCAACATAACTTGGCAGCAGCTTACACTCCTCATGAAGCACTAACAGTTGATGAGCAGTTGTTCCCTTACAGAGGCCGCACCCGCTTCACACAATATATTCCGTTAAAGCCAGCTAAGTATGGTGGTTATGCGACTCACAGAGTTATTATCCTGTGAAGCGAATGATATATTCTGGAATAATAATTTCTTTAACACTCTTGACTTAGCGCGTATTTTGTTGAGGAGGAAGACCGCATATGTTGGTACAGTGCGCTACAACAAAACATTCATTCCACAGGACTTCAAGAAGAACCCAAAGCGCACCATCAATAGTACATTATTTGGGTTCAACGAAGGGCATATAGCGTTATGCTCATACGTGCCAAAAATAAAAAAATAAAGTGGTGAACGTGCTCTCCACAATGCACTACACCTGCCACGTTGACGAGCAAACCGAGAAGCGCAAGCCCTAAGCCCTATTAGATTACAACGCCAACAAATGCGGCGTTGATACCATGGATCAAATGCTAGGCACTTACAGCTGCAAAAGAGCAACACGACGGTGGCCGTTGGCCATGTTTTATAATGTGCTAGACGTCGCTCCATTGGCTGCTTTTACGATTTACAACGAAATGAAGCCTATAAAAAGGAGTGACAGACGGCGGTCGTTCTTGTTATTGCTAACGAAACAATTGGCCACACCAAATATCGAAGAACGTGCCCTGAACAACAATATAACCTCATATCCAAGGATACGCAATGCGATTGAAGCATTCGATGTCAGGGTAAGAAAAACATCTTCAAATTCAAGAATAAAATAAATAGTTATTTGTTTTTTTATTTTTCTTTTCATTTCAGGTATTACCAAGACCGATGGAAGTGAATGCACCGTCGTTTGCGGCTAGGTCAAGTAGACCGTCATGTCGCCTTTGCCGTTCTGAGTATGGGCGACAGCGGAAAACGCGGGCATACTGCTTCGGCTGCGGCAACGCTGTTTGCGAGAACCTAGCACACTTTTAGATCGCTGCAACACTTGCGCACAGGGCGGGGGACAAGAAGTACACGCTCAACAACAATAATTTTTAAACTTGTTACAATAGTTTTCTTAAGCAAAAAAAAAACTAAAATAATAATTTTTGTATGTAGAATTTAGTTATAAACAATAAAAACAAAAAAAAAAATATATGAAAAAACACGATTTACAAAAAAGGTCCTTAGAGACCTTTTCACTCGGCCGTGAAGTTCAGAACTCTCACTCATCGGAGGGTTAATTACCATTTTGGTACAAAAATGTCCCTATTTTCCATTTCAAGTTTTATTTTCTTAAAGAATAGTATTCTTTGTAACTTTTTTGTAGCAATAAGTAAGCACTCAGGTCAATCATGACCCCAGTTTCTTTTCATGACACAGATACCTCTTACCTAAAGCACAGTATTTTTTCTTTTAAGAATAGATTTTAAATTTCCCTTCTCATTCTTTGGTTTTAGACTAATAATACAAAACGGAAAAATGAAATGAAAAGAAAACACATGATAACATTAAAAAAAATAATAATTAAAATTAAAACAAAATAATAATGAAATTCAAATTAAAAAAAAATACGAAATTAATGAAAGTGAGCTTCAACTATATTTTTACATAAAAAAACGAAAAAAAAACTTTCTAGTGGTAGTAAATTGTCGAATAGAGAATAATGGGCGGGGGGAGAGAGAGTAATTTGTAATGATATTAATAATTATAATATAATGATTATTATAATAAGAATAATAATAAAATGTATGAAGAATAGACTGCACTTGCGTGTAGAATATGTATGTTTGTATGTAACTATGTATGTATGTAAAAAAAGAACGTATAATAACAATAATATATGCTTGTGTGTGTGAAAGAGATTTTGATTGTTTTTGTTTGGAGTTTGTTTTTAGTTGGTTGTTTTGATTTGATTGATTCAAATTTAAATTTGATATTGATTTAAATTTTGTTCCTTTTTTGGTTTTTAATGATCTAAAAATTTACTCTTTAATCTGTGATATTCACCTCTTGGCAGTGTTGCACCGGTACGTGAGAACATGGATTCCATGTCACTGCCTAAATCTCGAGACATACTGTGACGCCATGGTACTCCCATACTATTGGCGGCGGTATTTAGTCGGCTAAATTAGCGTTTGTTGTAGTTGTGGATTGAAACAAAATAAAATAAATTTTATATTTGAATTAGTTATGTAATTTAAATGTTGTTATTTGCTATATATGTAAATAACTATCTAATGATATTGTTATAATATAGTGATTAGTAGAAGAAAAGCATTTATTTTGGCTTATTGTTGTTGGTTAATAACAAATGGTAAAGGAGATAAAACAGCAACAACACAAAGTGAAGCATTCATGATTATTTTTTTTTTTTTTTGTAGGATAACTAAATTTCTATAAATGTTTTAAATTAAAGAAAAAATTGTTCCCATTTGAAATCTTGAAACCATGTCGCATGTGATGATAAAAGAAATTACAAGATTTGAATTATGCGTATGATTGTTGTCAAAACTTATACGCATTGCCGTTTAGTGTATTACAAACTGAATTACAGCTTTCAGTGTCAATATTTCACCCATGAGCAGTATCAGATTCAACAATCTTCATGGAAAGTTTTTGCGTATTCTGAAACAGCAATGTTTATAGATGAGAAAATTCCAAAAACAAGAAAAAATCGCTGAATGGATTTTTTTAATTTAATTAACCGAGCTCTATGACCTAAGGAGATTACATTGAAATATGTATATCTAGCGAAGTCCTACACACACATCAACCGCTATGCGACGATCGTTTCGTTAGCTGGTTAGGCTAACATCCTCAGGCATATTAGATGTTGTTGTTGCTAGACAATTTTCGCCATTTGGAGTCCCTATTTATACATCCAAGATTGCAAATATCGTCTGCTCCGTCGGAAAAGGTCGTAAGTCCACTTTTTTTGGAAATCGCGTTTTTGTTACAGGATGATAGCACAAGTCAAAACACGTCGTATGATACAATGAAAATGGTAGTATGTCGCGTTTTTCTATACGTTTTGCCCTTGTCGGAAAAGGTCGTAAGTCCACAAAACGTACAAATTTGAGTACGAAAAGGTCGTAAGTCCACAGGAAAATGTATACTTTAAAAGAATACTACAGCTAATGTAGTTCAGATATAATGTTTAAGCGTCATCCACGGTTGGGGTACAATGTAAAGAACTAGCCTACACCTTTAGATGATAATCGGCTGATATTTGGTGGAGACTGTGGACCAGACTTTTGAACAAAAATTTGATTAATTCTATATTGCAACGAAAACTTACATTTGAAATCTATTTTCCCCTATAAGCGATCTGATTATGAAAGATGGACTTCTGGCCTTTTCATTGATACAAATTGGGATGCTGTATGTGTTCAAATACCTCATGTATTGAAAAATTTGTATTAAAAAATCAACATTTGTTTTTTCTGTCGTATATCTTACTTAACTTTATCAACTGGTAATTTGAGGTTTCTCTAGGGACATTTATTCACATAACGAGATTAGTTTGTATTCTGAATTTAATAAAGTAATCCCTTCTAACGGACGGGTAAATGCAATGTTTATATTATTAAATGATTCTAAAACAATAATTGATTGAAATGTTATCAAACTAAGAAGACATCATGGTTTTTGCTAACAAAGAGCAGTATGAATTTGGAATGGAATTAGACGATGGTGTCATTGGTCTAGTTCCGTATGGTTTTCATGGTGATTCTGAAAGCTCTCATGATAAACTTCCTAAACGAAGGAAGACATTACATGCTGAAGATTATACGTGGTTTGGGAAGACAAAAAAGGACACTATTTGGGATTACAATGTAGCTAAGAAACTACGTACAATAACGGAATTAATCATGAAATTTAACTGAACGAAAAGGTCGTAAGGCAAAAATACAAGGTCGTAATTACAACGTGTCATGTTTTATATTAAATATTAACCCAACCGGTCCACGTTGCTGGCCCTTGAAACAGTTTTTCTTTTGTCAATTATATTTTTTTGCATCGCAAATTAGTTGGAATATGCAAGTGACTATTAATAACATGTAAGAACGTCGCAATTTCGGTAAAACAATGTGGCTAACCTTCAAAATGTCGAAATTCGGGAGGCACCGTTCTATGGGGCTATATGAAGGCGTCAATACCAAACATCCCAGAAGTAATAGAAACATCTATGCCGAATCACAAAGATCTATCTTAAAAATTGCGACCTGTATCTTAATTTCAATAGACGGACAGACGGTCATGGTTGTACCGACTTAGAAGTTTACTCTGGTCGGGTCTTATTGCTAAAATATGTACCCAGGATTGGGAAACGGAATCGTTCGTAAGTTTTATATATAGCGCATTTAAAAAATAGGGCACAGGTGTAACCCGCTCCTCCGAAATTCAACAAAATATATAGCCTACTTCCACCAAGGAACATCCCTGTGCATAATCTGAAAATTACATGGAATAAGTACTTAGGGTCGGAGATTCAACAACCGCTCGCAAATTAATTTTCTGACCGATACTTTCATAAGTTTTGCAAAAAAGCGTTTTTTAAAAAATAGGGCCTGCCCCCACCCCCTCTGAAATTCAAAAAATATAAAGCCTATTTCAAAAAACATCGGTTTAGCCGTTTTTGAGTCTATGCGAAACATACAAACATATTCACATTGTCTTTTATATATTAGATTTCACACAAAAGTTTTGGTCCATTAAACCCGCTAATAATTATCTCATCACCATGTTAAATTGCAAGCTTATTCTTTGTCTTAAAATCAATTCATTCTTAAAATTTCGCGCCGATCGGAATATTACTGCGATCTACAGGACAGCTACAAAGTCGGGTATTGTGGGTTTGGTCCATTTCACACCGTTCGATCATAACTAACACCTAATGGGTTCACTTCTGGTCGGAACACGACCTCTCCACAAAATTTGGTGATGATCGGTCAAAATTGAGGTCTGGAGTTTTATTACTATTGTTAATGGATGGACGGACACACATAGCTAGATCGCTTTATCTCGTCAAGATATGAAAAAATGGCAAGGGGAGGGGGTCTACGACGAATACTTCGCGATGTTACACAAATATTGAACAAAACAAACTTATAATACCCTTTCCACATTGTTTTGTAAAGTATAAATATTTTATTTTAAAAACGTCCGTAAATTGTAGGAAAAGGTCGTAAGTTCCCACAAAAATACAAAACTGTACAAGGAAAAGGTCGTAAGTCCAAAGACATCCAATTATCTCCCAAACGCGACGGAATTTTATCAAACAAAGTACAGGTATTGAAGCGGAATAAATAAACGAAAAATACTGCCTTTACCACCATAATAAAATCTTTAATGCAGAAAGCGCTGGAATGTTTTTTCTTTCTCCTGAAAAATTTATTGAGAGGGACTTACGACCTTTTCCGACGGAGCAGACGATATGCATTTGTGAATTTCAAATTGAAGCTTTTTTTTGTTATTCGATTTTTCTGATCTATGAACATTGTAGTTTCAGAATGCGCAAAAACTTCCCAGGCGTAAGCACCTTTCTTCTAAAATTAGTTAAGGCGTGCCGTGAGAAGTGGTGGTCGTATAGGTTCTATGAACAGATCCTTAATATTAAAAAGAATTAGCATTTTCGTATGTGACAAAAGAAGATTTAGAGATTTCCCGCGTTTGTGTGGTAGCTATCATAAACAGTGGTCATAACTATTCCACTGACAGATCCAATCAGCACAGTCTAAGCGAATGAAATCCATAATCACTTATGCATATAATTGCATGAACAACCTTGGGTGGAATTTTTGGAGATTTCGATCCATTATCGAGACAAGGAGACGAGGAGAGTAAAAAATTATATATTATAGAGACCAAACAGACTAACTATAGTTGCGGGTTTTGTTTAAAGAAGTGGTCCTAAATTTTGATACATTTCGGGGCCCATATGAGGAAAAGTATTGGCTTCCCTTAGATAACTCTGGAGATTAATTTTTCAGTTTCTGTGCCTTGTGTTTTGATTTTCCGGCATTATTCTCTGAGATAATTTTCTAAAGTTCACGAACGAAAAGATCATTTGAATCTTGAAATCGCGAAAATCTTCAAATTAACAAGGGAAGACCTCACTCAAAAACAAAGAGTGTAGCTCCATTATAGTTTATATAGGCTAACTTCCGAAACGTCAGTTGCTTTGTATTCGTGCATTAAACTAGGGCTCTTAGATCGAGTACCCCACTACTGCAATTTAATAAAATTACTCTAGTATGTAACTCGATCTAAGAACCCCTAGTTTCATGCACGAATGCAAAGCAACTGACGTTTCGGAAGTCAGCTATATGGTCGATTGACAGTTTTCGAAACTTAATCTTTTCGATAAGACCGAACGGTTTGTCGAACATAGTAGGACACAACATGCACAGAATAAGAACTTTAATGTGTGATGATGTCTTGCTGGCGACTTTTGCCCAAAAAATATGAAATAGTCTTCATATGAAGGTCACTTTCAATACCATCGAAGCTATTCGAAGAATTAGCCCTAAATATTTGGTGCACACATCTCGGGAAGTATTGGGTTCCCGTATATAAATATATACCGCTGAAGACTACCCGCTATCGAACACACAAATGTGCGTGATAATTTTCGTCGCACGAACCCTGAAGACTCAAGAGTTCGGGAACTTACTATTGAAATCGACCTGATAGGCGAGCATAAGCGAAAAAGCAATACAACATTGGTACAGGATTGAGTAAATTGTGGGCAATGGTTAAATCATTCTCGAATCCGGAAAAGATGGATGCAAGATTTCCGAAGAGTGATAGGGCGAATATGACGTAGGGGATGGAAGATACCAAGGAACGGTCCTGACCGGTTTTAACATGGCAAAGCCCAGGATTTATCTTGGTCCCTCTTTCAACTCAAGTGGACACTGACCTCCCCGTGGTGTCACCTGGGGAACTGCCTTTAACACCCGTTAAAGGTAATGAGCTAACATGTGCCGCGCGTTCACCCATAAGAACGTTAAAAACTTGGGTTTCGGCGTCGGGTTAGTAACCCTCCTCTAGAAAAAACAGCCTACTATGAAAAAACGAATGAAAAGAAAAACGAACCCCTCTAAAGTTGACGAACCCCGCAAACGTTTTAAGGAACATGATCTGCGAATCTGCACCTGGAATGTACGCACTCTTTATAGAGAAGGTGCAGTATTCGCATTGGCAGACGTACTTGAAAAGTACAAGGCCGATATTACTGCCATACAGGAAATACGATGGATTGGGAAAGGCGTCACAACAACACCTAAATGTGACGCACTGTATTATAGCTGCCATGACGTAAAGCGTGAGTTTGGTTGCGGATTTGTAGTTAGTCGGAGACTAAAACATCTGGTATCCAGCTTCACCACAGTGAATGAAAGACTTGCTGCAATTCGAATAAAAGCTAAATTCTTCAACATCAGCTTTTGCGCTCATGCCCCCACTGAAGAAAAGGACGAACAGACCAAAGATATATTTTACGAGCGCTTAGAAGAAACATATGACCGTTGCCCTGCCCATGACATTAAAATTATACTAGGCGATTTTAATGTCAAAATTGGAAAGGAGAATATCTTTGGCCCAACAGTCGGGAATTTCAGTCTCCACAGTGAAACATCTGACAATGGTATGAGGCTGATAGACTTTGCAGCTGCAAAAACATGGTAGTTAGCTGTACCAGATTTAAGCATCTCGATATTCATAAGGGCAACTGGCTGTCTCCAGATCAAAGAACAAGTAATCAAATTGATCATGTTGTGATAGATGAAAGACATTAATCCAGCGTGTTGGATGTACGATCGTTCCGAGGCTCAAACATTGATTCGGACCACTACCTTGTTGCAGCAAAGGTACGTACCCGTCTAAACGTTGCAAATAAAGCACGAACAGATACAACGCGGAAGTTGGACATCGATAGGCTGCAAACACAACAGATAGCCACAGCATATTCCACTCAACTAGCCCAATTGCATAACGCTAGCACTCCTTGTCCCGATAACATAACAACACAATGGCAAAATATTGCCCACTCCATGCAAACAGCCGCAAAATCCATACTTGGATACCAGAGACATCCACAAAGGAATTCATGGTATGACCAGGAGTATCGTGCTGCTACCGAAGAGAAAAATGCGGCATATAGATCTACTTTACAATCAGTAGCAACGCGTAGCGCACGAGAGAGATATCGGGAGAAAAGGAGAGAAGAGAAACATCTTTTCCGCAAGAATAAGAGAGAAATGGAAAAGCGGGAGTGTGAAAAAATCGAGATGTACAGGAGCCAGAATGAAGTCCGAAAATTCTACCAAAGAGTGAAACATCAAACAGATGGCTTTGGTGCAGGCACATCCTCCTGTGGAGACCAGCAAGGTAATCTGGTAACAGATACAGATAGCGTGCTCAGGATATGGAAGGAACATTTCTCTAATCTGCTGGTATCCAATAGCAGCGAAGACGACGAAGATGGTATGGGATGTATACCGCCCGGCCAAGATGAGGTAAAAACAGCAATCAACCGGCTGAAGAATAATAAAGCAGCAGGAGCCGATGGCTTACCAGCCGAGCTGTTTAAAACCGGAGGCGACGCGCTGATAAGGTGTATGCATCAGCTAGTTAGTACCATCTGGCAGGAAGAACGCGTACCCGACGATTGGAACCTGAGCATCCTGTGTCCCGTCCACAAGAAAGGAGATAAGACTGCTCCAACTATAGGTGCATAAGTCTTCTCCCTATTGCCTATAAGATAGTGTCAGGGATATTGTGCGAACGACTAAAGCCAATGGTCAACGAAATAATTGGACCATACCAATGTGGCTTTAGACTTGGCAAGTCCACCATTGACCAGATATTTACCCTGCGGCAAATCCTGGAGAAGACACAAGAGATGCAGATCGGCACCTACCACCTTTTTATCGATTATAAAGCAGCATTCGACAGTCCCATCCGATCAAAGGTATTCCATGCAATGTCTGAATTTGGTATCCCCGCAAAGCTCATCCGGCTTTGTAAGATGACTTTAACTGATACTAGGTCCTCAGTTAAAATTGGAAAGAACCTCTCCGAAGAACTTTGTACCAAAAGAGGTTTCAGACAAGGAGACAGCCTTTCGTGTGACCTATTCAACATTTTGCTGGAAAAGGTAATACGAGATGCAAATGTTAAAAGAAATGGCACAATTTACACCAATAGCCACATGTTACTTGCCTATGCTAATGACATAGACATCATGGGACGATCAGTAAAGGAAGTAACTGATACCTTTAGGAAGGTCGAAGCAGAATCTGCGAAAGTGGGTCTGGCGGTAAACGGCGAAAATACCAAATTGATGGTGTCGACGCGCAAAGCGTCCATAGAGCTCGGACCAACTGTGGAACCTATAATTTTGAGGTAGTTAAAGACTTCGTCTACCACGGCACTGCAATTTAAAAACAAAGCCACATCTCGTCAAACAAAAATAACACTATACAAAACGCTGATGATACCCGTGCTAATGTATGGCTCCGAAGCATGGGTACTTGCGCAAGCAGATAAGGCAGTGCTTGGTGTGTTTGAGAGGAAAATTCTTCGAAAGATCTACGGGCCGATTTGCGTTGACGGTGAATATCGACGTAGTATGAACCACGAGCAATATCAGCTATACAAAGACATGAATATAGTTAAACGTTTCGAGATGCAACGATTGCGTTGGCTAGGCCTTATCATAAGAATGAGCAATGATGAACCCGCTAAAAAGGCGTATGAATAGATGCCACATGGCGGTGCACGCAGAATTGGCAGGATAGATGGCGCAAACAAGTTGATAAAGAGATGACACGGCGCGGTATTCCAGAAAGCGAATCGAAAAACAGAGAGAATTTGAGATTTTTTCTTAATTCGGCCTATGGAACAAATGTTCTGTAATGGGCAAGCTAAGTATGTAAGATAGGGCGAATAGAAGTCTGCTACGCCGTATAAGAGCCCTCTCTGCCAATGAGGTAGCGCCACAATTTACGATGTGTGAACGCCATTTGTGGTATTGAGAAATAATAAGTCTAAGACTCGTAGAGTGAAACAGGGAGTTTCTTAAGTCGAGGAGGAAATTCCACACCATACAGACGTCATGGATGCCTGTTGTTGTAGCAGCATAGAAACCTTCGTAGAAGCATAGGCAGATGGTTGTATGATCAGCCGGTAATCCCACTGTCATACTTTTCACCACACGGACTGCTGAAATGAGTCTCCTCTGAACTACTCGTTGATAGTGTCCTGATTCCGATTCCTAACCAAAAATTCGATAACATGTCTAAGTCGTCCGCACAAGCCACAGCTTTTTGAGACAAGCTTGGAAGTAGGAACAAGGTCGTCAAGCGGCTAGTCGGCAGCACTTGGGTGCAGACAAAGAAACCCTCTCGGTGGTAAGCTGTGCAGCGCCAGTGTGGTATGCAAATGTTAGCGCAACGCAGTGGAAATCCACATTTTGCACCAATTCGGCTGATCCGTTCGAAAGTTATCGTGCGCTCCAGCCACTACACATGGTGTCATGGTGTCGGATTATTTTCTCGGGAAGTATGGACTTTCCCCTGAAAAAACGTGTACTCCATTACGAGGAGGCAGCGAATATAAGTTGTTACAAAAAGAAGCAAAACGATTTGAAAGCAGGCCTTCAACTCCACTCTTCACAAATTATGTGTGGGGAGTACTCGAAGGAGTGGACCGATATAGTCCATATTGGAATGTCATCTATGTCTGGTAGAAATTTCACGATGCGCAAAGTAGGGACCAAATCGGTTAATCGCATCAACAGTTATCGTGTGCACAATTTTTCCGAACATTTTCGAACTTTTGTAAGGGAAGTATCTGAAGGAGTGGACCAATATGGCTCATCTTCGAACTTAAACTAAGTTTGGATAAAATATTACTACACCAATAAATGGAACAAATCAGTTCATCGGTTCGAGAGTTATTGTGCGCTCCAGCCAGACAGACAGACGGACATAACTAAATCGACTCCATATTGTTCAAAAATGTAATTTCGAGAAATACGGGTTTCTATGCTACATACAAATCACAATAAATTGTTCCCTCCCAATGCTCATATCTCAGCCAATTTTGCTCCGATCGACTTTATATGTTTTGTGATATACTATTTACTACATGTACTTCAAAATAAGGCAATCAATTTTTTTGAGTTATATCCAAACAGAGAGACGAAGACGGACATGGCTAGATTAAGTCAGAGCTTTATCATGACCCAGAATGCATAC
The DNA here is from genome assembly GCF_047663935.1 of Musca autumnalis. Lineage (NCBI taxonomy): Eukaryota > Metazoa > Arthropoda > Insecta > Diptera > Muscidae > Musca > Musca autumnalis. The sequence continues at coordinate 281,760,299 of NW_027411644.1, read as the reverse complement.
TATTTATAATTTGGTCGATGCGTTAAAAATGTAAGAGAAACCTAATATACCCTTCACCACAGTGTAGTGCATGTTGGCTTCTGATCAATATAATCCAATTCAGAATCACTGTGCTTTCTATGAACCACAAGCTGTACCAGTTGTATACAGACATCGTTGGCTAGGTCATGTCAAGAGAATGAATGAAGATGTCCCTACAAGAAAGTGACAAGGCCAAAGACATTGGAATGCATAGTATTCAAAATTGGAAAGACAAAGTAAGTGATCGGGATCGGAAATTTCTTCTTCATTTTTCTAATGTGAACAAGTAAGAACGGCGTTAAGTTCGGCCGGGCCGAACTTGTTATACCCTCCACCACAAGTTGTATTGAAGTAAAATGGAATAATTAGTTTCCTTTCGTGTATGAAGAAGACTTAATACTAAATTTCAGCAATTTTGGTAAAACAATGTGAGGCACCATTCTATGGGGGCTATTTCAAAATGTCGATCTATACCGACAAATTTCTGACGGAAAGTTTTTAGGCTCAAAGAAGACTAAATACCAAATTTCCTATATTTCGGTAAGAGAATGTGACTAAAACTTAAAAAATACCGAAAGTCAAGAAGTACGCTTCTATGGGAATATAGGAAGATGTGGACCTATGCCGATAATACTCTTCTGGAATATTTTATAACTCTTGGAAGACGAAATAACGAATTTCAGCCATTTCGGTTGGATATTGACGTCACAATCTTCAGTATTACAAAAATCGGGAGGTACCGTTCTATGGGGGCTATATGAAGGCGTGGACCTATACCGACAAATTTAAGGGGGAAGTTTGAGCACCCCCAACAAAGTCTTAATACCAAATTTCAGCCATTTCGGTGGAATATTAAGGCCAAAGCGTTCAAAATACCGAAAATCGGGAGGTACCGTTCTATGGGGGCTATATGAAGGCATGGACCGATACCGACAAAGTTCTGGGGGAAGTTTTATACCACCACCGTATACTAAGTACCAAATTTCAGCCATTTCGGTGTGATAATGAAGCTAAAACCTTGAAAATACCGAAAATCGGGAGGTACCGTTCTACGGGGGCTATATAAAGGTGTAGACCGATACCGACAAAATTCTGGTGGAAAGTTTTAAACCCCTAAAGAAGACTACGTACCAAATTTCAGCCATTTTGGTAGGATAATGAAGCTAAAACCTTAAAAATACCGAAAATCGGGAGGTACCGTTCTATGGGGGCTATATAAAGGTGTGGACCGATACCGACAAAATTCTGGGGGAAAGTTTTACACCCCTAAAGAAGACTACGTACCAAATTTCAGCCATTTTGGTAGGATAATGAAGCTAAAACCTTAAAAATACCGAAAATCGGGAGGTACCGTTCTATGGGGGCTATATGAAGGTGTGGACCGATACCGACAAAATTCTGGGGGAAAGTTTTATACCCCTAAAGAAGACTACGAACCAAATTTTAGCCATTTTGGCAGGATAATGAAGCTAAAACCTTAAAAATACCGAAAACCGGGAGGTACCGTTCTATGGGGGCTATATCAAAACGTGGACCGATATATCCCATTTTCAATACCAACCATCCTGCAAGTAATAAAAACTTCTGTACCAAATGTTGACTCTCTATCTTTAAAATTGCGAGCTGTATCTTGATTTCAACAGACAGACAGACGGACGGACGGACAGACGGACATGGTCAAATCGACATAGAATTTTATGCTGATCAATAATATATATACTTTATAGGGTCTCCGACGAATATTTCGATGTGTTACAAACGGAATGACAAATTTAATTATACCCTCCATATGGTGGAGGGTATAAAAATGTTCTGTATTGGGCCAACTAAGAAAGTAAGTAATCGCCAAATGTTCACAAAATTTTTAAGATATTTGACCATAACCTAACCATTTTATTTTAAACAAATAAACAGACACAAAGATGATGGACCACACAATCACATGCGACATGATTGATTGTCAAACTTACAGGCAACAAGAGTTTGGTTTTAGGCAAAGTAAAAATCTACACAAGCGACAGAAGAAACTATCATTTGAATTCCTATTCCGAATTGGTGGGGTGGGCTGCTTAGACGACCTACAAATGGGGTGGGTATTTTTTTGGTTGATATTTTTGATAAAATTGATTTAATTTTGATAAAATAATTTAAGAAAAAACTAACAATGAAACTATAAAATGGGAGTGGGGTAGAATTGGTGGGGTGGGGGCAAGATAAGTGATTTTAGTAACGAAGTTATTTATATTGGTGCACATTGAGGGACATAAAACATAAATCTAACAACTACATAAACAAGAAGAGAAACAAGAAAACTAAAAAGGATTGCTGGGGGACTCGACATGCAAAGTAGGTAGGACACAGACATAAAGACAATATTTGAGAACATTTTGTTTTAGTTTTTTCATATGTTTACTTACACTTGTTTCTTTTCGATTGTTTCACTATATGTATAACTAACTTTAGTTCTACATATGGATGTGAGGAGATGTGGATGGAGTGGACAAATAAATATTGGTTTTTTATTTGAGATTTTGTTTTTTTTTGGGGGGGACGGATGGGGCAATTGTTTGTATCCATGTGTAAAGGAGGGCATACATGTAGTGGGTGCATTCCACACAGACAGCCACACACACATACAGCCACATTAAGCGTTCACATAGTTATTTTTGGCCAAATGGTTTTTGCAATAACAATTATAAAAACATCGATAACAACAACGACAACAATGGTGTAACAACAAGAAACCACAATATGTTAAACAGAGGCATGTTTGACATGATGTGGTCAATTTGGTTTGGTGATGATTTGTTTTTTTTTTTTGATTTGGTTTGGTGTGCAAAGATGATGATCGGGTTTTTTGACACACACGATTTTTTTTTTAATTTATTTTTAGGTTATATTTTTTTAATTGAAATATTTTGTATGTTTATTTTTAGGTTAAAAAGCGCAGCATGGAAATAAAATGTAAAAGAAAATATTAAAAATATTCGATTAGCATTTTAAAAGTGAATGCAGAGTTAGTGAAAATTCTTTTAAATAAAAAAACAAATTAAATTAAGAAAAAGCAATAAAACAACAACAATGAACAATGAAGAAACTTAACAGAATTGTTTGGGTAAATAAAGTATCAAAATGATGGAGCATATTTGAATTTGTTGTTGGCTTGAGAACTCACCTGCCAAATGGATCCTGATTCCAGAATGGACTTTGTGTCTGTCTCATATTGCTTAGTAAACGACTTGAGCTTGGAAAAGCGGAGGTAAGATCATTATTAACGTTCATGCGATTTGTCAATGCACGCACCTAGAGAAACCGGTAGGGGAGAAAGGGGGTACATTATTAATGGGACTATTCTATTCGGTGCACAGAAAACATTTTTGAACTTACACGTTGTAAAAGTGTTGAAAATAGATTTTCAGCTGTTAAAATTTCAAAACCATCATCATCATCCTCTTCGCCGGAACTTTGTGAATCATTGTCTTGACTCAATTTCTTGACTGGCCGAGAACTCCTAAAATGAATAATAGAAAGAAGTTAGTATGTATTGTATAAGTTAGCATATATTGTAAAAGTTTATAATGTCGAATAAGAATTATCAGCTTCTGTTATTATTGTTGTACAATAAGAAGCATAATTCTTCAATTCGGCAGGTTTTTGAGCCACTATCGAGGGTAGAGTAACATTTTCGATTTGTAATAGAGATCACAAAAACTACCAACGGTTAAAATATGGGCTGGCTTAAATGGAAATTTGTCCGATAGGTGCATGGTGGAGTGGTCCAAAAAATTGAGTCATTTGGGGTACATATCTCGGGAAGTACTGGCTTCCCCTACAGGCAAAAATTATACTGTTGTACCTATGATAACAAGGACAAACTTCAACAAGATCCCACAAGTGTGCTTTAAGTGAACAACATTTATGGAAAAAGTATCTGAAGACAAGGGTCTACAAAGTCCATTTTGGAATTTTATCACTCGTTTTATATTTCTCATTCCTCCAGCCACCGTAGGAGTTTTAGAGCGAAGTTGTCCAAGAGAAATTTATGTTATTGTAATTAGCACCCCAATGACTTCGATAATGCTGGACAGTTAAAATGAAGGTGCGTATTGTGCGGTCCCAGTTCTCATGGGTATGTGTTGTTGTAAAAGTGTTTTTTATTATATGCTTGTAAGTTCTTAATCTGGCTCTAGGTCAATCTCCAATTTCCAGGAATGTGGCTGCTTCGATGGGATGTAACCTCAGATCCACTGGAGTTAGTTGAGAATGTTTGGCAGGCCAGTTGAAAAGGTGGAGTGTGTCGTACAAGCCTGTGCCGCATGCTGGGCAGATATGCCCAGCGTAGTTGACTCAAAACTATTCTGACTTGTCTTGGCAGCTGACAATCCTCAGCTGCGACAGATGTGGGATGTGCTCCGAGAACCGCATTCAAACGACAGTTTATTATTATTGCATTTGCGATTGCGTTCGAATGAATACTATTTAAACCTGCTTGATATGCTTGTTGATCTAGGGGTTCTCTCTTGTAACGCTGTAACTCTCCTTCCAATTCCTATCCACCATATGGTGATTTGATGGCTCTCATGGTAACACCCGAGCTTATACTGCAACAAGAGCATGCCATTGTGTTGCTGTACAGGAATAATCTTTGTTTCCTCATATAGATGGTCCAGTGAAGACATGAGGAAGCACCCAGTTGCAGTTCTCGGGGTGGCGATCTGACAGGTTTGATGTTTTTCCGTAGCGTTGCACTTATATTCGCGGACCACACTGGCGCTGGATAGATTACCACAGACCTACCTATCGCGTTATAAGTGGTCAACAAGGTGTCTATATGCGCCCCGAATGTTGCCGGCTAGGGACTTAAGGACCTTCTTCCTACATCTCAGCTTATCACAGATAGCCGTGGTATGCACAGACGACATCATCGACTGTCGAATGTGACCACTGGGATCTTGGGGTACAGCTACATTCAACTTAGTGCTCACCTCTGCAGTACATGTGGTTGTTGTTGTTGTAGCAACGCTTATATGTTCGTTTATGTATTATTTCAGTTATCAAGTTCCTTTGTATCCAGACTCAAGAATTCTGCAACCTGGACTGGTTGCGTGCATAAAGAATGAGGAGACAGGTGAGTGGGGTTAGCTGGGCAGTTGAATAAATGCAGAGTATCGTGTGGTCCCAATCCACATGCTGGGCATATGTTGGGTATCGTGGCGTCAATTCTGGCCCAATACGAATTGAGGCGGCTGCATCGACCGGATCTTAACTGAGCTAAAACCACTCGTGTTTGCCTTGGCAGCTGGCGTTCTTCTGCTGCGATGGAGGGGGGGGTGGTTTTCAAGTACGGCATTCACACTGTATCTTCGTACTGCTTGCGCAACCATGTTGGTGTGAATGCGATTCAAGCCTACCTGATAGGCTCTACCGGTTCTCTTTTATACCTTTGGACCTCTCGCTCTAGATCATGAAGGTCTCTCCTGACGTGCCTGGGTGGGGGGAGCCTGTCCATTAAATCGTGACAGGGATTCTCACTGCGGTAACACCCAAGCAGGTACTGCATCGACAACATCTTATTGTGCTGACGCACCGGTAAAACCTTCTCCTCCTCATGAAGATGGTCCACTGGTGTCATGAGGAGACACCCTGTTGCAGTCCTCAGGGCGGCATTCTGGCAGGTTTGAATCTTCTTCCACTGCGATGCGCTAACCTTTGCGGACCACGCTGGCGCCGCATAGCTTACCACAGACCGGCCTATTGCATTGTAGGTGGTCAAAAAGGTCTCTTTATCAGCACCCCAAGTGCTACCGGCCAGTGACTTGAGAACCTTGTTCCTACTTCTGATCTTATTGCAAATAGCTGTGGCATGCGCGGACGACTTGAACATGCTATCGAACGTTACACCCAGTAGTAGTGGTCGGAATCAGCGCACCATCGACCAATATGTTCAGTGGGAGCCTTATCTCAGCCGTTCATGTGGTGAACAGCGTGGCTATGGATTTAGCGGCGGATATTTTCATATTCCTCAGATGGAAGAACTGCACTAGGTCAGCTATGTAGACATTTAATCTATCACATATGTCATCGACGATTGGACCCGACGCCAAGATCGTACAATCATCCGCATACATCACGCATACATCTCTATGCCGTCTGGAGGGTGTGAAATTTCAGAAAGGTGAACTCCCTGTTTCACTCTACGGGTTTTGGACTTCTTGTTTCTGAATTCTACAAACGACTGGCGTCCACACATATAGTTGATTACGCAACGTTTCAAACATGGCTGGAGATTAGTTTTCTCTATATCCTCGAACAGCTTGGCATGGTTGACGGTATCGAAGGCCATGACTGTCCGGTCACACGGCCTTTTCTGGTTCAGTTCTCTACTGATATGTGTGGATATGGCGTCTAATGCTATTGTAGTACTATGCATTTTCCGAAATCCATGTTGATGTTGGGCAACTGGAAAACACCTTCTCATCGTGGGGAGGAGTAGCGCCTCTAGGATCTTTGCTACTGGCGACAGGAGTGAAATCGGCCTGTACGATTCACCTCTGCTGGCATCCTTGCCAGGCTTCAGTAGCGGGACCACCCTGCCAACTTTCCAGGCATCCGGTACAACATTGGTGGCTAACGATAGGTTGAGAACACTTGTTAAATACTCAACCCCAGGTTCATCCAGCTGCTTAAGCATTACCATCGACATTCGGTGCGGGCCCAACGCTTTGGATGATTTAGCGTTTCGGATGGCATCTGCAACATCGCTCATCGTAAATTGTGGTGGTACCTTCTCGGCTGGAAGAGCTCTTCTTATACGGCGTAGCACACTTCTCTTCGCCCTATCACTCTCGGGGTGCTCTATGAACTGCCGGTTAAAATAACACGCGCACCTCTTTGGGTCAGTTACTGTCACGCCGTTGAAAGTAACAGCCGTTCTGTCATCCTTCTTTTCCGGACTCGAGAGTGATTTAACCGTTGCCCACAATTTATTTACATGTGGTGAACAAAGTGGCCGTAGATTTAGTGGTGAATATTTGCATAGATTTTCACAAATGTCATCACGGAAGGTACCTGACGCCAGTATCGTACAATCGTCCTCATACGTTACATGAGAGGTAGAGGTTAAACAGTTCCGGCGATATCACCCCACCATGGGGAACACCGTGTTTCACTCTACGGGGTTTGGACTTCTTGTTCCTGAATTCCACGTACGACTAGCGTCCACCCATCTGTTCAATGTCCTCAAACAGCGTGAAGTGCTTGACAGAATATCTGGTTGAGTCCTCGACAAATATGGCGTGCTGTGCTGCTTACGGAATCCATGCTGATGAACGGCAACTGGATAGCTATTTCTGACGCTGGGGAGGACTAAGGTCTCAAGGAATCTTTGCTACGGCGAAAGCAAAATCGGCCTTTACGATTCATTTTTGCTGGCACCATTGGCTGGCTTGGGTAGCTGGACAACCCTTCCCATTTTTCAGACTTCGGGAACGATGAGGGCGCCTAGCGACAGGTTGAAAACTTTAGTGAGATAACTCCACTCCCGCACATCCAGCTGTTTCAACATTACAATGGAAATTCCATAAAGGACGATTTTGCTTTCTTGGATGATTTTGCGTTCCTGCTGACATTCGCAACATCATCCATTGTAAATTGTAGTGGTTCATCCCCGGCAGGAAGAGATCTGATGCGACGTAGTGTTCTTCTCTTTACCCAGTCTCCCCCGGGGTGCTCGACAAATTGTCGATTGAAATAATTTGCGCACCTCTTCGGTTGAGTCATCGCGTAACGTCACCAAACGTGTCTGAGGTCCTAGCTTCCTTCTTCCCAGGGTTAGAGAGTGGCTAAACCGTTCATCAAACTTCACTTACTTTGGTTCCAATGTTGTAACTCTTCAGATTATCTAGCCACTTGTTCTGCTTACGCTCACAGACCAACCGATTAACTTCCAGTGTCACTTCCTTAACTCTGGGATCACTGAAGTTAGCGTGACGAAGATCATCGCTCTCATTTGGTCATTTTCAGACCCTACTTCCCGCCGTCTTTACTGGGAATTATGGTCTCAATACGGTTATTCGATCAGCCGGAATATGATGGGCGACTGCAGCTGCAATGATGACCAGAAACATCCTTCCTGCTACCCGAACATCAGAAGGGTTGGGCAGATCTCTGAAGCGGTGATTAGTGAACTCTCTAAAACTAAGCCAATTAGATTTCCCATGATTGATGAAAGTGTGATGAAGTTGCACGATCTGCTTATGGAGACAATTATAGAGATATGAGCCAATAGAAATGATGGGTTGCCAGGTGACGTCATTTGTCAGACCAGCTGACACGATGTTGATGTCTGGCGAACTGTGACACTCTCCGCTAATTCTGGTCCTCAGTGATCGTGCAAAACGTAGAGCTATCAATCTGCTCAGCCAGCGCTATGGGGGCTGTAGTCACGCAGCATGCAGCAACATAGTCCCTGTCGTAGTCCCACCCTTGACATCTATTACATCTCACCGAATGTTGAATATGGGTGAAGAGGCGGATGTAACAAGCCGAGCCCAAATATATTGGTCCTGTGTTTTCCTCCGTCCTGGCAAGGGCCTAAAGAATCCGGAGCATGCATTCCGGGATATGCTGCTCCCAGCACAGAAAAACGATACAAAAACAAACATATGTACACTGCAACCGCCGGCCGGAACACGGATGTTGTGTGGTTCGGGGTCAATCCGCAATGAGAGAACCAGCTGCCGTGGGATTAAGCTTTCCCACGGTTTATGGTGGCTTTATTATACATTCACAGTCCACAATCCGTAAGTGCATACGTTCAAAGAAATATTTCGATGTCCAATGGTTTGGAAGAAATATTACAAAGAACCAAGTTAGTTATCGTCTAAGCCAAGCAGACAGACGGACGATTTGACCTACATAACTAGATATACTTCAAATCTCTAGTTCTAACATATATGGGGTCTAGAACCATTATTTCAAAAAGTCTCATTTCTGATCATATTGTCATGTTTAACTGATTGGGCTCATTGAAGATATTTGCTAAAGGCATTTTATACACAGAACACCTTCTTTTTTAACCTAAATTTTCTTAAGAAGACATTCTGAAAATGCTCTAAAGCCATAAGAACCTTTAAAGGTCATCAATAGACGAAATACCTTCAAAAGTTCCTTTACAGACAGAAGGACTTCTAAAGCCTTAAGGTTTTCTACTTACAGAAAGCCTTCACAAACTGCGCCTTTATTTTCTGTCTTTTCGCTATGTTACATTAGGCGATATGGATCCTTAAGTTTGTAGTTAACTAAATTCCCACAAACACTTCTAATGTTGTCTTCCAAGCTGAGGTGGGCCATAACATTTTGTTAAAATACATACCTTAATTTGTGCAGCGTAAAGCGTGTATCATCATCAGCATCACGATTAGTTGATGAGGTACGCAATTTTTGGAATGGCGAACTATCATCAACACCAGTCTCGCTAAGTAGTGATCTGCGGGAAAGAAAAAATAGTAATTTAAAATTTAATTAAACTAATAATGGAAAATAAAACCCACCCAATGCGACGAGTTGGTCTTAGACGTGTAAATGTCGAACGACTTGATGTGCTTGTTGCTGCGGTATGACTTGAATCTGATGGTTCTATGCTACCCTCACGTGGTGTTATGAAACCACCACCCTCAACGGCAATGGGTATAATAAATTCTCGAGGACTCTTTTTAATGGGTTGTGAAGAACCGGTAATGGTGGATTGTGACATATTGGCGGTGGAGGTGGTATCCGATTCTGAATCGTTGGTGGATTGGCGTGATAGGGAGCCAGATCTGAAAAATAAAGCAGAGATGTTTGATATTAGATAAAAATAATAATAATTATTAATAAATAACCTTACCTGTTTGTGGTATTTGATGTGGTACGCATATATGTTGATGGCGGCTTTTGTATATGGATAATGTGTTCTTTGGGTTCTAGGCTAGAGGCACGTCCACTTGCCAAATTCTTAATGGGACTATAAGGAACTGGACCTTCACGTGGTGGAGCACTGCGTAAATCTGCAATAGGATGTTGCATTTCGGTGGTGAAACGCATATTGGATTGTTCGACAATTGGTGGTGGTGGCTTTATGTCCAATTGTATTTCCGATCTAGCACCAACCTTACGTCTTGGCAGTGTAGCCGATTTCAGGGTTATGGATGCTGTTGATGTTTTCATTGTACCAGCAGGAGCTGCTCCTGCTGCACTGGAAATATTATCACCTTGGGACGCTGATGCTGCTAAAAAAAATTTCAAAAAAGAAATGGATAATTTGCAATTTAATTTAGTCATGTTTGAAATTGAAGAGTAAATTTTGAAATAACATTGAAAGCGTTATTTTTTGTGTTTGTATCAAAAAAATATGGGAAAATTGGAAAGAATAGGGGAAAATGAGCGCTGAAAATGATGTATGATAGAATGCATGATGAAGTAGAAGGTAATGAACGATCATTCATGTAAATAAAAGAAAATAAGCATAATGTTGTATATTAAACTTCATAGTATCAGAAAACAGGTAAATACTATCCTTAAAAAAGGGAAAACTTTTCTCAAATGGACAGCAATACAATATCCATATACGTGAAAGTTATCGCAATGTGGAAACTAATTTAGCGAGAAAATACTGACACAATTGTATTTTTAGAGGAAATATAATAGAACATGGTATGCTTTTTAGTCAATCTGCTAATAAACTGACAATTTTCAATTATATTACAAAATTGAAGAATAAATTATGCATGATAATTTTTAGTCAGATCAAACGGTGATATGGCTTTAAAAATGCACGGAACTCTAGAGGAACAACTTTTGATAACATGATTTTCTTTTAGTTTCGGAGAAACGAAGGAAAATAAGTATTAGATGATAAGCAGAGAAATAATTTTTCATGAACCAAGTAAAATGCTATAAATCGGCTTTGCCAACAGAGGTATAACCTCAGTATGTGACATAAAGAAAATACGCAAAACCAAATATTTTAGTCCTGACACATGAAAAATATGTTGATTTTAAATCAGCCCTAGGCAAAGTCAGTTTTTACACTAAGTAAATTGCGCACATTGCCTACCGCTTTTTTAAATCAACGATTTTCTTTTAATTCCATAATTTTTTATAGACATTGTCCGATAACGGATATTCATGTGTTATTCAACTGCAGTTTCCGTATGAGGCAATAATTGAGCCTTTCATTTTGGGTTAATCGACTACAATCAAAATTCTTTTGGATCAAAAACGGTTTTATGCAGCTTTTGGGTGATAATTGTTTCAGGTGTGGGTTTAAATTGTTCTTTTCGACAATTTTTAAAATTTTGTATAGGAGGTACCCAAAGGAGTAGACCGACCATATTGGAACATGTGAGAACTATCATGCGCACTATTTTGCCGAAAAATGTTTAAACTTTTGTTTGGAAGGCAACCGAAAGAATGTACTGATATGACCCTTCTTCGAACATAATCTAATCTGAATTTGAACAGACAAAAATGTTCATTAGGATTAGAGATCAAAAGTTTTGCGGAGGTGATACTAAAAGAAATGGATTTACATTGACCATTAAGTGGATCTCCACCCACTACATATGGTGCCGTAGGAGGTTTTTACACCCTTCGGGATGTTTGCTCAATAAGTATGAACATGCCCCTGAAAGAACTTTTACTGCCGTAATTGAGGCAGCGAATGCAAGTTGTTTCAAAAAAAACTAAAGTGTTTCGAGAGCAGGCTTAAAGTGAACTTATCCGAAATTTTGTGTGGGAGGTACCGGATGGAGTGGACAAATATAGTCCATATTTGAACCTAATCTATATCTAGTAGATATATTAGGATGTGTAAAATATGAACCAATTCGGCAACTCTCTTCAAGAGTTACCGTATGAACAAATTTTCCGAACATTTTTGAACTTTTGTGGGGGAGGTACCTGAAGGAGTGGACCGATATGGCTTATCTTCAAACGTAAACTATGTTTGGACAAAATATTACTAAGGCGAAATTTTGGACCGAATCGGCAGATCCGTTCGAGAGTTATCTTGCGCTCCAACCACTACACACGGTGTTATAGTGTTTTTTTTTTTGCAACTTTCAGGCTATTTTCTCAGGAAGTATGGACTTGACCCAGATGAAACGTATACCGTCGTATTGGGGGCAGTGAATACAGGTTGCTACAACAAAAATCAAAGCGATTCTAGAGCAGGTTCTAAACTAAACTTTTCCAAAATTTTGTGTGGGAGGTACCCGAAGGAGTGGACCGATTGAGTCCATATTGGAACATCATCTAAGTCTGGTAGAAATTTCACGATGTGCAAAGTATGGACCAAATCGGTTAATTCATTTTGACTATCGGGGACTGCCCAGAAGGGTCTTTCGCTCGCCGATCAATCGGCCCGGTATACCTAGGCACGATGCGGTCGATTCAGAAGGATTAGGGGGTAATATATCCAACAGCTCTCTCACAGCTTCCAATCGCAATTCGTAGCAGTGAACCTACTTCCCTATGAGAGAAAACAGATACGGTTGAATCGCAGTTGAAATATTCGAGTCCCCTCTATCCTTTTCGTTGTCTTCTTTAGGAGAGAGAGACCGCAGGAAGAGGCGTGACTCACTCACACCGCCTTTAAGGGCACAGTGTGTTAAGTGAAAATAAATCTAAATCAACCCACAGCTTAGCCTTTTAAGTCATCACAGTTCCGAACGCAACAGAGATATACAGAGAGTACTCGCCTCTTCGGAGAGCACCGGTGTTCAGTCCACATCCGATGTCAGAGGAAGTATCTTTTCTGGAACCCAACGGTTAGTCGATTTGAAGACGCTATTTGCACACACTCTCCTATACCTACATCGATGAAGATGGCTAGATCAATTGAAGAATCTCGAAGAAGCAATCATGGAGTCAGGAAGCCAAACCCTCTTTTTCTTCCGTCTGTTACTCAAAATCTGAGATAAATATGAAAACAATGAACAGAGGCTACAGCTGGTTCTAGACACAAGGTGCTTTCCAAAGCTTTGAAAACCGGTAGAAGCACGTTGAACAAAAGCCGAACAAACACGAGATCGTTTCATATTTGCAGAAGGGTTCTGCATGTTCAGTATGAATTGTTTGGGTTCTCTAACTTGAAATCGGAATGACAGCTGTTTTGACCAGTGAAGACCAAGTGAAGATCTCAGATGATCTACGCCTTTTCCACATGTAATTCGAATAATTTCAATTGTAATTCGAAACATTTCAGTTTTAATTTAAAAATTCCCAATGAAATTCGAATTATTTCATTTATTATTTAAGTTTTTTCATTAGTAGTTCGAATTGTTTCATTCGTAATTAAATTTTATTTTCATTTGAAATTACAAATGAAAAAATTCGAAATATAAATGAAAAAAATTCAGCTTTTGCATTATTAAGTAAATAAAATGAAATGAAATAATTGGAAATACAATTTGAATTCTCAAATTACGAATGAAAAAATTCGAAATTCAATTTGAATTTTCAAATTACAATTGAAATGTTTCGAATTTCAAATGCGAATGTGGCAAACCGACCACATCCATATTGGTCCGGAACATTACAAATTTGCTGCCTCCTGCTACCAATGGACTTTGTCACGATCAAAAATGTGCCTGATTGAATTAATGGTTTTAGACCCCAGACAATTTAAGGCCGATCCGTCCGTCTGACTGTCAAGGTTAAAACATGATCCCATAAGGGAGTAACCGATCTCATCCAAACTTTCTTCATCGTAATACTTCATTAATATATTAAGTATACTTATATGGTCTATATCGGCAAATCATTCGCATACCAACCACACGAACGTTTAACACCACTGCTGCTGGTTCTTTGTACCGGCCAACCTAACATCAAACCTATGCTGCTACAACAAAAACAGCAACGAAAGTTCAACATTTTCTCTTAAGTGCAGTTTAAGGGCTGTTCATTTTGGTTTTTGATTACAATGATATGTTATTCCTGGCAAGTTCATACTTCCTGATATATTATAGACAGATTTTTATAGACAGCGATCCCACTGAGTTGTCTTTGCATTTGTTTTTCTCTCTCACATACACTGTGCGTGAACAAAAATAAACAAAAAACATCATTTGATTGCTGATTTTTTCACTCATACATTCACACATCCATTCGTTTTGGTTGTATTTCTATGATCGCCGCTGTTTTAAGTCGATCGTTTTGAAATTTCCGTTGTATGTGGCCCAGATTACTATGTTTCTTTACATAATGAGCCGCAAGCTGTAAAAAAGTAATACATTGACCAAGGGGGCATGATAAGTATCGGAAGGAGTGATTTCCAAACATGGATCAAGTTCTATGACGGCCGTTCCTTCAGGTACTAACTCTACCACAGTTCAGCATTATTCAATTTTATTCTTCATAATTCCCCTCATAATGGTTCGAAAGTTCCAAGTGGTGTTCTGTCCAAGTGGTGTTCTTGTAATATATGAAGGATTATGAATTTTATTCGTGTGACTCTGTTGATTGGACCTGTCAGAGGAATAAGATACCTACCCCACACACGTATAGAATTTTGAGCTAAAATTTCCCAACATTTCTTTTGTCGCATACTATTCTACTATCGCTATTTCTTTTTAAGTGAGGCATTTAGGTCAGCCATTGCTTTTATTGTTTTTATGCAGTCATATTCTGAGGGTATAAAGCTCTCGGCAAAGCCGACTGTTTATTTTTTAATTGTCATTCTTTAAGCTCTGATTTAAGATCCTCGTCTCTGATTTAACACACTTTGCTCAAAGATCAAATCACAAACTTTCCAACTTTTTCTTGTAAAAGCAGATCAAACTAAATTGCTAGGAAAAAAGGCTTAAAGCTGAAAAATTGTGCAGAATAGGCATTTTAAGAAAAGGATTTGCAATAAATGGAATCTGAAGGTGACATTGTACAAATACAAACATTTTCATTTCACGGAAGATTTTATCGATTGGAAAGGGCTTTAACCGGACCACAACAATAACATTAGAATAATGGAATGCCAAAGAAAAAATAAAACCATTAACCGTTTGCCGTATTTAAAATTTCTTTTCATCATACATCAGGTCATACAAAATTCCGCTTGGATTTTCATAATAAATCCAAAATAAAGACAGGATTAGGATTGAAATTGTTGGTATTTCTACAATCGAATTAGAGATCAGTTTTAAGAATAGAATAAAAAACAAAGAACAACAACAGCAAAGATATAAATAATTAAAAAAATAGTAACATAGGCTTCGTCTTTTGGGTGTTATTTTTTTTTTTAAATCAAATAACTAACGTAACGGCAATGAATCAACGAACTAACAACTAACGAACGACAGACAGAGAGTCAAAGTGAGAGTGAAAGGTCTGCTAAAACTTACTTTTCCACAATGGCGGCGAAGATGCATTATAAAACGGTTTTGGCGTACTGTTTGTATTTATGACATTCGTGGTGGTGGGAGAGTTCGAGGTGATTGTGGAGTTGGTGGTTTTATTGTTTGTGGTTTTGTTGGAGACGGCATTGGCATTTGGACTGGTGGCGTTGGTGGCGGTGGCTGCATTTGGACCAAATGACGTTGCCAACAGTGGATGTTGTTGTGTATAGGAGGAGGAGGTGGTGTTGGTGGACATTGATTGTGGCGTTTGCATCGACGATGATGGTGTATTAACGGCTGATGCATAAAATGATGGTGCATGCATGCTATGGAGTGATTTCGTTTGTTGCTGCTGATGATAATGAGGAGGATGCTGATGCTGGTGGTCTTGATGCTGGTCATTTCCCATTGGTGTGGTTGTGGGTGGAAAACTGCCAATACCGCCAGCAGCTAAACGCCCCATTAATGTTTGCCGTGCAGCGGCGAGGGCGGCAGCGTTTGCATTGGCTGGCAGTGTTGTGCTATGCTGTACCACAGCTGGTCTATTGTTACGCATGGCGGTAGTTGGTAGTTGTGGTATTGTAAAATCTTTATAACTCATCTTGTTGTTGTCGCTATTGTTACCTCTAGTCATCGTCGGATCATTTCCAGTGATAGTTCTGCCAGCATTACTACCACCAAATCCTATATAACTTCCACTGTTGGCACGCATTTGATCATAGCCCCCGCCGCCGTTGCCGAAATACGATGAAGAAGATGCTAATGGCTGTGTTGACTGTGGCCTGCGACGTAAAACTAAAATATACAGATGATGATACCATAGAGAGAGAGAAGAAGATGATGAGATGAAATTTGTTGGCTAAAATGTTAAATACACAACACACAAACACGAATACAGACATATGGTGTTATTTGAGGTATTGTGTTTATTGATATAATACAATATGAACGTGTGTGCGTGTGTGCATGTACATATGTATGTATGGTATATGTGAAGAAGGGAAATAAACGAAATAGTATATATTCTTATACACCACTAAAAGTACAAATAGAGGGTCTAGAGAATATTTGAGGATTGTGGATTTGCCTATCAGCTAAATCATACGTTAGGACCATAACTAACTTTGCAAACAAGGGAAAAAGAGAGTACATATAAAACCGCTGTATGGCTTAATGGCGGCGTATCGTTACACATTTAATAATAGATTAGAATAAAAATATTTTAGGTTAGGATGAACAAAAATGATGTATAGAATGGATGTACAATTTAAAAAAAAAAGGTTATGACTTATTATTTACTACTCAGAGGTTCTAAATCTTTTAGTAAAAAGGATCATTATTATGCAAAATATACCATGGCAAATGCTGAATGTGGTAATGACAATGCACAGCAGGTGTCAGCTTGAAAATATAGTTAAATACATGTATATGGAACTGTTGTCCTATAGAACGGTTGTCTTAATGGTAAGCTTGTCTTGACCGATGACAACTGACTAAAAGTAGATCAGCGATGATAGGAGATCTGACGGGAATAAAAATGACATTTTCAAAGTCCATCCTGAGTGACACACAACGGAGAATCCTGCGTCACAAAATAATCCTCTCCAAATTGCTACAGAAAACAAATGTGGGTCATATTCATGAGACCAGAACCATATTATCGACAGAGTCACCCTTAACTATCACCCACAGCAGCGGGTTCTCCCGTCCGATTGACCCGGAACCACACAACATCCGTGTTCCGACACCAGCGACCTCAGTGTACATATTTTTATTTGTATAGTTTTTCTGTATTGGGAGCAGCATGTCCCGGAATGCCTGCTCCGGATTCTTTTGGTCCGTGGCGGGACGAAGGAGAACCCAGGACCAATATATTTGTGCTCGTGTAGGCAGTGGGTGTATGTTAGGGGTTGATCTAGACTTGTCCATTGGAGGGACTATGCTGCTGCATGCTGAGTGAGCACAACCCCCAGTTAGTCGTCGTAGTCATCACAATACGGGACACCCCGCATTCCTCCAACAGCAGCCGTTGTTCCAATCCCTGAAAATGCATAATTTTTTGCAATTTAATTGCAATGGACTCCGAGGTAAGGTCGAGGAAATAGTGGGCTTCATGAGTCGGAAGAATATCATGGTCGCGGCAGGAAACCAATCGCAACAACAACTGTAGCTTACAGCGTTGTGATGTTTACAACGTACTGAGGAAGGATCAAACCAGGAGTGGAGGTCGAGGATTATCATTCCTATTGCACCTATTGACCCGTACATGGTATGTATGGTAATAGAAGTGAGGCGTGGAACTGCCGATGTAGAGTGTCTAACGTACACATCCCGCCGAGAAATAGCTGTACTCTATGTTATAGGCCCGAGCCATCGCCAGTGATCCCATGGTCAGGAAGTTGACACTGGAACATAACAGCTTTGTCGGTGCGCATTAGCGGAACAAGTGGCTAAACCTTCTGAAGAGTTGCAACATTGGGGCCAGAATAAGCGAATTGTGGGCAACGGTTAAATCACTCAACATTAGCCCGCTTTGGGAAGGTTATAACCTGGTCCCCCAATATAATGCTTATCATGAGTTGTGGTCTTCGGTGCTTGGGAACGACCAGAGGTAAAGCGCTAGCTGAGCAGATTGATAGATCTGCGTTTTGCACGGTCAAAGAGGTCGCTCCTACCATAATTAGAGGAGAGTCTCACAGTTCGCCAGATATAACAATCGTACCACCTGGTCTGACAAATGACGTCACCTTGAAACCCATTGTTTCTCTTGGGTCAGACCATCTCCACATAATTGTCTCCATTAGCAGACCGCCCTATTTCTTCGCCTCTGAACGCCGCACTTTCATCAATCATGAGAGACCTAATTGACCGAGTGTCAGAGAGTTCACAAATGACCGCTTCAGATGACTTCCCAACCCTTCTGAATCATCGAGCCAACACCAGTTATCCCATGGTCAGGAAGTTGACACAGGAACTTAACAGCTTGGTCGGTGAGCTTTAGTGGAACAAGTGGCTAAAGCATCTGAAGAGTTGCAACATTGGAGCCGGAATAAGTGAATTGTGGGCAAGGGTTAAATCACTCTCGAACACTGGGAAGAAGAATGCAGGTTGGCCAATGTTACGCTGGCTTATCACAAATCATTGGCAAGCTAATTGGACTAGTTTCAGAGTGTTCATTAATTATGGCTTCAGAGAAGTGCCCAAACCTTCTGATGTTGGGGTTGCAGAAAAAGGACGTCTCGTGACATCATCATACCGCTCGCCATATACCTGCTGGTGGAATACCCGAAGAGAAATCAAATTTTTCAGCAGAGGTGACGGGATTAGCAAATGTGACCTAAGAGTCAGTGAGCTGAAAGTTAAACCGTTGGTCGTTGAGGACAAGGAGAAAAAGTGGCTAAATCATCTGAAGAGTTGCAACTTTGGAGCTGTAATATGTGATTTTTTGGCAACGGTTAAGTCACTCTCGAACCCTGGGAAGAAGAACACTAGGACCTCAGTAACGTTTGGCGACGTTATGCTGACTGATCCGAAGTGGCGATCAAGTTATTTTCTGTCGAGCGCCCCGATAGTGGCAGGGCGAAGAGAAGAGTATTACGTCGCATCATCTCTCTTCCTGCCGAGGATGAACCACACATTTTACAATGGATGGATGGCGAATGCCATCAGGAATACTAAATCACCCAAAGCTTTGGGCCCTGATGGAATCTCTATGGTAATGCTAAAGCAGCTGGATGAAGTATCTCACTAAAATTCTCAACTTGTAGCTAGCTACCCTCTTTGTTCCCGAAGTCTGGAAAATTAGCAGGGTGGTGCCGCTACTGAAGCCAGGCAAGGATGCCAGCAGAAGTGCATCGTACAGGCCGATTTCGCTTTTGTCGCCCGTAGCAAAGACCCTTGAGGCCTTCGTCCTCCCCAGTGTCAGAAATAGCTATTCAGTTGCCGATCGTCAGCATGGATTCGGTAAGCAGCACAGCAAGACAATAGCGCTGCACGCCATCTCCACATATATCTGTAAAGGACTCAACCAGAGACGGCCGTGCGATAGAACAGTGATGGTGGCGCTTGACTTATCAAAAGCCTTTGATACAGTCAGGCACTCCACGCTGTTTGAGGACATTGAGCAGACAACCCTCCGGCCAAGCTTGAAACGTTGGATAGTCAACTATATGTGTGGACGCCAGTCGTACGTGGAATAAGAAGTCCAAACCCCGTAGAGTGAAACAGGGAGTTCCCCAAGGTGGGGTGATATCTCCGGAACTGTTTAACCTATTCCTCTCCTGTATTCCACCCCCTCCAGACGGCATTGAGATCGTGACGTATGCGGATGATTGCACGATCCTGGCGTGGGGTACCTATCCTGATGACATCTGTGAGAGACTGAACAACTATTTAACCGATCTTACCACCTTTTTCCATTCGAGGAATATGCAGATTTCCCCCACTAAATCTACAGCCACTCTGTTCACCACATGGACAGCGCAGTTTGGACGTGAGTTGAATGTCGTGGTCGACGGTTGCAGAATTCCGACCACAAACTGCCCTTAAATTTTAGGGGTGACATTCGACACTACATTCAGGTCGTGCGCACACGCCAAAGCTATCTGCGACAAGTTGAAAAGTAGGAACAAGGTCCTCAAGTCCCTGGCCGGCAGCACTTGGGGTGCAGATAAAGAAACCTTGTTGGCCACGTATAACGCGATAGGTCGGTCTGTGGTAAGCTATGCGGCTCCAGTCTGGTCCCCGAGATTGTGTGATTCGAACTGGAAAAAGATTCAAACTTGCCAGAATGCCGCCCTGAGAACAGCGACAGGGTGCCTCCTCAAATCTTCAGTGGACCATCTACATGAGGAGGCAAAAATTCTTCCTGTAAAGCAACACAATGAGATGCTTTCGTTGCAGTACCTGCTTGGATGTTATGGTGTGAGCCATCCCAATCACCATCTTGTGGGTAGGCCCGGCCCATTCAGGGAGATCAGGAAGGATATCCATGCTCTAGAGGGAGAGGTCCAACGATACAGGAGAGAACCCCTAGATCAACAAGCAGGATTGAATAGCATTCACACGGACGCAGTTGCCAAGGCCTTAAGCAATTATAGTGTGAATAAAGTACTCGGAGTACATCCTCCATCTATCGCAGCTGAGGAGCGTCAGCTGCCACGACAAACCAGAGTAGTTTTGGCTCAACTACGCTCGGGATATTGCAGTCGCCTAAATTCGTATTGGGCGGAAATCGATCGCGCCGTGCAAGACATATGCCCAGTATGCGGCATGTGTCCACACGACACACAACACCTTTTTAACTGCCCCGCGAAACCTACCCATCTAACTCCAGTGGATCTGTGGCTACATCCCATCGAATCAGCCACTTTTCTGGAACTGGAGACAGACCCAGAGCCAGATTGAACAGAGGAACGAACAAATAAACATAACAAAAACACAGTTACAACAACAACAACCTTTTCGAATGTCTCCACCACATAAGTTCAAAATGTTTGCAAGATTCAGAAAAGTCCTCAACATTACTGAAGTAAACATTTTAATGATGCCTTGACATCCTTCTGAGTGGCAGACAGGTATGCTAACCATTGCGACAAGTTGGCTGTCGCCTTTCTACATTTGCCGTATTTGAAAATCTATGATACTGATACAAGTAGATCGGGACAAGTATTACTCTACAGGGAAGACAATTGTGCATATCATTATTCAGATCAATTTTACGGTATTTTGGTATCTTAGATTGTTACCACCTAGAACCAAACTAACAAATGCTTAACCAGTTATTGTGGAAGTTAAATAAAATGGTCACTGAGGAATGAACTCGATCCCTAGCTGCTAAAGGGGAAAAACATCGAGGCCATTTATCCTCAAAATCGAGAAAATAACTTAAAAAACATATCCAACACATGCCATGGAATATATAGAAGAAAAAAATAACAAATATTGTTGCATAGGTGGGCGGAGCATTATACTAAACTAACAATAGGTAGGGTTGGTTGGAAGGGATATTGAAATAAAAAGAAAAAAATATAACGAAAAAATCCATTTAATGTTAAAACTTACCTGGTTGTATAGCATTTCCAATTATGGTACGAGCAGTTTTCAATTTTTGTTCACGTTCTACAGCTGGTACAGCACCGCTAACTAGTGGTGTTTCATATACACCAGCACCCGCTTCCGGTTTGGCACATAAATTATTAACCTCCTTCGATGATTCCGATTGGGCTTGACGTATCAAAGCTATTGAATTTTCCATTGATTTGCGGGCATCCTCAAGCGAAAATGATGATACCGAAGCTTTCGAGTCACTAGCCTCAACATTTGATGACTCTTCATTGGGTTCCATTAGTTCTTCAGTGGCTGAAGCTTGTTCGGCTTCAGCTGCTGCTGCCGCCGCTGCAGCTGCAACTTCTTCCAGGGCGCGACGTTCACCAGCTGTTAGTTGTTGACCAGGGCCGGTGGCTGGTGTAGAGGCCTTACGTTCATACTCTTTTTTATAATTACCCACACTAACACCGGGTATAACCACTTTCTTTGGTCTTTCAGCACCTTGTCCGGCGTTCATGGCTTGGAATTTTTCTGCCGTCTCCATAATACGTGATTTCCGACGTTCATTGTTGAATTTATTCAAAGGAGATTCATCCTGTAAACTGCATTTACGTACAAATGGCTTGGTGGGGGCCGGTTCTGTTCCAGCTTTCGTTTTATTAGTCTCTGAGGCTTTGGCACTTTCTTCGGCATCAATTTTACCAATGACATTAACCAAATCGGCGGTCTTGTGCTTGTTGACAAATTTCTTAATGACTTTGGTGGCACCTTTTGTCTTGTCGGGATCCTCTTCATTGGCATCCAGCTTGGTGCTGGTCAATTGACGCACCAATTCTTTTTCAGGAGAGAATCTTTCGCTTGGCATAGAGGAGGGTGTTGGTTCTTGTATCAATTGTTCACATATGTCACCAACTGCTTGTATGTCCTTTACAGAGAAATTGCGTGAGGCATTTACGGCCTTAACGTCAGCCGCTGATGGTAATTGTTCGTCAGCTGCCGCCGCCGCCGCTGCTGCTATTTCCTCTGTTTCCATTGGTGTAGGTTCTTCCTCAACAATGGTTGCTGTCGCTGACTGTTCAACTCCACCAGCTAAGGTGTGGGTGCTGCCGGGCTTTTCCTTTTTCTTCAGAGCAACACCGGTGGCATTTTCTGTTGAAACGGTATTTTCAAGTTTACGTTTTGTCTGTATTGGACTTTGTGCAGGTGTAATGGTACGTGTAGGAGATGGCATAAGCGCTGCCTCACCACCAGCTATAAAAGAGAGTGGGCAAAAATAAAACGAGGGGTCAAATGAGTTATGTTAAAATGTCGGATTTTAGTTCACTTAAATGTGCGGCGGGAAAGGAGAAATTTTATAAAAGAAAATTACAAAAGTAGTTGTTATAGAGAGGGGAATGATAGAAGGAGAGGATTTTCAAGGAGTAGAGGGTTTACGAGAGGATTGGGTGGTATTGGTGTTTTTTGGTGGGTGTGGGATGAGAACAAAAAATAACATCAACACCAAATTTAGAGAAATAGTCAATTTGAAGTACATAGTAGGTATGTCAAGAATAACACAAGAACAACAATAACAATAAGGATAATTTACAATAGAGATATAGAAATGGAAAGAAGGAGAGATTTTTGTTGTCTACATTGTTAACCTATGCCATTTTCAGATTTAAACTAATTTATTTTTATCCATTTTCCTTGAGGGAAAATATATACAATGTTGGTGCACAAAATTGTAGAATTGGGCTCGACTTCTTAAGGAAAGTCGTCGGATAATTTATAACATCTGAAAATGGCATATTGGCAACAACCTCATTCGGTATTTTTTTGCAAACGAATTTGTTAGAGTTGTTACAACAATATTTGTTCTGTTTTAAGTAGCCCAACGTATTTTCAAACAATCATCGGGCTAATTGTAACTCAAACGAATTCCTTCGCCCATAATTCTAAATTAAAAACCTTTCCGACAACTTACCAGCTACCATATCCAATATTCTACGTTCAGCTTCCGTAGTAGTTGTGGGTGGTCCAATTTCACGTATTGAACCGACTGAATGACTGCGTGGTATGGCACCACCTTTAGCACCACCAGCGGCGTCTGCTGCCGATGGTACAACCAACTGTTCAGCTGTAACAGCTGCCGGTGTCAGCGATAACAAAACATCTAAACGCACAGGTGTTTGATTGGCCAAATCTTCAGCCAACTCTAAACATGAGACATTATCATTTTCATTTACCCACCAATGGGAGCAAATTTGTTCGATATTGGCACGTTTGCGGGGACATACAGTTAACATTTCACGTATCAGTGAAGAGGCACGCGAAGGCTTTTTAGGTTCATAATAATCGCCTTGGCTAATTTGTTTGACAAGTCTTTTAAAATTGGAACCATCAAATGGCATAGAACCATAGACTAGAGTATAGAGTAGCACACCCAGGGACCAACAATCGACCTCGGGTCCATGATACGGTGTACCCTCGACTATTTCAGGTGATGCATACAGGGGAGAGCCACAGAATGTGGCCAACAGACGTTGATCGTCAAAGACATTTGACAGACCAAAATCGGCAATCTGAAAGAAAAGGCAAAAAACAGACAATGTCAGTAATAATTTGAATGTATATTTTGTTGATGTGGGCTCACCTTTGCATTGCCATGTTCATCTAATAAAATATTTTCTAATTTCAAATCTCGATGGCAAATTTTGTGTTTGTGACAATAGTAAACAGCTGTGGCCACTTGGCGAAATATTCGTCGGGCCTCTTCCTCACTTAGCACCTTGCGTTCCGACAAATAATCATAAAGTTCACCGCCAGCGGCGAATTCCATTACCAGAACCATTTTTTCACGATTTTCAAATACTAAAAAGAAAAAAAGAAGGAAATTCAAACATTAACCCTCAATTCAAATGAGACTCATCCAAGTCAAGCTAACTCACCTTCATAAATATGTATTATATTTGGATGCTGTACAGAACTCATAATCTGTACCTCTCTTCGTATTCTCACTAAATCCGATTCAGCTTCTATTTTACATTTCTTAATGGTTTTAATAGCAACCTCTTGTCCAGTCTCTTTGTTAATACCCAATTGCACCTTGCCATAGGTACCCTGACCTAATTTCTTAATTATATCGAATCTAAACGGGCGAATGGAAAGTGAACATTATTTTTTAAGATGTTTTACAGACGGAGAAATGTGATTTTAGTTGCTCGTTCACTCACCTCTGTCTCAACTTTTTTCTGTGATTATTCATTTTAACATCGCCCGTATTGGCAATGCCACTCATTATATTGTCGATTTTGTCTTGTGGAATTCCCGAAGGATGGGGCACACTATTTGTGCCCCCCGTATCTTGATTACCTATAACCATTTTTGTGCTGCTTAACTAATGCTGAAACTGAAATAAAAGAAGAAGACAAAACAACGATTAGAATTTATTGAATCAAAGTTCTGTACCGTATAAAATTTTAAAAATTACAATGTGTTGCAATTTTATATTACATCCAATAATTATATTATTTGACATCAGGAAGTAAGTCCGTTTCATAATAATATTTAAGCGATTATTGAGCCAAGCATTTTGTTTATAACACTGTGATACACAAGAATTATCCAGGGGTTTTTTATTTTTCTTCGCAAATGTCAGTTGCCATAACAGTACTAAAGAAATGTCAATTGCAGCGCAGCACAAGTGGTAACAATGCATAAATTTGGTAAATATTACGCAATGTGATGCGTGGTGTTGCATTTATGAACCCGAGACGATCTCTATAAAAAACATACTGCATTTATGAAGTCAAGACGATGTCACGTGACGCATCACGTTGCTTTTGTGCAGTCAGCCATAATAACACTGTGCTACAGTGAAAATTTGCAGGGCTTCTGATGCATAAATTCGGTATTGTGGGAGTCCATGGAAGACTAAAATACCTTTGGTTTTTTTGGGTCACTTCGTTTTTTGATTTTATAACGGAAAATGTAGTGAAAGACGGGGTTTCTTGGATTTGCAACTTAAAACGGACATAACTTCTTTTTTCCACAACGGACTTTTACAGCTTATTTTTTTATTTAAAATGTGAAAACTATGTCTTTCGAACAAGCCATAATTTTTAAAAATCGGGTAACAAATGGTTAAGTTATAGTGATTTAAGTGTGACAAAAACGCATTAAAAAAAACAGGAAAATGGTTTTCCTCGTGCTCTAGGCTGCGTAGAAGACACCAAACTGCGTAATTATTTACTTTAGTTAGCTTTACAAAATGGGGAAAAACAATGAAATCGGTTGAAAAATGAGTGAGTTATGCCATCTTTAGTGTTTTAACTTTTTGGTTTTTCCTTTATAAAAGATTGGTACCTTGTGCGTGATAGACAAATTCTAATTCCAATCATACGCACTAAGGTACCAACTTTTGACCTAAAAATACAAGGTTTAAAAATATCCTCCACATTCACAGGAAAATAATCGGACATGAAAGCGACCGCTATTTTAATACACCGAGTGAAATCTTAGCACATTTTAACAGCAACATACAAATATAAAGCCTCAATGTCTATGACAGTGTTTTCCCGCGAAAACAGGTATGAAGAGCTTGAGCTGGTCTAATTATATTAGAAAATTACAGAGTTAAGAACAGTCGCGGGGATCGAAATAAGAAAACACATAAAATTCAAAGCCCAAAGGGTGTGTTCAATTTAACAAATGTGCTAAGATTTCCCACAGTGTGTGAAAATAGCGAAAGTTTTCATATCAGATTACCTTCCTCTGAATGTGGAGCCTATTTTCAAACCTTTAAAAGCAGACTTGTTCGCGGAAAAGTCCTTTTTTGAACAAAACATCAAGGTTTTTATAAGAAATTTTGACGTTTTTTATAATTTGTTGAAAATGTTTCATCTTATCAGCATCCGAAGCACTCGATTGTATCCGTCCATGTCGTCTGAGTCATATTCTTTCATATTGTGAAGAAATATGACATAACTGCGCGACTCCTATTGATATTCCGAGATGTTTAAATTATCTGTCAATTTAAGCCTTTTTATACCCTCAGCCTTTAGGCTAAAGAGGGTATTTACACTTTGATACGACCAAAAATGTGCCTCATCGAAATAATGGTTTTAGACCCCAAGTATGTTTGTACGATATCCGTTTCAGACAATTTTGAGTCGATCTAGCAATGTCCGTCCGTCTGTCTGGCTGGTTGCTGCGCACGATAACTCTCGAACGGATCAATCGATTCGGTTCAAATTTTGGGTATCGAAATATTTTGTCCACATTTGATTTAAGTTCGAAGATGGGCCATATCGGTCCACTCCTTCAGGTACCTCCCCCACAAAAGTTCAAAAATGTTCGGAAAATTTGTGCGCACGATAACTCTTGAAGGGAGTAACCGAATTAGTCCATACTTTGCACATCGTGACATTTCTACCAGACATAGATGAGGTTCCAATATGGACCCTATTGGTTCACTCTTTCGGGTACCTCCCACACAAAATTTTGCTTAAGTGCAGTTTAAGGCCTGCTCTCGAATCGCTTTGATTTTTGTTGCAGCCACTTGTATTCACTACCCCCATTACGACGATATAATTTTCTTAATATCTCCTCAGAAATCAGCACGAAAACTGCAAACAACCCATATAATACCATGTCTCGTAGTTGGAGTGCACGATAACTCTCGAACGGATCAACATATTTGGTTAAAATTTTGGTTCTTTCAATATTTTGTCCAAACTTAGTTTAAATTCGAAGATAGACCATATCGGTCCACTGCTTCCGGTACCTCCCCCACAAAGGTTCAAAATTTTTCGCCAAGATTGTGGGCATGACAACTCTAGGAGAGAATAACCGAATTGAGTCAAACTTTGCTATTGGTAATATTACTTTCAGGCATAGATCGAGTTCTAATATGGAGTATATCGGTCCACTCATTTGAGTACCTCCCACACAAAATTTGGAAAAAGTATAGTTTAACAACTCCTCTCTGATCTTATTAATTTGTGACGCAGCAGGTTGCACTTGCGGCCCCTGTTACGACGTTGTAATTTTTTTCGTGGGAAAGTCCATACTTCCTGAGATAATGACCCAAAAAGGTCCAGAAAATCCAACCGGCACCACCTAAACTGGCTAATGTGCAAAATAACCCTTTAAGAGAGAAATCGATTTAGCTCAAACTTTGTAAATTGAAAAGTAAAATTGTAATATATTTAAATTCAGAAAATTAAGTACAACATATTTAATTATATAGTCTGTAAGGAAAATATCCATAGACTAATAAAGAAAAAAAAAAATTCCTACAGATTTGTATTAGGTCCGAATATGTACTACATCGGATCACTCCTATGGGTACACCCTACCCAAAGTTTGGAAAAAATTCACTCGTCTTGGATCATTCTGAATTTTGTTGCAACATGTAGTTTTTTGCGGCCCTTTCCATCCTGGAAAATTTTCCCAAGAGCTAAAAAACCTACAGAAGCATTGTGTTAACTTTTTTTCTTCGGGTACGTGGCTGAGGGTATATCTCTGTCGGCTCAGCTGACTGATACTTTCTTACTTGTTGCAAGTATTTTTGTTCCTTTTTCCTTTCTGGCACCGCCGCAATCTGTAATACAAAAGGGTATGTCAAAATCGTGCGTTAACGCAAATATCTTGCGCTAAAAAAATACCAAACGCAAACGCATCGCAATACAGAGTAACCCCCCAGGTTCAAATATGGACTATATTTGTCCGCTCCTTCGGGTTCCTCCCACACAAAATTTTCGATAAATTCACTTTAAGACCTGCTTTCGAATCAATTTGATTTTTGTTGAAACAACATGCATTCGCTGCCTCAATTACGGCAGTAAACGTTTTTTCAGGGGCAAGTCCATACTTCATGAGAAAACAGCTCGAAAGTTGTAAAAAACCCCTATTGCACCATATGTGGTGGCTGGAGAGCTCGAACCGAATATAGCTATATAATGTTTTTTGGCAGGCCCTATCTATCGATATCCCCGCAAACTTTTGAGCTTTAATCCTATCCATACTTTTGTCGGTGCATACGATCAAAATTTTGAAAACCCCCCTAAATACATAAGTTTTTTTTTTTTTTTTTGGGAAAAAAGTATTCCATTTCACAGGCTAAGGGTATATCTCTGTCGGCAAAGCCAACTGATACTTTTTTACTTGTTTTTGTCCTTTACTCATATATAGGAATAGGAAGTTACTTTTCCAAAACACAATTCGTAACGTACTGACATCAAACGAATTTGTTTCCATCAGAATATATCGTCACTTTGATGACATCACACAAATACAGAAACCTCAGGAAGAGCGATATGATGACCTTTTCAAAATTCTTGGAATAGTATGGCATTGTTGTTGTTTTAATATTTTAAAACAACGAATTTATTAGTGGAGAATATTTGGCATTGTTCGCTAAGGGGTAAGGCAGGGAAGATTATAGTTTCGAGTATCGCCACACAATATCACCAGTTCCTTTGTTTTTTGGTTGCGAATATTCTCCGCCGGTGTTATTTCTTAATAACTTTTTCACGAAAAAATCCGTCAAATGATTGAGACTCTCAAAAAAACAATTTGTTACTGTAGCAAAAAAAAAACATCTGATATGTATTGACGAACATATTTGTTATAAAATTTCGACATTATATGCCCACAAATATGGCATGCCCTTTGTGGTTCTGATGTTTTTAAACCCCAGTCTTTAGGCTACAGAGGGTATGTACACTTT
The DNA here is from genome assembly GCF_047663935.1 of Musca autumnalis. NCBI lineage: Eukaryota > Metazoa > Arthropoda > Insecta > Diptera > Muscidae > Musca > Musca autumnalis. The sequence continues at coordinate 281,731,142 of NW_027411644.1, read as the reverse complement.
TATATGATGAAAATGTGTCTCATTGAAAAAAATGGTTTTAAACCCGAAGTACGTTTGGACGAAATCCGTTTCAAACAATTTGGAGCATTTAGCCATGGCCGTGCGTCCGTCTGTCCGTGTGGCTGGAGCCATATCAAACGATTTGGTCCAAAATTGCATTCTCGTAATATTTTGTCCAAACGTAGATCAAATTCATACATGGGCCATATCGATCCACTTCTATCGATCCACATGTTTGCGTTGGAAATAAAAATTGATTGCGTTTTGTATGCGGCATAGAAACTAAAAACGTGATTTTTTGAAATGGCATTTTGTGTGACATCAATCACGATCGATTTTACTTTAAAAAAATTTGTCCGTTTTATGACCAAAACACTTCAGTTTTTATACCAAAAATTGAAATTCTTTATGTTCTAAATAGGCCCACAAAAATATATGACGATCGGTTCATTAGTTTTCGAGCTAGAGTTGGCACCGAAAAATATATAATATATAATAATTGTTCCACAAACATTCCGGATGGGACTTCTCGCATATCAATGAGTGCACCCCGATTCTCATTAGCTCAATGATATGGAACCTACTATTTACCGCGGAGTCCGAACGGCGTGTCTTAAGACACCACTTGTAGGGAAGTTTTACGTAACTGAAATACTCAGGAAATGTTACCAAAAGTACTGAGGGGTATTTTGCCACCGTTGAAAATTTTTGATGTTGCCTGGGCGGGGTATCGAACACACGACCTGGCCGGGGAATCGAACCCACGATGTAAGGCGGGTGTGTATACCATTGCACAACGGTGGCACCCAAAATAATTTAATATACACAGGGTTTTGTAGACGGCCATTTGTCACAAAACTACTTAATATTTTTCAACAAAAATATTCAAATGAACAAAAAATCGACCAAAAAAAGTTTTTCTCCTTGGAAAAAATGCATGAAAAGTGTTTTTATTGGGCTTTCCAACTGAGGATAACCCCTTAAGGGCCGCTTCATCGTTTGTAATTTTTTCCGAAAGTAATTCTTGTGATATGTTTTTCATAGGAAATCCATGCTTCCTTATTGGAAGTTCTGCTGGCCTCGCTTAATAACCAGATTACAATATTTGAATACATAATTTCAAAAAATTAAAATTGGGCCATAAACCTATTGCAATAATATTTGGCAATTAACACCAAGACATTTGGTATGAATATTTCAAGCTCTGGATACTCTCTGAGGTATTCACAAATTGGAAATTGATATAGCTAATCATCTTTTTCGCTGTTTTTTACAACTATCAATAACATAAAAGGTACAAATTAAAAGTTTAGAGGTCAATTTAATTAAAATTCCCCCAAACAAGAGCTGGGAGAAATGAGATATATTGGCGCCTTTTATAACATCTCCGTTAACCCAACCGTTGGCTATAAGCTCATGAATAAGCGTGAATCATTATACCCTCAGCATTTATGCTAACGAGGGTATATGGGCAAAACTGCCAATTATTTCATATTCCATTTCCAAAAAATTGAATTTTTTCTTTTCGCGCTACATCAACGATTTTTGGTACATAGGTTAAGAAAAAATTCCCCTGTACAAATCCGCTCGCGAGCAAATTTTTGGTTGTTGCGGACAAAAGTTATCGCGGTTTTACTTCTGCTTTTAAGAAAAAATTATTATAAAAACGCTAATTATTTTATTGAGCACAATTGTCACTAAAAAGTTATCACGAAGTGACGTTAATAAGTAGATTGCATAATATTTGTTAAATGTTACTCAGCATTCGCGGAATTTACAAAAAATTGACAAAATTTTAAATGTAATCCGAATTTTTTGAAAATATAGGTCCATTTACCCGTCAAAAATTACAAAAAAGTAACAGTTTTAAAAAAGGACTTCACGGGGAATCGAATGAGACCAAACTTATTATCATCGGGATAGTAGTTAGGATATTATAGCCAAAATAAGCACATATTTGTGTTACAAAAAACAAATTTTGGTGTGGAATAATAGTTTTCACATGCATTCTAGAGTTGAAGATATTGGAAAAATTCTATAGGAGTACTTCTTTTATTTTTCTTTAAACATCCAAGAAAATGGGCGGATTTTGCTTTATCTACATTCACATAGAAGGTTTTCCATTGAGGAAAGTTACCGGGTTGTTGAAATAAATCATTAGACTTCTTAAACGGAAATAGAGTTCAAATAAACCGCTTTAACTTATATGCATTATTAAAATATGTGTACATCGCGTAATTATCAAAATCGTTTTGTCCGCATGTGATTTTCATGTACAGCAAGACCATATCTTTTAATTTGTATATATTTTTCGAAATATAATTTGGACGCTAAGATGTAGCATCGGCTGCATCTTAGCATTAAAAAACCTATAAAACATCGCTAATTTGCGCAAAGTTCATACAATTTCGTTCCGCATCCGGTTTTAGTGTCACCATGAAAATCTGCATCGATATATACCTATTCAAGGCAATCAGTCAAGAACCGTGGATGTAGCATCACACACTATTTTTGAGATAAAATGAATGTAGTTCCCTTATCAGTGAAGTTTTTAAATCTCTGTTTCCGCAAAAAGGCAGATGCTGCACTAGTTTTTTCATAGCAGTGCAAGCGGTCGACAGAATACGCGATAAAATGCGCGATATTTTCAAAAACAGTATTAGGTGATTTTCCTACCTTGGAATTTCTCGTATCTCGCGTTTTAGTAGATGGAATTTCACGAGTATAGATTTATTAGATCCGCAACGTAAAAATCCAAAATTTGCAAACATGCACGAGTAAATCAAATGCCAATTGTACAAATTAGACCCGAAATATATGATTTTTAGAAATTTGTTCGCACAAAATTTTCGTATTTGGATGCAGATTTCTCTGAAGCTGTGGAGGCTACATTCATGACACATATATGAAATAAATCAGAATCGTGAGTTCTTCATTCCAATATATGATTTTTTGAAAAAGCTGTTTGCGGAACGAAATTATAAGAAAATTTCAAAAAACACTTAAAATCTGGCTTCAAAATGTCAGCATGATTTAATGGTAGACGCAGATCAAATTTTGAGAAGTTATACACTAGTGAGATGATCCATATTTAGTTGCCTTCTACTTTTACTTTATCGGGAAAATCGTGAAAAGTGTGGTTTAATCACAAATCGAGAGAAAACAAAAAAAGACACGTTGGCTTCAACCCATTTTTACCCATTTTTTAACATAAATATAGCCACAGCTTCCACGCAAATCAACTTTGAAACCCAATATTTTTTGCCAAGTCTAAAAACATTTCATTTTATCCAAAAGCATTTAAATTGTACAATATACAACCACTATTCGCGAGTTATAAAGGGGTAAACCTTGGCTTCAACGATGTTAAATTTTCAATAATATTGCCCATATACACTTTCATACGGGCAAAATGTGCCTCATCGAAATAATGGTTGTAGACCCCAAGTATGTTTGGACGAAATGTGTTTCAGACAATTTGGAGTCGATTTAGCAATGTCCGTCCGTCTGTCTGTCTGGCTGGCTATGCGCACGATAACTCTCGAACGGATGAACCGATTTGGTCCAAAATTTGGCTTTCGCAATATTTTGTCCAAACTTAGTTTAAGTTCGAAGATGGGTTATATCGGTCCATTCCTTCCGGTACCTCCCCCACAAAAGTTCGAAAATCTTCCGAAAATTTGTTCGCACGGTAACTCTTGATGGAATTAAGCGATTTAGTCCATACTTGGCACATCGTGAAATTTCTACCAGACTTAGATGAGGTTCCAATATGGACTCAATCGGTCCACTCCTTCGGGTACCTCTCACACAAAATTTCGGATAAGTTCAGATTAGGACCTGCTCTCGAATCGCTTTGATTTTTATTGCAACAACATGTGTTCACTGCCCCCATACGAATGTACAAGATTCATCAGGGGCAAGTCCATACTTCCTGAGAAAATAGCTGAAAGATCCAAAAAAAATACTCTATTACACAGTGTGTAGTGATTAGAGCGTAAGATAACTCTCGAACGGATCTGCCGATTCGGTCCAAAATGTGGCCTTCGTAATAATGTGTCCATACATAGTTTAAATTCGAAGATTAGCCATATCGGTCCACTCCTTGAGGTACCTCCCCCACAAAAGCTCAAAAATGTGCGCACGAAAACTCTTGAAGGGAGTGACCGATGTAATCCATACTTTGCACATCCTAATATATCTACCAGATATAGATTTGGTTCGAATATGGACTATATATGCCTACTCCTTCTGGTTTCTTTCTCACAAAAATTTCGGATAAGTTCACTTTAAGACCTGCTCTCGAATCACTTTGATTTTTGTTGAAGCGATTTTCATTCGCTACCTCCATTACGATGGTAAAGGTTTTTTCAGGGGCAAGTTCATATTTCTTGGGAAAACAGCCCGAAAGGTGTAAAAACCCCTATGTCACCATACCTGGCGGTCGGTGAGCACGATTTGGTCCAACATTTGGTCTTCGTCATATTATATCCAAACTTAATTTCATGGGACAATACCGGTCCACAACTTCCGGTACTTCTCCACTAAAGTGCTAGGACGATATCACTTGAATGGGGCAACCCATTTTGTCCAAACTTTAGATCTCCTAATATATTGTCTAAATTTAGTTTAACTTCTAACCCCCTAAGTGTACCTCCCCCACAAAAGTTCAACATTTTTGTCTTAGTGCAGTTAATTCCTAATCCACATTTTTGTCGGCAAGTTTATATGTCCAAAAAGGGCCACAAAATTCTGAAGAGACCTTAAATACATTCGATCTGTCCGTAGGTGAAAGTTTCACTTCACGTTGGCTGAGGGTATATATCTGTCGGCAAAGCCGACTGACACTTTTTTTCTTGTTTTTATTAAATTTTAAACTTGCCATTGTGTCTTTTGTTCTAAAAACAAGATTGCTTCCTTCATATGTTTGTGGGAAATATTAAAATTTCTTTTTTTGCAAGGGAGAGTGTTTTTTTCCAGAGGAAACCACAATTTTAAAGCGTGATACCTACCTACCTGATACCTACTTTTTCAGTTCGGTATAAACTAAGATCTCGCTTTGCGTCGTTAATACGTTCTAAAAAAAGCGACTCAAAGTAAAACAACGCAAAGGGAATTATATTTTCAAAGGATGGATGCAACCGCGGTGCAATGGTATGCACACTCGCCTTGTACGCAGAAGGTCGTGGGTTCGATTCCCCGGCTAGGCAACATCAAATTTTCAATGGTGGCAAAATACCCCTCAGTAATGTGGGCTGAGTATTTCAGCCATGTAAAGCTTCTCCGCAAATGGTGTCTTATGGGACTGTAGGTCCCATATCATTGAGCTAATTGTGGATCAATTATTATTATTATCTTATATACATCACGCTTTCTGAGAGGCCGATCGTCGACCACCGCTGTAACTGCACATTAGGGTGGTTTGAAAAAATCTATGTCGGATTTTTTAGTTTTAATAGATTTTAAGATTGCCAAAGTACAATCATGTGATCAATTGTGGTGGAGTTCTGAGCATGACAATGCTTACATTTATACTGCAATGACAGTTAAATAATAAAACTTGAGCCAAAATACCAAATATTTTCAATGACCTTTGTAGTTTATCGATCCTACCAAGCAAAATGTTCGATGCCAAAGATTCCATTGATCCGTTAAAAAATGTTGAGCTACTTTAAATTATTATAAATTTCCCCTAAAAAAAACTCATTCTGCATTTAAAAAAATACGAGTTCAGTATGGTGCGGATGTGAAGTGCATGAAATGACATGTCTATTGGAAAAATTGTACGATATATCAAGGGATTTTGTGTAGAGCATATCTCGAAAACTATTTAGAAAAATAAGAAAAATGGTTTCACTATCTTAATCAACATTTTGTATTCATTTTTTAAATAAATAAATGGAGAAAGATTTATTGTTGTGTGTCATAAAGAGCTAATATCTGCTATAAGTATCATACCCACTTGATTATTTTCCTATCATTAACAAAGTAGTAGCTGAAAAATAATGCTCAAACATACCTTATATGGTATTAAAATCTGCTGTAATTTGTATTGTATATTGTACCCTCAACCTTTAGTCTAAAGATAAAAATGTACCTCATCAAAATAATAGTCTTACACTTCTCATATGTTTGGACAAAATACACTCACGGTGTGCCTTAACAAATTTAAATGGAAGGTGCTTACACCCAATTTGAACTTCCATATCTCAAAAACGATAAAACCTACGAAAATATCATAAATACCAATCTTGTGGAGAATTTTTACAGCTACAATATTTTCTTTAGGCCTATTCACATAGGACCCGCGGTTTCTAAGCAAAATCGTGAAAACCTTAAGAACCCTTAAAAATGTGAATTTAAACCGCGATTTATTTTAAAATCCCTCCGGCGATTTTTTTTGTTTCTTGATATTTCTCATCTACGAGCATTGTAGTTTCAGAATCAGCAAAAACTTCCGAGGTGTAAGCACCTTCCATTTAAATTTGTTAAAGCACACCGTGCACTTCAAACAATTTGAAGTCGATTTAGCCAGATCGTCCGTCTGTCTGGCTGGCTCGAGCGCTTGATAACTCTCGAACGGATCAACAGATTTAGTCGAAATTTCCAATACAAAGGATCTCGCAATATTTTGTCCATACTTTACGTCATATCGGTCCACTCTTTCGGGCAATTCCCCCACAAGACTTCTAAATGGTTCGCTAGAATGGAAAAATCGATTTGTCCATATCGAGTTCATATACACTCCGGTTCATCTGAATAGAACCAGCCAATATTTGTCTACAAATACCGTTATATCTGACGAAAGGAGAGGAATTGTAAATTATAATTTTGTGGACATGTAGAGTATATAGTAGCCGATATTTTCAATACCTAGCATGTTTCACATATGCGTTACAACGGCACTTTTTACTCGCTTTATGAAAAAATGTCAAAATATTAGCATTTTTTTACCACATCTAACAAAGGATTTGTGTAAATTCTTAAGGTGGTTCTATCCTGGTGAACCATTAAAAAATGCTAATATTTTGGAATTTTTTCATAAAGCGAGTAAAAAGTGCCGTTGTAACGCATATGTGAAACATGTTAGGTATTGAAAATATCGGCTACTATATACTCTACATGTCCACAAAATTATAATTTACAATTCCCCTCCTTTCGTCAGATATAACGGTATTTGTAGACAAATATTGGCTGGTTCTATTCAGATGAACCGGAGTGTATGTATATGCATTATATCGATTCACTTCTTCAGGAACTTCCCAAACAAAATTTGAAATATTCGATTTCACCGAAGCTTTGAACATCAAAAAATTAATTCCAAAGGTATATCAAACACCAAACACCACATCTTCGGATACCTCCCTCACAAAAGTTCAACATAAGTGCAGTTTAAGGGCTATTCGAGGATCCATTGGACATTTTGTTGCAGTCTTGTTTACATCGATATTCTATTTTTCGTGGTTATTCCATGCTTCCTGACATAATGGTACAGAAGCTCTAAATCTTACGGTGACCAACTAAAAAAACGATAACTATCGAAAGGAATGCCTTCAAAATTAGGTCCACTTTGGACTAATGGACTATATCGGTCCATTCTTTAAAGTATCTTCTCCGCAACAGTACAAAACTTTTGCGCTTTTACAGAAGTTAAATTTATGAGTACAACATGAGATTCACTCACATCGCCCACAATCGTGAAGTTATATGTACCAAATGTTTCTATATTTTTGTCAGAAAGCTTATACGTCCAAAAAAGGCCATGCAATTCAGAAACTCCCTGACTACATAATTTTTAGGACAAAGATTTTGGGTTATGTTGCCCGTATTGGCTCTGTCTCAATTTACACAGGCTGAGGATATATCTCTGTCGGCAAACGCGACTGATACTTTTTTATTTGTTTTCCAGAAAATAAATGTTGTGAATTTTCATAAGTTTGCCTCCAACCGTTTACAAGCTATAATCAATTTAAAACTACTTTCGGAAGAAGTGATTCATCTTATTGTATAGTCCTTGAAAGTTTTTAATGCCATAGAGTCTATAAACAACTACTCGTAGATAGAAATAAGCCGGAACAACAACCATTGGGGTATCAGATGGAATTTTTACGACTTAACCTATTTTGTATGGACTTAGCTAAACTTTTGCCGAGCTTTTTTCAGAGATATTTTTCGACCCTGCTTTTGCGGAATCTGTATGGCTTAATGTAATGTAATTACAGGCTTAATTAATGCAATTATCTGAATTTTTTTAGTTGGTTTGGATGGACTCTATCACTTCTGGCAAAATAGTAAATTTTTTGTATTTTTACGACATAAAAGAATATTATTTTCTTACAATAGCCGGAAAAAAGGAGCAGTATACAATATTTGATTGGAAATATTCGACACAAGTCTAATTTGAACTAGCGGATTCCAGTTATACTTCTTCTTGGAGGTACATATTTATTTACATATATTACTTAATGGTATACAAATAACATTAAAAGGTTTTGAGATAGATCTTCTTATCGGATCAATCTTAATAATGAAAGATAGTAGACAACTTTTTAATGGGAATGAAGTTAGTGTGTGATATCTGGATATATACTTTAAAGAAGATGAAAAGGGCGTTATGTTCGGGCCCAACTCTTTGTATCCTCACCGCATTAAAACCCTGTATATCTCACGATACATTCTATTTTCCCAATTCCTGCATGGAGGTTCTTCCACAAAAATGATTTCCAAAGTCCATATTACAGCCTATATTTTTAAAATTTAGGCTAATATCTTCGAAACACTGAAAATCTTTCGGTAGCGAAAACGTGGATCTATATTAGCAATTCTCTCTTTTAGTTTTTGAGTAAATTCTGTTGGAAAATTTTGTTAAAATCTTCAAAAGACCGAACGTGGTCTGATATGGTTCATTTTTAATTCTAACTTTACATGGACTAGTACAATATATGTATATTATACTCTGTTCCAAACTTCAGACTTGTATTTAAAATATTGTGAACTTTCTTTATTGAATTTATATACTTTGTGCTAATATTAAAATAGCTTTACGTAACGCTACACAACATTTGCTAATTCCATGATTGAAGGGATTAACCGATTTGGTCCACACTTTGCACATCACGAAATTTCTACTAGACTTAGGTGAGGTTCCAATATGGACACAATCGGTTCACTCCTTCTGGTACCTCCAACACAAAAGTTCAAAAATGTTCGGAAAATTTGAGAGCACGATAGCTCTTGAAAAGAGTAACCTATTTGGTTCATACTTTGCACATCGTGAAATTTCTATCAGTCTTAGATGAGGTTGAAATATAGACTCAATCGGTCCTCTCCTTTGGGTACCTCCCACACAAAATTTGGGGCAAGTCCATACTTCTTTAGAAAAACAGCCCGAATGGTGGAAAAAAACCCCTATGGCACCATATGTATTGGCTGGAGAGCACGATTATTCAAGAACTGATCAAAATTTGGTCCAAAATTTCGTCATCGTCATATTTTGTCCAAATTAGTTTCAGTTCGAAGATGGGCACTGCAGGTCCACAACTTCCGTTGTTATGATCGATATGTCTTGAACGGGGCAACTGATTTGGTCCAAACTTTGGATCTCCTTATATTTTGACTAAATTTCGCCTAAAATTACCCTTATCGGTCCTCTCCTTAGGGTACCTCCCTCACAAAAGTTCAACATTTGCATTTAGATCCACTTCCATAATGGACTATGTCGTTCCATTCCTTCAAGTACCTTCTGCGCAACACTTTTGAACTCTAATCCTAATCCACATTTTTGTCGGCAAGTTTAAATGTCCAAAAAGGACCACAAAATTCTGCAAATACCCTACATTCGATCTGTCCGTAGATGCAAGTTTCAATTCACATAGGCTGAGGGTATATCTCTGGTGGCAAAGTCGACTGATACTTTTTTACTTGTGAATTTTTGGTTTTACCTTATTAAGGCGAAGGTCATTTCATAGTGATATTTGAATTAATTCTCTTTCGAGTTGAGCTGTTATAACCTAATAGGTACATTGAAAAAATAGGAATCCACCGAAGTCCCACACATTCAACCATTATGCTACGTTTCGCGGGTGGTTAAGTCCGATCATCAGGCATATTAGAATGTTATTTTAGTGGGCTGACGAAGGCTGAGCTTGGAAACTAGCATTTATACCACAAATCATTCGAAAATTGTATATTCGAATTATTTGTTTATTTTAATGTCAGTTATTTAATTCAAAACTTTTGCTATACTTCGACTTCATGTTCATTTTTTAAGGAAACTTCCTACATTTTTAAGTAGATCTTTTTTGTCACCTGGAAGAACATATCTTAAACGGCTTTTGTAATTTTTGTTGGCGAAAAATATTACACCGTTTTTTTTTTTTTTTTTTTTTTTGTAAAAGCGTTTTGCGGTTCCAACGCTAATTTGAAAACGAATTATCTAGTTATCATACATATAGGCGGGCGTTTTAAAAACATAATAATATTGTCTTTAACAGTCCGATCAAAACAGACATACATATGTACGTATAAGGGGGAAATATCAAAAATGCACACAATGGAGAGCAAGGGTTTGTGATTAGAAGCAAAGTAAAAAAAAGTTAATAGGCGTTTCTGGAGGCCTTATTCAGTTATTTTATATTTTCCTGAAAAACGGTAAGTAGGACTGATCAAAATCCGGCTAAAGTAAAGGTTGCAGATTTAAATGTATTTATCTACAGGAATAGTTAAAATAAACGCACTATGTGTTAGGTATTTCTATAAGCTTTATTATGTATTTAATAGGGTTTCAGAATTTTGGGCGTATGAGCTTGTCGACAAAGATATGGATTAGGATAAAAACTCATAAGTTTTGAGTGGGAGGTATCTAAAGGACCGACATAGTCCATTCTGGAAGTGTGTCTTATCTTGGGAGTCATTCCTCTCGATGGGACCATTATATCAGCAAACATGGACTTGCCCACGAAAAACAGGAGTACCTTCGGTAAAAAAATGTCCAAAGGATCCACTCACAGACCCTTAACCGCACTTAAACAAAAACCGATAGGGCCCACTTTAGAACTAAGTTTGGACAATACATTTCGGGATCAATAGTTTGGATCAAGTTGTTTTATGAGATATTGCGCTTACTATTTTAGGGAATATATTTGAACTTTTGTGGGGGAGGTACCGGAAGGAGTGGACCCATGAGCTTCATCTTCTAATTTCATCTAATATTCGGAAAAATAATGCGATATGCAAGGTGTGACAAACGCAGTATTTGGTTCGGGAGTTGTCGTGCACACCAGCCACACATCCTGGCTGTACGGGGATTTAACAGCTTTCAGGTCATTTTCTCAAGAAGTATGGACTTGTCACTGAAAAAACTTGTACCATCATAATAGAGGTTTGAGTGCAACCCGTTGCAAGAAAAACCAAAACCATTCGAGAGGAGGATCTAATGTGGCATTTTCCGAAATTTGGTGTGGGAGGTATCCGAAAGAGTTGACATACATAGTACATATTCTAACTTGATCTATATCTAGTAGAAATATTACGATGTCTAAAGTGTAGACCATATCGGGAGTTATCGTGCACACCATTTTAGTGAAAAGTTTTGAACTTTTGTGGGGGAGGTACCCAAAGGGGTGGACCGATAAGGCCCATCTTAGCTTAGTTGCTGCAACAAAAATCAAAAGGATTCGAGAGGATGTATTAAACTGCACTTTTCCGAAATGTTGTGTGGGAGGTACCCGAAGGAGTGGACCGATATAGTCCATGTTGAAACTTAATAAATGCTGAGGGTATAAACATACGTGCCAAATTTGAGTCCACGTAACTAATAAAGTGGGTCAAACTTGTTATAGGATTTACCGGAATATTCCATTTAACAAATTAGCTGGGCAAAATTCTGCATAGGTAGTAGGCTTATCAATTTTATTTAATTCAAACCTATTCAGATGAGGCAAAAAATTTGCACTTTTTTGGTACATTTTTATTGTAACAGGGATATTTTCCGACGATATGGCGAAATCGTTATGATTTTTTCGGTGAATATTGGCATAATATAGGACTCTCAAAAACTATATAGTGTTCATCTCTAATCCAAACACAGCTGAAGAGACCTTAACTTATTCGAAGAACAAATTTCAAACCTATTCAGATGAGCGGGAGTGTATTTCAGGGAAATATCAAAATGTGAACAGTCGAATATATTTTAGACCATGCTAAAGATATTGACTATATTGGGCAAAACCTTATGGTTACTCCCCAACTAAAGTTCAACATTTTTCTCTTAAATGCAAGTTTATCGTATAGCTTTAAAATATTGTGGTTCTGTTTGCAACAAAATATTCTTTAAGGGACGCCTTGCTTTTTGAGGCCACCAACTAATATTAATAGTATACAAGTGTGTGTCCAGTTTGTCCACATGGGAATCGTAATATTTATTTACAACGTTGGTTTGGTTTATTGTTGAAGATTCAATCTCATTTGATTGCTTAAGCTGGAGTATTCCCCCAATGGCTTAACTTCATTTATTACCCTCTATTACAGAGAGTAATGTTTTTCAAACCGAACTGACAGTGTTGCAAAATTTTTTTTGGGTAAATACCGGGTAGAATCCCATCTATAGGTATTGCTGTTACCTTTTCTTGTTCTACCATGCATGGCTGCTTAAACAATAACAACAAACAAAATTAATTTCACTGTTTTTTATTTTTTTATTTCACTGGTTTATTTTTTTGTTGTTTATTGTTTATAATTAATTTGATAGTGTGCTTTGTGTCCTTTTTTTCGCCTTAATTGTCAAATAAGTGTCAAATCAGCAGTTTGACAGATTTTCCACTTTTTACACCACGAAATTTGTCGAGCAGAAAATAGTAAAAGAGAAAGCATTTTGGCATGCTCTCTCTTAAATTTTGCTTCAAGTTTTACTTCTTTTTGTAGTTAAGGAACGCTCTCCGAGTTAAAAATGATAAAACTTGAGGAACAAAGCTTATACTGTCGTAATATGAGCCGCGAGGATTACAAATGTCCATAACCTGCACATTTGCGAACAATTTTGAAAATTAGTGTGAAAGAAATATTACAATGCACAAAATATTATTGCGAAGCAAACACTCCTTTCGATAGTTATCGTCCCCATCAGGAACCTTTAATTGGTCACCGTGGATTTTTTGGAACAAGAAGCTCGGACTTGACGACGAAACACATTGCATTGCTGTAAGCGGGAACACAGAAGAAGTAAAAAAATGCAAACTATCCTCGAACATACCCTAAACTGAACTTAAGCAAAAATGTTATACTTTTGTGAGGAAGGTACCCGAAGGTGTTTTCCAATATTAGTAAGAAATTTTACGATCTGCAAAGTTTCAACCAAATCGGATACTAAATAAGGAACTGGAGCACAGCATGCTTCAAAAAAATCATGATGATCCGAGAAATGTACCTAAATGTGCAATTGTGCCAACAATTTTGAAAAATTGTGTGGGAGGATTTCGAATGAGTGGACCTCTAGTCCATATTCGAAGCTGATCTACACATGTCTGGAGGGAATATAACAACGGGCAAAGTTTGAACACAATCGGTTACTTCCACTTTAGCGAACATTTTTGAATTTTTGTTGTGTCGATATAGCCCTGTCCGTCACTCTGTCTGGAGCGCACGATAACTTTCGAAGGGTCTAATCAATTTGGTTCCGTAATATTTTATCCAAACTTAGATCAAGTTTGTTCAAACTAAGGGTGAATCCATGCTTTCTAAAATAATATCCATTTCAACAATTGACTATGTCACGTAGAACCGGGTCTAACCCGGTTTTTAAATCTGGCCTATCAAGTCGAATAACCGGCGAACCGCATCCGACGCCCATGAAAATTTTATTTTTTATACCCTTAGCATTTATGCTAACGAGGGTATATGGTAAATTTCAAATTTCTTTTGCAATTCCATTGGAAGAAATGTTAAAAAAATTTTTGCGAGCACATCCGCAATTTTTGGAACATAGATTAAGAAAAAAGTCATGGTTTCAAATCTGTTCGCGTTCACAAAATTGCATGCTGTGCTCCAAAGTTATGGGGGGTTTTATTCCCTTATAAAGAAAAAATATTTAAAAATTCCATTTTTGCTGTAATAAGAAAATGTATATGGCGAAAAACAAAAATTTTTTACAATCGATGAATCCGAGTTTCACCCTTTCAGAATTCGCGAACTGTTAACATATTCTATATAGTATGATATACATACATTCTTTAAACTGAAGTGTTTTAGGAGGAATCCCATAAGGTCGACCATTAAAATTAATTTACGTGGAAGCTGTGTTGGCATCAATGTAGAAAAATAGGTAAAAATGGGTTGAAGCCAACAAGTTTTTTTATGCTCCCTTCCGATTTTAGGCTTAACCTTACATTTTATAGACATATGCCCAAAGAAAGACTCAAAGAATACTTCATGGGCAATATGATACCAGTGTATCATTTTTCGATATATCCACTGCATCCACCTAAAATTGATGCTGACATTTTGAAGCCGGAATTTCGGGGTTTTTTGAATTGTTTTAATAATTCGGACGCGCAACAAGATAATATTCAAAACTCACATTAGGATTATAAAACTCGTGATTCTACGTCGTTTAATGCATATCTCATGAGTGTGCTCCTTACAGCATCCTAGTAATTGGAGTCTAAAGGCCAATATTTGATGCGTGATTTTTTTTTTAAAAACCTATTTTTTGCGTTTGAAATTTACAAGTGCCATTCAATTTCCTTTGTACCCCGCGTGAATTTAGTTTTTTTTACGCGACGGATTTAATGAGACCTTCCGCGATCGAATCCATCCACTAAAACCGCGGATATAGATACCCTGAAAATAGGAAAAGCAGCAAAAAATTATTTCGACAAATCCGCGTACTAAACCGCGATTTTCTTGAAATTTTTTTACGTAAATGGAATCCTTTATACGCGATTATAATATTTGCGAAAACAACAACAAACAAACATTCGATTCATATTTAGCTCAATGATATGGGACCTACTGTTTATCGCCGAGTCCGAACGGCGTGTCTTAAGACACCACTTATGGAGAAGTTTTTCAAGGCTGAAATACTCAGGAAATGTCGCCAACATTACTGAGGGGTATTTTGCCACCGTTGAAAAATGTTTGATGTTGCTTGGCCGGGGAATCGAACCCTCGACCTTCTGCGTGCAAGGCGGGCGTGCATACCATTGCACCAAGGTGGCATATTTGCGAAAACGCGTGTCATAAATTACAGAGATTCGCGTGTAATATGGGTTTTTCACCAAAAATAGAATGTGGAGGCACATCCGCGGTTCTTGAAGAATCTAATTAAAATTGGTATATTTGGACGTATTTTTGATAGGCGCTGACGAAACCGGATGCGCATCAAAATCGTATGCACATTGCGCGACTTTACCAACTTTAAGGTTTTATGCAGTGTATGATGCAACTGGTGGCACACAATGGCCCCTGAGTGAAACATCGAAATATGCATAAATTTTGACAGAGATTGATTCGCTGTATCCAAAAACGGATGCGCATCAACCGACTTTAACTAATTCGCGAATAACAGGCTTTTTAATTATAATATTAATTGAATGATTGTAATTTCAATATTACTCTTAATTTCCTACCCTTATAAGTTATCACAGTAATCAGTTAAACTCTCGCGATGGTAAACCATATGTTTTGATGAAGTTTTAACTGTATACATTCATTATTCTATGGGATTTTAGCAAAATAGTTGTAGAACTCCCAAATATTTTTTTCTAATTTTTAGAATCAAACCAAAAAAATATTTGCAACAATTTTTCCAACAATAAGTTTTTCTCTTTTGTTGTTGCTATAATATGCAATTTACGTACCCAATCTCTATAAATTTGGTATCATATTTTTCTACACATTGTCTAGATTCCGCATATATTCTTTAATTTATTTTTTGAGGGTTTGTACGGATTCTGGGACAGGATAATTTGGATTTACTTCAAAATTTTTTTATTATTTGTTGACTTTCCGCGAAAATAATAATAAATTTAATAACTATTTAAACATCTACGTCCATATCTAGACTGCTGTTAACGATTTATGCATACATTTTCTCATAACAACAAAAAAGATATTTTTAAATATTTTTTCTTTATATGAGAATAAAAACCGCTATAACTTTTGCGCGCATTTGCCAATTTCGTGAACGCGAGCAGATTTGAAACCGGATTTTTTTCCTTTGTCTCTATACCAAAAATCGTAGATGTGCTCGTAAAAAAAATTTTTAATTTTTTTCAAATGGAATTGTAAAGGAATTTTGTTATTCGCCATATATAAAGCGTTAACAGCATTTAATATCTATCCGTAGATGCCTAAATATTTACTAAATGTATTTATATTTTCGCGGAAAATAGAGAAATACTGAAAAAATCTTGGAGTAAATTTAATTTATTCTAATTTAGAGTCCAAATAAAACTCGAAAAAATAAATTAAAAATACGTACAGATTCTAGACAACGCGTAGAAAAATATGAAAATTTAAAAAAATATGAAATTTTAACGATAGGATTTATTACTGCTATATTACAGCAACAACAAAATACGAAAACTTATTGTTGGAATACTATTTCAAAAATATATTTTTTTGTTCTAGATTTACTTTGGCAGTTTTGTTGTGATGTGTGTTTACTTTTTATTTTTAAAGTAAGACTCAGCTTAATCACAGATTTGTTGTTTTCAAATTTTAAAAACAACAAGTTTTTAAAGTGGGGTAGTTAAAATTGATTTACTTTAGGGAAGGGCAGAGAATACTAGTTTCGTCCAACGCCATTTGGACTCATCAGTGCCGAGATTCTGGTAATTTATGCCACACGGTTTTGGAGAATAATATAATCGCGTATAAAGGATTCCATTTATGTAAAAATAACCAAAGAAAATCGTGGTTCAATGCGCGGAATCATCAAAATATAATTTTGCAGAATTTCCTACTTTCAAGGTATCTATAACTGCCGTTTTAGTGGATGGATTTGAAAGCGGGACGTTTCATTAGATCCGGCGGTGTTCAAGGGTACCTAAGTCAAAGTTGTACATTTTGAAGCCAAAAAATATGTTTTTAAAGAAAATTTACGCACCAAAATTTCGACTTTGGACTCCTATTACTAGGGAGCTGTATGAAGCACATTCATGAGATATACATCAAACGAGGTGGAATCACGAGTTCTACAATCTAATAAATAGTTTGAGTAATTATCTGGTTGCGCCCTCCAATTATAAGAAAAATTCAAAAAACCCAGATTTCAAAACTTCAAAATGTCAGCATCGATTTTAGGGGGATGCAGTGTATATATCGAAAAGTCATACATTAGAACCATGTTGCCCAAGGGGTATTCTTCAATTCTTTCTTTGAGCTGAGGTTTAAATTTTCCGTGGTTTGACCAGAAATCAAGAAAGAACACAAAAAAACTTGTAAACTTCAACACATTTTTACCCATTTTTTAATATTACCACCAACACAGCTTCCACGAAAATTATTTGTTATGGTCCATATTATGCGACCCCGGCTAAAACACTTCAATTAATATAAATATATTCATATTGTATAAAATACATTGACAGTTCGCGACTTATTAAATGGTGATCCTCAACTTCAACGATTGTAAAACATTTTTGAATATTACCATATACACTTTCATACGTGCAAAATGTTCCTCATCGAAATAATGGTTTTAGACCCCAAGTATGTTTGGACGAAATCCGTTTCAGACAATTTGTAGTTGATTTAGCCATGTCCGTCCGTTTGTCTGTCTGGCTGGAGCGTACGATAACTCTCGAACGGATCAACCGATTTGGTCCACAATTTGGCTTTCGTAATATTTTGTTCAAACTTAGTTGAAGTTCGAAGACGGGTTATATCGGTCCACTCCTTCCGGTACCTCCCCCACAAAAGTTCGAAACTGTTCGGAAAATTTGTGCGACGATAACTCTTGAAGGGAGTAACCGATTTGGTCCATACTTTGCACATCGTGAAATTTCTACCAGACTTAAATAAAGTTCCAATATGGACTCAAGCGGTTCATTCCTTCGGGTACCTCCCACACAAAATTTCGGAAAAGTTCAGTAGGAGCTGCCCTCGAATCGCTTTGATTTTTGCTATAACAACTTGTATTCGCTGCCCCCTATACAATGGTACATATTTCATCAAGGACAAGTCCATACTTCCTCAGAAAATAACCTGAAAGTTTGCAAAAAGCCCCTGTGACACTGTGTGTAGTTTTAGGAGCGCCAGATAACTCTCGAACGGATTTGCCGATTTTGTCCAAAATTTGGCATTTACTATATTTTGTTCAAACTTAGTTTAAGTTCAAAGATAAGCCATATCGGTCCACTACTTCAGTTACCTCCCCCACAAAAATTCAAACATGTTCCGCAAAAATGTGGTCACGATAACTCTTGAAGGGAGTGACCGATTTGGTTCATAATTTACACGTCCTATTATATCTACCAGATATAGATCAGGTTTGAATATGGGCTATATTTGTCCACTCCTTCCACACAAAATTTCGGATAAATTCAATTTAAGACCTGCTCTCGAATCACTTTGATTTTTGTTGAATCAACTTGCATTCGCTGCCTCAATTACAACGGTTATAGTTTTATTGGGGGCAAGTCCATACTTATTGAGAAAACAGACCGATAGGTGTAAAAACCCCTAGCAACATATGTAGTGGCTGGAGATCCACTTCCATAATGGTCAATCTGGATCCATTCCTTTTAGTATCTCCTCCGCAAAACTTTTGATCTTTAATCCTAATCAACATTTTTGTCGGTTCAAACGCCCAATATTTTTAAAACCCCCTAAATACATACGTTTTTTGGGGAAAAATTGTTTCAATATACACAGGCTTAGTGTATGTCTCTATTTTTTACTTGTTTTTCCTAGGTTTTACCATTTTTGAGATATAGAACTTCAAATTGGAACAATTTCGATAGGACCTGCCATTTTTAAGAAAAATCCTGAAAGCCCCGAAAAATGTGAGATTTAACCTCGATTTATTTAAAAATCCTTCCGGCGATTTTTAGTCATCTATGAACATTGTAGTTTCCAAATCTGCAATAACTTTCCAGATGTAAGCACTTTTTCTTTAAAGTTAGTTAAGGCGCACCGTGTACATTTAGTTATTATGCACTCGAATAAGACGGATAAATTTATTCATATACCATCATTCAAGACCGTCGTAATATTTCAAAACTATTCGTGACATATCCTTAAAGTACACTTTTGCGAACAAGGAGAGTTCCATATTTACTATGTATATAAATCCAAATTGTCCGTTTCCGTTTTATTTCGACGAGGCACACTTTTTATCGTATAGTTAGCCTAAAGACTGAGGGTATAAACAGATTTGCCAAGCCGGTGTCGATTTTTTTCCAGACTCCGACTCCAACAAAATCGCTATTACCTAGGTTTTGACAATTTGTACCGCTGCTTGTAATCCTTGTGGCCCAATTACAAAATATATTTTGTCCGAAAACTTCATATTTTTCACTTGAAAATCTCAAATGCACCGGTAAAATAATAGAATGATTCATTTTTACTTTGTAAAAAGTACAAAATGTAGAAATTTTATATATTGAAAGGTGAATAATTGAGGTATTGATTGGCAAATTCTTAAAACCATTTCTATCAAGTAGCTTTTCGTTCGTATTCGTTAACAAAAGGCCTTCAAATCGCAATGATTAATTTAAACAATAAACATTTAAGTTTATACGGTTCTGTGATTTAGGTTAAGGATTTGCTGCAATATTTTTTATACATTATTAGTAATTATTTTTTTTTTTAAATTATACAAAAAATCTGTGTTGTGAAGTCCCGTTTTTTTTATAATAAGAATAATATTTATTGAAAATGCTATGAAAAACTAATTAATTTTCAAATAAAACTCCTGAAGAAGTTGGAAAGTCGCCAACGAAACGTTGAGAGTTGATCATGAAATAAATTAGTTTTATTCCATCAAACATCTGACCAAATCAGCCCAGTGAAACCCACTTTTAGTGAAAGTTTTTTTAATTTCCACTCGTCCTATATAATTATGTATATTGTGTAAAAAAACATGGCCTTTAAAATATATGTACATATTATTTAAAATATTCACAATTTTTCAATTTTATCATTTAATTGTAAGTCACTCGAGACAGAATTTATGGATATAGTATTTTGTTTATTCAGGTCACTGAATATTTTTTCTGCTTTTTTTGTTGGTTATACATTTTTGAAAAATCTTTTTAAAATTATTGCCCCCTATATGGGACATATCTGCAGCCGGTCGGGTCGATCATCATTTAGTAGGAATGTTGATTTTTTTGCTTCGTTTAAAAATTATATTTATATAAACACTCATGTACGAGTGTGCATGTTTGTATGTATGTATCCAACAGATTTTGTGTGCGTTTTTTGGGAGGATTTGAGTTCAATTACTTCTCGTAATATGTGATGATGTGCACAATATCTGTCTATATGTCTGTCTGTCCAATTGTCCGGCTGTTTTGTACGGAATTTTGTCTACAAATGTCTGTTGTTCTTGTTGTTTTTTTGTGGTGTTTCATTTATAAGATTTTTTTATATATATAAATTTGTATACACACGGAAGGGAGAAATGATTTTGGATGGATAGACGGATGGATGGGTTGAATTTTCACGACGATCGATGGATGGGTGCTTGTTTGTTGGGTTTGCGTGTGGAAGTTTATGTGTGTGCGTTTTGTTGTTGTTTTTTTTATTGGATTTAAATGCATTACTCCACAACACCAGAAAACACTCATCACTAAAACATCACTGAGTCGTATAAGTATTTTTTTGTTTTAAACTTTATTTTTATTTCTTCTTTTTTGCCTTTCACTTTCTCTGTCACTTCTCGTTTTTTTTAGAGAAATCTTTCTTCCTTCTTTGCTAGTTTCTTTTGTGGCACTTTATTTCCTTTTGTTCATCATTGAATTTTATTTTCTTTTTTTTTTTTGAAGATTTATAAATAGCTTTTAGCTAAACACGCAACAAGAATTTTTCATAAAAATCGCTTTCTTTTAAACGATCGACGAACAACACAAAAAGTAACGAGAAAAATGTATAAAAGTTGGAAGATATAACCGAAAAAAAAAACTATAAGGAAAAGGAAAATCTATTATAGATACACATTTTTCAAAATTTTCATGAGAATTTCCGTGATTTTCTTCTGGTGGATTTTCAAAATGTTTTGAAATATTTTAACAAAAATTGCAACACATTTATTTTGAAAAGAATTTCTTTAGAATAATAAAAAATAATTACTTTTTTTGTTCAATTCCCTCGGGTGATGGTTATAGATGGCAATATATTTTTGATCAAATGGGGAATATTTTGCTAATTTTTTCGTTGGATGGGTTTCCACCAATAGAATTTGTGGTGGTGATTGGTGATGTTATATTTCCCGTTTATTCTTTATGTATTCCGTTATTCTTTTAATAAATTATCATTTTGTGATTTCATGATTCAATTTCTCTTCAAAAATATTTCTTTTATTTCAAATAATTTCCCACTAGAAATTTTCCACAACACTTTGATATTTCAATATTTCTTCTTCCTCTTTTCTTTTTTCACTTTAATCACAAATATTTTAAGATTTTAATTTCTTGCTCAAATTCATCAATAAAATTTAAATATTTTCTGAACAAAGCGTGAACGTATGCCAAACATATAATCGACAATCGATCCTACCGACCCAACGAACCGACAATCGAAATGAGTTTTGAATTCAATTTGAATATTTTTTTATTTGATTTCGGGTAGAATAATGTGCCGCAATTCTACTTGTGCGTAAAACGAACGAATGAAAGAAAATGTGAAAATCGACTGAATTCTTCTTTTTTCGTGGATGGGATGGCATCTTCTTCACAAACTCATCAGACAAACACGAAAAATATCCTAAAAATAAATTAGAATGGGAGAAGAGGAAAAGAGTCGTCTTTTCTTCTTCTTAACGTTCATGGCACGAGCGAGAACCAGCAGCAGCAAGTCAACAAAACGTTAAACAGGGATGGGAATGCAACAGGCGCGCTCGCCAACCAACACACAAACGCACACGTTCGCTCACAAAATTACGGCTCATTATGTTTTGCGGCAGCTTTTCCCCAAAAAGCAAATGAAAAACTACGAAAACGATGAAAATGACAATGGCGCAACGATTAAGAAAACAACATTTGCGCAAAAAGCAAATGAAACTAAACTAAGGAACACAAACATAATGAACAACAGCCGACACAATAAAACGAACTCACCAATTGTCTAACGCAGCAGCTGACTGACACAGAACGAGACGAGAACTTTTCGAATGCTTTCATCAAATGCTCTTGTTGGAATATTTTTGAATACACAGAGGAAAAGAAAAGAAGAAAATTCACACCAAAAAGTCTTTTATGCAGGAGCGACCTCATAAAGGATTTCTATTTAAGAAAGGTTTTTAGTGAAGTGAAGGCCTCATAAGGGATTTTTTTTATTTATTTATTCAATTTATAAGAGTTTTACAATTCAAAGTGCCACAGTGTCATTTGGCATTATTGATGCTAGCTGATTTCATAATGCTATTATTATATGTTGAGAACACCTTATAAAAGTTTTCTATGTAGAGAAGATCGTATAAAGATCGTCTAATTAGAAAATAACTCAAAAAGGTTTTCTATGTAGAGAGGACCAGGAAAGGGTCTTCTATATATTCTATATGTAGAGAAGAGCTCATAAAGGTCTTCTATGTAGGGAAGACCTCATAAAAGTCTTCTTTGTAGAGAAAACCTCATTACAGTCTTCTATGTAGAGAAGACCTTATAAAAGTCTTCTGTAGAGAAGACCTCATAAAGTCGTCTATGTAAAGGTCTTCTATGTAGAGAAGAACTCATAACAGTTCTCTGGGTAGAGAAGAACTCTTAAATAGACAGCGGAATTTTATGCAACACCTGTTTTTGGTCCGATTCATGTCACATTTTGGGACTGGGCATATTTTTGGCTTCTGATTAATTGCAATCGAAACATATGACATATGCAAAATGCATAAATTTTTGCATATGCAAAATTTATGCATTTTACATATTTTGTTATGCAACAAATATTTCAATAATAGGTACACAAATGTTTTTATGTACATTTTTTATACCCTCAGCATTTATGCTAACGAGGGTATATACACTTTCATACGGGCAAAATGTGCTTCATCGAAATAATGGTTTTAGACCCTAAATATGTTTGGACGAAATGTGTTTCAGAGAATTTAGAGTCGATTTAGCCCTGTCCGTCCGTCTGTCTGGATGACTGGTGCGCACGACAACTCTCGAACGGTACCACTTCTTCCGGTACCTCCCCCACAGAAATTCAAAAATGTTCGGAAAATTTGTGCGCACGATAACTCTTGAAGGGAGCAACCGATTTGGTCCATACTTTGCCCATCGTGAAATGTGTACCAGACTTAAATAAGGTTTCAATATGGACTCAATCGGTCCACTCCTTTGGGTACCTCCCACACAAAAATTCGGAAAAGTTCAGTTTAGGGCCATCTCTCGAATCGCTTTGATTTTTGTTTTAGCAACGTGATTCACTGCCCTCCATACGACGGTACAAGTTTCATCAGGGGCAAGTCCATACATCCTGAGAAAATAGCCTGAAAGTTTCAAAAACCCCCTATGACACCGTGAGAGGAGGTTGGAGCGCAAGATAACTCTCGAACGGATCTGCCGATTCGGTCCAAAATTTGGCCTTAGTAATATTTTGTCCAAACATAGTTTAAGTTTGAAGATAAGCCATATCGGTCCACTCCTTCAGGTACATCCCCCACAAAAGTTCAAAAATGTTCGGAAAAATTGTTCGTATGGTAACTCTTGAAGGGAGTGACCGAATTTGTCTATACGTTACACATCCTAATATATCTACCAGATATAGATCAGGTTCGAATATGGACTAAATTTGTCTACTCCTTCTGTTACCTCACACACAATTTCGGATAAGTTCACTTTAAGACCTGCTCTCGAATCACTTTGATTTTTGTTGAAGCGATTTGCATTCGCTACCTCCATTACGACAGTAAAAGTTTTTTCAGGGGCAAGTCCAAATTTCTTAGGAAAACAGCCCGAAAGGTGTAAAAAATTTCTATGTCACCATATGTGGCTGTCGGAGAGCACGATAACTCTCGAACTGTTCAACCGATTTGGTCCAACATTTGGTCTTCGTCATATTATATCCAAACTTAGTTTCATGGGGCAATACCGGTCCACAACTTCCGGTACTTCTCCCCAATATTTAACAAAATATAACTAAAATGCTAGGACGATATCACTTGAATGGGGCAACCAATTTGGTCCAAACTTTGGATCTCCTAATATTTTGTCAAAATTTAGTTTAACTTCTAAAATGGCCCATATCGGACCTCCCTAAAGGTACCTCCCCCACAAAGGGTCAACATTTGTGTATTAGTGCAGTTAATTTCTAATCAGCATTTTTGGCGGCAAGTTCAAATGTCTTGATACCAAACCTTTAAAATACCGAAAATCGGGAGGTACCGTTCTTTGGGGTCTATATGAAGACGTGGACCTATACAGACAAATTTCGCGTGGAAAGTTTTATACCCCCAAGGAAGACTTAATTCTAAATTTCAACCATTTCGGAAGGATATTGGGGCCACAACCCTCTAAATACTAAAAATCCGGAGGTACCGTTCTATGGGGGCTATATATATGAAGACGTGGACCTATATCGGGAAATTTCAGGTGGAAAGTTTTATACCTACAAGGAAGACTTAAGTCTAAATTTCAGCCATTTCGAAGAGATATTGAGGCCACAACCTTCAAAATACCAGAAATCCGGAGGTACCGTTCTATGGGGGCTATATGAAGACGTAAACCAAACTATTTCAGGTGGAAATTTTATACCCCCAACGAAGACTAAATACCAAATTTCACCCATTTCGGAAGGATATTGAGGACACAACCTTCTAAATACCAGAAATCCGGAGGTACCGTTCTATGGGGGCTATATGAAGACGTGAACCTATACCGAGAATTTTCAGGTGGAAAGTTTTATACCCCCAAGGAAGACTTAATTCTACATTTTAGCCATTTCGGAGGGATATAGAGGCCACAACCTTAAAAATACCAGAAATCCGGAGGTACCGTTCTATGGGGGCTATATGAAGACGTGGACCTACACCGACAAATTTCAGGTGGAATGTTTTATACCACCAAGGAAGACATAATACCAAATTTCAGCCATTTCGGAGGGATATTGAGGCCACAACCTTCAAAATACCAGAAATCCGGAGGTACCGTTCTATGGGGGCTATATGAAGACGTGGACCTACACCGACAAATTTCAGGTGGAAAGTTTTATACCCCCAAGGAAGACATAATACCAAATTTCACCCATTTCGAAAGCATATTGAGGCCACAACCTTCTAAATACCAGAAATCCGGAGGTACCGCTCGCTCTATGGGGCTATATGAAGACGTGAACCTATACTGACAAATTTCACGTGGAAAGTTTTATGCTCCCAACGTCGACTTTATACAAAATGTCAGCCATTTAAGTGTGATGTTGAGGTCACAACCTTTAAAATATCGAAAATCGGAAGGTACCGTTCTATGGAGGCTATATGAAGACGTTGACCCATGCGGTGTAAAGTTTCATACCCCTAACGAAGACTTAGTACCACATTTCAGCCATTTTGGTTGGATTTTTAGACCACAAATCCTTGCATATACATATGTTTGCATATGCATTATTTTATGTAGAGAAGTCCTAACAAAGGTTTTATTCTATGTAGAGAAGACCTTATAAAAGCCGTCTGTGTAGAGAAGTCCTCATAAAGGTTTTCTATGATGAGAAGACCTGATTGAGGTCTTTTATATAGAGGAGACCTACTAAAGGTTTTCTACGTAGAGAGCACATCATAAAGGACTTCTATATGGAGAAGATCTTATAAAAGTCTTCTGTGTAGAGATGGCCTCATAAGGTACCTCAGAAAGTTCTTCTATGTAGAGAAGACATCATAACAGTTTTCTGGGTAGAGAATAACTCATAAAGGACTTCTATGTAGAAAAGACCTTATAAGTCATCTGTGTAGAGATCACATAATAATAGACAGATATGTAGAGAGGACCTCATAAAAGTTTTCTATGTAGAAAAGACCTCATAGGTATTCTATATGGAGAAGACTTTATAAAAACCTTCTATATAGAGAAGACCTATGTGGAGAATCCTTTTAAAAACCGTCTATATAGAGAAGACCTCATACCGATTTTCTATTTAGAGAAGACCTCATTAAGGTATTCTATGTAGAGAGCACATAATAAAGGACTGATATGTAGAGAAGACCTTATAAGTGTCTTCTATGTAGAGAATAACTCATAAAATTCTTCTATATAGAAAAGACCTCCTAAAGGGTTTCAATGCAGGGTCCACATAAAGGTGTTCTATGTAGAGAAGACTTTATAAAAGCCTCTCTACATGATCTCATAAAAGTTTTCTTTGCTGAGAAGAGCTCATAAAGATCTTCTATGTTGAGAAAACTTTATAAAAGTCTTCTATGTAGAGAAGATCTCATAAAGATTTTTTTCTCTGTACAGAAGACCTCATATCTGTCGTTTATGTATATGAAATCCCCATGAATATATTCTATGTATGGAAGAAGGTCTTATATGTTGACAGGTAGAGTTGGGCAATATAGTTCCAGGAGCGGATCGATCTTTCTAGTTCCTTTTGTTAGAAGGCATCGATGTAACTAGGATGTGATTTACGTTTATTTAACAATGTGGCCGAATAAAGAAAGAAAATGAATTATATAAATGAAAGGAATTATATGCACGGCTGGAACTATATAAATGAAAGAGCCGGATATAGTTCCAATAGTTCCTTGTCCGGAATAGTTCCTTGGAACTAGTTCGTTCCGGAACTACACAACTCTACTGACAAGACCTCATAAATATTTTCTATATAGGGAATACCGTATAAATCATTTCCTTCGTAGAGGTTTTCTATATAAAGAAGGTTTGATAATGGTCTTAAATAATGGAAAACCTCATACAAAAAAGATATCCTACGAAGAGAAGAACTCATAAAGGCCTTCAATTACACTGTGCAACCTTTTTGAAGGTGATCTTGTGCAAACAATTCGAACTGAGGATTTTTTGAAAGTACAGACCCAAACGACAAGAAACCCTAGGTGGGTTTTGTTGTGTCAGATTCAGCTCGGATTTTATGGCCCCATCTAAACATGGTTAAATATTAAGTTTTTAAAATAATTCGGGTTTATATCTCTGAAACCAATGCGAATCTTCTTCTGACCTCTAAAGCAAATTTGTAGATAAGGACAAGAATAAAATATTTGGAGAAATAATAAACTACATTTATTGCCTCAAATTTCAAAATATATGCAAAAATGCCACAATTTTTATACATTTCGCATCGTATCTCCAAAACCGTTAACTTTTCTTAATATTTCCCTGGAATGTAATACACAACTCTTTAGAACATGTCATTATTGTAAAATGCCTCTATCCCGGTGTTTTCAGTACATTTTTCAACGACAATTTAATAAAAATGTCAGAATGTTTCAGAATGTTCTAACGAATTGTTGAGAACTTTATTTGGAAGATTTTTGCAAAAGGTTACTTGGTTTAACTCCCAATAGTTTAGCCGATACTGACCAGAATTTCAGCAATTATGTAAAATTTTCTATATTTTATAGATTTTGAAGCCCTAGATGGAATTTTTCTTAAGTGGTTTTTTCAAAAGATAATTTCTACTAGTTTAGGGCTAAAATATTGCTAAAGACAGCGAGGCCAAATTCCTATTCGTTTCTGAGATAAAGGCCTGATAAATGCAAAAAAGTGTAGATTTAGCCCGGTTTAGATGAGGCCATAAAATCTATGGTTTTTATACCCTACACCACTATGTTGGGAGGGTATTATAAGTTGGTTTTGGCCAAAAAGTTTGTAACGCATCGAAATAATGGTCGTAGACCCATACTTATATATACCAAAATGAATGTCTCGACGAGCTGAGTCGATCTGGCTATGTGTGTCCGTCCGTCCGTCTGTCCATCTAAACATTGTAATCACGTTACAGGTCGCAATTTTGATCGGATCGTCACGAATTTTCGGATGTTGATGGGGGTCCCGAAGGGGAAGAAGCCTATTGATTTTGGTGAGGGTCGGATAATATTTAGGGGTCGGAATGGGCAAAAAACTTATTTGGATAAAAAGACAACGTTTTTTTCCAAAGCGAATATCTCAGCTTCTATATGGGATATACCAAAAGCAAAACCAAAGACAATGAAAGTAGAAAATATCACCTTTCTAATGATGTAAAGTAGGTTCCCGTAGGTGATCAAACAACCAAAATATCACAATAGTCGCAAATAAATCCCAACTTTTAATTTTTGCGATTTTAATTATAATGACGGATATCACACCTTTGGTTGGGGACCATCTTAAAGCAAAGCCTGACTGAGAAAGTAGAAAATCCCATCTATAAAATTATGCAAAGTAGGTTGGCGTAGGTGGTAAAATAATAGAGATATCGCAATAGTCGGTAATACATCCCTTTTTTCCACTTTTTCTGCAATCACACTACAGGTCGGAATTTTGATCGGATCATCACGAAATTTTCTCACAGAGGTAGAAGCATATTGATGTTGGTGATGTCGATAGTAGTCAAATATAAAATTAAATATTAATTATTTTGGTTCAGTTCGCATTAAGTCATTTGGTATAAAAGTCAGAAAGGTGAAAACTTTCGGATCTCCCTAAAAGAAATGTTTTCGAGTGAAAAGATAATGCACAGAGGTAGTGGTGTAGGGTATCACATAGTCGGCCCCGTACCGACTATAGCCTTTTCTCACTTGTTGTAGTCTAAATATGTACTTTCAAAAAATGCATACTAGAAATTGTTTGTATTTTCAGTGTTGCATAGTGTTATTCATTCAATCAGAAGGGACCGAGTGGACCTTAAAAAGGTCTTCTATGTCGAGAAGTCCCCATAAAAACTGTTTGCATTTGCTAATAATTGAACAAAAGGTGTTATATGGATTACAGCTACTTTTGAAGTATTATGAACTCATTATCTGGACTAGATCTTCGTAAAGAATCTAAAACATATTTCATAAAAATGTCTTCCTTGTCTCCTTTTAATGCATCTGATCTTGATTTAGCATACAGTAGGCTTTCAAAAGTTGGAATTGACATTCGTCTGATCTTGATTTGTCTCCTTTTAATGAATCTATTGATTTTTATTACTGCATCTGACCTTGATTTAGCATATACAATGACCTATAAAAACAAACGAACAAATATTATTTTTCTTTCTTTCTTAAGGGAACATTTTCTTTTTTTCAATAGAAAAATCTCTGTTTACAAAGAATTATGGGTCGATTATGGATTACAACTCAACTGTAGTTGCGTTGCCAGATGAGAAAATCATACTGGAGTTGGGTTGCTAACCACAATAGACTCCTTAGATAATGATAGTTTTACGAGATATATAGGTTAAAGCAGCAGTCATTCCGTTAAAATTAACTTTATTCTCACCAAAAGAATATATGTGCCCATTTGCTAATAATTGAACAAAAGGTGTTAAAGTGATGACAACTTCTTTTGTAGCATTAAATTCTAATTCATTATTCATTACAATTTCATTTTCCTCCTTTTTGCTTTTTATTAATGCATCTGATCTTGATTTACCATTAAAAAGTAGAAGACCCTTTTGAGAAGACGTCAAAGAGGCCTTCGAAAAATACCACACAAAATTCCTTTCAGTGGAACAAAACAATCTACAAATTTACGTGAGCATGATTGTTATTTTCCTATAAGATCGACAACAACACAAAGAAGTAGAAGAAGACAAACTAAATTGTCGCAATCGACTTTAGGTCTGTTGTGTCCAATTTCTAAAGGTCGTACACATTTCGCGTTTAGTATTGACCCATTTGCACTTGTCAAATTCTATCCCTGATATTTACTATTGACGGTGTGACAATGTCTCTCTACTAAATGTCAGAATGGCGGGTGGACCAAAAAAATCTAGTAACTAGTAATGGTGAAGTGGGGGTGGTGGGCCGGCCGTGTAGACGATGCTGTTTAGTTGGCTACGTTTAATTGATGATCATCGTGTTTGTTATGAGGAAATGTATCGTTATGCCGGCTAACATAGCAACAAATACTACTAAGAGCAAGTATAGGAGAGAGAAAGAGCACAAGAGAATAAGAACAAATGACCGTTTATTTGGCCACAATACAATTCCGAACGAAAATGCTTTCAATGCTCAATTGCTAATATTATTAAATGAATTATAATATTTATAAGAAAAAAAATATTTTTAATGCAACAATGTTGTGATTCTCTACGAAAGAAGAAGAAATGAGCGAATACGAGAGGAACACTTTTTACGCTTTGAAACTATTCCAACAATATGTACTAATTATCCCGGACATTTTGCGTCATATTTTTTGACATTTGTGGACACTATTTGTCTGCGTTCAATATACAAATATGTGTATGCATGTATGGCCAAAAAAAGGCATCATTAACAGCTATGGGATGCGGCTTTTCCAAAATGTAATTGCTATTGGTACTCTTTAAAAAGAGCTTCCATAGAGATATCTTGAATATCGTTGAAGTCGCACATAACAAGGCACCAAAAACTTTCTTTTTGGAATCGATTATGCTGGCGATATCTGTCATTTCGCGAATGCCTTTGACCACATAAACTCCAATGCAATAAATGCCAAAAAGGCAGATTTCTATAAATGACCAAACCATCAAATGTGTTGATGATTTATGGTAGAATAACGAAAAACAAAGTATTAGAGACAAACATTTGCGATCACATAAATAATGGAAGAAGTAAGACCTATCTAGACTATCTTTATTTCCTTCCTTTCTAGTCTTCTATACAGACTCTTCTCAGCTCCTCTATAAAGACTGGCCATGTAACCGTGTTTTTTTATACCCTCAGCATTTATGCTAAGGACGGTATAGACACATTCATGTGTGCAAAATTTGCCTCATCGAAATAATGGTTTTAGACCCCAAGTATGTTTGGACGAAATCCGTTTCAGACAATTTGCAATCGATTTAGCCATCTCCGTTTGTGTGTCTGGCTAGTGCGCACGATAATTCTCGAACGGATAAACCTATTTTTATCTAAAATTTGGCTTTCGTAATATTTTGTCCATACTTAGTTTAAGTTCGAAGATGGACCGTATCGGCCTACTCCCCCACACAAAATTTCGGAAAAGTGCTGCTTAAGACCTTCTCTCGAATCCTTTTGATTTTTGTTGCAGCAACTTGTATTCGCTGCCCCCATTATGACAGTGCACCATGTGTTGATGGAGCGCGCGGTAGCTCTCAAACGGGTAAACCGATTCGATCCAAAATTAGGAAATCGTAATATTTTGCCCAAAGTTAAATCAAGTTCTATGATGGACCTTATCGGACCACTCCTTTGGGTACCTCTCTCACAAAAGTTAAAAAAATGTCGCTAAAATGATTTGCACGATAACTCTCGAAGGCAATAACCGATTTGGCCCTTACTTTGGATATAGTAATATTTGTACGAGACATAGATCAGGTTATAATATGGACTATATGTTTCGACCAATGCTCCGATTTACTGGCGAGTGAAATTTTGTTAGGAGGGATCTGTTCTGGGTGCAATTTTTTTGGTAGGAGTGGGGGAGGTTGATTTGAGCGTGGCGTAAGTTTTTGTTTGGTGGTGGAGAGAGGGCAAGTTGCCTTCCTCATTTTACTCGAATTCGAGAAGAGTTTCACGATAACTATCGAACGGCTTAACCGAATTTTATCCAAAATTTGGCTTTCGTAATATTTTGTCCAAACTTAGTTTAAGTTCGAAGATGGGCCATATCGACCCACTCCGATCGGCCCTCGATTTTTCATTAGCAACCAAGGAGCGGTTATAATCGACCATTTTGTTCGGTGCGTGATGCACATACGTATATAAAAGTACCGTCATCAACGCGGTTTTTGCACTCCCAATAGTCACCTACGACTAATGGCCGACTACGACTAATAGTCGACTTCGTCTTTGGAAAGTCGGTTAAGCATAATCAATTATCCGGTTTTCACACAGTCAACAATCGACTACGTCTTTGGAAACTTTTTCTAGGGGTTTGACCTTGGCAATTTTGACCTTGAAAATGAGGTTTGGTGGATTTCATTTGTCCAGAATTGATGTTCTTTATGACAAGAGCTACAACTTTGCCTCCATGACCAAATTAAAATTCTTTGCGGTTTATGAGATATGCGCCTGCCAAAATGCTCACTTTTGACTTAATTTTTCAAGGATATTTTTGATGTCCTTTTTATCCTGGAATACAATAATTTATAATTAATATATAAAGCCTAT
Organism: Musca autumnalis; assembly: GCF_047663935.1. Lineage (NCBI taxonomy): Eukaryota > Metazoa > Arthropoda > Insecta > Diptera > Muscidae > Musca > Musca autumnalis. The sequence goes on along the minus strand of NW_027411644.1, from coordinate 281,698,738 downwards.
ACTCTCCTCTTTAATATGACACCAATACCAGCATCGTAAGATGAGTACAAGTATTTAAAATATTTTTTTTTTTTTTTTTTTTGAAAAATGTTAACCTTTGAAATTTGTTTGACCTCTAAAAGGTCAAAACGATGAGAAAACGAAAAATTGAAAATACCATTATACTCCATTTTGCCTATACTTTCAAACGTATATAGTCTGGTTCAAGTGTAACAAATTTTTTTGAAAATTGTCGGACGGTGTAATCGATTAAAAAATCGACTTTACGTATCCCTATCCCTATCCACAAAGCATGAGTTTGGCTGCGGATTTGTAGTTAGTCGAAAGTTGAAATATCTCCAGCTTCACTCCAGTGAATGCAAGACATGCTAGAATACGGATAAAAGCAAAATTCTTCAACATCAGCTTTATCTGTCCTCATGCTCCAACCGCTATGAGCGCTTAGAAGAAACATACGACCGTTGTCCTGCCCATGACATTAAAATTATTTTAGGCAATTTTAATGCCAAAATTGGAAAGGAGAATATCTTTGGCCCAACAGTCGGCAAATTCAGTCTCCACAGTGAAACATCTGACAGCGGTATGAGGCTGATAGACTTTGCAGCGGCAAAAAACATGGTATTTATCAGCTCACGATTTGTTGTGATAGATGGGAGACATTCATCGAGTGCGTTGGATGTACATTCGTTCAGAGGAGCAAACATTGACTCGGACAACTACCTTATTGTAGCGAAGGTATGTACCAGATTAAACGTAGCGAATAAAGTACGAACAGACACAACACGAAAGTAAGACATCGGTAAGCTGCAATCACAACAGATAACCACAGCATATTCCACTCAATTGGCCCAATTGCTTAATCAACGCACTCATCGTCCTGACAACATATCACCACAATGGCAAAGTATTGCTCACTCCATGCAAACAGCCAGAGACGTCCACCACGGAACCCATGGTATGACCAGGACTGTCGTGGTGCTACCGAAGAGAAAAGTTCTACCAAAGAGTGAAACATCAAACTGATGGCCTTGGTACAGGTACATCCTCCTGTACAGATCTGCAAGGTAATTTGGTAACTGATACAGATAGTGTGCTCAGGATATGGAAAGAGCGTTTTTTAAAACTGTTGGTATCCAATAGTAGCGAAGACGACGAAGATGCCACAAATCCAATCCCAGAAGATGAGGTAAAGTCAGCAATAAACCGGCTAAAGAATAATAAGGCAGCAGGAGCCGATGGCTTACCAGCCGAGCTGTTCAAAACCGGAGGCGACACGCTGATAAGATGTATGCATCAGCTAGTTAGCACCATCTGGCAGGAATAACACGCGTACCCGACGATTGGTTATCCTGTGCCCCGTCCACTATTGCCTAAAAGATAGTGTCAGGGATATTATGCGAACGAATAAAGCCTATGGTCAATGAAATAATTGGATTATACCAATGCGGCTTTAGAAGACGCAAGAGATGCAGATCGACACCTACCTTTGCGGAATACCTTTGCGCCCAAAGGTATTCCAAGCCATGCCTGAATTTGGTATGGCCGCAAAGCTCATTCGGCTTTGTAATATGACTTTAACTGATACTAGGTGCTCAGTTAAAATAGGAAAGAACCTCTCCGAACAATTCAGTACCAAAAGAGGTTTCAGACCTGGGAAAGGTTATACGAGATGCAAATGTCAAAAGAACTGGCACAATACTACAGCAACAGTCACATGTTATTTGCTTATGCTGATGACATTGACATCATGGGACGATCAGTAAAGGAAGTAACTGATACCATGAAGAAGGTCGAAGGAGAATCAGCAAAAGTGGGACAGGCCGTATACAACGAAAAGACAAAGTTGAAAGTGTCGACGCGCAATGCGTCCATAGAACTCGGACCAACAGTGGAAGTAGGTTCCTATAATTTTGAGGTAGTAAAGACTTCGTCTACCTCGGCACCGCCAACACAACAAACAACATCAGTTGTGAAACACATGCTACTTTGGAATAAGTAAACAGTCTTAACACAAAGCCACATCTCGTCAAACAAAAACAACGCTTTACAAAACGCTGATACTACCCGTGCTAATGTATGGTTCCGAAGCCTGGGTATTTGCGCAAGCAGTGCTTGGTGTGTTTGATTTGATCAATCTGCGTTTACGGTGAATAGCAACGTCGTATGAGCCACGAGTTGTATCTGCTATACAACGACATCAGTATAGATAAACACGGTGCTCTTGAATCAAATTTAAATGGAAGGTGCTTACACCTGGGAAGTTTTTGCGGATTCTGAAACTACAATGTTCATAGATGAGAAAAATCAAAAAAACAAAAAAAAAATTGCCGGAGCGCTTTTTAAATAAATCGCGATTCAAGTTGACATTTTTAAGGGTTGTTTAGGTTTTCACGATTTTGCTTAGAAACCTTAAGTCCTGTCAATATAAGACTGAAGAAAATGTTGTAGCTATGAAAATTCTCCACAAGACAAAACCGCTTACACAGGGGAAGTTTTTGTGAATTCTGAAACAGCAATGTTCATAGATGAGAAAAATCCAAAAACAAGACAAAATCGCTGTAGGGATTTTTAAATAAATCGCGGTCAAAAATTCACATTTTTAGGTGTTTTTTGGGATTTCACGATTTTGCTTGGAAACCGCAAGTCCAATCGAAATGGAGCTAAAGAAAATTCTCTACAGGATTGTCGTTTTTGATTTGTTCTCAGGCTGTACCATTTTTGAGATAAAAAAGCTCAGTTTTCTTTTTTTTTTTTTTTTTTGTTATGGTTTCGCAATTTTGCTTGCATACGGCAAGTCTTATCGGCATGGGACCTGAGAAAATCTTTTAGCTGTGAAAATTCTCTACAAGACTGGCTAATGTAATTTTTCCTAATTTGTACCAATTTTTTAGATATATAAGTTTAAGTTGGGAAATTGCAGTCATGACATTGTTTTATAAGCAGACGATACAGAATTGAATAGAATTTGAATTGTCCCAATTTCAACTTCTATATCTCATAAGTTGTAAAACCTACGAAAATATCATTAAGGCCAATCTTGTAGAGAATTTTGATAGCTACAACATTTTCTTTATTTCCATTTTGATAGGACTTGCGGTTTCCAAGCAAAATCGCAAAAACCTAAACAACCCCTAAAAATGTCAACTTGAATCGCGATTTATTTAAAAAGCGCTACGGCATTTTTTATACCCTCCACCATAGTATGGAGGGTATATTAAGTTTGTCATTCCGTTTGTAACACATCGAACAAATCATTTGCGACCCTATAAAGTATATATATTCTTGATCAGGATAAAATTCTAAGACGATCTAGCCATGTCCGTCTGTCCGTCTGTCCGTCTGTTGTAATCACTCTAGCGTCCGCAATAACTGAGATAGAGTGCTGAAATTTTGCACCCGAGGGTCTTTTTTCTATAGGCAGGTCAAGTTCGAAGATGGGCTATATCGGCCCACTCTTTGGTATAGCCCCCATATAACGGTACCTCCGGATTTGAGGTATTTTGACGTTATTCGCCACATTTGCAGACCGAACTAGCTATAATTTGGCATTTAGGGTTCCTAGTGATCAACAAACTTATATCCCAAAGGATATGAGCATAGGTCCATGTTTTGGTATAGTCCCCATATAACGGTACCTCCCGATTTTCGGTATTTTGAGAGTTTTAGCCCAAATTTTTTACCGAACTATCTGCAATTTGACATTTGTGGTTCTCAGTGGTCATGAAATATCTCCACCAAACATCGTCAACATAGGTCCATGTTTTGGTATAGCCCCCATATATCGGTAACTCCCGATTTTCGGTATTTTGAGAATTTTAGCTACAATTTTTAACCGAGCTATCTGCAATTTGACATTTGATGTTCTCAGTGGTCATGAAATATCTCCACCAAATATCGTCAACATAGGTTCATGTTTTGGTATAGCCCCCATATAACGGTACCTCCCGATTTTCGGTATTTTGAGAATTATAGACACAATTTGTAACCGAACTATCTGCAAGTTGATATTTGAGGTTCTCAGTGGTCATCAATCATCTCTACCAAACATCGTCAACATAGGTCCATGTTTTGGTATGGCCCCCTTATAACCGTACCTCCCGATTTTCGGTATTTTGAGCATTTTAGTTACAATTTTTAACCGAACTAGCTGTAATTTGACATTTGAGATTCTCAGTGGTCATGAAACATCTCCACGAAACATCGTCAACATAGGTCCATGTTTTGGTATAGCCCCCATATAGCGGCACCTACCGATTTTCGGTATTTTGAGAATTTTAGCTACAGATTTTAACCGAAATAGCTGTAATTTGACATTTGAAGTTCTCAGTGGTCATAAAACATCTCCAACGAAACATCGTCAATATAGGTCCATGTTTTGGTATAGCCCCCATATAACGGTATCTCCCGATTTTCGGTATTTTGAGAATTTTAGCTACAATTTTGTCTATTCAAAAATAATCGTCAATATACATAGGTTCATGTTTTGGTATATCCCCCCATATAACTGTACCTCCCGATTTTCGGGAATTTTCAGTGGTCACGAAATTTCTTCACTAAAATTCGTAAACATGGGTCCATTTTTGAGGGTCTACATTGTTTTGATGAAACTACCCTCAATTTGACTCTTGAAGTTTCCAGCAGCTATAAACTTTTCCGCCAAAAAAATTAAAGATTGGTTGACTCTTTGATTTAGACCCGTAGGTGGTACCTTTCACCTAGCTGAACCCATTTTTTTAGATTAGATTAGATAACACTTTGCAACAAATTTGAGGTGAAAGTCTGGGGCACGGAAAATTCCTCTTGGGAAAGAAAGGCCTTGGTGAGTATATTATAAACCCCGAAGGACAGATGCGCCTTGAGTCGAACTTCCGCGTTATTGCGTGATGAAATTTTTGTTAGAGACCCTGTGGGCCATCATGAATTAGCGTTATATCTTTTTTCACTGTTGCTTAAGTGCTCTACAAAAACAACAAACAAAGATATAATGCTAATTCATGATGGCTTACAGGGTCTCTTGCAAAAACTTCATCACGCCATAACGCGGAAGTTCGACTCACGGCGCATCTGTCTTTCGGGGTTTTTATCTCTGCCCCAACATTCGTGTTCACAGTGTAATTTAAGCAGTATTGGGAGGCAGTAGGAGTCTATCCATTGTCGAAAAGTTGTTCCACCTAAAATTGTGATTATTCCATTTTAATTAAGATTATTTTATGGTGGAGGGTATTAAAGGTTCGGCCCGGCCGAACATAACGACTTTTTACTTGTTTTTTTTTATTTTTCTCATCTATAAACATTGTAGTTTCAGAATCCGCAAAAACTTTCCAGGTGTTAGCACCTTCCATTTAAATTTGATTCAAGATCACCATGTAAACGTATCGAGATGCCCCGATTGTGTTGGCTAGGCCATATCATAAGTATCAGCAATGATGAACCCGCTAAAAAGGCGTATAAATACGGGCCACATGGCGGTACACACAGAACTGGCAGGCCAAGGCTTCGATGAAGTAAACATGTGGAAAAAAAGAGTTGGAAAGACGCGGTATTCCAAAAAGCGAATCAACAAACAGAGAGAATTGGAGATATTTTCTTAGTTCGGCTTAAGGAACAAATGCTCTGTAATGGGCCAGCTAAATAAGTAAATAATTATTGTCAATCAAAAGGTGTTAAACGGATGACAGCCTCTTTTGAAGTTTTATAAATTCATTATAGGAGGTAGATGTTCGTAAAGGAACAAATAAAGCTCCTGGATGCATGTGTCGAACGAGTACAGGAGTTTGATATACCTTGGAAGCTGCATATGTAAAGACGGCGGTACCAAGAAAGACATTAAAACACGTATTAATAAAGTCCTCGGTTAATTTACACAATTACGGAATGTGTTTGATGCGAACAGTTGTAGCGCCAAGACGAAAATTAAATTTGTTAAGGCTTGTGTCCGCCTTCTTTTAAATATGCCTACGTAGAATTGTACGTATATTTTGGCAACGGAGAAAATCTAACAAATAACTGTGGTTGAAGGCATATATGGTTGAACATAGGGTTGGTATATAATGCCTTTTTCTGCGCTTAGGCAGTCTGTAAATTGTCTCCATCTCTGCCTCGATCAATATTAACTCCCTATAGCCGGTCCCAAGCCCGGTTGAGAAAGGAGGGGAGATCTTTGGGATGGTCGTTAGCAACTCCCCCTCGGAGGCAGATCACGGGCGGAGGGCTACTTTTTAGTAGCCTAGCTAGGCAAGTTGTCAGTGTGTATGATATTCCATTCCCTTACGTCCTTGAAGCAAGTAATGTGGACCAGCAAACAGCAGGGAAGAACCAAAAACCTTGACTTCAAACAATTTATGATAAAAATGTGTTCAAACTCTGTTGTAGAGATGCCAGTTTGGCATCCTCTGTCATGCTTAGATTTGTAACAAGTTTATGATTTTTTTGTCTTAAATAATTTAATGGCCAACACACTTCGATTTCAAATATTTGTTTTTAATAAATACATATTTAACCCAATTAATTAAGAAAATATAAAAACCAGCAAATACCCACACACTTGAAAGTGATGAGAAAAGCCATTACCTTTTCAATAAATGTCACAGAAATATTTCATCGTTTTTTGTATGTTTGCTGCTTTTTGCACAAATGTCCTATCACCATTGTCGCGTCCTCCTCCTCAGAGCATATTTAGCCTGATAAATTTCTCTAGGTATTATCGAGTTGACGACGTCGTCTCTGTCGTCGTTGAATGCAATAAAAAGGTGAAAACACTTTGCAATGAATGGCATTGATAAATTTATAAGATATGCAATCGGTTGGTCGACCGGCATGTCTGACTGCTTGCCGACCGCCATCGTCACGGGCAACGTAATTTAGGGTAGCAAGCAAGTGATGACATCTGTTCTATCAAATAGGTTGTCGTTGTAGCCGTCGTCGTTGTCACTACCAGCCACCCATAAGAAATTTATGCAAATTCATAAAGCTGCTGCTGCTGCCATCTATTCATTCGAAGGTATTTTCTTGTAATTTATAGATGGGCTTTTTTTCGTTTTCTACTTCATCTTCTGCCTCTTCTGTCTTACATTTCAATTAATGAAATTTTGCAAAATTTGTTGATTTAATGCATTTTTTTGGTGGGGATTTTCTGCTTTCTTTGTCATGCAATCAATAATTGATTGGACTTCAATTTATTGAATTTGTGATTAATACTTTTAGGAGGAGCAAAAAAAAAACATTGTACAATGAGTTTTTTTTTGTTTGAGATAAGGGAAAAGATAAAATTATTAGAATTTGAAATTAGTAAAGAGTGTGAATAAACAAAATTATGCCAACACTCAATAAACAAGAGAAGAAAAGTGGTATGTGTGACAAGTAAAACCCTGCAAGGAGTAAATAAATGAAATAAAAGAATAGCTATTATTAAAAGATAAAAAACAGTAACATTTGTTTGTGGCTTGAGAAAAATTTTAATTGAAGGATAAGTAGAAAGACTGTAAGGATAATGATCCATCATTATATATCGTAAAAGGTTTGATATATACCAGTAAACTGGTTTTCATTAGGTATTGCTATCCCAAATTATTATACCAATTCTTTCTTATCTGTCATAGAGCATATTTTCGTATTGTCACTTATTTCAACCATCTACTAAAGAGAAGTAATATGTTTCTTCAGTGCTGTTTGTTCGACCTTTTGTATTTGTATTCAAATTAAACAAGTGGTTTTCGAGCTTGAGGTCATGTTTTTGTTTTTATTATTTCCAATATTTCGCAATTCCTTTGAATTGCATCTTCAGGGAAAATATTTATAACTTATAAAACTAGTGTCAAGTTTACTTATAACTATGATAGACTTCACTATCGTCGTCGTCGAGTGTAAATATTGCACAGAAGTAATATGTTCCATTGTACATATCGTCACCTCAACGATGTAACTTTCAACGTAACAGGGTTGAGGGTTACTTCTTAGGCATTTCAGGTGACGATATATTTCCAAAAACATCTCAGAATGGACATCGAAGGACTGCGGTTATTAAATATTAAAAGCAATAAATATCGAAGAATTCGGAAGAGTATCCTGACTTCGACAACAAGAAAGCTTTTGTATTGGAACCATATATATATATGTCCTTTATTTATGTATAATTTTTGTTAATACAATTGTTATATACACAAACAAAACGTTCACGAAGAACATAGGGCATGAACAAAATCTCTCCATCTCTCTCTCTCTATCTCTTGCCAGCATCTTGAATAAAGTTGAGCTGCTTCATATTCTTGTTTCACACATCGTATCCATGTATTACGTGGGCGGCCTTTGCTGCGGTGCCCTTGAGGATTCCATTCAAATGATGATCTTGATATTTCTGATGGTGGTCGTCTATTGGAACCATAGTAGTCTGATATTCAGCCGAAAGAAGCTCACTGATTTTATTTTTAACCCACCGAACTAATGCATGTCATTGTACCAGACTGGATCGAAAATATGAAGCCGTTCTTAGGCTAAAAAAGTGATTTTATCTTGCCTCAATTTCGAGCCCAAGAACTTATGTAACAAACTACACTCCTCTAGACCACACGGACTCCTTTTTGCGGTCCATGACTTCCCCCCTGTTTCTATAATATATGAGGCGCTCAGCGCCAAAACGGCCTAACCCACATTTTCAAAAAAATCAAACTGACTATGCTGGACGAACCGGAACCTTTTGTAATATATTCTAAAAAATCCCCAATTGCATAGGTTAACCTTATGTTATTCTACATGCCGTAACTGTTTTTCCTTTACTGAAAGTTTGAAAAAATGTGGACGCCAAAATGGCCTAAGCCACATAGGCAAAATCGAATACTGGAAATAAAAAAATGCGTGTGGGTTAGGCCAAAAACGCATGTTACGTTTTAGTCAGGAGTATATTTGAAAAATAACATAAAAATAAATTTTCGAGAATAATATGTAAGTAAAAACCAAAGGTTATGCAATAAAGTGGACTTACGCCCTGGCGTCAATGTAGAATGTAAAAAGTTAATAATGTATCGCGATCAATGTGGTAGCCAAAACCGTAACATAACAATGAACACTAGTTGCACATACATGGTCAATAATTCGGCCTTCTGTGTGGAACGGATAGGCCACACATTTTTAGTGTCTGGCCATTCATGCCTACCATGCGATCAAGATTTTGGTCTCATTGAAAAGGAAAAAAATATTATAAGGCACTTTTACGCCTGATGATTTGGAATCGTGTAATCCTCACGGCAAAAAGGGAACCATGTCACTTGGTAAAGATGACGACAGATGAAATAAAAAGCATATCCAGTGCCTTCGATTCCAAAATGCGAAGCCATTTATAATTCAATACAAATATTCAAATAACATAAATCTTTTATTTCAAGAAGTTAATATTTCAAAAAGGAACTCCAGCAAGTACGTAAATTTTGAATTGGAACCGCTTTATCCGGGAGGAAGATTCATTAAAGCTGCAAAGTTTAAGGATTTACAGAAACTCAAAGGGTAAAATACGCATTTTATAATAATTTAAAAACAAATTCGAGAGCTGAAGATGAAGATATCCAGGAAGAATACCAATAATTTTTATTAATATGTATCAATTAAAGCGCTCACAGTTATTTTAATTATTCATCTGCACAACTTTTGTTTTAATAAATGGAGACAAAATGGCCTAACCCTCAGTTACTATCAATATATATTTTTTTTAAATGGATGCCAAAACGGCCTAAGCCACTTCATTTTTTTTATTGACTGATTAAAACAGTCTTTATCTATGTAAACTAATACCTAATGATTAACCTAAAACAAATATTACAACTAATATGTATTTATGATTAATAACAAAATTATAAAAATATTTTAAAAACTTGTTTTCTTTCAACTTCGTTTTTCTCAGAACCATTTCTATGTGGGTTAGGCCGTTTTGGCGCTGAGCGCCTCATATATCGACGTCTGTAAATCCCACTGTGTACGAAAAAACACACTGTACAGCTCAATTAGATCGTATATTGACACGACTTAGGCGACGTGAAGTATGTGACTATACATACTGCTATCAGCTACCCAGCAAACAAATCGTACCATCATCGCAACGTAATCGGACGGACGTAGCTTCGGATCCGAAATCATAGCGATATCTTAACGACCCAGCAAACCAAATGTCTGATGTCCGACACGTCTGAACAATTTCGGAGGCAAAGTCGTTCAGAATTCGTTCCGATTTCTAAACGATTTTTCGGATAGGAAATTGTTCAGATTTTGTACCGATTTCTTTTCGATTTCGGAACGAATGTCGGAAATAAATTTCCTATCCGAATTTCACAAGCATTTTCTTCAGATTTCGTTACGAAATCGGACCGAAATCGATCCGATGTCGCTAAGACATTTCGTTCCGAAATTATGTCAACCACTTCATACAACTTTCGTTAAGATATCGTTACGATTTCATTTCAGATATCGGACGTATCGTCCGAATTTTGTTCCGATTTCGTTACGATGTCGGTACGATTGGTTTGATGGGGAAAGTTGTATGAAGTGGTTGACATAAGTTCGGAACGAAATGTCGGAGCGAAATCGGATCGATGTCGGACCGATTTCGGAACGATATCGGAAGAAAATTCTTGTGAAATTCGGAACGGAATTTTTTCTTCCGAAACTTCGTACAGATTTCTGAACGATTTCGAAATAATGTCGTATGAAAATCGGATATACCTTCCGAATCTTTGTAAAGATTTCTGAATAATGGAATAATGCCGTAGGAAGATCGAAAGAAAAAAAATTTATCTGACGCCTTTTTATTGACCAAATTTTCTTTGTAATGTTTTTCTTTTTTGGGAGATTGTAATTTCAAACGTTTTCCACTGTTGTTATTATTTCGTAATTATAGTAGAAGAAAGGAAACATTGTATACGAATATGTTGAGTCTATGTTGCATTTATTTTTAAAGTATTGAAAATTGTATATGCGAATTTTATAACCAACCACTTTGTTTTTCGACAACGAACTAAAATGAAATTAACCCCTTACAAAAGGTGGTTGTTGTAGAGCTGGCAAACCATCGATGGGAATATCGATATTATCGATACTTAATTTTTTACCCCAATATCGATGAATAGTTTTTTATATCGAAATTATAGCCCTGTTCCTTTACGTTCAAGAATCTTCAAGAATCTTCAACTTTTTACTCGAAAAGCGTTCCTTTACTTCAGACACAATCTATATATATAAAAGAGTAGTGAGGTGAGTGACTGACTGACTGCCTGACTGACTGATTGACTGACTGATTCATCAGCGCCCAGACGAAACCGCTGAAGCTAGAAAGTTGAAATTTTGGGTGTAGGTTGCTGTTGGGGTGTAGGGGTGAGATAAGGCTGGGTTTTTGGAAATTCGACCTAGAAGTGTACGAAAAGTACTAAAAGGTACTAAATATGGTACCCTTTGTATTAGGCAAACGGTAAGAGCTAGAATTCTGAAATTTGGAATGAGGGTAACTGATAGAGAGCTAAAAAGATGTACCAAAGGGTTCTTGGGAATTCGAACTATAAGTGTACGAAAAGTACAAAAGGGTACTAAATTTAGTACAATTGAGATTTGGGTGAACAGATAGAGCAGGAATCCTGAAATTTGGAATGAAGGTCACTGATGAAGAGTAATGATGAAAGGTTTTTGGAAATTCGAACTATAAGGGTACGAAAAGTACTAAATGGTACTAAATTTAGTACAATTTGGATTTCGGTAAACGGGTAGAGATGGAATCCTGAAATTTGATATGAGAGTCGCTGATGAAGAATAACGATGAAAGGTTTTTGGAAATTCGAACTATAAGGGTACGAAAAGTACTAAATGGTACTAAATTTAGTACAATTTGGACTTGGGTGAACGGATAGAGCTGGAATCCTGAAATTTGAAATGGAGTTACTAATGGAGAGTAACAAAGAAAGGTTTTTGGAAATTCTACCTATTAGTGTACGAAAAGTACTAAATGCTACTCAATTTAGTACTATTTGGATTTAGGTGAACGGATAGAGCTAGAATCTTGAAATTTGGAATGAGGGTCACTGATGGAGAGAAGCGATGAAAGGTTTTTTGGAAATTCGAACTATAAGGGTACGAAAAGTACTAAATGGTACTAAATTTAGTACAATTTGGATTTCGGTGAACGGATTGAGCTGGAATCCTGAAATTTTGAATGAGGGCCACTGAGGGAGATTAACAAAAGTTCTAAATGGTACTAAATTTAGTACAATTTGGATATAAGTGAACGGATTGAGCTGGAATCCTGAAATTTGGAATGAGGGTTCACTGATGGAGATTAACAAAAGTACTAAATGGTACTAAATTTAGTCAATCCCACGGCAGCGGGTTCTTTCTACCGGATTGACCTGAAACCATTGTGTTTCGGCCAGCGGCTGCCAACCCAGCAAAAAACCTATGCTTATACGTAGGTTTCTAGCTGCTACAACAACAACTAAATTTAGTACAATTTGGATTCGGGTGAACGGATAGAGCTGGAATCCTGAAATTTTGAATGAGGGTCACTGGTGGAGAGCGACAAAGAAAAGTTTTTGGAAATTCGAACTGTATGTGCACGAAAAGTACTAAATTTAGTACAATTTGGATTTGGGTGAATGGATAGAGGTGGAATCCTGAAATTTGACATGAGAGTCGCTGATGAAGAATAACGTTGAAAGGTTTTTGGAAATTCGAACTATAAGGGTACGAAAAGTACTAAATAGTACTAAATTTAGTACAATTTGGATTTCGGTAAACGGATAGAGATGGAATCCTGAAATTTGAAATGAGAGTCGATGATGAAGAATAACGTTGAAAGGTTTTTGGAAATTCGAACTATAAGGGTACGAAAAGTACTAAATGGTACTAAATTTAGTACAATTTGGATTTGGGTGAACGGATAGAGCTGGAATACTGAAATTTGGAATGAGGGTCACTGGTGGAGAGTAACAAAGAAAAGTTTTTGGAAATTCGAACTGTGAGTGCACGAAAAGTGCCAAATTTAGTAAAATTTAGATTTGGGTGAACGGATAGAGCTGGAATACTGAAATTTGGAATGAAGGTCACTGATGAAAGGTAACAATGAAAGGTTTTTGGAAAGTCGACCTATTAGTGTACGAAAAGTACTAAATGGTACTAAATTTAGTACAATTTGGATTCGGGTGAACGGATATAGCTGGAATCATGAAATTTTGAATGAGGGTCACTGGTGGAGAGCCACAAAGAAAAGTTTTTGGAAATTCGAACTGTAAGTGCACGAAAAGTACTAAATTTAGTACAATTTGGATTCGGATGAACGGATAGAGCTGGAATCCTGAAATTTGGAATGAGGGGTCACTGATGGAGAGTAACAAAGACAGGTTTTTGGAAATTCGAACTAAAAGTGTACGAAAAGTACTAAATATGGTACAATTTGGATTTGAATTAACGAATAGTGCTGAAATTTGGAATAAGAGTCACTGATAAAGAGTAAGAAAGGTGTACCAAAGGTCTAAAAGTCCTAAATGGTAGTGAGTGAAACTTGGAATTAAGATTACTGTTAGAATTAGAATTGAGATATGGAGGTAACTTTAGAAAATCATACTAATGTGCACGAAGCAGTACTAAATGGTACTAAAATCGATACAATTTGTATTTGCGTGAACAGATTACTGTTGGAGTGTAGGATTGCGGTTACTTTGGAAATTCGTACTTATGAAAAAGTGCTAAATGAAAGTACATTGGCTATAATTTGGATTTAGGTGAACGAAAGAAGTGAGTTATGCAAGTAGTTTTTGGAAAGCCGTGTACGATAAGTGGCAAATGGTACAAAATTTGGTACCATTTGGTATTTGCTATATGGTACAGAATTTTGTACAATTTGTGATTTTGTAAAGGGGTGGAATTTTTAAATTTGAAATTCGGTATTAGATTAGCAATTGTTGTTTAGAGTGGAGGTAGGGATGAAGTTTTGAAAATTCACACTTATTTATAAAAAAAAAAAGTACTAAATAGTAATATAATTGCTTTCAGCGGAACATAGAAAGCTGGAAAAGTCAATTGCGGTCGGTATATATTTTGAGTATAAAGAAGTAAGGTTTGAAACCTTTAATTATGTGTACGAAAAGTTTGGTAACATGTTGGTACCAAAACCATTTTGGTATTGTGTAAACATTTAAAGTGAGAAATACCTACTCTAGGTGAACGAAAAGTACTAAATGGTACTAAATTTGGTGTTGGGTGTAGGAACAAAGCTTGGATTATATAATTTGGACAAAAAATACGAAATGGAAAAATATTTGTTATGAAGATCACTCTGAACTTGGAGATAAAGTTCGGAGTTCGGTTGGAAAATGTGCATAAAATCTTCAAGATGCTCTAAGTCTTCAAAATACCTCTTCTAATAAAAGTGGATTGAAGTAGACATTTTTTAAATAAAGCTTTTGTATCCTCTGAGTATTCAAGGTCCAAATGTAAAGAAAATTGGACAGTATTGATTTGTTCTATTTTTAAAAAACACTAAGTCGTGGGGTACCGTTATATGGGAATATATTTCGAAAATTTTACGAACCTATTTGGGTTCTTGGCGAAACCGCTGAAGCTAGAACCTTGAATTGTGAATGTGCGTTATTGTTGTTGTGAAGGGGTGAGAGAAAGTTTAGTGTTTGGAAATTCGTATTGGGAGGGAATGCTGTGTACGTGAAGGAGTAAAACCAGAAGTTAAGTCTGAAATTTGCAATATGAGTCGCTGTTGGTGTATGTCTGTGATATGAGGTCGTAGTTTTGGAAATCCGAAATAAAAAATATGGTAGCTGTGTAGGGGTGCGATACGGCAGATATGATTTTTTGAAATTAAATCGATTAAATGTTGGTATTTAAAATAGGTTTTAATACTACAGAACAGAGTTCATATATATTTTATGCCCTTTCCGCATACGAAGTAGCGGGTATTTGCTAGTACAATTCATATGGGAGCAGTTTTCAACTTTTACTACTTTTGCCGGTTTTACCATTTTCAGAAGTAAAGGAACAGACCCTATGGAAAAGCACCAAAACATATGATCAGGTTATGGCAAAATACGTGGGGGATCTATAGATTGAAAGTTATGGTAAAATACGTGGGGATCTATAGATTGAAAAGTATGGCAAAATACGTGTGAATCTATAGATCGTAAACTCCCAAAACACCTGTTTAAGTGAAAGACCAAAATGCGTTTAATAGTACGTTTACATATAACCGAATTTAATAAACCCACTGGGTTTCAATTGTCAACTCCATTGCATATACAAATTAACCCTCATAAAGAAGGTTATAGTACGGTTACACTAGAGTTTTTTGCCGGGTTAACCCACTTCGAACAAACCAGGTAAAGTAAATACTACAACAAATATAACTCAACAACAACCACATAGAATTTTGTTTTTGTTTGTAAACGTTAGTGTCAACGTGCATATAAACAAAATAAGGAAATGTCTATAAATTATTGGAATTTAAAAAAAAAATAATTTTTCACATTTGATTGAATATTTAAAAAAAAAAAAACAAGAATGAAAACTCTTTAGATTTTCAATTTGAATGTTTCCCTATCATTCCACTAAATGCATAATTTCTCGCAGAAAGTAGAATTTTTGCAAAAATGTTTGGGGTCGCTGGTAATTCATTAAAAAAAGAGAAGCCGTTTCAATAGTTTGCTTTTGAAAACAAAAAAGCACATGCTTATTAGGGTTTCATTCTTTTCTTTTTGATATGAAGGAGTCGTTATGGGAAATAGTTTTTTTCTGATGATTAAATTTGTTCTTCAAAAAATATATATCCCTAATATACATCGAACATAGAAATAAATATATAAAATGTCGTATGGAATTTGACACTAACATTACAGCCCAGTTCAGTCAGCTGGGTATTGCTGCTACCTTTTCTTGTTCTACCATGCCACTTCGAGAGGATTTATTTGACGTTTGCGCTATGGAATTGACATCTGAAATCCAAACCCACTGGGTTAATCCGTTTAAGTGTAACCGGGGTATTACATAAACTCCAGAAATATGCAAAATTAATAACATATTTTAGGGTTAACGGCTGGAACAAATCACCTAAAAATCCATCTCGAGAGCACGAAAACGTAACGCACCGACGTTTTAAAATTGAATATTACAACGGTATTTCAATGGCATACGAAATGTAAACAAAACAGGTTCGTTGTCAATTTTTGGCTTCTAAATAAATATGGGTGACAAATCTACGATAGTATCGATTTCATCGATAGTTTGAAACGGAAATATCGAAAAAATCGAATAGGACAGATATCGATAGTTTGCCAGCTCTAGGTTGTTGTGCGAAGGGACATTTGTTTGCTTGTACCGAAATCGGAAGAAAAACATTGGAATTTTCAAAATTAAATGTAATTCCGACATTCTCTCTGAAATCTGAACGATTTTGCTTCCGAAACAGTTCAGATGTATCGGACATTCGACATTTAGTTTGCCGGTGGTGCCGAAGTTTTTCGCAAATTCGACGCACACGCCCCGAATGCACAGAAAGAGCGTAAAAAAGAGAGCAATTGTTTTGAAGCTTGCGTGCGTACAAAATCACTAACACACTGTCATAAGTTGCCAATTTTTTTAATACATTCACAGTTTGATCTGTTCTCTTCTTGGTCACCTATGCTTTAAACTCGTCTGAAAGTCCTAACTTGTGATCGTTTATAAAGACTTTGGAGACTCCATTCCTCTAAAGTTTTGCTTGTTTTTTTTTTTTTTTTTTTTTTTTGTAAAATCCTCCGCCTAGTCTTTTGTAAAGACGTCCTTTTGGTTGTCTATAAAATCTTTATAGCTTCGATAAAGAACCCCGTAATGTCGTCTATAAAGATTGTTTTAACTTGTTGGTAAGTCTTCGCTTCAACTTGTTTACAAATTCTTGAAAAACTCCCTGCAATTTGTCTTTTAAGCCTCTATTAGCGTGGTCTATAAAAGCCTCTGCTTGATTGTCTTAAAAATACAAGATAACGGTCATCTATTAAGACCTCCTTCTGATTTTTTTTATATAAAATACTTTATAGAGAAGGCCCTCCAACTTGGCTATAAAGACTGCCTTGAGCTCATCTCTAAAGACTCCCTCTCGGTGCGTCTCTAAAGACTTCCTTTAATTTTTCATAAAAACTGCCTACAGGTCTTTTACAAGGACGACATTCAGGTCGCCCATAAAATGGGGGTTTTCTAAAAAGGCTTCCTACATAGAGAAGGCCCTCCAACTTGCCTATAAAGACTGTCTTAAGCTCATCTTTAAAGACTCCCTCTCGGCCCGTCTCTAAAGACTTCCTTTAATTTTTCATAAAAAGTACCTACAGGTCTTTTATAAGGACGACATTCAGGTCGTCCATAAAATGGGGGTTATCTTCCTTTTAGTCCTCGGTAAATAATCCTCTCAGCTAGTCTATAAAGAATGACCAATAGTGTATAGTTTTTGTTATATTTAAAGTTTCACCATTTTCAAAGTAAGTTAAAAGTTGTCAGTTTCTCTTAGATCGTCCATACAGATACAATTCAGTTCGTCTATAAAATCTCCTTTCAACTCTTCTGCAATGTCTCCCCTCCACTCGCCTATAAAGGCTTCCGTCAGCTCATCTATATATGTTGAGGAACACAGTGGTAACTCAGTTGATGGCTTAGGGATGGAACGATTAGTTATCGAAAGAAATTGCGATACCGAATAAGAACGCGGGTTTGTCATTCTTCATTTTGATGTACTCTCGATCGTCACGATCCTTTTTATTAAACCAATAAATTAGTAGACCGCCAGAGTCTAAATCTACCACAG
The DNA here is from genome assembly GCF_047663935.1 of Musca autumnalis. Lineage (NCBI taxonomy): Eukaryota > Metazoa > Arthropoda > Insecta > Diptera > Muscidae > Musca > Musca autumnalis. Next base: position 281,680,938 of record NW_027411644.1, on the reverse strand, counting down.
TTGTTTCATTTGCAAGTCATCACACCATTATATTGCAACACGTAAGTATCGACAGAATACTTTTTTGTGTTGTTCTCTTTCAAAATAAGTTGTTTGTCATCATGCAACAACAATTTCAATGTTCTAAACCATTTTATGGCCCTAGAACCAAGACAAGTTCATGCGCCAGCATAGTAACCTTGTACAATATAGATTCTCCTCACTCCTTAGACAGCCTTAAATGCTGCACTGAATTTCAAACACCACAGAAGAGGCAAGGGAGACTTCTCCTATATCACTGAGCTCTGCCTGATTCATATTAACTCAGTGATATGAGACATACTGTTTATCGCCGAGTCCACTTGTGGAGAAGTTTTACATGGCTGAAATACTCAGGAAATGTCGCCAGCATTTTGCCACCGGTGGAAATTAGATGGGTACCGGTGTGAACTAGCAAGATGGGGTTCTCAATCTTTCGTTACACTCTAGTGGAGAATTGTCAAACCTTCCTTGACAAAATCTACACACCATACTGGGAGAAAACCGCAAGGATCTGCCATGATGAGGAGAAGAACCGGGTCCTTACTCTCACTCAGCGAGCCACAGATCAGTAAATGGATTCTGTAACTCATTGTTTGTTTACAGACAAATATTGGTAAAATTAAAAATCGGTAGGACTTAGCGAGAATTTTATTTGTGTCGCATCTTATCCTCAAATTTCTTCATTTACCGAAATTATAAGTATTTAACAATTTTTGTTGGTAGCCAAAAACTGAGTTAGAAAATCCCACTGCAGAATTCCTGTCACTGGTGAAGTGGGCGAACAACAATATTGAGTACCGAAACGATCGAATAAAGGAACTTTCTTTCTTTGTCTTATGATAAAGGGACACAATGAGTTTGGTGACCCTGAGATTAAATCTATTTCTTACTTCTCTTCCATTGAACCTGTGGCTGCAGTAACCTTAAATAGCTTTGGGGCGTGTGTCCCTGTAGATCTTATCAACAGTTAATCTAATTTCTTCTCCTCTCCCTCATTATCCTTCGATCTCCACTCTCTCCATCTTCCTTTTCCACCACTTCTCGTTTCCCTTTCTATCTTATCTCGTTTCTGGATAAACACATTGGACCGCTGATCGTAACCTAACCTAAGATTCTATTTATCTAATCTATAAAGTTGGTTTCAGTTCATATTCCAAGCAAATCTATAAATACTGTCTTTATCTCGTCTATAAAGACAGTCTTTAACTCGCCTTTAACCCAGATATGCCCATTGCATGATCGTGATAATTTTAAAAGTATTGTTATATTATTTTAGAAGCAAATGTGAAATAATAACAGTATGTTTATATGTTTTTTAAAAATTTTTTGAAAAAAGTGGTTTTTGAGGCCACTTTTGGACACAGGATTTTATCTTATAACTGGGAGTTATGGGACACAAAACATTTGACATATAGTCCAAAGACACCTTTTCGGCATCTAGTTAACGTTTTTTCGTAGTAGGCTCCACATCGTGTATGTTTTCGTTATAAAACTACCCAATAATTAATCGGTCATAACGCAAATCATTGTAAAAACTAAGCGATAGGTGGCAACTTCGATGAACTAGACCTCAAAACTCAAAAATAGTAGCTGAAAATAATGGAATCACTTAATATCCCAAGAGCTACAGATGTGTACTGAGTATATCACCAAAATAAACGGTACTTTGATAAACATAACATATCAAATTAGCAAGAATTCTGTGTGTCCTATATATAGGACGCTGGGCATATCTGGGTTAAAACAACCTTTATCTCGTCTAACGAGACTGCCTTCATCCCTCAAGTCGTCTATAAAGACTGACTTCAGCTCGTCAATAAAGACTGCCTTCAGCTCGTATATAAAGCCCTGCCCTTCATCTCGCCTCTAAAAACTGTTTTCAGCTTGTCTATAAAACTGACTTCAGCTCGCCTTAAACTCGAGTACAAAGACAGTCGTTAGGTCGTCTAACGAGACTACCAGCAGCCCGCCTATAAAAGTTACCTTAATTTTCGTCTACAAAGACTGCCATCAGCTCGCCAATAAAAACTGTATTCAGCTCCTTACTTTCTGGTCTTATATACAGTCTCCTCTCGTCTTTAAAGACTGATCAACAGTGCATAGTTTTTTGTTCTCATTGAAGTATTTTAATATCTTACTTAGCTGGCCCATTACACAACATTTGTTCTATAAGTCGAACTAAGAAAACATCTCCAATTCTCCCTGTTTACTGCTTCGCTTTCTGGAATACCGTGCCTTTTCATCTCTTCATCCACTTGTTTGCTCCATCTAAGCTTAGGCCTGTCAATTCTGCGTGCACCGCCATGTGGCGCATATTTATACGCCTTTTTAGCGGGTTGATCATCGCCCGTTCTTATAATGTGGCCTAGCCTACGCAATCGTTGCATCTCGATACGTTTATCTATACTGATGTCGTTGTATACCAGATTCAGCTCGTGGTTCATACGACGTCGATATTCACCGTCAACGCAGATTGGTCCATAGAACTTTCGAAGAATTTTTCTCTCAAACACACCAAGCACTGCCTTGTCTGCTTGCGCAAGTACCCAGGCTTCGGAACCATACATCAGCACAGGTAGTATCAGTGTTTTGTAAAGCGTTGTTTTTGTTTGACGAGATGTGGCTTTATTATTATATTATTCAGACCGAAGTAGCATCTGTTGGCCAACACTATTCTTCTTCGTATTTCACAACTGATGTCGTTTCTTGTTTTTACGGCGGTGCCGAGGTAGACGAAGTCCTTTACTACCTCAAAAATATAGGAACCAACGTCAACAGTTGGCCCGATCTCTATGGACGCATTGCGCGTCGACACCATCAACTTGGTCTTCTCGCCGTTTACCGCCAGACCCACTTTAGGAGATTCCCTTTCAACGTTTGCAAAGTTGTCAGTTACTCCCTTTACCGATCGACCCATGGTGTCAATGTCGTCGGCATAAGCAAGTAACATATCCCTGTCGGACTTTTATTAACCAGTTGATAAAATGATTGATAACAGACCGATAATTTTTAAACTAGAGATGAACCACTTTGAACCGAAAAAAATTTCGGCAATTGTCCATGTCTAGATAATGTAGCATACAACGCAATTCATTGTGGTTGGTCTAATTTAGACATTGATACACAGCACCAGCACGCAAAATTTCCGGCCTTATCACTCGTCGGTGGGTAGGGTCCAACGTGCTACAATGTCATGAATACCACGGTGCTACTCATAAATTCTCTTTTAGTATGCGTGCTGAGAGGGGAAAAATAGAAGGAAACGGATAGAAGGCAACAGGTCTACACAGAATAGAAGAAGCAGGAAACGGAAAATGGTGGTGAAAATGAAAGAAATAGCTAGAAAAGAGAAATTAATTAAAAGCATCAAAGAGACTGATGGGAGAGGCCCCAAGAAATGCTACCATAACAAAAGATTTAAGCAACAAGGTGTAATGTTGCTGATGTTACCCGCCCAACCATGGTTGAAACCATCCAGGCTTTACAGCCATATGAGTTTCGTTTCAACCCCTAACAAAATAATCGCAAACTTTACCTTTAGCTCACATGGAATCAAACAGATGAAGGTTCGAATTTACTCAAAATCCATTGCGATTTATTTAAGATGACAATTCAATAACCATGGTAATATCCTCAATATTTACTATTTGTATGGCTACTTTCATAATCCTTATTACAAAATTCATTAAAAGGGAAAAAAAATCCAAAAAAAATAAAGAAATTTGGATAACTATTATTACTAAAGAAATTTTCATAAAGAGCAAGAAAGTGGTTAAATATATAAATTAATACTAAATAGATACTGAAGTTATGCAAGAAAAAAAATTAAACCAAGAACATATGATCATGAAAAAAAGAAAGTGCAAGAATCCATCTGATCCACAAAGTTCATCGAACTATTAATGTTTTCCTTTTGTTTAGTTTTCTCACTTACTCAAACCACTGATATTCACAACAACAATATGACAAAATGTGTGGATCATATTAGGGTGACCAACTAACCGAAATACAAAGATTAAAATTTACCGGAAAGAAATCATCACTCCTGCAAATGTGCTGATTAACTATCGTTGGAAAACATTTAAACAATATATTGCATTTTTAACAAAATTTATAGAAAAATATTTAACATTTCCGATTTAACAAAGATGGTCACTCTAATATCACCCAATCACCGTAGGATATTGATGCAAAGAAAAAAATAATAAAAATTGAACACTCACCGCTCACCGTCCCTCGCTGAAAGCGCTTTCATGCGTGCGTCGGCGTCGCTGCTGCTATTATACCCTTTTGTGGGCAATGTTGCGTGCGTTGTTCACTGTTGAGAATGATGTTGCTGGTTTTGATTAAGAGAGTTTCGTAAAGAGATCCGGAATGTTTTGTGAAATGTTGCTAGAGAAAATGAGTCAATGTTTCGGCGAATGTTTGAAACATTCGTGGTGAATTGAGTGTGTCGTTGGCACCCTTGACAGGTTTACTGTAGCAACATTTCCGTAAGATCATTACCCAATGTACACAAACTAATTTTTTCAATTGCAATTAATGATCATTAAGAATAAATTTTTTGAAACATAAGAATAGTTGTTGTTTCACTTGGGCAATGATCTTATTAAAACAAACGGGATTGTTTTCAATGTTCTTTTCCACACTTTTCAATGGTTTCACATGAATTCTTTTGCACTTTACGATTATTTTTTTTTTTCTTAAGCAAATTTTCGACCATTAATTTTAAATAAAATATATTAACGCTAATTTTATGAACTATATTGATTCGCACGAAACCGATTTCCAATACCAAATAGTTTAGTTTGGGATATTTTCCTCAGAGTCTTGCTATACTGAGAAATATTCACTGTGCCCTTTTGCAATCACTTTATAATGTAATAGTTTTTTATTATCTTCTTGGTTACACTGGGAGCCCTGTATTTGTCGTGTTAACACTTAATACGTTTTCACTTGAGGATAATTCGGGCTTCCATGGAGTTGTTTTTCCTCACGCTTCCAGCAGAATTTGGAGGTTAGTCTAATAACACCTCAGACACTTTCCGCGTAATGACAGATTCCGAAGAGTAACTTATTCCGCAGACAATAAAGGCTACCTTTTCTTTTACACAAAAGTTTGCTATCGTTGCAGGCGATGTTATGGCGGCGACGGTCAGCAAGAACTGTCTAGTCTTGTTGAATCGAACCTATGTCTAATCTGAGAGAGGCAGAATTTGAAATGTGCCAACAAAAGCTGGTGTTACAACCACACAAACCTATTTGAAATATGAAAATAATTAGTGAGAGCTAATTAAAGAAGTGATCGCTGGTTATTACCATTTGCGGTGTAAGAGTTCCAAAGATATTTCAATTTCTATCAATGCAACAACAAATTGAGAAAGCAGAGTGCATCAGTAGCAGAAAGTACCAGGAAAATCTTCCTAAATAGGGAAAAAACAACTTAGGAACTGATGGAAATTAATTTTTTTTAGATTTTCACACTTACGCAATTGGGGCCGATGGAGAAAAATAAAAAAAATACAAAACTTTAACAAAAACAAAAGTCTCTTTGAATTAAAGATAATCAAAAGAAACTTTTAACTTTTCCTTTAACTTTAGGAGCTGTTATGTGCTAATAGCTGGTGGTAAAGCTGACAAAATGGCAGAGGAAACCTATTTCAGGCATATTGAAGGCTCGGTAACGAGTTCAATTATAATTTCCATTCCAGTCTCAAAGCAAAGAGAGAAATAATATGACAGCCAACTTAAATGAAAAATGTCAATAATCGAATAAGCCAATTGGCAGGATATACATGGGTTAACCAAGAGATGGCGCTAAAAATCATGTTAACAATAATGGCATGGGAAATAAACGGCATCAGAGAATCTTTTTTTTTCCTTCAGCAGTAATGATTCGACGCAAGCGCCATTATATACCCCCCTGCCGAAATCAGACTTTGGGGGTCAACAGTTGAGCACAAAGCTGATAACGCTTGCGGTCAGAAATTCTTCATTGCCGAATGTCTTTGGCATGGTAAACTCCAACTAGATTGCCCTTCAAATCTTCTAACTCGTAGTAGCTATTTCCTAACTTTCGACGAATACGTGCTTTAAGGAACGTCGGAGCTAATTTCGTGTTATAACCGTGTTCGAAGCTGCTCTGCTTAAAATTTCGACGGAACACTTCTTGACCTACATCATAAGCTACCTCCCTAGTTCGAAGATTGTAGGATCGCTCATTTCTCTCGTATTGTTTGTTCATAAGCTCTTTGGCCCTAGTACCCATGATGGCAAGTGAGTCATTCCTGTCAAAACGTACCGTTCTGTCTTCCAGCATATCCAATTGCCTCAAAACAGGATATATCGAGGCATTAGTCACCATATGCTGTCCAAAAGTAAGAAAATATGGCGACGTCCCTATAGCTGTATGAATCGTAGATCGTAGCGCACATCCTATGCTACTCAAAAGGTTGTCCCAATTCTTTTGATCCGGTGACACGTATGACTTGATAGCAGCCAATACCGATCTGTTTACTCGCTCGGAAGCGTTCGCCTGAGGGGCATGAATGGCGGTAAAAGTATGACCAATGTTGTACCTTTTCATTAACTGACCAAATGTGTTGGACTTGAATTGGGACCCATTGTCCGAAACAACAGTTTCTGGGACCCCAAAAACGTGAAACAACTCCTTTTCTAAATAGTCAGTTACCACCTCAGATGAAAACTTCTTCACTGCTTTCAGAAAAGGAAATTTACTAAAATGATCCAGCACCACAAATATCCCAACGTTACCAGATTTTGACCTAGGGTAAGGACCAAGAAAATCAATATAAATTTTCTGGAAGAATCTATGAGAATCTGAAGTCTTACCCATTGGTGGACGCAAAGGCTGGCTTGGATGTTTGCACGCTTTGCAAACATCGCAATTATTTATGTAATTTTTTACATCCACGACCATATTTGGCCAAAAGTAATGCTTGCGAATTTTGAACAAGGTTTTATTAATTCCCCCATGTGCCGCCAATGGATCATCGTGTGCCCGTTTTAATACGTCCTGAACCATATCCCGAGGAATCCACAACTTCCATGAGAGGTCGTCGTGTACTTGCTCACCAGTAGCATGCTCCATCCTTCTATAAAGATAACCGTCCACTATTCTTAAGTCAGGCATTTTAACTACACTTTTCCCTATTTTATCCAACAATTCTTTATACTCTGTAGACTTAAAGCTATCAGAATCCAGATCAATAAAAAATCCACTGCTATTTCCCGAAAACGAATGATTTTGTATTTCTGAAAGAGAATGATAACCTAAACTCAAACAAGAAAGATCATCGCAATTTACTCTGGAAAGCGCATCAGGGACTATGTTTTGAGAACCACGCCGATGTTCGATTTTAAATTTATAGCCTTGAAGCTTTAGTGCCCACCGAGCCAACCGAGTACTGAGATCGTTTTGGGACATGAGCCACTTCAATGACGCATGGTCAGTGATGACAGTAAACTCATGTCCTTCCACGTATGCTCTGAATTTCTTAATGCTTAACATTGCTGCTAAGCATTCTTGTTCGGTGACTGAGTAGTTGCGTTGGGCTTGATTGAGTTTCTTTGACATGAATGCGATTGGAAACTCTTCGCCCTCCGCATCCTTCTGCACCAATACTCCTCCTATCCCCGTTCTGCTCGCATCACAGTGTATATAAAAAGGCTGTGAGAAGTCTGGACTATGCAGAACCGGAGCGGTGCTCAAGTGGGACTTTAAGGCCTCAAACGCTTTTTGAGCTTCTTCAGTCCAAACGAATTTGCGCTTTACCTTCGTTAAGTCGGTTAATGGTGTGGCTATCGAAGCATAATCCCTGATGAATTTTCGATACCAACCAGTCATACCTAAGAACCTACGGACCTGCTTGACTGATTGGGGAACTGGGAATTCGGTTATCGCGGACACCTTGTCCGGATCTGTTCTAATAACCCCATTTCCAACTAAATGACCTAGATATCTAACTTCAGAAACACAGAAATTACTTTTTTCTACATTAATAGTTAAGCCTGACTCCTTAATCTTACGAGCTACCAACCTTAGAACATCAAGGTGCCTTTCAAACGAATCCGATATAATCAATAAATCATCGAGGTAAACAAACACCTCCGTCCTGAGAGTTGGTGGTATCACTTTATCCATCAGCCTGGACATGGTCTGCGGAGCATTACATAATCCAAATGGCATAACGGTGTAGTGATACAACGGCCTCCCAGGAACGGTGAATGCCGTTTTTTCTCGTGATTCCTGATCTAACGGGATTTGCCAAAAGGCATCCTTAAGATCCAAGGCTGTAATGTACTGCGCTTTTGGTAGACGACTCAGTATCCCATCAATATGTGGTAAAGGATATGCGTCACCCACCGTCACAGCATTTAATTTTCGGCTATCTAGACAAAGTCTGTTTTTGTTGGGCTTTCTGTGCAATACTACTGGCGAGGACCAAGCACTGTTCGACTCCTCTATCACTCCTAACTCCAACATTCTATCCAATTCAGCATAGATCAGTTTCTCCACTGCGGGAGATACCGGAAAATGACGTTGTTTTATAGGTCTTGCAGACCCAGTGTCAATAGAATGCTGAATGACGTTGGTTTTCCCTAAACCCTGTTTTGAGAATGACGGAAACAAATCGATAACTTGGTCTAACAAATGCTTTTGAAGGTCGGATAGTTGGATTTTAGGAGCAAGTTCGGCGATAAAGGATATGTTGTCAGAAACATAGTCAGAAGATACAAAGCCTGCAGGAAGCAAATTGTACAAATTCCAGAAATCGATACCCAGAAACAAGTCTCTATCGAGGCTAGGTATTATAAATATCGTAATTTTCTTTTCTAATCCTTTGAAAGTTATGCTAGTTTCAATAAAACCCTCGATCTTCTGAGTCGTACCATCCGCAGTTCTAATGGAAGACTTCAGTTTCTTAAATGGCTGTCCCGATTCCAGATACTGTTTCGCCACGTCTGACCCTATGCAACTCAACGAAGCCCCCGTATCAAGCAAACCCAACAATCTCTTACCAAAAAGGATCACCTCAGCATATGGTCTCACATCAGAATGTCGGTCTAAAACTGAGCAAACAAATTTCTTCCTAAAATTCCGAACCTTTTCCCAAAATAAGCGCATTCGATTGGCTGACCTAGTACCTCTCTGTTCCCGATTAAAAATTCTGTTCTTGGCTTCATTGTATTCCTTTAAGCGTATGTGAAATGGTTTAATAATTGTAAATTTCCTTTGACTAATTCCAGAATCCTCACCTTCTGCCTTCAAAACATGTTCAGAATCACAATTTTCACCCAGATTTACGTCACTTCTCTCTTCCTCTCTTCTCAATATCTTCACTTCCGATCTGGGTCCAAGGCTTTCCCCTGAGTTGGTGCACTCCTTTGTGCACCCAAACGACCGTTTTTTGGATTACAAGTCGCACAGTTGGGCTTGTAAATTCTTGGAGCTCCGCAACCATAACAGAACACAGTCCTGTCGGACAGACAATCCTGGTACCTGTGTCCTGCTTTGTTGCAATTCCAGCAAGTCAAACTGACCGCCGAAACTTCACCATCTGTGGAATCCAACACATCGGTTAAATCACCTTCATCTGCATCATCTAACTCCGAGACCCTTTTGGAAGTAAAAACTGGTTTGACAAATGGCATGCCATGCTTCCGTTTGATATCCTGCATGAAAATTTCTCTCTTCCTGCAAACCTCCCTTAGCTCTTGCAACGAACTGATTTTCAGATTGAGGATCTCGTGCTGAATTTCAGGTAACAGATTCCGACGTAAAGTTTCGACCAGCATATTCTCGGATAATGGCTCCTTCAACCGATCCGTCAATTCAACGACCGACTCATAAAAACTGTCGAAACTTTCACCCCGGTTCTGCTTCCTGTCCCTGACTAATTTCCTTAGGTCAATATCTGTTCTGGAATCCGCGTATTGTTGTCTCAATGCCTTGCAAAGTTCATACCACGAAACTGTCGGAACCGAACGGTGATACCGCCAGAACCAATCAGCTGCTTTGCTCTCAAAAAGAGAGCTTGCATTCCGACACAACAACTCGAAGTCGCCTTGAAGAGTCTGATTGGTTAAGGCTTTAACCCTATAAATAAAATTTTCCACCGACAAACCACTTGAACTACCAGTAAACTTTAACTTCCAGTTGCTCATGATATGTAGAACTTTATCTGGCCTTGCGTTGAGGTCGGAAGAGGAAGTACTATGTGAGCCAGAAGCTGAGGGTCTTGGACGGTCGGTATTATTAGTACCCTGTCCACCAGACGAATCCCCGTGGATTCTGCTCAATAAATCCCGAAATGCCCTTTCCTCTATTTCCGGTAACGTTGGCATATCCCTAGGTGGAACATTTGGAGACTGAGGAGGTCTAGGGACAGGAGATTGGGACCCGCCATTCAAATTCATTTGAGAAAACCTGGCTTCAATGTTGCTTTGAACCAACCTCTCTATTTGGTTGCTTAGGTCTGACAACAATTGAGCCTGTTGTGCAGAAACAATCGATGCTATCATCCCTTGCAAGTCCTCTGAGCGATCCGGTGCACTATGAGTATCAGTGGTAGGCTGAGTACCAGAAGAAGACTGACCTCCCGAATTAGTGGATGAAGATGGTTGAGTGGTCGGTAACTTCGACTGTGATCTAGTCGTTATACCAGATGCACTCGAAGCTGGGGGTTCACTAAAAACGCGACCGTTACAAACCGGACAATAGGGGCGCATTTTCATTAACTGTGACAGGCATGACTTGTGAAAATTATGCCCACAATTAGTCCTTTGGGCCTGGGACTTCGAAGAAATCGGGACACCACAAGCACCACAAGTCAACTGGTTATCCACCGACTCTCCAGTCAAGGCATTTCCATGACCTGTATCTTGAGACATATTGATAGCTCGACAGTCTCCTATCTATCGAGATATGAAAACACAAAGAAACCAACGAAAAAAAATCCTATGCTTATATATGAAAATAAGACTCGGAACCGCAATTCAATGAAGTCCCGATAAGCGATATGAAGGATAATTGAAATCGTAAACTTTTATTTGCAGTCTACCAGATTCAATTGACCGTCGCATATGAAGGGAATACAACTAGATTCGGGATAAAATATAAGCTGTATTAAAACAACAAACAGCCATAAATTCCGCAAAAGCCACAAGAAAATGAAACTGAAAAACTAAAACCAATATCTAATTGGATCCGCCTACAGCAGTGTAAATAAAACTACAGAGATATCAAATAACTCTACTAAACCAATTACGACGCAAAGGAAATATATTGATAACGATATTACAATATCGATGCAAATCTTCAACAATTGAATAAAGGAATAAAATATTCTACCCGCAAATACAATTCCGAAAACTGAAAACCAAAGTCAATTATACAGGTAACAGGAAATTATAAAAATCAAACTCGAAAGTAACCAGAAATCAAAAAGAACACTTGTTCTTCTGTAGGCAAGACAGTATAAAACCCTGCTAATGAACCAAAACTTAATCAAACTAAACTAAAATGTAAAACTCTAAAAATGAGAATCCGTATAATATCTTGTGAAGACGCGAAAAACTGTCATATACAGCGCGTATAGACCAAAAAGAGCTAACAAAATTTATTTACAAAAACAAACGAAGAATAATATTGTTTTACAAAATAGATATCGGATTGCCAAAGCTCTATTATTAAGATTTCATCTGTTTGATCCCCTGCGAATTCGATAAAGCTTGCTCTTGTTATGGTAACATAATGGATAAAAAGAGAAAGTTCCAAAGATAGATATTTAGATTATCTCTTGGTATAGAAGTTCACACTCTATAAATCCAAGCAAATAGGAAGGGTATTGTCATGACGTATCCCTTCATTCGTGGTCAGATCTAGCGTATCAACTATCCAGAAACTGAATTCCAATTCGAATAAGGGATATACCAAAGCAATACTAACAAAAACTGAGAAAAACAATCTCACCTATTGGTTGGTGTAGGATTAGATTAACAACCATAACCAATATCCTAATAAGTATACATTGCTTCCAGAAAAAAATGAAAAGTTGAAAAAAAAAACAACATGAAAGAAAAAAAATTATTGAGCCGAACATGTAGTAGCACAAGGCTAGATGGTATCAAAATTTCTATAATTACAGTTCAGGCCCCACGTTGGGCGCCATTAAATTTATTCTGTAGCATACAACGCAATTCATTGTGGTTGGTCTAATTTAGACATTGATACACAGCACCAGCACGCAAAATTTCCGGCCTTATCACTCGTCGGTGGGTAGGGTCCAACGTGCTACAATGTCATGAATACCACGGTGCTACTCATAAATTCTCTTTTAGTATGCGTGCTGAGAGGGGAAAAATAGAAGGAAACGGATAGAAGGCAACAGGTCTACACAGAATAGAAGAAGCAGGAAACGGAAAATGGTGGTGAAAATGAAAGAAATAGCTAGAAAAGAGAAATTAATTAAAAGCATCAAAGAGACTGATGGGAGAGGCCCCAAGAAATGCTACCATAACAAAAGATTTAAGCAACAAGGTGTAATGTTGCTGATGTTACCCGCCCAACCATGGTTGAAACCATCCAGGCTTTACAGCCATATGAGTTTCGTTTCAACCCCTAACAAAATAATCGCAAACTTTACCTTTAGCTCACATGGAATCAAACAGATGAAGGTTCGAATTTACTCAAAATCCATTGCGATTTATTTAAGATGACAATTCAATAACCATGGTAATATCCTCAATATTTACTATTTGTATGGCTACTTTCATAATCCTTATTACAAAATTCATTAAAAGGGAAAAAAAATCCAAAAAAAATAAAGAAATTTGGATAACTATTATTACTAAAGAAATTTTCATAAAGAGCAAGAAAGTGGTTAAATATATAAATTAATACTAAATAGATACTGAAGTTATGCAAGAAAAAAAATTAAACCAAGAACATATGATCATGAAAAAAAGAAAGTGCAAGAATCCATCTGATCCACAAAGTTCATCGAACTATTAATGTTTTCCTTTTGTTTAGTTTTCTCACTTACTCAAACCACTGATATTCACAACAACAATATGACAAAATGTGTGGATCATATTAGGGTGACCAACTAACCGAAATACAAAGATTAAAATTTACCGGAAAGAAATCATCACTCCTGCAAATGTGCTGATTAACTATCGTTGGAAAACATTTAAACAATATATTGCATTTTTAACAAAATTTATAGAAAAATATTTAACATTTCCGATTTAACAAAGATGGTCACTCTAATATCACCCAATCACCGTAGGATATTGATGCAAAGAAAAAAATAATAAAAATTGAACACTCACCGCTCACCGTCCCTCGCTGAAAGCGCTTTCATGCGTGCGTCGGCGTCGCTGCTGCTATTATACCCTTTTGTGGGCAATGTTGCGTGCGTTGTTCACTGTTGAGAATGATGTTGCTGGTTTTGATTAAGAGAGTTTCGTAAAGAGATCCGGAATGTTTTGTGAAATGTTGCTAGAGAAAATGAGTCAATGTTTCGGCGAATGTTTGAAACATTCGTGGTGAATTGAGTGTGTCGTTGGCACCCTTGACAGGTTTACTGTAGCAACATTTCCGTAAGATCATTACCCAATGTACACAAACTAATTTTTTCAATTGCAATTAATGATCATTAAGAATAAATTTTTTGAAACATAAGAATAGTTGTTGTTTCACTTGGGCAATGATCTTATTAAAACAAACGGGATTGTTTTCAATGTTCTTTTCCACACTTTTCAATGGTTTCACATGAATTCTTTTGCACTTTACGATTATTTTTTTTTTTCTTAAGCAAATTTTCGACCATTAATTTTAAATAAAATATATTAACGCTAATTTTATGAACTATATTGATTCGCACGAAACCGATTTCCAATACCAAATAGTTTAGTTTGGGATATTTTCCTCAGAGTCTTGCTATACTGAGAAATATTCACTGTGCCCTTTTGCAATCACTTTATAATGTAATAGTTTTTTATTATCTTCTTGGTTACACTGGGAGCCCTGTATTTGTCGTGTTAACACTTAATACGTTTTCACTTGAGGATAATTCGGGCTTCCATGGAGTTGTTTTTCCTCACGCTTCCAGCAGAATTTGGAGGTTAGTCTAATAACACCTCAGACACTTTCCGCGTAATGACAGATTCCGAAGAGTAACTTATTCCGCAGACAATAAAGGCTACCTTTTCTTTTACACAAAAGTTTGCTATCGTTGCAGGCGATGTTATGGCGGCGACGGTCAGCAAGAACTGTCTAGTCTTGTTGAATCGAACCTATGTCTAATCTGAGAGAGGCAGAATTTGAAATGTGCCAACAAAAGCTGGTGTTACAACCACACAAACCTATTTGAAATATGAAAATAATTAGTGAGAGCTAATTAAAGAAGTGATCGCTGGTTATTACCATTTGCGGTGTAAGAGTTCCAAAGATATTTCAATTTCTATCAATGCAACAACAAATTGAGAAAGCAGAGTGCATCAGTAGCAGAAAGTACCAGGAAAATCTTCCTAAATAGGGAAAAAACAACTTAGGAACTGATGGAAATTAATTTTTTTTAGATTTTCACACTTACGCAATTGGGGCCGATGGAGAAAAATAAAGAAAATACAAAACTTTAACAAAAACAAAAGTCTCTTTGAATTAAAGATAATCAAAAGAAACTTTTAACTTTTCCTTTAACTTTAGGAGCTGTTATGTGCTAATAGCTGGTGGTAAAGCTGACAAAATGGCAGAGGAAACCTATTTCAGGCATATTGAAGGCTCGGTAACGAGTTCAATTATAATTTCCATTCCAGTCTCAAAGCAAAGAGAGAAATAATATGACAGCCAACTTAAATGAAAAATGTCAATAATCGAATAAGCCAATTGGCAGGATATACATGGGTTAACCAAGAGATGGCGCTAAAAATCATGTTAACAATAATGGCATGGGAAATAAACGGCATCAGAGAATCTTTTTTTTTCCTTCAGCAGTAATGATTCGACGCAAGCGCCATTATAATAACTTTTCGACCAATATAAAGTTAGTCGAAAAGTTATCTAGAGATTAACCACTCTGAAAACAGAAACATGTACCTTCTGCAAAGTATTTGTGTTTGTCGAAAAAATAAGGCACAAATGTATAAATAATTCGCACTTGCTTTTTCTTAATATTCTTCGTATAAATGCAGCATCCAGTTATAGAATACAGTGTTGATGGACTGAACATATTCGTACATATTACTCATATTATTCTGGAATTAAAAAGGAACACAAAGGAAATATACAAATTTGCCTCTTCTTCTCTCTAACAAAAAAGAGAGAGAGTGACAAAAAGAGGGAGAGAGAGAATATGAAAAGTCAAAAATAAAAAAACACACAGAAACAAAAATGTTTTTTTTTTACATTATGTTTTAAACTGACTACAAATAGGCAAAAAGAGTTAGTTTATTATCAGTCGAAAAGTTATCTGGCGTTGGACAATACTGACTACTCAGGCGCTCATCGCCTTGTAAAATTAGTCAGTTGGCATAAGGGAAAATAATCGATAAAATGCCACTTATGTTAAAAAAAAAACTAGCTTCATGTGAGCTTTAAATCGGCCACAGTCCCTACAGGGATGGCTGTTCGTGTATATTGTTCCACTTCTTTTGACCTTCGCGTCTCGTATGACGGATGTTGAAAAGATCACATGACAGGCCGTCTCCTTGTCTGAAACCTCTTTTGGTAATAAACTCTTCGGAGAGGTTCTTTCATATTTTAACCGAGGACCCAGTATCAGTTAATGTCATTCTACAAAGCCGAATGAGCTTTGCAGGAATACCAAAGTCAGACACGGCTTGGAATATCTTTGAACGTATAGGGCTGTCGAAGGGTGCTTTATAATCGACAAAAAGGCGATCTGCATCTATTGGGTCTCCTCCAGGATTTGCCGCAGAGTAAATATCTGGTCAATGGTGGACTTGCCAGGTCTAAAGCCACATTGGTATGGTCCAATAATTTCATTGACCATAGGCTTTAGTCTCTCAAACAATAGCCAGATACTATCTTATATGCAATAGGGAGCAGACCTGTGCCCCTGTAATTGGAGCACACAGTCTTATCTCCCTTCTTGTGGACAGGACATATGATGCTCAGGTTCCAATCGTCGGGTAAGCGTTCTTCCTGCCAGATGGTGCTTACTAGCTGATACATACACCTTACCAGCGTGTCGCCTCCGGTTTTGAACAGCTCGGCTGGCAAGCCATCGGTGCCTGCTGCCTTATTATTATTCAGCCGGTTTATTGCTGTCTTTACCTCATCCTGCCTGGGCGGTATACATTCAATACCATCTTCTGGGATTGGATCTGTGGTATCTTCATCGTCTTCGCTGCTATTGGATACCAACAGTTTGGAAAAATGTTCTTTCCATAACCTGAGGACACTATCTGTATCAGTTACCAAATTACCTTGCTGGTCTCTACATAAGGATGCGCATGTACCAAAGTCATCAGCTTGATGTTTTACTCTTTGGTAGAACTTTCGGACTCCTGTACATCTCGATTTTTCACACACCCGCCTTTCCATTTCTCTCTTTTTCTGCGGAAAAGACGTTTCTCATCTCTCCTTTTCTCCCGATACCTCTCTCGTGCGCTACGCGTTGCTGCTGATTGTAGAGTAGTCCTATCTTTTCCTTATAATTTTTCTTGTAAATAAACACTTGTTAACTAAGCATCAACCAATACTGTTGTCCTTGGTAAGCGGTCGTTCCTGTTCAACGAATTCAATAAAGAACCATTATTGTTCTTACTACAAAATCCTAATACATTGCATTTTCTTTCCTTTTTTCCATTGCTATATTCCTTGGTGGATGAATCTTGAGGAAAATATTTCCACTACTGAAATATTTTCGAGGCTCACGGCAAGAAACCAACCGCCCTTCATTCTGTGAGAACACCCACAATTGGCGTTTTCAGCCATGTTAAAGCCGGTCAGGACTAGAGTTGGGTAATCTAGTTCCTAGTTCCTTGTACTAGTTCCAAAACGTATGAGTAACATCATGAAATATAACGTGTGATAGTAAATATACGCAGTTTGTTCAAAGAAAAAATGTGGGCCATTGGAACTGCGAAGTGAACTAGATAGTTCCATATAGTTCCGTTGGCACAACTCTAGTCAGTACCGTTCCTTGGTATCATTCATCCCCTACGTCACCCCTCCACATACGTCACCCCTCATTGAATTATCACCAATTTTAAAAAGTACGTTTTAAATTTCTCAAAATTTTTTAAACAGAATTTGTAGGCGTATAGAAAGTAATGGTCCAAGCTCTACTAAGCACATTGCATTTTGGGTTGAAGTCTTCATATAAAACGTCCAGACACAATTTATATAACTTCTTCAATGCCAGTTCTGAATAGTTTGAACTAGTAGCGCAAGGATGTACTCAAAAACTTATTACAAGAAGAAGATGATGATAGAATTATTCACTCAAACGCTGTGCATAATTTTCTATAAATTTCCGTTGCAAAATCACCATTTTCAAAGTAGGTTTTACTATTTTCCTTAAGATCACAGTTGTTTTGTCTCAAGATTGCTGCCATTGGCACGCGTCTTCATTGTAACATTCATCAAATTATGTCATTTCTTATCGATTGTGGTCAGTACTAATGACCATGGAAGCCTCAGTCTGGCATGTTAGTTAGCCTTTATCTTTATCTCATGCAAAGCATCAGTGAGGATTTCTGTGGTCATTCTGACGCTTGAGGGGTTAATGTTTTATCTCTATTTTTTTGTTGCTTTTGTGAAAAAAGAGAACAACAAAAAATTAATAATTTAACAAACAAAAATGCTACTGGCGGCATCCTCCATGCTTCGCTGCCATCCATGTTCATGTCGATTGGGTGTTAAATGCAGCTAATTAAATATGTATATCTCTGATTTAATGATTGAATCTTCTTTGCAAAATAAAATGCTTTAAAAAAAAACTGATCAACAACATCAATGATGGCGATGAGTCACATTTGATAAATAAAAACATGAAACAAATTCCAAAAGCCAAGCAACACTCGAAGTGTGCGTTGTTTAATACCTCCAAAATTAGCCAAGTAAGAAGACCAACCGACGACCAAATGTATTTGTTATCTATTAGCCTATTAGTCTTGCTAGTTTCTTATCTCCGCAATATTTTAGTTTGGTTTTACTTTTAACATTTGTAACGACAAAAAAAGTAAAGAAGAAAAAATGGAAGCAAATGTTGATATACCGCCGCCGCCGCACCTTAAGACACCGGAAGTTCGTATTTAATTTGTTAGTCAATCGTCAATAATGGGTGTTACAATGTTGATTTTTGGTCATACAACTTGATCGCATTCGTTCGTAATGTCTGTCTGCCGTTGGTGAATGTTAAGAACAGCAAATATTGCTGTTGTTGGTTGGCGGGTTGAGTGGCTGCCTGGCGCTAACGTTGACAGCAGTTAAAACGTTATCGTCGCAGTCACTGCTCCATAACTAATGTGACCACACTTAATGTTATTATTTGGCGTTTAATCAGCGTAACTAGCGTCTAGTCAATCAGCGTTCAATTAATTGATACGCATGCTTAACTTTATGGGGGTAGTTTGTATTGGGTGTTGTGTTTTTTAATAATATGGAATAAAATAATATTTTGGAACCAATAGACTGAATAACTTTGAAGAAGTTGTGGCAAAGAAAAATTGATCTGTGGTGCGGCACCATGTTATAACAAAGTAGACAAGCAAAGCAGAGACTCTCATTGAGATTTATAACGTTATTTCGATATTTTTGGTATCGGTTTCTCAGACCTCATCCACAGTTTTCATTAGTTTCGGATTTCAAAAATTATAACACTGTGCGTCATGATAAAAATTAACCTTATTCGGATACCGCTGCGTAATAGAATATCAAGGGCCCCGGAGTTTTTTTTTCATCACTTGTACTTTTTGGAGTCCAAAAGCTTGAGGCCTTCTGGTCGTCTGTAAGCACTTTCTTCTGGTCGTACATATATAAAGAGTCCCTGCTGTAGTGGCGTTCTGTAACTCATTGTTACAGTAAATTAAAAGGCAAAATTATGAATGAACTTTGTAAATAAAAGTTGACAACATTGTTGTTATCGTTAGGACTTAGCGACAGCTTTATTTTGGGTTTTACCTTACCGAAAATTTTCGTTAATTACCGAAATTATAATAATTTTAATTTTACCGCTATTTGTCGGTAACTCAAAAAATGTGTTACAGAATTCCACTACTGGCACTACTGGAATTACAAATGTTGTAATTCGAATTACAAATAGAATAATTCGAATTATAAATGAAATTATTCGAATTACAAATGGAATAATTCGAATTCCCGAATTCGAGTTTCCGGGAGTGTGTTTTCGTACGCCACTCACTCGTTTCCGCGTGTAGAAGTCCCCGGGCGAAAGTTTTCAAAGGCCACTCGTGGAACAGCTGGTGTATCTTCCCGATAGTGTGTGTTTCTTTAAGCCACACCCAGTTTCTGGTGTATCTTCCCTGAGAGCGTGTTGTTGAAGGCCACTCTTAGAACGACTGTATCTTCCCCGGGAGTGCGTGTTTCCTTAAGCTGCACTACACAGGGAGCTCCTGGTCTATAAAAACTCCCTTTAAGTCGGCCATAAAGACTCCCTTCAGGTTGTCCATAAAGACCCCTCTTGGGTCGTCTATAAAGAATCCCTTCAGGTCGTCTAAAGACTCCCTTTATGTCAGCCATAAAGACTCCTTTTGGGTCGTCTATAAGGACTCCTTCTGGTCCTCTTTAAAGCCTCATTTCTTGCCGTCTTATAACATTCACTTGGTTTTACAACCCAAGTATGTTTGGACGAAACCAGTTTCAGATAATTTTTAGTTGATTTAGACATGTCCGAAGATAACTTTGCGTACGGTAGTATTACGTCCAGGCATAGATCTAGTTTCTTATGGTCTAAATCGGTATATTCACTCGTGAACCCCCATACAAAATTTGAAAAAAGTACAGTTTCACATCACGTTTTGGATTCTTTTGAAGTTTTTTTCAACAAGTCCTTTTGTAGTACGTACATAAGATAACTATCGAAGAAAGAAACGGATTTGGTCCCAACATTGCTCATCGTATTATTACTTACAAACTCGGATTATGTCCAAATACTGACTATATCGGACCAATCTTTCGGATTCCTCCCAGAAAAAGTTTGAAAAGAGTGCAGTTTAAGAATTGGGATCGTTTTTAAATTTTAGCAGTATGTTGAGTATGCGGTTCTAGTTACGACATTAGAATATTTTCGGGGTCCAAATTTATTAAGAAATTGAGAAACCCCTATAGACGTCAGAATTATTGTGTTTACTTCTTTTCTTTAGGTCGAAGTCTGAAGGTTTATCTCCGCCGACAGAGGTGACTGTTGTTATATATGACTAGACAGCGGAATCCTATGGATGGTCGTAGAGAAAATCTGATTAGAAAGAAACTCGTTTTATTACAAAATAAAACGAATTAGGCCCAGAAATTTACGTATAGGTCCACGTCTACATATAGCCCCCATAGAACGGTACCTCCCGATTTTCGGTATTTTGAAGATTGTGGCCTCAATATCTCACCGAAATGACTGAAATTTGGCATTAAGTCTTCGTTGCACAGTGGATGCATTCCTTTAGGACAGTGCGACAAAAATATTAAATATTGGTATATCATCTTAAAACTTTAGGGACTATGTATTTATCACTACGCAAGACTCATCACAAATTTTGAGCATGATCGGGCATGCTTAAGTATCATTTCGATGCTAAAACCATATAAATACATATCAGTTAATAGTACCACTTAATGTTGCACTAAAAATCAATGTAAAACAAGTAAAAAAGTATGCGTCGGCTTTGCTTACGGAGATATACCCTTAGTCTGTGTGATTTGAAAATCTGTTTTTCACAGAAAATTATGTATTTAGATGGTTTTCAGAATTCTGTGCCCTCTTATACGACGTATGAACTTGCAGGATTTTGATTAAAGTTTACAAGGTTTCGGAGGAGGTACCCGAAGGAATGGAAGGATATACTCGATTTTGTAAGTGGGTCTTATTGTGGGACTTATTACTTTCGAAAGATTTTGCACCCATCAGTCATTTCAGTCGACCACCGTTTAATTTAGAGCCATTATACCAGGAAGCATGGACTTGCCCACGAAAAACATGATATCGCTGTAAACAGGATCACAAGGACTACCTTCGGTAAAAATTTTCAAAGGATCCTCGAACAGACCTTAAACTGCACTTAAACAAAAATGTTAAACTTTTGTGAGGTAGGTACCCTAAGAAGTGGATCGATATGGCCTAGTTTCGAGTTTAATCTAAGTTTGGACAAAATATTACGAGATCCAAAGTTTGGACCAAATCAGTTGCTACTCCGTTTATGAGATATCGCGCGTTACATGTTATTGAATATTTTTGAACTTTAAGGGGGGAGGTACCGGAAGGAGTGGACCGATATGTACCATCTTTGCTCTATCTAAGATTCAGAGAAATATTACGATATGCAATGTATATATGTACCAAGGCAGTACCGAAAATTGTAGGGTTAGGGGTTTTTTTACAGATTTTGGGTCCTTGTCCAAATTCTTCATTTAGAGGTTATGTCACAAAATTGGTTACACCATGTTCATCCGCAAATTTCCGCAGCTAACTTACAATTTATTTAAATCTTGACACCTAAAGCTTGAAAAAAATGCTAATGAGGCTGCGGAGATCGGTAGCGATACTAGTTAAAAGCTTATGGGAAGTTAGTCAAAAAACCAAAATATTACATATTTTAACATATTTTGTTGGCTGTTATTATTAATACACAAGGATCACTATGCACAGATGAAATGATATAGAAAATAAGGTCATATCTTGAATTACAACTTCCGTTTTAGAAATCGTTATATATATTTGATTTCATTTATATTTTTGTTTTATTTGTAAAGCACTTTATTTTTTCCGTTTTCAACGCACTATTTTTAAGAATGAACACATATTTTTGTGATGCTCCCATCAGAAAATACCGTTATAAATTGTCAAAACATTGTTAGTACAGTGAATTTTGGTATGTTTATAACACTTTTACGCTCATAAAAGTGTTATACGCAGGCATAACATTTTTCATTTTTGTTCTATGGGCGCATCCACTGTGCGTTGGTGGCATAAAAATTTCCACCTGAAATTTGTCGGTATAGATCCACGTCTTCATATAGCCCCCATAGAACGGTACCTCCCGATTTTCCGTATTTTGAAGGTATTTCGGTATTTTGAAGGTTGTAGCCTCAATATCCCATCGAAATGACTGAAATTTGCCATTAAGTCTTCGTTGGTGGCATAAAAATTTCCTCCTGAAATTTTTCGTTATAGGTCCACGTCTTCCTCCGGAAGACAGGTATTTTGAAGTTTGTGGCCTCAATATCCCTCCGAAATTGCTGAAATTCGGTATTAAGTCTTCGTTGGGGGTATAAAACTTTCCAACTAAAATTTGTCGGTATAGGTCCACGTCTGCATATAGCCCCTATACAATGGTACCCTCCGAAATGGGTGAAATTTGGTATTAAGTTTCCCTTGGGGGTATAAAACTTTCCACCTGAAATTTTGAAGGTTGTGGCCTCAATATTCTGCCGAAATGGCTGAAAGTTGGTATTAAGTCTTCCTTGGGGGTAAAAAATTTCGACCTGCATGTATGCATTTTGCATAATTTTGCATACGCATATGTTTCGAAGCCAAAAATATTCCCAGTCCCAAAATTTGATATAAATCGGACCAAAAATATGGGTTGTATAAAATTCCGCTGTCTATATATGGGGGCCACCGTGGTGCAATGGTTAGCACGTCCGTCTTGCACTCAGAAGGTCTGCGGTTCGAATCCCAGGCCAAGCAACATCAAATTTTCAACGGTGGCAAAAATTCCCCCTCAGTAATGCTGGCGACATTTCCTGAGTATTTAAGCCATGCAAAACTTCTCTACAAACGGTCTCATAAGACACGCCGTTCGGACTCGGCAATAAAAAGTAGGTCCCATATCATTGAGCCAATATGAATTGGCGTGCACTCATTGATATGAGAGAAGTCTCCCTTGTCCCTTCAGGGATGTTGTGGGAACATATGTATGTATATATGACAGTAGAGGGAATTCCAAAACCTTTTGATATTGTATGAATCTCTCGGTTGGCTGGTTCGGATAAGTTGGCATCCAAGATGTCAGCGCTGAGTAGAGTAGGTACTTTTGTCTCAAATACATTATAATTGAAGAAGTCACCTCGATTTCGTTTCGGCAATGTTCGACAACAGTGTGCAAAACAACCCCCGATCAGGTTCACACGAAATGCATCCACCATTGCGCACCATTTCAACAGCGCAACCAAAAATAATCAACTATCACCCGAAGCACTGTGGTACCAATTGCCAATCCAGTCGCATTCCCACAATCTGAGTAAAATAGGGTAATGTAAATATGTAAAATATATATATATTATTGGATCATGTAGTTTGTATCATTATAGTGTTTGAACAAAATAAGGCATTATAAATATTTAAAAATATATATTGTTGGAGCAACCATATATTTTTTTTAAATTTATGGTGTTCGACACAAAATATATGGTTGTTACAAAAATATGTTTACAATTCCCTTTTTGCTCTCAGAATATGTTTGTTTCAACAGTATTCCTCCTCTGTGGCTAAAAAATTATTTCAGGGTCAGGTTAAACAGGAAAAGCTCATAGGATTATATCCGATAACGGTACAAAACAATCCACGAAAAAAATCGCCGGTTTCAACAGCAGACCTGACACAACAACAACATTCACTAAATCCAATATTTTATTAGGGGATAATAAGATTCTTGTGAAGTTCATCGAAATTTTATTCCAAAACAAGTAAAAAAGTATCAGTCGGCTTTGCCGACAGAGATATACGCTCAGCCTCTGCAAATTGACAAAAAAACTTATGTATTTAGGGGGTTTCAAAATTTTGGTCGTATGAACCGACAAAAATATTGATTAGGATTAAAGTTCAAAAATTTTGCGGAAAAGGTACTTAAAGGAATGGACCGACATAGACCATGGGGGTGCCATAGGGGGTTTTTACACCCTTCGGGCTGTTTTCTCAAGAAGTATGGGCTTGCCCCTGAAACAACTTTTACCATCGTAATTGAGGCAGCGAATGTAAGTTGCTTCAACAAAAATCAAAGTGATTCAATATCAGGTCTTAAAGTGAACTTATCCAAAATTGTGTGAGGGAGGTACGGGATGGAGTGGACAAATATAGTCCATATTTGGAAACAATATTACGAAGGCAAAATTTTTGCCGGAATCGGCATATCCGTTCGAGAATTATCTTGCGCTTCCACCCATAAACAAACCCTATGTTTTTAAACTTTCAGGCTATTTTTTCAGGAAGTATGGACTTGCTCCTGAGGAAACTTGTACCTTCGTATGGGGGACAGTGAATACAAGATGTTACAGCGTGAGCAGGTCCTAAACTGAACTTTTCCGAAATTTTGTGTGGGAAGTACTCGACGGAGTTTACCGTTTGAGTCCATATTGGAACCTCATCTAAGTCTGGTACAAATTTCATAATGTGCAAAGTATGGACCAAATCGGTTACTCCCTTCAAGAGATATCGTACGCACAAATTTTCCGAACATTTTCGAATTTTTGTGGGGGAGGTACCGGAAGGAGTGGACCGATATAATCCATCTTTGATCTTGAACTAAGTTTGGACAAAATATTACGAAAGCCAAATTTTGGACCGAATCGGCAGATCCGTTCGAGAGTTATCTTGCGCTCCAACCACTACACACGGTGTCATAGGGTTTTTTGTAACTTTCAGGCTATTTTCTCAGGAAGTATGGACTTGCCCCTAATGAAACTTACAACGTCGTATAAAGGACAGCGAATACAACTTGCGTAAACAAAAATCAAAGCGATTCGAGACCAGGTCCTAAACTGAACTTTTCCGAAATTTTGTGTGGGAGGTACCCGAAGGAGTGGACCGATTGAGTCCATATTGGAACCTCATCTAAGTTTGGTAGAAATTACACGATGTGCAAAGTATGCACCAAATCGGTTATTCCCTACAAGACTTATCGTGCGCACAAGTTTTGCGACAATTTTTGAACATTTGTGGGGGTGGTACCTGAAGGAGTGGACCTATATGGCACATCTTCGAACTTAAATCGAATCTGGACAAAATATTTCGATACCCAAAATTTGAACCGAATCGATTGATCCGTTCGAGAGTTATCGTGCGCACCAGCCAGCCAGACAGACAGACGGACGGACATTGCTAGATCTACTCAAAATTGTCTGAAACGGATATCGTACAAACATACTTGGGGTCTAAAACCATTATTTCGATGAGGCACATTTTTGGTCGTATCAAAGTGTAAATACCCTCTTTAGCCTAAAGGCTGAGGGTATAAAAATGTCAAAAGTTCCAAAATTTTCCCAAAACAAATATTTTGCCCCAAGTGGGGCTATTTTTTATATTGATTTATTCTCGTTTCAAAATCTAACTGCCTACGATAAAATGTAATGTATTTATTCTCTAGAATTTCGATGAATCTTAATTTAAATACAAATAAGAATGTGGTGTGGTGGTCTTTAATGGCTTACAATTCCCATGAAATGAATCAGAAGCAACAACAACAAACATTATTCTGACAAGTATGGTGCAAAAATGTGAGCGGGTGTCAACTCTTTTGAGAGATTGTAATCGAGATTTTTGCAAACAAAACATGTTGTTGGTTGTTGTCTGTCGATCGAATGGTTGTTGTTGATCAAATGCTTGCCAGCCAAAAGAGAGTTTGTTTGAATGTTTGCAATATTTGTTTCTATTGGCATGTTTGTTTCCAAGTCTCATCTGGTCATGTCACTCAACCATCCAGAGAACGCGGGCGATAAATACATTCCACACTTGAAACGTTTTAGAAGCAACCATGAGACTGGTACCTACCATATAAGTGGTGGAAAAACATTATCGCAAAACTGTTGTTTGTTGCCCTGATCGCCTGCAATCGTCATGGATGATAAGTTGTCGGAGTCTGTGTGTGTGGTATTTTTACCGGGTGGTCGTTGTTCCATCGATCAGTTTATTTGTTTTACAGCTTAAACAAGTTAGAAAATGTTTTTCCCCAAACTGGGATAATGACAAGCAAAGCTTCTTAATGACATTCCGCAACTATATAGACTTGAACTTGAATTGCGTTAACGTTGCGAATAAAGGGTAAATAAAAAGGTAGGATAAATTGTATAATGTTATGAAGAAAAAATAAGTAATAAAGAAGCAGACAGACTTCGGAAACAATTTCAAAACCACTCTCAAACAGGCCTCAAATTGCACTCAAGCAAAGATTTTGAACTTTTTGTAAAGGATTTTTGCAATATAGTCCATCTACGAATTTGATTTAAATTTGACAAAGATAATACTCTGATCAAATCTTGAACCAAAACTAACACCTGAAGGCAGAATGGCGAGTCATGGTAATTTTGTCATTTTACGGAAGGATGTTTGAGTTCGTAATTTACCGAAACCCAAGCTGCGGATCAATAGATCTTCCCAATCCTCACCGAGACAATGTCAACTTCAGTTCTGACCGGAGCTTCAAAATTTGAAATCGTCAATGTATACATACCGCCCGCCTGTCAACAGCCTTGGGCCCGGCTATCAACCTTCGATATCTGATCTCTTGGAGGGCGATAGCGGTGTGATACTTGAAGATTTCAATGCCCAATACAACATCACACAATACCACAGTAAATGGGCTCATAGAATATCTACGGTAGAGTTGATGGGCTCATAGGCCATCTACGGTAGAGTAGATGGGCCCATAGGTCACCTACTGTAGAGTTTACGACCTTATACGTCATCTACGGTAGGGTAGATGGGCTCATAGAGTAGATGGGCTCATAGGCCATCTATGGTAGTGTAGATGGACTCATAGGCCATCTACTGTAGAGTTGATAGGCTCATAGGCCATTCACGGTAGAGTAGATGGGCTCATAGGCCATCCACGGTAGATTAGATGGGCTCATAGGCCATATACGGTAGATTAGATGGGCTTATAGGCCATCTACGGTAGAGTAGATGAGCTCATAGGCCTTCTACGATAGAGTAGATGGGCTCATAGGCCATCTATGGTAGTGTAGATGGGCTCATAGGCCATCTACGGTAGATTAGATGGGCTCATAGGCCATCTACGGTAGAGTAGATGGGATCATAGGCCATTTACTGTAGAGTTGGTAGGCTCATAGGCCATTCACGGTAGAGTAGATGGGCTCATAGGCCATCCACGGTAGATTAGATGGGCTCATAGGCCATCTACAGTAGATTAGATGGACTTATAGGCCATCTTCGGTAGAGTAGATGGGCTCATAGGCCTTCTACGATAGAGTAGATGGGCTCATAGGACATCTATGGTAGTGTAGATGGGCTCATATGCCATCTACGGTAGAGTAGATGGGCTCATAGGCCATCTACGGCAGATTAGATGAGCTCATAGGCCATCTACGGTAGAGTAGATGGGCTCATAGGCCATCTACTGTAGATTTGATAGGCTCATAGGCCATTCACGGTAGAGTAAATGGGCTCATAGGCCATCTACGGTAGAGTAGATGGGCTCATAGGCCATCTACGGGAGATTAGATGGGCTCATAGGCCATCTACGGTAGAGTTGATGGACTCATAGGCCATCTACGGTAGAGTGGATGGGCTCAAAGGCCGTCTACGGTAGAGTAGATGGGCTCATAGGCCATCTACGGTAGAGTTGATGGACTCATAGGCCATCTACGGTAGAGTGGATGGGCTCATAGGCCATCTACGGTAGAGTGGATGGACTCATAGGCCATCTACGGTAGAGTGGATGGACTCATAGGCCATCTACGGTAGAGTAGATGGGCTCATATGCCATTTACGGTAGAGTAGATGGGCTCAAAGGCCGTCTACGGTAGAGTGGATGGACTCATAGGCCATCTACGGTAGAGTGGATGGACTCATAGGCCATCTACGGTAGAGTAAATGGGCTCATATGCCATTTACGGTAGTGTAGATGGGCTCAAAGGCCGTCTACGGTAGAGTAGATGGGCTCATAGGCCATCTACGGGAGATTAGATGGGCTCATAGGCCATCTACGGTAGAGTTGATGGACTCATAGGCCATCTACGGTAGAGTGGATGGACTCATAGGCCATCTACGGTAGAGTAGATGGGCTCATAGGCCATTTACGGTAGAGTAGATGGGCTCATAGGCCATTTACGGTAGAGTAGATGGGCTCATAGGCCATCTACGGTAGAGTAGATGGGCTCATAGGCCATCTACGGTAGAGAAGATGGGCTCATAGGCCATCTACGGTAGAGAAGATGGGCTCATAGGCATTCTACGATAGAGTAGATGGGCTCATAGGCCATCTATGGTAGTGTAGATGGGCTCATATGCCATCTACGGTATAGTAGATGGGCTCATAGGCCATCTACGGTAGATTAGATAGGCTCATAGGCCATCTACGGTAGAGTAGATAGGCTCATAGGCCATCTACGGTAGAGTGGATGCGCTCATAGGCCACCTACGGTAGAGTAGATGGGCTCATAGGCCTTCTACGGTAGAGTAGATGGGCTCATAGGCCATCTACGGTAGAGTAGATGGGCTCATAGGCCATCTACGGTAGAGTAGATGGGCTCATAGGCCATCTACGGTAGAGTAGATGGGCTCATAGGCCATCTACGGTAGAGTAGATGGGCTCATAGGCCATCTACGGTAGAGTAGATGGGCTCATAGGCCATCTACGGTAGAGAAGATGGGCTCATAGGCCATCTACGATAGAGTAGATTGGCTCATAGGCCGTCTACGGTAGAGTAGATGGGCTCATACGCCATCTACGGTGGAGTAGATGGGCTGATAGGCCATCTACGGTGGAGTAGATGGGTTCATAGGCCATCTACGGTAGAGTAGATGGGCTCATAGGCCGTGTACGGTAGAGTAGATGGGCTCATAGGCCATCTACTGTAGAGTAGATGGGCTCATAGGCCATCTACTGTAGAGTAGATGGGCTCATAGGCCATCTACTGTAGAGTAGATGGGCTCATAGGCCATCTACTGTAGAGTAGATGGGCTCATAGGCCATCTACTGTAGAGTTGATAGGCTCATAGGCCATTCACGGTAGAGTAGATGGGCTCATAGGCCATCTACGGAAGAG
Organism: Musca autumnalis; assembly: GCF_047663935.1. Taxonomy (NCBI): domain Eukaryota; kingdom Metazoa; phylum Arthropoda; class Insecta; order Diptera; family Muscidae; genus Musca; species Musca autumnalis. The sequence goes on along the minus strand of NW_027411644.1, from coordinate 281,651,690 downwards.
TAGATGGGCTCATAAGCCATCTACGGTAGAGTAGATGGGCTCAAAGGCCGTCTACGGTAGAGTAGATGGGCTCATAGGCCATTTACGGTAGAGTAGATGGGCTCATAGGTCATCTACGGTAGAGAAGATGGGCTCATAGGCCATCTACGATAGAGTAGATTGGCTCATAGGCCGTCTACGGTAGAGTAGATGGGCTCATAAGCCATCTACGGTAGAGTAGATGGGCTCATAGGCCTTCTACGGTAGAGTAGATGGGCTCATAGGCCATGTACGGTAGAGTAGATGGGCTCATAGGCCATCTACGGTAGAGTAGATGGGCTCATAGGCCATCTACGGTAGAGTAGATGGGCTCATAGGCCATCTACGGTAGAGTAGATGGGCTCATAGGCCATCTACGGTAGAGTAGAGGGGCTCATAGGCCATCTACGGTAGAGAAGATGGGCTCATAGGCCATCTACGATAGAGTAGATTGGCTCATAGGCCGTCTACGGTAGAGTAGATGGGCTCATACGCCGTCTACGGTAGAGTAGATGTGCTCATAGGCCATCTACGGTAGAGTTGATGGGCTCATAGGCCATCTACGGTAGAGTTGATGGGCTCATAGGCCATCTACGGTGGAGTAGATGGGCTGATAGGCCATCTACGGTGGAGTAGATGGGTTCATAGGCCATCTACGGTAGAGTAGATGGGCTCATAGGCCATCTACGGTAGAGTAGATGGGCTCATAGGCCATCTACGGTAGAGTAGATGGGCTCATAGGCCATCTACGGTAGAGTAGATGGGCTCATAGGCTCATAGGCCGTCTACGGTAGAGTAGATGGGCTCATACGCCGTCTACGGTAGAGTAGATGTGCTCATAGGCCATCTACGGTAGAGTTGATGGGCTCATTGGCCATCTACGGTAGAGTAGATGGGCTCATAGGCCATCTACGGTGGAGTAGATGGGCTGATAGGCCATCTACGGTGGAGTAGATGGGTTCATAGGCCATCTACGGTAGAGTAGATGGGCTCATAGGCCATCTACGGTAGAGTAGATGGGCTCATAGGCCATCTACGGTAGAGTAGATGGGCTCATAGGCTGGCTACGGTAGAGTAGATGGGCTCATAGGCTAGCTACGGTAGAGTAAATGGGCTCATAGGCTAGCTACGGTAGAGTAAATGGGCTCATAGGTCATCTACGTTAGAGTAGATGGGCTCATAGGCCATCTACGGTAGAGTAGATGGGCTCATAGGCCAGCTACGGTAGAGTAGATGGGCTCATAGGCCATCTACGGTAGAGTAGATGGGCTCATAGGCCATCTACGGTAGAGTTGATGGCCTCATAGGCCATCTACGGTAGAGTCGATGGGCTCATAGGCCATCTACGGTAGAGTTGATGGGCTCATAGGCCATCTACGGTAGAGTCGATGGGCTCATAGGCCATCTACGGTAGAATTGATGGGCTCATAGGCCATCTACGGTAGAGTAGATGGGCTCATAGGCTATCCATGGTAGAGTAGATGCGCTCATAGGCCATCTACGATAGAGTAGATGGGCTCATAGGCCATCTATGATAGAGTAGATGGGCTCATAGCCTATCTGGTCTTTTAGGATCATATGTATTAGGATGCAATGATGGTGTCATCCATCGCAACCTAACCACCATAATTTGGAACAGGATCCATCTCCTAGACTTATACGAAAGGACATCCGGCGTTACAGCCTCGACACCAAAGATGACATTCCAGCGGACATCGACCGAATGTCACTGGTTGTTTAGCTAAAGACACAGTTCAGAAACACCTCTGAATTCAGCCGTGTCCTGCAACAAAATCCTCCAACACGGCGGATATCGATCGCGCCGTGCAAGACATCTGCCCAGTATGCGGCATGGACCCGCACGACACGTTCGGTACCTTTTCAACTGCCCTGCCAAACCTACTCATCTACCTACTTCATACCATCGAAGCAGCCACTTTCCTGAAACTGGAGATAGGCCCAGAGCCAGATTGAACAAAAGAACGAACACACAAACATACAATAATAAAAGCTGTTACAACAACAACAACGGTGCTTGTCAAGAGTCACCATCATGTCACAATTAAAATCTGGTTGTTAACAATCCTCCACGAGCATCGAACCGGAATTATCCCATGCCTTGAAGACTTCTTTCTGCCCGGATTGTAGTCAGGGGCCACACGATAGGGCACAGATTTACGCCCATTTGATCTATGGCGTCGGCCTGATAAACTTGCAACTCGCCATTCCCAAATCTCCTTTGGACCTCTCTTTCCAGATCATGAAGATCTCCCATTAAGACCTCTCCTTGCCGACCATCTTCATTTTACCGGTATATCAAGATAAAATGAAGATGGTCCACTGCTATCATGAGGAGGCACCATGTTGCAGTCCTTAGGGCGGCGCATTGTGGCAGTTTTGAATATTCTTCCACGGTGTAGTACTACAATTTTCATACCGCACTGCCGCCGTATATCATACCACAGGTCGCATATTGCTTTATAAGAGGTCAATAAGGTTTCTTTGTCAGCACCCCAAGTGCTGCCGCCCAGGGAATTGAGAACCTTATTCCTACTTCTGACCTTGTGACAAATATCGGGAATCAGGACACCATCTGCCAATATGTTCAAGGCAAGCCTTATTCTAGCCGTATTGGTGGCAGTGGATTTAACGGCGGTTGTTTTCATATTCTTCAGGTGGAAGAACAATACTAAGTTAGGAATTTCAGAAAGATAGCGGTTAAACAGTTCCGTAGATATCACCCCCTCTTGGAAACTCCCTGTTTCACTTTACGGGTCTTGAACTTCTTATATCTGAGTTCCACAAACGACTGGTATCCTTACATATAGTTGATTATTCAAAGTTTCAAACACGGCTGGGGGGAAATCTTCTCTAAATCCTCAAACAGCTTGGTATGTTTGATTCTGGTTCAATCCTCGGCTGATACGTGTGGAAATATCGATAGGAGTGATTGGCATTGGTCTAACCTTTGAACTTCGTAATATTGTAGAGTGTATATCTTTGTCGGCAAAGTCGACAGACCCTTTTTTACTTGTTTTGAAAGCTAATATGTTGACTGTATTTATCTATCTGCAAAGCTGAAGTACTCTTCTTTAGTTCAGAACTTAATGGTGTTCTTGTTGTTTCTTTCATTTTGTTTCCCCTCATATTAGTTTGGCAGTTCGATTTGTCTTGCAATGGCTTTTGATTGTCGAACAAGATTTTAACCGATCTATATTTGACAAATGAATATCGATCACAGCGATACTACCGATTCCGTGTGTTTACCGCTTCCATTTCTATTATTGAAGTGCGTGCCTTTCGCTGTTGTGGTAAATTTAACTAAAAAAGACGAATGTTAGTGGGTGGTAGTACATAATTCTATTTTGTTCTCTACATAGTTCTTCTTTTGTTGTTGTTTTGGTGTTGTTGTTAGTGTTTTCTACTAGAAAACCCATTAAATATTTTTAAACAATCTTACTTCCACCGCTAGGAGGAATTATAAACATATAACAGCAACCCAAACATTAATCATCAACTCTTTTTCGGCAAAGAAGCAGAAACAGAACGAAAACAAAACGTAAGCGACAAAAATACCAATGCGCTGCGCTAGGTCGCTTGCTATCTATTGGAGCAGCAAGCAGGCTAATTTGGTATGTTAGCATAAATAAATAAGTTTATCAGAAAAATATTTTGGACAAACAGATAGAATTGTTGTTTTTTGTTTTCTTTTAGTTTAATTTGAACTATTGGAATTAACTTTGAAGTAATCAAAAAGTTTAAAGGGTCGTTAAAGAGAAACTTGTAGATAAAAACATAATCAAAAACTAATTTGAATGCATTTGGTTGGTTGATACCGGTAAAATTGTATGCATTTTGTTGTTGTAAAGTTTTTTGTTTTTTTGTACAGAATTTTAATTGCAGTTAAGGATTGAATGTTGGAAGAAGCGGAAGATTTGCAACCTTTTCACTACTTCACTTGAATATATTGTGTGATGTTTAGACCAACTGAGACGTAGTCCAACGTTTCAGTAAATCATCATTTCTGATAAAAGAATAAAGAAAAAATCGATCTATGTTTCATTTGCTCTTTTATTTTATTATTATTTTTTTTTAAATTAATTTAAAAAAATACAAAGTGTTTCTTTTTAATTTTTTGTATTTTTATTTGTGTTTTAATAGATCGGAACATCCCAGTCAGCATTTTTTGAAAATTTTAATCAAATTCGAGTCTTTTTTGATCCGACTGCACGATTAAAAAGCTAGAATATGAGCTCATTTTCTGATCATAAATGACTCCTTTGTCGGTAGGAAAACATAACCTCAGGCGACTCTTCTAAACAAATCACAAATGAGTCTTTTTCGAGTCGTATTTCAATCATTTATTGGTGTTTTGTTGATTAATTTCGGACCCTTTTTCGAGTCTTTTTAGAGTCATGTTTATAATAATTTATGAGTCTTTAGGGAGTCATTTATGAGTCTTTTTGTTAGACGAAATAAATTAAAAAAATTTTCTTTTTATTCTTCTTTGTTTCTTTCCTTTGTTTTATAGTCTTTTCTGCTTTGTTATGTCTTTTAATTATCCTTTATGTTGCTTGGTGGTTAGTATACTGCTTCTTCATTTCACTTGGCAAAACCTGTTGTGTTGTGTTTGTCTGTACCTTTAATATTAAACGTTACATTTATATCAAAATTTTGTAGAAAGTGTATATGAGAATTTTATTTTTTTATTTATAAATAATTACAACCAAATAAAAATAAAACAAAACAATCAGTTTTTAATCACCTAACTGTTCAAAATATGATCAGAGTATACATAATTATAATCACTTTTCAAACACCTGTATGACCCTTTTTTGATTAAGCATTTTTCAATCTTCCAGATGATCAAAATGTGACAATAAATAACAAAAAATTGTCACATTTTAAACACCTCAATGATTTATTTGTGATTGCTACACATTTGTTGTTGTATTTTAAATTGAACTCTTTTTAATCATTACAGGGAGTCACTTTCGAGTCCCTTTCTGATCACACAAGCGACTTAATCAATTTTTGATCACCAAAAGGACTCTAAAAAGACTCCTCAATGTGATTTTTGAAAAAACAGTCTTCTAAATGCTATCTGGGATATGAAAAATCCCAAAATGCTCATATTTTGATGGAAAATATATATGTATATGAAATATGAAAAAATTCAAAATTATAACTTATACCTTGAATTCCTCTACACTTATTAGACCGAATTTGCATCAGAAAGCTGAAAGTGTTATCTGTCCAACAAAAAAAAATTATGAAATATCTCTATCCGTTCAAAAGTTTGAGATTTTTGACCAGGAAAAAACGTTTCTTAACTATTAATGTGCTTCGGAAGGTATTTGTTTGTTACTTTGGACCCCAAAGTACCCAGCAAACCAATCGTACCGACATCGTAACGAAATCAGAACAAAATTCGGACTCTACGTCCGAAATCTTAACGAAAGTTGTATGAAGTGGTTGACATAATTTCGGAACGAAATGTCGGAGCGAAATTGGATCGATCGGAATTCGGAAAAATCGGAAGAAACTCCTTGGGAAATTCGGAAGGCGAATTTTTTCTTCCGAATTTTCGTACAGATTTCTGAATGATTTCAGAATAATGTCGTATAAAAATCGGAGGTACTTTCCGAATCTTTGTAAAGATTTCAAAACGATTTTGGAATAATGTCGTATGAATATCGAAGGAAAACAAGTAAAAAAGTATCAGTCGGCTTTGCCGACAGAGATATACCCTCAGCCTATGTGAATTGAAACTTTCATATCCGGATAGAGTGTATTTAGGGTCTTTTCAGAATTTTATGGCAATTTTTGGACATTTGAACTTGCCGACAAAAATGTGGATTAGGATTAAAGTTCAAAAGTTTTGCGGAGGAGGGAATTGACCGACATAGTACATTACGAAAGTGGATCTTATTTTGAGAGTCATATCTTTTCGATAGATATCGAGCCCACTAGTCATTTCAGTGGGTTATCGTACATCTGTTGGACCAGTATGCCAGGAAACATGGACTTGTCCACGGAAAACATAATATGGCTGTAAACAGGACCACAAAGAACATCGTTGGTAAAAATGTCCAAAGGATCACCGAACAGACCTTAAACTGCACTTGGACACAAATGTTGAACTTTTGTGGAGGATGAAAATTTTGGACCAAATCGGTTTATCAGTTCGAGAGTTATTGTCCTCTCTCCAGCAACTACATATGGTGTCATAGGAGTTTTTTACAACTTTCGGGCTGTTTTCCCAAGAAGTATGGACTTCCCACTCAAAAAAAAAAAACTGTTACCGTTGTAATTGAGACAGCCATTGCAAGTTGCTTCAACAGAAATCAAAGTTCGTCAAGATCAGGTCTTAAAGTGAACTTATCCGAAATTTTGTGTGGGAGGTACCCGAAGGAATGGGCAAATATAGTCCACATTCAAATCTGATCTATATCTGGTAGATATATTAGGATGCGTAAAGTATGGACCAAATCGGTCCGTCCCTTCAAGAGTTATCGTGTGCACAATTTTTCCGAACATTTTTGAACTTTTGTGGGGGATGTACCTGAAGGAGTGAACCGATATGGCTTATCTTCGAACATAAACTAAGTTTGGACAAAATATTGTGGCCAAATTTTGGATCGAATCGGCAGATCCGTTCGAGAGTTATCTTGCGCTCCAACCACTACACACGGTGTCATAGGGGTTTTTGACCTTTCAGGCTATTTTCTCAGGAAGTATGGTTTTGCCCCTGATGAAACTTGTACCGCCGTATGGGGGCCGTGAATACAAGTTGTTACAACAAAAATCACAAATATTCGAGAACAGGTCCTAAACTTAATTTTTCCGAAATTTTGTGTGGGAGGTACCCGAATTCGTGGACCGATTGAGTCCATATTGGAACCTAATCTAAGTTTGGTAGAAATTTCACGATGTGCAAAGTATGGATCCAATCGGCTGCTCCCTTCAAGAACATTTTCGAACTTTTGTGGGGGAGGTTCCGGAAGGAGTGGACCGATATAACCCATCTTCGAACTTAAACTAAGCATGGACAAAATATTACGAAAGCCAAATTTTGGACCAAATCGGTTCATCCCTTCAAGAGTTATCGTTCGCACAATTTTTCCGAACATTTTTGTACTTTTGTGGGGGAGGTACCTGAAGGAGTGAACCGATATGGCTTATCTTCGAACTTAAACTAAGTTTGGACAAAATATTACGAAGGCCACATTTTGGACCGACTCAGTAGATCCGTTCGAGCGTTATCTTGCGCTCCAACCACTACACACGGTGTCAGAGGGTTTTTTTGCACCTTTAAGGCTAGTTTCTCAGGAAGTGTGGACTTGCCCCTGATGAAACTTGTACCGTCGTATGGGGGGCAGTGAATACAAGTTGCTACAACAAAAATCAAAGCTATTCGAGAGCAGCTCCTAAACTGAACTTTTCCGAAATTTTGTGTGGGAGGTACCCGGAGGAATGGACCGATTGAGTCCATATTTGAACCTCATATTACTCTGGTAGAAAGTTTACGTTATACAAAGTATGGACCAAATCGGTTACTCCCTTCAAGAGTTATCGTGCGCACAAACTTTCCGAACATTTTCGAACTTTTGTGGGGGTGGTACCGGAAGGAGTGGACCAATGTAGCTCATCTTCGAACTTAAACTAAGTTTGGGCAAAATATTACGAAAACCAAAATTTGAACCGAATCGGTTCATCCGTTCGAGAGTTACCGTGCGCTCCAGCCAGCAGGACAGACAGACAGACGGACGGACATGGCTAGATCGACTTCAAATTGTCTGAAACACATTTCGTCCAAACATACTTGGGGTCTAAAACCATTATTTCGATGAGGCACATTTTCATCGTATCAAATTGTATATACCCTCTTTATCCTAAAGGCCGAGGGTATAAAAATATATTCAGGCAGGTGGAAGGTACCAGCTACGGGGCTATATCAAAGTGTGGGAAGTTGGGAACAAGTTGAGTTGACGCACTATGCTAAAATTTTTTTTAAATTGTATTTTATAAGTAAACGGCCTTCGGCCGGGGATTTAAGAATTTCTCCCATGGACAGAAGCCAATATAGGGCACGGGAACAACTTTTTTTTAAATTTAAAATTTTTCTCTTATCAGCTGGCCTTTAACAAAGGAATTTTTGGAATTTCAAGGGCCCACATCTCGGGAAGTATGGACTTCCGCAACAAATGTTATATATATTTGTGATCAGGGCGACGAGATCTACCTGTGCTAAAAAATTCATTTCGATCCGATCCATTGTAGCTAAGATCTTCAAAATACCGAAAATCGGGGAGTACCGTCATATGGGGGCTATACACACAGAAAAACAAACTTAATATACCCTTCATACTATGGTGGAGGTTATTAACAGTTGAAGAGCACTTTTACGAAATAAGAAAACAGTTACTAAAGGACATGAAAATCTATTCTTTATTCGTCACTAGCAACAAACTTCTGTACAAGACCCCAAAAAGAAAGAATTTCTTGTATATACAAACTCGATTCGTTCATTGCCAAAAACACACTTGTTATCCCACCAAACCAGGACATAAAGTACCAATTACATTAAAAATATCTGAGCAATGCGACAAGATGTGTGTGCGTCGCGTTTGCTATGTGCGCCAGTTGAGCCAATTATTTTCCATTTATATAAGAAATCACGTTGTCATAGAGCCATAAACACAAAGACACAACCAATGTTAAGTGGCAAAGTTCAGCTCAAGAAGAAGAACAAGAAAAAATAAGATTTTTTTATTAGAATAATTTATGTTTCAAAAGCTCTTTGAACATTTCACTACAGCCAGCTAGCTACTACTTGGGTCATAAAAAGAGATGCTGTCAAAGAAGAAGAATGAATGAATAAAAAACAGAAATAACTATTCAACTTAACAAAAAGAGGAGCATTGATTAAAATGTTAACCCCCTTTTTTCATGTTTAAAGCAATAGCTGTGATAACAAAAGCAATAACAAGAATAAAACAAAAAAAAATCAATAATATCATATACACACATTTGTGGTTAATAAGTTAAGTCCTATGATGGTATATATTACATTACAAGTCCCTACTAACAACAACAACAAGTAGTAGTAGATACCTATCTACATGTTCTAAGCACATTTAGCATAGACATAAAGCAAACACTGCATAGATATCATAAGCGGATATAGAATTTGCATATTAAACATAATCGATTATATTCACACCATCCAATCAAATACCGGAGACATTTATACATCCGTAAATGTTCCAGAAATGTAGCTATAAATGACATTTGATGTATAAAGAATGGCCTGGCCATCATCATCATCACCAACAACACCACAACCAACCATCCACCTACCTACCATCAAGCAAGCAAGCATCAACATAAACCCAAGCAGGATTACAGGCGTATGAATGTATGTTGACCTACATAAATATGAAACGAATAGAAATCGTCAAGGTTTTTGTGCTCAGCTGTTTTAGGTCACAAGGACGTAAAAAATTTAGTATTCACCTTGGTGATGCTGACTGGCTGGTTGGCTGCCTTGCCTACTACTCGTTGCTGGTTGGCTTGGCTGGTAGCATGAAGTTTAAGGTGCATTAAAGCAAACAGGCAGGCATTAGCAGTAGCTGCTGCAATACATCATCGTCAACAAGATGAAGGAAGTGCAAGCACAGGCAGCAAAGTGGCTTATTATGGAATGAAAGGCACTTCATAACAATCCAATGAATACACTCAACACACTCTAGTTAAATGGAGAGTAACTAGGAGAAATTGTGGAAGGTCGGTCTAAAACAAAATAAAATATATTGATTCTTTAATAACAACACACGTCTTAAGGTTTTTTATTATTTTTCTAAGATACTTAACAAATTTCTTTTGCCAGTAAGTGCCAAAATGTTAAATCAATCTTTCCACTTTATTATCAATGACGACATGAGAGTTGACAACACTCTAACTGATTGCAATGTCGCAATGTCATTCATACTACTCTCTAAAAACAACAAAGCAATGCTGCCTGCAGTTGCTGGCAGCGAAATAGTTTTTTTTTCGCTGTTGCTGCAGCAACGGCCTCAGCGGCAGAACCGTCGTCGAATGTTGTTGGTTGGTTGCTTTTGCTTGTCTCCCTTGACAAGTTTTATTTTGTGTGTGGGTGGGTTCAGCGCGGCGCCGGCACCAAATAAATAACAAGAAAAAAAGAAAAATCAACACGAATTACGAATTTTATAATGCTCTCGGTCTTTATGTCTTTAATTCATTTTCGTTGGTCGGGTTTTATGTCGAAGGCGGGCGCGGCGCTTCTCTTTTTATTTTCATTTATTCTTTTTTTTTTTGGGAAATCGTACTCACTTTTCGGCGTAGTTGTCGTCACCAATGAATGCCTTTGTCTTCTTGATGTTTGTTTGCTGCTAATGCTTGTTTTTGTTGTTATGGCGTTGGCTGCTGTCTGCTGCTACTGTGCGCTGCTTGTTCCACCTACTCTACTCACTCAACGCCAAACAATAAAAAAAAATTTTGACAAAAATTCTTGGCAAAATTACACAATCCTCTTGCTTTTGTCTTGCTGCACACTTCCATCATTTATCATTTTATAAATCATACATAATTCCACAATCGATTAGCTCAAATTGCATATTTTTAAATATCTTTTTGCTTATTCTGATGGCTTTTTTTGAAAAGATCTTTTTTTATATTGAATCACTCACACACAATGCACCAGAAACACAAATTCTTCGTTTAAATTGATTGCTTTTTAAGAATATTTTTCGTTTTATTTCTTTACTTATATTTTAATATTATTATCCGTTGTCGTTTTATTGTTGTTGATTTTTTTGTTATTGTTTTCTCTCGCCCACTTCTCTGTGTTATTAGATTAATTAAAAATTTAAATTACCAAAAAAATTAACAATTGCTCTTGCTGTGATTGGTGGTGTTGTCTCTTGTTTGTCTTATTCGAATGCAAGATGTTAGAATTAGGGATGTGTAAGTGGAAATTTAGGTTGGGTGCTACTCACAGTGAATTGTTAGCTTCTAACTATAAATGAGAGCCATAGAATCGTTAACGTAGACTTTACGTAAAACAAACAGCTGTTTGAAATAGCGTGATTTTTTATAAGTCTGTGTGTAGACACACAAATTTCTCGGGAAAGTAAATTGAGTTTTTTGGGAGAAAGCGGAGAGTAAAGAGCTCCTCAATACTCTTTCCTACCCCCTATTGCCTAAAAACTGAATTTACTTTCCCGAGAAATTTGTGTGTCTAAACACGGACTAAGAAAGTTTGTCTTATAAGAATCTCATGGTACAATAATACAGGTAAAAGCAAGTCCCAGCTGATTAGATTGACACGTAATACTAGTGTCAAAAACAATATGAAGTTTAATACATGTTGTTCTTTTCGTTAATTGTCAATTAATATTTATGTTTTTTACTTTCTGATAAACAAACATAAAACACATATTTTTGAAGTTATAGACTTCACGGCTAACTTCGAATAAATAGATCAGCAAAGTGTAAGAGAACAAAAGGCCGTTTAAAATGGTGTGCCAGGAATTTGCGGATACAGGTCAGTGCTATATTTATTCATGGTAAAGTGGGTATTTATGCATGTAAAAATATCTCATTGCAGACAAGGATCTGATTGAAAACATTATGAATGGAATCTCAATATATTAGATGCACTGTGAATTATACGGAATAAGATAAGTTCAGAGTATGGTTAGCCTTTTATTAAGGAACCTCAGCCGTGTTATTTTGGCTAACTATGGCGAAGCAGATTTGTTCTAAATATCCCTAGCAGGGAGGTATCAAACAGCAGTTTTTGGTATTTGCATGTCAAATGGCATTATAAGAGATTTCGTTGGACCATATTTTGTATCGGAAGACAACATGGGATTTGCGAGATCTACCCGTTATTTACGTTTAAGTCCCAATAATGTTGAGGGATGATCTTTAATGTGGGACGAAGCAGTATCTAAAGCTTCCGTGTTTTATGGCACACGAATGCACAATCTCTTCTGTGACAATTGCCATTCGCATGTAGCGACTGCATTAAATTGTATGCGCTACAAAGATTCCAGTTGTAAAGTTCCATGGTAAAGTTGGCCGCATGGATATTCTTCTGTGGCAGATATGTTAGTGTTGTGGGCTTCATCAAAACGTGGTTGCCCTTTCTTATTGTTGTACGCTATTGGGAGTGTATTTTTAATATTTGTTATATTGAGAGAGCATACAAATGACAGACTTCCTAATGCATTTTTAGATCGGAGTTTGGCTGCTTCTTGTATTATAAACATAATTTTTTTATTTTGAATGTTTTAATAGATGTTTACGCGAATTTTCCTAATATTAGCTCTGTTCCTTTACGTGCAAGAATCTTCAAGTTTTGCCACTTTTTACCTGAAAAGCGTTCCTTTACTTCAGACACTATACAATTCATATGGGAGCAGTTAACAACTTTTGCTACTTTTGCCGGATTTACCATTTTCAAGAGTAAAGGAACAGACCAATTAAGTTTCAATATTAGTCAATGTATATTGTTTTAATGCAAATGTATATAATAGTTAATTTTAATAAAATGCATAAACATAAATTTTAGCAATGCGTTTTAAATTTCTTTTGCGACTGCATCTTGTTAATAGAACTGCAACATTTATTCAGACTCAATTTATACTGTTTCATGGCTGCAATAGCAATTTTAGTCTGATGTTCACGTTAAATGCGTATAATAAAAAGGTGATACCTTACAACATTGTCAATAATGCACAAATTCTGGTTTGAAAACATATGTATTTAGCAATGTATACTTTAATAAAAATTGAAACGTGTACGTTGCTCTATCCAATTGAGTCGGAATATTTTCACATATGACTTATACGGCGTTTATATTATAGTTTTTTGCAGGGTTAACCTTCTTTATGAGGATTTATTTGAAGTATATACAATGGAAATGACACTTGAAACCCAGACCCACTGGGTTAACCTTGTTATATGTAAACGGCCTATTAAGGTCCCACATACAGTGGCTCCAAGCGAAAGTCGTACACCTAATGAAATTTTTTTAATTGGCTTATATCTCCGACACAAAAAGGAATATGAAGAAAGTATTTACGCAGCCTTTTAGTGCATTTAGTCGACAATTTAGAAACACGATATAATAAAATAATCAACCCGTTTACATTGTTGAAAAATTAAATTAGCTAAAATACTAAGAATTTTAGCACCAAGCGAAAGTCGTACAGCAATTATAAAGACAACGTATTTGTTAATATAATAAATTCTAGTACATAATTCTTTTTTTTGTTAAATCCTACGATCGATTTAGTGTAAAATCTGTGCCTCTTTACAATTGAGAGGGTCAATTCTGGAAACTTGTATAAGGTTAAATGGGAAAGAAGCGTAAAAATGAAACAAAAATTATTTTTATGAAACAACATGAGAAAATGATTTATTCAACTTTCCAAAAAATCTTTTTAGATTCAGCTGATATCGAAAATTAAAACTGCAAAGCTATTCAATACCTTGATATCTACTAATTAGAAAAAAAAACACATATGAAATATTTAAAATAACTCAAATATTAAAAAAATAATATTTTCTTTTGGATAGTTTAATACACGAAGTGCAAAATGAGTTGATTTTTAGTGTCCCGACACTCTAATCGATTGAGAAAAATATTTGGAAGCTTATTTTTCCAATGTGCAGTCAAATTTTTACAACATAAATACCTTGTCAATTGGTGATAAAAAAAGGCGTAAAAAAGCTATACATAAATTTATCCAAGAGCGATGTTTAGAATATCAAAAAAATAGCGATGAATGCATAAATTTTCTTAAAAGAGTGTAATTTTCATAGATCCAACAAGTTCTGTGCGAAACCTGACATTACATTGTGAAAAATCCCACAAATTGCTTCATGTCTAATACACGAATAATAGAACATAAAGCATCAGTGTATTTGTGAGTGTGTGCGGCTTACCTTTCAGATTTGAATCTTTGTTTTATAATTTTTTTGAAGTCATTGGGAATCAAACTGTGAGATTTTATAATTAAAATGAGTTCTCACTACCTAGCGAATAATGTATTGGTCAAGGTAAGCGTTGTTCTTTCTGCCAAAACTCTGACTTCAAGCATAAAAGCTTATTATTTGCGACCACTGGTATTATATAATTGTTGCAATAACATGGATTGGCTGGACTGTAGTCCAAGCATGAAGAATAAATCGTATATAGTGGTTCTATAAATGGAAAATGTCTCCAGATGACTTATACTTCCAGACATCCTTATAGGAGAGATTTTCAAAACAAACATCGACATATTTTAAACTTCAGCTGTTCAAAACTGGTCAAAAATATTCTAAATCGATTGCAGAATTCAATTGAAACAAGAAATATGCCGAAGGACGATTTATATTAATAAATATTTTGTCTTTATAATAGCTGTACGACTTTCGCTTGGTGCTAAAATTCTTAGTATTTTAGATATTTTAATTTTATAACAATGTAAACGGGTTGATTATTTTATTATATCGTGTTTCTAAATTGTCGACTAAATGCACTATAAAGCTGCGTAAATACTTTCTCCGTATCCCTTTTCGTATCGGAGATATAAGTCAATTAAAAAAATGTCATTAGGTGTACGACTTTCGCTTGGAGCCACTGTATGTATGCTTCGTCCGATCTCATATTTAGCTGCGATGTCGTCATAAAAGATTTCCGAAATGTTTAATTTAGACGGTGTACTCCATTTGTTTCTTTGCCAACCAAACTCATCTCATAGCGGAAATCTTTGTCTTTCAATTCATAATGGACCTGATAGATGCTATAGTTAGAAAAAGATTAATTTTAAGCATTTGTTATAATGCAAACAATTTCCACTCACATTCTGCCAGAATTCGGTACCAAATCGGTGGTGGACATTTCAGTATAATTAAATTTCTCAATTTCTGTCTTATACGGCGTTTATATTATAGTTTTTTGCAGGGTTAACCTTCTTTATGAGGATTTGTTTGAAGTATATACAATGGAAATGACATTTGAAACCCAGACCCACTGGGTTAACCTTGTTATATATAAACGGCCTATTAGCTTGTTGTTTTGCTACTGGCACATGCTAAGGAAGAGGTATCAGAACAGCAGTCTCGTCTCAGATGTTGCTGTGGTTGGCATCACAAAAGCAATCCTATGTGGTTGTTGTTTTTAGCTACACAAAACGTCAATCAATGGATTAAACAGACCATAACCCACGTTCAGAAAATCTAAACTTACTATAATGCACGTTGACACTCTCCTTTCGTTACCACTTTTTATCCTTACACCTGTAGGGATGAAAATAGTGAACCAAGTTTGCATCTAGGAACTTCAGCCAACAATTTTTGGGATAATGTCCAAACACACTGATTTTTTTAAACATATGGAGCCAAAGAGATAGAGCTGTTCGCTTATCCTGACAATAACATCGGCTACATTTCCTATTATTGCAGGTATGCAGTTTTCTCTTAATGATACCGCCATACTGTCTTTTCTAGCGGTGTTAATGTTAGTACATTTTATCCTGTGCCATGGAATTGGCGTTTCCTATGCATATAATATCTTAGGATTAGGTTGATTTAAAAACTTTTCAATGTCCCATCTGAAATAAACTATGAATTATTTTATTCTGGATATTTAGATGCATTAATACTTACTACTGTCAACATTTTTACGGAACATACCACGCAGAAACGTTATTGATTTTAATTTAATTAGTTTTTATTCATGGTTTAATAAGAAAGGTTAGCCAAAGCTTTATGTCAATTTAAATTTTTTCATTCGAGTATGCCTAAAACTTCAAAAAAATATAAACAAACTGTGTATGTGTGTGTGGTGTTTGAATAATATGCCAAACAATTTTAAAAACAATCGAATTCAATGATTTTTAAAATTGTTTTTAGACCATTCGTATGGAAGAAATTGGTGAGATTTGCATTGAAACAATCAGTTTACCATATTCACAACTCGATTATGTGGAGAAAACTTAACTCTTCATTCATTTTTCGCGTTTTTTATAAAATGCTCAAAAAATGCATTGTAAACAAACCCACTTGTTGCTTTTATTTTGAAGTTTTAGGAATTCAAGAAAAACAAGGGTTCTATAGATTTTTTTCATTTAAATCTACCTCTTTACTTATACCATGTTTTTATTCATTTTTTTAATTTACAATTATGAAACTTCAAAACATATGTATGTATTTATATTTCATATTTTGTTTACATTTTTGAAAAATTACATTGACACTAGTATTACGTACAACAACAAATTTCTATGTGGTTGTTGTATCGATTGTTGTACAACAACACTTGCTTTTACCTGTAATAATTGTACCATGGATTCCGCGCGAAATCACGAAACGCCTTCGAAATCACGAAATGACGCCGAATGTAAACAAGCATTGGAATTGACATGTGAAACCCGGTGTGTTTAATAAATTCCGTTATATGTAAACGTGCTATTATAATTTTACCATCAAGAGTTATGTTCTCCAAAGACATAGAACTGTAAAGATTGGACATAGTGCATAATGCAGTTCAAGTTTACTATTAAACCATAGATGGAGTTTGTGTATAACAGACAACTAACAGAACACGACGGCAACAAAAACAAGTATAACATAATTTTATGTCACCATTGCACAAAGCAAAGACGTAAAATATAACAAGATGGGACATTTACATTGCTACTATACATCGGCAGATGGTGCTGGAGGTCTAACATAATGTTATGTTCCAATATGGGGACATACAATTATATTATACTTGTTTTGTTGCCGTCGTGTTCTGTTAGTTGTATGTTATGCCAAGTTTACACTTGCGCTCCAAAATCCAATGGATTTCACGAAATCCTGAAATACACCCCGCTGTTTACACTTATTTTTTTGTTGATTTCAAACATATCACAATGATCAAGGTAGACGCATATGCGCAGTTGATCGAACATGAATTTTCAAATCAAGTTTTTGCAAATTGAATTAATCATCAAAAATATACGACAATGTGGAATTTTACAACTTTCTTTGGAAAATTATAGTAAAATTATGTATATATCGTATTATTTGTGTATAGTACTAACAAATGAAAAAATAAAAAAATGATTTTAAAGTTGAGACAACGTTATAATAAATTTTGATAGATAAAAGTTGTGCTCAGATCCTGCACAATATTAGTACTTGCAGTGGTTTTCCCGTTTAGTGATAAAAGTGCGTTCCCGTGATCCGAAATCTAGTAATACTTGCAGTTCTCTTCAAACAAAAATCGCGCCGAATAACACCCTCTTCTCCTGTTTTCTGTCATACACTTTTGGCCTAGTAGAAACTAGCAGCAAGCATGTTCATTGGTATCTAATATGATAGCTGATACGTTGATTTTGACATTTATGCTGGAGTTTTTGCAATTTCCGTATTTTTTAAGAAATTTGTATGGGGAAGCAATTTTTGACAACTCGCTCTTTTTTCTAACATTACCATTAAAAAAGTACGGGAGCACAATGAAAAATAGCATTGTAACAAAGTAATTTAATATTTTTTCACATTGTTTACAAATTTTGACACTAAAATTTTTTGTTGCAGCAATTGCCATCTACCTTGTTTATTGTGATACGTGAAAAGTGTTGCAACTTTTGGTACTTTTTTAGGCAAAAGCAGGGTTGTATATCATGTGTACTGTGATTTCGATGTTGATTTCGCTGAAATCACGAAATGAAATGATTTCATTTTTGTATGCGAAATCATGAAAAATTTTGCTTGATTCCGCGCGAAATCACGAAACGCCTTCGAAATCACGAAACGACGCCAAATGTAAACTAAGCATTATACACTAACACCATCTATGGTATAATAGTAAAATTGAACTGCATTATGCACTAGTCCGTGTTTAGACACACGGGAAAGTAAATTCAGTTTTTAGGCAATAGGGGGTAGGAAAGAGTATTGAGGAGCTCTTTCCTCTCCGCTCTCTCCCAAAAACTCAATTTACTTTCCCGAGAAATTTGTGTGTCTAAACACAGACCTATGTCCAATCTTTAAGGGGAGTACACACTAGCAGTCAAAACTGACAGTCAACGTACTTTTAGGTCAATTTTCCGGCAAATAACAACTTTTATTTAGCTAAAAACGTTTGAAATACAATATTTAGGGTATTATTTAGAGATTACAAAAGAAATTTTGTCAGTTAGGCTTTGATATTCACGAAATAGACATCGATGACTGTCAGTTTTGCTTGTCAATGTGTACTATACTTTACAGTTCTATGTCTTTGCTTTGTCCCGGTCCACACTAGCGTGAATTTCATTAAAAAATTTCATGAAATTAGGTGTTCTTAAATCGAATTCCCCACTACAGCAATTTTATGATTTTACTCTACCATGGAGGTCGATCTAGAGACGCATAGTTTCATGAAATTTTTTCAATGAAATCACTCTAGTGTGGACCGACACTTTGTGCAAAGACATAAAATATAACAAGATGGGACATTTACATTGCTACTATACATCGGCAGATGGTGATGGAGGTCTAACTTAATGTTATGTTCCAATATGGTGACATAAAATTATGTTATACTTGTTTTTGTTGCCGTCGTGTTCTGTTAGTTGTCTGTTATACACAAACACCTTCTATGGTTTAATAGTAAAATTGAACTGCATTATGCACTATATCCAATCTTTACAGTTCTATGTCTTTGCCATGGCAGAACTACCAGGTAGTGGTATCACAACAGCTGATCGAATATGAAAAGTCAAATCCCTTTATAAAAAAATTATTTTTGTTGTAATTTCTCCAACAACATAAAGAAAGCTTTGACATAACATATTCAAAATTTTACGATGCCACTACCTGGGTAATTGTGCCATGGTCTTTGCTTTGTGTTCTCACTCACACTGAACTGATAACTCAAACCGTTGGATGGATGGAGCAGTAACGTGAATTCAACGTAATTTTTTTGTAATATGAACTAAAAGTGTTAAAACTATTAAAAATATTAAAGAAAATCCTATATTTGACTGTTATTTTTTTTTATAATAAGATAGTAATATTATATTACAAAGCCATTTTTTGAGAAAATTTGAAGTCAAAGTGATTACTTTAATTCAGTGAGCATGATCTTTTCAAGAAATAGCTCCATGGTACAATAATTCATAGGTAGGCCAGGTATGAGAATCGCCAAAAAAAATCCAACCATGGTACAATAATTCATAGGTAGGCCAGGTATGAGAATCGCCAAAAAAAATACAACCCTGTCGCTATGGCTTAAAACGTCAAAATTGTTTTGATGAATGATAACGGATGAGTATACAAAGAAGAAGAAGAACGAAATGTTGAAATGAAAACAAAACAGAGTTGAATTTTTTGATCAATAATAAATATCAACTCTGCATGTCAACACGGTTTTGACAGATTAAGCCATAACAAAAAAAAAATTGTAATCAGCTGTTAGCTGTGGCCTACCTAAGAATTATTGTACCATGAATACAACCCTGTCGCTATGGCTTAAAACGTCAAAATTGTTTTGATGAATGATAACGGATGAGTATACAAAGAAGAAGAAGAACGAAATGTTGAAATGAAAACAAAACAGAGTTGAATTTTTTGATCAATAATAAATATCAACTCTGCATGTCAACACGGTTTTGACAGATTAAGCCATAACAAAAAAAAATTGTAATCAGCTGTTAGCTGTGGCCTACCTAAGAATTATTGTACCATGAATAGCTCCATGAAAATGGTAAGTTTCAATTCTCATTTTCATTTAGTCCCGGTCCGCACTAGCGTGAATTTCATTGAAAAATTTCATGAAATTAGGTGTTCTTAAATCGAATTCCCCACTACAGTAATTTTATGATTTTACTCTACTATGGACGTCGATCTAGAGACGCAAAATTTCATATCAAAATTTCAATGAAATTACTGTAGTGTGGTCTGCGACTTAACCCTTTGAACCCAGAATTTTTGTCCGTAGAGATAAAAATATTTTTCATATTTATTATGATTAGTAGTCGCTAAAATAAGTCCAAGTCCTCTGTGAAAAAATCTTATCAATTCCTCGCGGAATTCAAGGTCAACAAACATAATTTTAATACCCAGCTACCTCATATTTTAACATTATTATTTCTGAAACGATTAACCCTGCGTTTACACATGACAGGACAGTTGAGTTCATGTATTGATTGTCAACAACCCAAAACTTGCCTGTGTGACGTAGGCGTCCAGACAACTGCAAGAACAGATGTAAAATTATGAATCAAAATCATCGATTTTTTTCGTTTTCCGTTCACATGTTTTGTTTTTGTACATATTCTTTTGTTTTCATCACATTTGAATTATCATCTCACTTCTTTTTCACGAAAATGTCAAAAATTTGTTAACCCGGCTGTATGTTAAAAAATGAAGGACAGCTGGAAGACAACCGACAAATGTATGTATGTGTTAGTAAATCAGAGTTGTATTTGAAGACAAACTGTCTGGTGTAAACGCCTAGTAAGATCATATGAGTATAAACTTTAGCTCTGTTCCTTTACTCAAAAAGCGTTCCTTTACTTCAGACACCATACAATTCATATGGAAGTAGATTACAACTTTTGCTACTTTTGTCGGTTTTATCACTCTCAAAAGTAAAGGAACAGACCATTTATATGTATTTATACTACAAAGTCTTTACTTTTGTAGACGCAGAGTAACTTATTATCACATAAAGTACTTTAAAACACAAATTAGCAATGGAAAGCCGGGCTTTGCTGGAAATTGAAACCTTTCTGCTTTGAACAGGTGCCAATTTTGAAAATCTGTTTACCCGCCAGTATTTACGATTTTCTTCTACATATATACAGATGCTATTCGAGTACTCCCTTTGACTATATAACGATATCCACATTGGTATTTGGGGAATTTTGACATACTTTGAAATTCCATATTTCCGAATTAGGATCAAGAGAATTTCCTACGGTAAAATTAAAATTTTTTCAATAGCCGGGGTACTAAATTAAAACCACATGGCAGAAGACTAGCTTAAAAAGAATTTACTTAACTATCTCTTTGCATTTTGGAGTGACTGGAATACGGGAAATAGTAGTTGTCTAATCTAATATAAATCTTGCCCTCAGTAGCGGTACCATCAAGACCCTTTTGACACCCTTCAGGGTGGCTATCCATGTTGAGATCTTTAGTAAGACTGCTTTCCCACCGCGCACAGGAATTTGTGTGTGGTTGTCAATGGATTCGCTCAATCTGAACCTGGGAACACGAATTCTGTGCAGGGATTTCGTTATATGCAGATTCCTATTCAGGAAAGTGAGGCTAACACGAACTAAATTGGCATCTGCTTGCCGAAAGATGGTTAAGTGTAAAGAAGTGGCCTCAAACTGGATTAGAACGCTAAACTTTAGCGAAGGATGTGCCTAAAGGATTGGACCGACCTAATAATGGTAGTTATTCCTTTCCGTTGTCATGCCAACCGTAAGACTTTTTAGAACTTCTGGATTATTGTCAGGAAACAGCCCTTAAACTGCATTTAGGAGAAAATGTTGAACTTTTTAGAGGGAGGCACAGGAATGGTTTTTTCTATTCTATTTTTTCTAGTTTTAAAAATTAAGTTTAAGAATTCTGTAAAAATTTAACAAAGATCTTCAAACAGCCCTTAAAGTGCACTTAAGCGAAAATTCCGATATAAAAGGTATATATCGGTGTTTTAGCCAAATCACCAAAGCCAAATTGGTTAACACCTTCGAGAGTTGTCGTACGTATAATTTAAGCAAACAATTTTAAGTTATTGTGGGGGAGGTACCCGGAGTTGTGGACCGATATGGCCTATCTTCAAACTTAAACTAAGTTTGGGCAAACTATTAAGAGAGCCAAATGTTGAACCAAATCGACTGATCCGTTCGAGAGTTATTGTTAATCTAAGTTTAGACAAACTATTACGAAGTGAAAAGTTTGGTTGATACATCTGAAAGTTATCATGCGCACCAGCCAGACAGACGGACGGGGTTATATAGACCCCAAATAGTCTGAAATGGATGTCGTCCAAACATAGGTTGATTTCCGTGTCGTCAATTGCTTTACAAACGAATGAAAATTTGCGAAGTCATGTTTTTTAACGCCGTTGTAGTTAACAACTGCGATGCTACGTGTTTCAACACGTCAAAAATGAGCATTTTCAACGCATTTTTATTTCTGATACATTTAGTTGCATTTTCGAGGAACAATGTATGAGTGTACAAATGAAATATTTTGCCGAAGTTTAAACAACACAAAGCAAATGACGATACGGAAGTCAGCCATACTTGGGGTCCAAAACCATTATTTCGATGAGGCAAGTGTTTAGTTCCATCAAAGTGTTTATACCCTCGTTAGCCTTAAATCTGACGGTATAAACAACTTTCGAAATGGAAGGCATTACAATGGAGGAAAACCCCCCTCGATTTGTACATGTGTATGTATTGAGAAATGATTCTAGACAGGACACTAGGTTGCTTGGTAAGAAAAAGAATTCAAAAAAAGAAAAAATACTTCATATCTGGAAAATTGCAATAATGTTTGTAAAAATAGAAGTTATCAAACTCAGCATTGGTTTTCTAGCCATTCACATCCGATATGCCTGATGGGCTAAATTAAACCACCAGCGAATTGGTTGGGTGTGTGGGACTTCGCTAGAATTCACTTAAATCTACTTAGGCCATGTTCCAATTCACGCCAATTCAATTAACAACTTCCGTTGATACAATGGTCGCCGAATTAACAATAATTTTCGACTTTTTCCGCATCACATTCGATTGTCGTGAAAATGGTCAGTCTAACAACATAACCAGCGAATAATAGTTGTCTAATAATAAAATTTGTAGGACATGGATTGCCTATGGAACATTTAACCTCTCCATTCCCATCATTAAAAACACATCTCATATGGGATTCCTTATAGTATCTATACCTACTTCTTTATTATTATTCATCGAATATAGCAAATAATGTCACTTGGGAGTCATTTCATTTCCTTAGTTTACATCATAAATTTATTATTCTTCTCGGAAAGATGTTTCGACGAGCGTTTTGCATCCAAAAATAAGGCGTGAACATCATCAATATCTTCTTTGGAGATTTGGGTACGACCATTTACCTTGGACATTTGATGTGCCGGCGTTAAAAGTTGTACAGCATAACGTAATGTGGAGCTGCTACCAATTTCACTGAGCCGTGTAAAGGCTGCCTCTTCCAACTGTAGACCTTCTGTTTGGGCTCGTAATTTAATGATTTGTTCCATTTCACTGGAACTATAGGGTAACGTGCGTATGATTAGCAAACGATCTAGCAAATCCAAAGGTATTCCATGGGGTGAGACAATGTCTGTGGTGCCACTGGAAACACACAAAAATGGATATTAAAAAGAGTAACTAAAATATATTTGTTTTAATGCTTACCGTATAACACAACGACCACGATTGGTGGCGAAGATAACAATTGGTGCAATCGGTGATTCCAAAGACTTGTGCAAATAGGTAAATGTTTCCAAATCCAACATATGAATTTCATCAATGAACAGTACACCGGGTACCAATTCAGCAATTCCTTGGTCAATATATTTATTGACGACTTTATTGATTTCCATACGCAACTTATCGGTAATTTCAGTTTTCTTTGGTTTCATCAATTGACCCATCATCGAGAGTACATCCTGTCCACCCTGTGGTCGGGCATTGGCCACATCCAAATCGTGCAGAGTAACATCTTGTATAACTTCCTTTTTCTTGTGTACATCACCCTTGGGCAAGGGTACATATTCTTCGGTTTCCAAATCAAATTCTGTGGCAAAGGTATCACTGCGTCCCTGCCGCTTTACGGCTCCACTATTGGCCTCAATGTAAATTACATCACCCACTTCAACCTTTTCTTTTTGCAAAGCTTCAAAGATACTGGGATCCAATTTCAGCTGTTTCGTGCCTTTGGCTGTTTTGAGACCAATAACAACATTACTAATGGTTTTGCCATAACCTCCCATTGGGTTTTCTGTTTCGACTGGTGTCAATTCTGTGACTTCACCCTCATACACTTCCTTGGTTTCACGTATTCTCAAACCAATTGAACGTCGAAAGTTTTCCATCAACACTTCGGTCTTTTTTATTTCACTGCTGAAGACTTCCGAACCAACCATGGGACAAAATGGAACCTTATTACCCAACTCCTGGGCAATGGCCAATGCAATTGCTGTTTTACCAGTGCCGGGAGGTCCTGCTAGGAGTAGGGCCCGTCCTGCCATTTTCTTGGATTTAATTAAGTCGACAACTATGCCAGCAGCTTCTCGAGCTGCCTTTTGTCCCACCAAACCAGCGGCCATGGGCAAGGGAACACCTTCAGCATTTAAGCCCAAACCTTTGATATGGCTGTGGGCCGAAATGCGCTGAGTGCGTACGGTGCTTTTGACTTCTTCGATTTTCATAATTTATCAACGGGAGCAGCGGAAGGCAACACAAAATCTTCAAGGAAATGGGATTATTATTATTTCTAATAGCCTTTTCTAGAATTTCTTTGTCTGGCAAAACGTTTGTTTGTTGTTTATTTCTACGGCAACTGAGTCAAATCACACTTTTCAACAAATCGAAAGCATTGTTGTTTAGCCGGCACAATGTTGCCAACATTGTGGTTTAAAAAACGCGGATTGATGAAATGTCGTTTTGTATTTTTAAGGAATTTTTGCAAGGCTATGGGAAAACATGTGAATATACACCAATAATTTTTAAGGATTTAAACAAATATACGAATATAAAATAGAGGAATACTTGATGTAGTTCAAGTTATTAAATTAAATAAATGTTAATGCCATTACACAACCCAAAGAGTAGGCATTACTAGTAACTGAGAGCATGCAAAAACAAAGGGCCGTTGTTACACAGTATGATTAGCAATGTTATGACAACTAATTACTTACGCAGCGTAAAGACGGCGTATGGTTCTTGCAATTTACAAACATAAAAAATATCCGTTATAGCCCGTTTCCACGGTACGTCGTTCGTTCTCTATTCGTTGTTCGACCCTCAAATACGAATAAAGCTGAAAACAGATACAACGTTTGATTAAAGTTTTGTGTCGTTTTGGCCGCTTTTACACTGTTGGGCATGATGCCGAAAATTCAAATTCATTTGAAATATATGCCGACAAACAGATAAACGCTGGACTTTGGTATCGTCGTCGCCCTGTTGTTGTTGTTTTTTTCTCGACGCCCAACGCAAAACTTTAATCAAACGTTGTATCTGTTTTTAGCTTAAATTACTTGATTCCCCATACAAAATTCTGAGAACGAACGACGATTTTTCTACGTTGTTCAAGTAGAAATACTCTCCGAACAACGATAAAATATGTCCCATCTCTAACAAATGAGAGCATTTATCGAAATAAATTAATTATGACATGTCTAAATTCAAAATTGAAAAATTTGTTAAAAACACAAAAATTTTAAGAAAAAAGGAAAAAGATGAATAAAAATTAATGAAGTAAACACTTTATATAGATGCAGAAGGAAGATGGTTGTGTTTCCTTCTTAATTCCACACACATTTCTTGTCTATTAGTTCAAAATCGCGTAAACAATCAGAAACAAAAAGGAAACAAATAATAAAGCTGAAAACAGATACAACGTTTGATTAAAGTTTTGCGTTGGGCGTCGAGAAAAAAACAACAACAACAGGGCGACGACGATACCAAAGTCCAGCGTTTATCTGTTTGTCGGCATATATTTCAAATGAATTTGAATTTTTCGGCATCATGCCCAACAGTGTAAAAACGGCCAAAACGACACAAAACTTTACCCTAAGTCCCAATTTACATTAGGCGAGTTTACTTGCGGCAATTGTCAGTTTGTAGGTGAGAGAGGGTGCTGAGAGGCAAAGGGTTACCATATGCCTCACCTCTCTCTCCTACAAAATGACAATTGCCGCAAGTAAACTCGCCCAATGTAAATTGGGACAAACGTTGTATCTGTTTACAGCTTAACTGAAAGTCTGTATACACATGGTATAAGTAAAGAGGTAGATTTAAATGAAGAAATCTATAGAACCCTTGTTTTTCTTGAATTCCTAAAACTTCAAAATAAAAGCAACAAGTGGGTTTGTTTACAATGCATTTTTTGAGCATTTTATAAAAAACGTGAAAAATGAATGAAGAGTTAAGTTTTCTCCACATAATCGAGTTGTGAATATGATAAACTGATTGTTTCAATGCAAATCTCACCAATTTCGTCCATACAAATGGTCTAAAAACAATTTTAAAAATCATTGAATTCGATTGTTTTTAAAATTGTTAGGCATCCCAGCAAAATAAATTGGAAGTAGTGCAATGTAGACTAGTTCTTTCACGGCATGTTTTTATGCAGTTCAACCGGAGTCGTGAAAAAGGCACTCCATTCCTCACATTTTAACCGCATTTGGATGCAATCCAAAGAATCACATCCATTTGTCACATTTTAACAACATCCGAAGGCAGTTCAACGGAGTCGTGAAAAAGGCACTCCAATTCCTCACAATTTAACAGCATCCGGATGCAGTGCAAACGGAGTCGTGAAAAAGGCACTCCGTTCACTACATTTTATTAGCAGTTGTTAGAGATCCCTACATGTACATAAATCAGTTTGTACATCTCTACAGCAGCGGAATACATTTGTTAATACAAACTAAATAATATTTAATTTGTGAAAAATGCTCCGGTAACTCACGAGAAGAAAATTTCCCAATGGAGTGCTGTTGGAGTACATGTCGAAATCTTAACTGGTGATGGGAAGACAATATCAAACCCATTTAGCGGATGAAGCAAAAGCACTTAAGCTTGGATTAAATGAAAAGCGGGTGAAACACACATGTTTGCAATTAAATTCAATAGAGAATTTTCATAATTTGTGTTAATTTAATAAAGTTATTAATATTTTTGTTTTACACAAATAATAAATGCATTTTATTTTGTTATTCAAAACACGTGCTCCGGACTGCCTCCTATTCTACTCCAAAGGGTCAGTTAAAATGCAGTGCCAAAGGTTCAGTTAAAATGCAATGCCAAAGGGTCAGTTAAAATGCGATGCAATGGAGTGCCTCTTTCCGGGGTCACTCCCTTGTAAAAATCCTGAGTGAAAATGCATAATTTGATGCACTTCCAAATCACTTGTACATATCATTTAACTGCCTCTTTGGAGGCAAACTTTTCGCTGGGATATTATTCAAACACCACACACACATACACAGTTTGTTTATATTGTTTTGAAGTTTTAGGCATACTCGAATGAAAAAATTTAAATTGACATAAAGCTTTGGCTAACCTTTCTTACTAAACCATGTGTATACACAAACATTGTTTTGACATGTCTCTCTTATTTTAATTTTGAAAATAGAAAAATATATTGAACATACAAAATTATTCGGAATTGATGGAAAAAATGAATGAATGAAAATGAAATGAAATATAGAAGATACATTTGAAGGAAAGTTTATTGTTTTCCCCATTCGTTTAATGTATATTTTATCTGTTTTCGGTTCAAATTTTCGTGAAAACAAGGAAACAAAAATGAAGGAAATTTTGTTTATGTTTCTGTTAATTATGAATGGTGTCGTGGAAACGGGTTAATTCGTGTACGTCGTTCGACAGGCGAACAACGTAATTGAAACTCTCGTGTGAACATGACATTAGAGTTGTGTTGTTAAAATTCAATTGATTGAAAATGCAACGCGAAGTTACGCATAACAACTTCACCAAAGTCCAAGTACAAAAAACTGCAATTCCATGACAGCGGGTTCTTTTGTACCGGATTAACCCGAAACCGTTGTGTTTCGGCCAGCGGATGCCAATTCAGCATGAAACCTATTCTTCTACGTATGTATGTTTCATGCTGCTACAACAACAAAACTGCCGACATTTCGCAGTAGTGTGAGCTTTGTGAAATACTAAAGCGGAAGATGTAGCAACCCAGCAAAATTAAATAGAAATAAATGTGAAATCATGATTTCACAGATTCTTTTCCGCGACTTCGAATGGAGTCGTGAAAGATCCGATATTTTTCATCGAATTTTCATGAGTGCAATTGAAGTCATGAATGATCCGATATTTTTCATTGAATTGTTATGAGTGCAATGGATCCCAGCAAAATTTATTTAAAGTTGTTCTATGTGAAATAGTGATTGCATAGTTTTTTTTTGAAGCAGTTCGTGCGGAGTCGTGAAAAATGCACTCCATTTATTACATTTTAGAAGCAATAGCGTAGAGATCCTTACAAAAAAATCCAGTTTTTCGATCCCTAAAAACAACGACTTTATTTTTATTTCCTCAAATGGTAAAAAAGTGTCTACATTGCTAACACTGTTATAAATTAAAAAATACAAACAGTTAAGTTAATTAAAAGTTGCGAATCTTTTTGCGGTAATAAACGAGAGTAGAATGATTGGAGTGGATTTGGAGTCCTTGCCGAAAGCTGAGATAGTGATGATGAGAAGACAAAATAAAAATAAATTTTGGGTGAGCGGAACATGATGATGGAGAGCAGAGGAAGTAAACACAATAGCAATGGAATTTAATGGATACTTTTTATAATTTGTGTTAAAATAATAAAGTTATTAATACAATTTTTTACACAAATAATAAATGCATTTTATTTATTCTGGGACATTATTAATGGCTTGCATTTCTATTGCATGCTTAAACTGATTATAAGCACTTTCCTATGAATGTATCTACCCAGCGAAAAGTTTGCCTCCAAAGAGGCAGTTAAATGATATGTACAAGTGATTTGGAAGTGCATCAAATTATGCATTTTCACTCATGATTTTTACAAGGGAGTGACCCCGGAAAGAGGCACTCCATTGCACCGCATTTTAACTGACCCTTTGGCATTGCATTTTAACTGAACCTTTGGCACTGCATTTTAACTGACCCTTTGGCATTGCATTTTAACTGTCCCTTTGGGGTAGAATAGGAGGCAGTCCAGAGCACGTGTTTTGAATAACAAAATAAAATGCATTTATTATTTGTGTAAAACAAAAATATTAATAACTTTATTAAATTAACACAAGTTATGAAAATTCTCTATTGAATTCAATCGCAAACATGTGTGTTTCCTCCGCTCTTCATTTAATCCAAGCTTAAGTGCTTTTGTTTCATCTGCTTAATGGGTTTGATATTGTCTTCCCATCACCAGTTAAGATTTCGACATGTACTCCAACAGCACTCCATTGGGAAATTTTCTTCTCGTGAGTTACCGGAAAAACGTTCACAAATTAAATATTATTTAGTTTGTTTTAACAAATGGTTGGAAATGTTAACACGATTATCTCTTTTTGGAAATGTATTCCGCTGCGTGTAGAGATGTACAAACTGATTTATGTACATGTAGGGATCTCTAACGACTGCTATTAAAATGTAGTGAACCGAGTGCCTTTTTCACGACTCCGTTTGCACTGGATCCGGATGCTGTTAAATTGTGAGGAATTGGAGTGCCTTTTTTACGACTCCGTTGAACTGCCTCCAGATGTTGTTAAAATGTGACAAATGGATGTGATTCTTTAGATTGCATCCAAATGCGGTTAAAATGTGAGGAACGGAGTGCCTTTTTCACGACTCCGTTTGAACTGCATAAAAACATGCCGTGAAAGAACTTGTCTACATTGCACAACTTCCAATTTATTTTGCTGGGTAAATTCAATCAAAAGCACTTAATCAAAAGACGTGCGGTGGAGTGCATCCTAGACGTTTGCTGTGGAAGCAAAATGGACTGTAACCTCGCTGCACCATGCTCTTGTAAAAATCATGATTTTAATGCCAAAATTGGAAAGGAGAATATCTTTGGCCCAACAGTCGGGAAATTCAGTCTCCACAGTGAAACATCTGACAATGGTATGAGGCTGATAGACTTTGCAGCTGCAAAAACATGGTAGTTAGCAGTACCAGATTTAATCATCTCGATATTCATAAGGGCCCCTGGCTGTCTCCAGATCAAAGAACAAGCAATCAAATTGATCATGTTGTGATAGATGGAAGACATTCATCCTGCGTGTTGGATGTACGATAGTTCCGAGGCGCAAATATTGATTCGGACCACTACCTTGTTGCAGCAAAGGTACGTACCCTTCTAAACGTTGCAAATAAAGCACGAACAGACACAAGGCGGAAGTTGGACATCGATAGGCTGCAAACACAACAGATAGCCACAGCATATTCCACTCAACTAGCCCAATTGCTTAACGCGAGCACTCCTTGTCCCGATAACATAACAGCACAATTGCAAAATATTGCCCACTCCATGCAAACAGCCGCAAAATCCATACTTGGATTCCAGAGACCTCCACAAAGGAATTCATGGTATGACCAGGAGTGTCGTGCTGCTACCGAAGTTAAAAATGCGGCATATAGAGCTACTTTACAATCAGTAGCAACGCGTAGCGCACGAGAGAGATATCGGGAGAAAAGGAGAGAAGAGAAACGTCTTTTCCGCAAGAAAAAGAGAGAAATGGAAAAGCGGGAGTGTGAAAAAATCGAGATGTACAGGAGCCAGAATGAAGTCCGAAAATTCTACCAAAGAGTGAAACATCAAACAGATGGCTTTGGTACAGGCACATCCTCCTGTAGAGACCAGCAAGGTAATCTGGTAACAGATACAGATAGCGTGCTCAGGATATGGAAGGAACATTTCTGGTATCCAATAGTAGCGAAGACGATGATACCACAGAACCAATCCCAGAAGATGGTATAGAATGTATACTACCCGGCAAAGATGAGGTAAAAACAGCAATCAACCGGCTGAAGAATAATAAAGCAGCAGGAGCCGATGGCTTAGCAGCCGAGCTGTTTAAAACCGGAGGCGACGCACTGATAAGGTGTATGCATCAGCTAGTTAGCACCATCTGGCAGGAAGAACGCGTACCCGATTGGAACCTAAGCATCTTATGTCTCGTCCACAAGAAAGGAGATAAGACTATATGCTCCAACTATAGGGGCATAAGTCTTCTCCCTATTGCCTATAAAATAGTGTCAGGGATATTGTGCGAACGACTAAAGCCAATGGTCAACGAAATAATTGGACCATACCAATGTGGCTTTAGACCTGACAAGTCCACCATTGACCAGATATTTACCCTGCGGCAAATCCTAGAGAAGACCCAAGAGATGCAGTTCGACACATTTCACCTTTTTGTCGATTATAAAGCAGCATTCGACAGTCCCCTCCGATCAAAGGTATTCCATGCAATGTCTGAATTTGGTATCCCCGCAAAGCTCATGCGGTTTTGTAAGATGACTTTAACTGATGCTAGGTCCTCAGTTAAAATTGGAAAGAACCTCTCCGAAGAATTTTGTACCAAAAGAGGTTTCAGACAAGGAGACAGCCTTTCGTGTGACCTATTCAACATTTTGCTGGAAAAGGTAATACGGGATGCAAATGTCAAAAGAAATGGCACAATTTACACCAATAGCCACATGTTACTTTCTTATGCTGATGACACAGACATCATGGGACGATCAGTCAAGGAAGTAACTGATACCTTTAGGGTCGAAGCAGAATCTGCGAAAGTGGGTCTGGCGGTAAACGGCGAAAAGACCAAATTGATGTGTCGACACGCAAAGCGTCCATAGAGCTCGGACGAACTGTGGAAGTTGGTACCTACAATTTTGAGGTAGTTAAAGACTTCGTCTACCTCGGCACTGCCATAAACACAACAAACAACATCAATTGTGAAATAAGAAGAAGAAGAATTGTATTGGCCAACAGATGCTACTATGGTCTAAGTAAGCAATTTAAAAACAAAGCCACATCTCGTCAAACAAAAATACCAATATACAAAACGCTGATACTACCCGTGCTAATGTATGGCTCCGAAGCATGGGTACTTGCGCAAGCAGATAAGGCAGTGCTTGGTGTGTTTGAGAGGAAAATCCTTCGAAAGATCTACGGGCCGATTTGCGTTGACGGTGAATATCGACGTCGTATGAACCACGAGCTATATAAGCTATACAAAGACATAAATATAGTTAAACGTATCGAGATGCAACGATTGCGTTGGCTAGGCCATATCATGAGAATGTGCGACGATGAACCCGCTAAAAAGGCGTATGAGTACATGCCACATGGCGGCGCACGCAGAATCGGCAGGCCTAAGATTCGATGGAGCATACAAGTGGATGGAGAAATGGAAAGGCGCGGTATTCCAAAAAGTCAAGCGAAAAACAGAGAGCAATGGAGATCTTTTCTTTGTTCGGTCTATGGAACAAATGTTCTGTAATGGGCCAACTAAGTAAGTAAGTAAGTATACAAAAAATGTGAAGCACACATGGGAAATGCCCAATTTGGTTTAAAGAAGGAATGGGTACAAGAGAAGAAATTTAGGGATGTCCAGAAAGATGTATTCATGTGTTTTATTGACTACAAAAAGGATTGGATACCTTCAAACACGATAAATTAATGGAAATATTACATGATATAGGAATGCAATATAATGAACTTATGTGCATTAAAAATCTCTATTGGAATCAGCCAGCAAGAATTGAATTAAGTGGAGAATCAACAAAAGAAATTGGCATCTCAAGGGGTGTTAGACAGGGCTGCCCTTATTATTCAATGTATATTCAGAGAAAATATTCCAAGAAACGCTAGAAGGAGAAATTCATGGGAAAATAGTCAGTAGCATAAGGTATGCGCACGATGCCACGTGACTGGCTGGAAGCATATCCGGTATCCAAAAACTTGTAGAGAAACTTACGTGTAAGTGAGAAATATGGCCTTAAAATCAACATGAAGAAGACGAAATATATGTATGGTCATAAGCAGAAAACAATCCCCATGTAGATGTGACCTTAAAAGTACAAGGTACAGAAATAGAAAGAGTGCGATCTTTTAAATATCTAGGGATGCTAGTAAACGACCAATGGGTCGTATAGAGATGGCGCAAGATAATTTTTGTAAATACAATAATACTATGTTTACATTTACGAAATCCAGTCGACTTTATCTGTCAATTCCATTGGGTATACGTCAAATGAAAACTCATCTGAAATCGATTGGATTTCATTTGACGTTTGAGCAATGGAATTGACAGTTGAAATCGAGTGGATTTCGTAAATGTTAACATAGTATGAACTTATGAAAAGCCGTGAAATAAACGTAACAACGAAAGTACGTTTTATAAAATGCTATGTTTGGTCGGTGCTGCTATATGGATCAGAAGTTTGGACTCTCAAATCCTCTGATGAAAGAAAATTGGAACCCTTCGAAATGTGGATGGACTGCGAAAATTTCTAATGACGAAGTACTAAGAAGGATGAATGTAAGCCGGCAATTAATAACACAATAAAAAGGCGCAAAAATACAACATTTTACAAGCAATTTTAAAAAGGAAAATTGATGGAAGGCTTGCTACAGGAAGAAAAGAAACATCCTGGCTCAAAAACATCATGGACCGGACAGGTTATACCGATGAAACTTATCTGCTGAATGCTGCAAGACACAGAGAGCTGACAACCACTATACAATAACATAAATATAATGCTATAAATATTAATAAAAACAAAATGAATTGTACGATCACTTATGTCCGGATAACGGATGAGTAAATAAAGAAGAAGAGTGAATTCACCAATCAACGCTTCAGAGCACTGCCCAATCCTTCTAATGTTCGGGTAACAGAGAGGAATTTCCGAGACATTCATCTTTGTTGCAGCCCGTCAAATTCCTTCTGGTTTTACCTGAATGAGACTTAATTTCCCAACAGAATCGACTGAATTAGGCAAAAAGCTCTTCACGCTTCGCGAAATGACGTTTGTAGGTGGCCACTAGCTAAATTGTCGACAAAGGCTAAGGCGTTACTGAATCCTGGAAAAAAGCATTATAGGATTTCTGTCATGTTTAATGGCGTGGTTGTGACAGATACGAAGAGGTGTGCAGGTTATTTTAGCTGCCCAAAAATGTCTGGGAGAAGAGAATTGTTTTGCGTATGTAATCTCTTCCAGACGAGAAGAAACCTTTTTATAATGGGTGATGTTGTAGATGCTATTCGACGCAAAAAATTATCCAAAGTGCTTGGACCTGAGGGAATTTAAACGGGGATCTTAAGGAGCCGAGTATCCGAGCAAAGTCGCCCACTTGTCGTTAGACAAAGCCTAAAAAATCGTCAACTTGTTCCCGAATCATACAGGTCGATCTCACCTTTTTCGCCAGTAGTGCAGATTCTACAGTCGTTACTCCATCCCAGCATCAGAGTGTCTTATCCAGTTCATGATCTGCAGAACAGGGAGTTCCGGATTCAGCATAGTACTACAACCGCACTATACGCCATTTCTCACATATTAGTCGAGGTCTCAGCCAAAAAAGTCCGACATTGTTAGAAACGCTGTGTTTATTAAGTATGCTGATGATTGTACACTCAAGGCGCCAGGTCGCTTAGTTGGTAAGGTTCATGTCAGGCTAAATACATATCTCATTGATCTTATTGAGTTTTTTCAAGTGAGGAATATAAACAAATCCGCCACGAAGGCAGCAGCCTCACTGTTTACCACATGGCGGACTTTGTAATATTCCTCACGTGGAGCTGCAAAGATGAAGTTTCTAGTGAATGTACAGGTTGGTTTGTCTATAATTCCGGCCACGATTTACCATAAAGTTCTGTGGGTCACTTTTAATAGCTCACACAAGTCGTCTGCGCATGCCACAACCTTCTGCTAAAAGGTGAGAAGTAGTGAGAAGTTCCTCAAGTCCCTAAACGACAGCACTTGGTGAGCAGATAAAGAAATCATGGTATATACCTACAAAGTGGTAGAAAGAGATGCTCATGGTCTTTAGTGGACCACTTACATGAGGAGTATAAGATCTTGTTGGTGCGTCGGCTCATACTAATGTTGTTAGCTATACGCAAAACCATCCAAATCAACATGTTTAGGAGAAATCCTAATGATCTAGAGGGAGAGATAGAACCCTAAATGTAAAAGAGAACCCGTAGATCAACTGATTTGAATAGGAATTATACTAATGCAGTAGCGGAGGTTACAAGAGCGAACCGATCGCCGTCCTCGGAGATCACTTATCTATCATTCGTTACAGCAGATACAGTAATGCAGAACATCTGCTTGGCGTACGGACCATCTGGTGTCGCCGTTTGTGGGAGCATCGCAATGGTTGTTGAGTAAACCTAAATTACGGGAAGGACTTCGCTCCAAATGTGGAGTTTGTTTCTCAATCGGGTGACTGACATCCATAGAAAAACGAAATATTTAGATGAGCTACGCTTTAAACCACCACGTCCAAACATGTGCAAACGAATCTGGTATCTCACTTGAGCGCTTTTTACTCATCCCGTTTTGAAAGCGCCGTGGAGTTTGACCGTAAGGTAGGTAGTACCCACATAAAACACACCACATCAACAAGGTGTCCTGGTTGTGTAGGTGGTTATTAGAAACAAAAATTAGATACGATTTGGAACTTAAATTAAATTTATTTCTTATAGGTTTAAAAAATATAAGTAAATCAGAAGCTAAGGTTCAAAAGGCACAACATTAATATTTTACAAATCGGGTAAGATTGGTGGACAGGTACAGACCAAATGTTTGTCACCATAGGCGTCATCGATGCGTCCTACTGTGGGCCAGATCTTCGATTCGGGTTTGATGAAAATCTAAAAAAAGGAAAAGATAAAAATTAGTGAATTTTATACAAATTAATGAAGTCTGAAAGCTGAAAGCTTCGCAATAATCCTATTTGATCTGTGATCAAGGATCTAATGGAATAAAGAAAATATAAAATTCAACTTACTGCTGGGAATGCAGCCATTTCCCGACTATACGGTCTATTCCAATTATCGGAAATAACTTGCGATTGTGTGTGTGGTGCCATCTTCAGAGGATTGACCTGTTTATCCATTGTGCCATTTTCAATTTGCGCAATTTCTTCACGAATCGAAATTAAAGCATCACAGAAACGATCCAACTCTTCCTTATCTTCAGATTCTGTGGGTTCAATCATCAAAGTGCCCGCCACAGGCCAGGACATAGTTGGAGCATGGAAACCGTAATCCATAAGCCGCTTGGCAACATCCACAGCTTCAATATTGGCCGATTTCTTCAAATCACGAATATCCAAAATAAATTCATGGGCCACCAAACCGCTCTTGGGATCTTTGTACAAGGTCTTGTAATGCTGTTCCAAACGTTTAGACATGTAATTGGCATTTAGAATGGCAACTTGAGTGGCCCGCTTCAAGCCACGGCTACCCATGAGTTTAATGTATGACCAGGAGATGGGTAAAATGGCGGAGCTGCCAAATGGTGCAGCTGACACAACACCAAAACTAGTATCTTCATTATCTGAGGGACTAATGACAGGGTGTCCCGGCAGGAAGGGAGCCAAATGGGCCTTGACACCAATTGGACCCATACCAGGACCGCCACCACCATGAGGAATACAGAAGGTCTTGTGCAGATTCAAATGCGAAACATCACTGCCATAATCACCGGGACGACAAAGACCCACCTGGGCATTCATGTTGGCACCATCCAAATACACCTGGCCACCGTATTTATGAATGAGGCTGCAAATGTCAGCCACAGTTTGTTCAAACACACCCATCGTTGAGGGATAGGTGATCATCAGACATGACAAGTTGTTGGCATGTTCGGAAGCCTTATCCTTCAAATGGGCCATATCGATACTACCATCTGAAAGAATACGAATGGGTTCAACTTTCATACCAGCCATTTGAGCCGAGGCAGGATTGGTGCCATGGGCAGATATGGGAATGAGGCAGATATTGCGGTGACCCTCATTACGTTGCTCATGATAGGAACGAATGGCCCGCAAACCAGCATATTCTCCCTGGGCTCCAGAGTTGGGTTGGAAGGATATTCTATCGTAGCCGGTTATTTCACACAAATCCTGTTCCAACTCCTTGAACATTTGATGATAACCCTGAGCCTGTTCCACCGGAGCGAAGGGGTGAATATCGGTAAAGTGACGGAATGAACAGGGCATCATCTCTGTAGTGGCATTCAGCTTCATGGTACAAGAACCCAGCGGGATCATGGAGTGGACCAGTGAAATATCTTTATTTTCCAATTTCTTCATATAACGCACCATGCGCGATTCACTGTGGTAGGCATTGAAAATGGGATGGGTCAAATACGAAGAGGTGCGATAGAAAGGTGTCTTCTCAATTGAGGTACTCAAAATGTCATTGCTAGCCAAAACTTGCTCCAAAGTTTTGCCCTTAAATATCCACAACAAATCATCCAAATCTTTGGGACCCACAGTTTCATCCAGAGCCATACCCACACTGCCATCAGCAAAGTAACGGAAGTTTATTTGTTTCTGCTCAGCCCTTCCCTTCAGCTCTTCTAAGGTCATGTCCGTGCTCAAGGTAACATGTAGGGTGTCAAAGAAATGTTTGTTGTTAATCGTGTGACCAGCTCCCTTCAAACCCGCCTGTAAGGTCAATGTGAAATGATGTATACGATTGGCAATGGCCTTTAGGCCTTCGGGACCGTGGTAAATGGCATACATGGCTGACATATTGGCCAACAATGCCTGAGCTGTACAAATATTACTTGTGGCCTTGTCACGACGAATGTGTTGTTCACGTGTCTGCAATGCTAGGCGATAGGCATCATTACCATCCATATCACGGGTAACACCAATCATACGACCAGGCATCAGGCGAACCAAACTTTGTTTACAAGCAAAGAAACCAGCATGTGGACCACCATAACCCAGGGGTACGCCCAAACGTTGTGAGGTACCTACAGCAATATCAGCACCAAATTCAGCGGGTGGTCGTAACATTGTCAAGGCCAAGAGATCAGTGGCAACCACCACCAACGTCTGTAAAGAAATTGTATTTAGTATGGAAATAATAAGGATGGGGATTCCGAAATACTTACTCCATTCTTCTTGGCCGTCTCTGCAATACTCTCAAAATCTTTAACATCACCATAGGTGTCGGGATATTGCAATAGAATGCCGGAAATTTCACGACTTGCCAAGTCAGCATTTTCAATGGAGCCAACTTCAACTTCCAACTCCAAAGCTTCGGCTCTGGTCTTAACAACCGACAAGGTTTGGGGATGAATTTTATTCGACAAATATATCTTCTTGCGTTTGTTGTGGCTGGAAAAGAAGGAAAATTATTTTTTTTTTGGAAAATGAAAGACGGAAAATGGAGTATACATATTTTGGAAATATACTGTTATTTCGATCGTAACCTAACTATTAATTTAAATGCAATTTGAAGCAAGATGGTGGAAAAGCTCTCTTACATTACCATATTAGTTCTCGGTTACGATAATATACCATTAAGCAAGATTGAAATGTGACTAGCGTAATGACTTAACCCCAAATTGTGACGGTGGGCTTGGAGGTAAGTGATATATGTATGTACTTAAATATTATATTTGTAAATGTATTTGATTTTTCAGGTGTCCCAAAACATTCCGGGGTCAAAGAAGGTGAAAAGCCATATCAAGAGTTACTTCCAGAAATGTGCTTTTTTTGATATTTCGCATTTGTCCATTTACAATTTCATTGCCTCCCTGTCTCTAAGATGGACAAATCGAGGCGTTGGTTTCAGCAGAGAAGTTTGTTTTCACATAAATCCAAACCCGTTGTCCCGCTGTGATTATTCAGATCGATGGTTCAAAGGATGACTTAAAAATTAGAATCGTGCCTATGCCGTTGAGGCACACTGGATAACAAGCACTGTCCCTTATTGCCAATGACTAAAAAGACCATCAAGCCTGGACTCATTGTAAGTAATATCTGGCTGTTGGGTGATGAGTTTAGAAGTATGCTTCTTCCATAACTGATATTAGTAATATGTTCCTTTTTTAGGCATACTATACATAAGCATAGTGTGAACTAGTCAGATTCTTTTTTTGATCCACTAACCGGCCACATACCAATACCTTAGAGGGGTTATGGCCGCACAGAAATAAAAATAATTCCTGAATATAACCGTCGAAATTTTTTTTATCAGAAATGCAGAGAAGTTTGTGTTTATAGATCACTTCAAAACCAAATCCAAATCGACGGTCCCGGTGTGATTCTTGAGATAGACGATTCAAAGGTTGGCAAAAAAATGGAGAATCATGGATATGTCGTTGATGGGCAGTGGATAACGAGGTTCCAATAAGTGATTTATTGTTCATATTGACAATCGAAAGAGGGACCTTCACTTCCTCTCATTGAAGATACACCAAGCTTGGATCAACCGTAATAACTGATTGTTGAAAGGTAAGATAGGAGAATGTTTCTTTTGCAACTCATAATAACATTTTCCCTTTTAGGCGTACTATACCTTAGCGTCTACAATTATCATAGTGTAAACTAGTCTAAAAATTTTGTGGAGCCATTAACCGGGCAGCATACCAATACCATAGAGGTGTTATGACGTCACTTAAAGAGATCAATTCCTGAATATAACCGTCGAAATTGTGCTTTATTAGAGAAGTTTGTGTTTACAGTTCATTTTAAAACCAAATCGGCGGTCCCGGTGTGATTGTTGAGATAGACGATTAAAAGGTTTTAAAACATGGAGAATAGTGGCTATTCCATTGAGGGACAGTGGATAAGTAGAGGTGTGGAACGGGTTTCCAATAAGTGTTTTATGTTTCCTGTTGAAAATCGGAACAGGGAAACTTTACTGTCGCTCATTAAAAATGCATCAAACTTGGATCAATAATAATATCTGACTATGTTTCTTTCAAAACTGATATTAATAATATTTTTCTTTTTAGGCGTCCTACACCTTACCTATATACTCATATAGTGTAAACTAGTCGGAAAATTGTGTTGATCCACTAACCGGACACCATACCAATACCATAGAGGGGTTATGGCGACACCTAAATAGATCAATTCCTTTCAGAAATACACTTTATTTGTATTCGTCCATTTACCAAATCATCATCTCCCAGTTAATGTGGACAAAGCAAGGCGCTGGTTTCTGCAGCGAAGTTTGTGTCACTTAAAAAGATAAATTCCTCAATATAACCGTCGGAAAGTTGCTTTATTAGAGATACAGAGAAGTTTGTGTTTACAGTTCATTTTAAACCCAAATCGGCGGTCCCGGTGTGATTGTTGAGATAGACTCAACGGTTAGATAGATTCAAAGGTTTTGAAAATGGAGAGTCGGTGCTATTACACTGAGGGACAGTGGATGAGAGGTGTGAAACGAGTATCCAATAAGTGCTTAAGTGCCGGTGTGATTGCTGATATCGACGATTTAAAGATAGACAAACAAGTAGAACCGTGGCTATGCCGTTGAGTAACAGTGGATAACGTGTGGAACGAGGTTCCAATAAGTGTTTTTTGGTTCCTGTTGAAACTTGGAAGACGGAAACTTTACTGCCCCTCATTAAAAAATACATCATAATATCTGACTGTTGGAAGGTGAATGCTTCTTTTGCAACAGATAATAATATTTTCATTTTTAGCCGTTGTAAACTAGTCGGAAAATTTTGTTGATTCGTTAATCGAGCACCATAACAATACCATAAAGGTGCTATGACGTCAATTAAAGAGATCAATTCCTGAATATAACCGTGGAAATCTTGCTAGAGATGCAGAGAAGTTTGTGTTTATAGTTCATTTTAAGCCTAAATCCAAATCGTGGGACTCCATTTGGCAAAAAATGGAGAATAGTGGCTATGCCGTTTAGGAACAGGGGATAACAAGAGGTGTGGAATGAGGTTCCATTAAGTAAGTTATGGTACATGTTGAAAATCGGAAGAGGGAAACTTTATTGCCACTCACTAAAAGGTAAGTTTAGAAGTAAGTTTTTTTCATAACTGATATTAACATTTTTATTTTTTAGGCGTACTATACATTAGCGGCTACACAATGTAAATTAGTCAGAAAATTTTGAGAATCCACTAACCGGGCACCACATCAATAACATAGAGGGGTTTGATCGCCACCCAAAGAGATCCATTCCTGAATATAACCGTCGGAAGTTTTTTAACTGTCAGTTTCAGAGAATATATTTTTAAGATGGTGCGGAGCATGGTACAAATACACAGGTAGCCGCATCGGCAATTGTTGGCAACATAAGATGTCAAAATTTGACATCAATTCAATTCAGTTGACAGATTATGTTACCATCAGCTGGCATGATAATGCTACCTGTATTATTGTACCATGGCTAATGAACATGCTTCGTTTACACTTTGATACGGTCAAAAATTACCCCATGGATGAAATCCGTTTTAGGCAGTTTGGAGTTGATTTGGCGCTGTCCGTCCATCTAACTACCTGGAACGCACGAAAACTCTTGAATGGATAAGCAGGAATGGCAGGTTGTCATCATAAGGAATGACTGCCAAAATGAAATCCTGTTCCCATGTGGACTGTGTCGCTCCATTCTTACTGTTATCTTCTCTGCTAATGTTCAACACTTATGCGCTATAAAACAGTTTAAGGTTATTTCACGAATCGCTAGGAGAAGCCAATACTTCTTGAGATATGTAGTGTCTGTGTGGTTGGCTTCTAAAACGGTTTAAATAATCCACATTTGCTGTTGTCTTTGTAGCTATTACACATGTATGCGTTTTTGTTTTATTGATTCGGCTTTACTTTCAAGTCCCAAGTTCCGAAATGACTTGAATATGATTA
The DNA here is from genome assembly GCF_047663935.1 of Musca autumnalis. Taxonomy (NCBI): domain Eukaryota; kingdom Metazoa; phylum Arthropoda; class Insecta; order Diptera; family Muscidae; genus Musca; species Musca autumnalis. The sequence goes on along the minus strand of NW_027411644.1, from coordinate 281,610,044 downwards.
TCCCAGAATGAAATATAAGTAAGGTGATCTGGTTTGGCTGGGCAATTGAACAGGCGTAGGATGTCATTCGTCCTGCCCAACAAAAAACTTTAGTTTCTCAAGGAAGCTGTTATTCTTCTGCTGCCACGAATTGTGGGTGATCTCGGAAGGTATTTCTACGGTAGGCTCTTATAGCCTCCGCGACTGCATCAGTATGAATCTCTAAATGATGAATATTTTTCCTGATATGCCCGGGCGGGGCCAGTACCTATCCATTAGATGGTATTTTGGATAGTTTTGCATATAACACTCAAGCAGTTATTGCATCGACAGCATCTTGTTCCGCCAACACACCGACGCTAAGTGGTCAACCGAAGACCCCCTGTTTCGAATCTTAGGGCTGCGTTCTAACAAGTTTAGATGGTCTTCCATTGCATGTTACTTACATTGGCAAATCACACAGGTGCCACATACATAGCTTAGTCCCAATTTACATTAGGCGAGTTTACTTGCGGCAATTGTCAGTTTGTAGGTGAGAGAGGGTACTGAGAGGCAAAGGGTTACCATATGCATCACCTCTCTCTCCTACAAAATGACAATTGCCGCAAGTAAACTCCCCCAATGTAAATTGGAACTTACCACAGACCGCCCTATTCGCCTGCTTGAGGATATTGGTCCAACTTCTTATCTGATCGCAGACAGCTGTGGACGACTTATATAATCTATCGAATGCGGACTTTGGGATAATTACACGCAGAGAAAAAATATTTTTCGCTTTTGTTGGAACTACAATATCTATTTTTGTTCCAACAATTCATTTGTTTTGTTCAAGCATTGCAATTGCAAATCGAAAAATACCATCGTTTGCTCCAAACATACAAAACAAAAACAACTTGCGAAATTTCTCAATATTCTAAATAATACCCAGCAAAATTTGACGGAAGGGGTTCTTTGCGATGACGTGATTTCATGTCATCTTTTGCATTGGTTCAAAGGAAGTCGTGAAAGATCCGATCTTTTCATTAGGATTTGAACCAATGCCAAGGAAGTCGTGAAAGATCCGATCTTTTCATCAGCATTTGTACCCATTCCATCGATCCAATAGAGATGATGTTTGTGTTTTTATTTACACACCTGTTTATTTTCATTTTGGTATGTTCCAGTACTGCAAACATCTACTAATTTTTACTATTTTTTCCGATAACATAAAGGAAAAATTGTTTTCGTAGTAAAAATAAGTAGATTCTTGCAGTTTCTGGAACAGACCAAAGTTGTTAGAACTGTCGTCGTGATGTTGTCTTACATTTCCTGCATATCAAACAACTAAAACTTCTAAACAATTGGTATTATATGAAGTCCCAACCATCGAGCTAAAAATAGAATCGGATTGCACACATTGCTTTTTAAAAGTTCCCTTGTCTGTTCTAAATCTGACATAGAATGAAATCAATCAAATCTCGCTTCTTGGAATTTGAAAAAAAGTCCGAAACGAAAAGGAACAAGAATCTCAAAATAAAGAAGAAACTACTTCTGGAAAGAAACAATTAAAAATAAATTAATTAAGCATAAATGGTATTTTCCATAAAAAGTCTCTCCTCCCCGTTCGTTACATTTTGTTCTTAGAGATCCCTAAAGCAAGCCGGGTTGTAGATCCCTACATATTTCCGTCACTAAACAAAAGAGTATAAAATGTTGTTATAAAATAACAAAATTATAAAATAAAAGTAATTTACGAAATAAAAATACTTAAAGGAGTGCATTTGGAGTCCATGTTGAAATCTGAACTGATGATGGGAAGATAATTGAAAAACACCTTTTGTAAGATGAAAGAATATCAGCGGAGAACGGAGGAAGTAATCTTTTGCGTTGCAGCGGTGGTGATTACATTGCAATTTTGGATGTAAACTTTTGAAAAACTAAACTGATAAATTAATTGTAGTTATTTCATGAATTCGTTTGAATTAATAAAGAGTTTTGTTTTTCATGAAAACCATATTTCAATACAGCATTTCCATTTTCCAAACAATATGAAAATTTCATGCCAAGGGGTTGGTGAAAATGACATGCCAAAGCATTGGTTAAAATGACATGTCAAAGCATGGGTGAAAATGACGTGTCAAAGCATTGGTGAAAATGACATGTCAAATCATTGGTGGAAATGACATGCCAAAGCATTGGTGGAAATGACATGTCAACGCATTGGTTAAAATGACATGCTTAGGATCCAGAAAAGAACGTCATCTTTTGGGGTCCACGCTCATATAAAATTCATCGATGAAGATGCTAAAAAGATGACATGCTAGATCACTTGCACCCATGATTGAATGTCATCTTTGGCATCGAACATTTTGCTGGGATATTGACAATACCTGTGGTAGGAACTATCATAATCTAGAATTTTTACAAAAACTATTGTCAGCCCAGAAAAAAATAAAAAAAAATCTTGGAGACAAAAACTATTGTTGGATATGACAACAACTATTGTTGGATATGACAAAAACTCACAATACTACATGCGGAATCTAACAATATCTTTATAAAACATATTTTGCTATTCGAATATTGTTGGATCAATCATATTTTTTTTGAGCGTACGAAATTATCTTAATACCATAAGGAGGGCGTGGAATTGCAGAAAGGTAGAACTTAACCAGTTCCGGGGATATCACCACTCCTTGGGGAACTCCCTGCTTCACTCAACGGGGTTTGGACTTCTTTTCCGAGAATTCCACGTATGATTGGCGACAACACATATACCCCCATTAGTATAAGTCTACTTTTGTATTTATTGGATTTTTCTGACAGATTTATAGCGTCCCTGTTACCATAAAGTCAAAAGTGATTATTAAATTTCAAAGCGGACCTTTTTAGCGTTAGCTTTAAATGTGAAAGTTATATCTAAAAATCATCCAGATTGGTTTCTTTTGCGATTTTAAATCCACCCAATAGTAAAAGAAAACATATAATAATGGCCCATAGTTTTTGAACCTTCGTTCCAAACAAGGTCGGAGGGTAGTATTTTCGGCATCCTCGAACAGCTCCTTATCATTGTATTAATTATGTCCTATGTGACACAGTCTGTTCTGGTTGAGATCTCGGCAAATATGCTTCCGGAGTCGCAACTAGATAGCACACACTGAAGATATGAATATTTGACAAAAATGAGATCGGCAACTTTGCGGGCATCCCTCCAAGGCTTTTATAGCGGGACCACTCTGCCCACTTTCCAGGGTTCAACAACCAGTAGGGTGGGTAAATATGAGGTGCGGTCTTTGCTCACCTCAAGCTGTTTGCATAACCATTGAAATTCCTTAAAGCTCAAGTGCTTTGGATGATTTTGCTCATCGAATAACATCTTCAACATCTCGCATTAACAAATTGTCGTCTTAAATGACCCGCTAACTTCTTTGGATCTTTGTGGCTACTAGCCACTTTTTCCATTTCTGCTCATCGACATCGACTAAACTGATTTCGAATGTCTGCTCTCTGACCAATGAACGTAAACAAACAAAACGATTCCCGTACCAATCTCACAAAGTCACAAACTTTTCAGTTTCTCTGAATTGTTTCGCTCTCAAGACAAAACCACAAACTTTTCAATGCAAAAATACGAAAACCGCACGGTTACTGAAATGTACTTCGGATATGCTTTGTCGAGTTGTTTCATTCACCACCGAAACAAAACGAATTTTTGGCAAACATTTGCTGTGCGAAATGATAAATGCCACACTCAAACACACACACACATATTTGATTGCTTAACAACATTGATGCTCAGAAAAGTTGGTGTATTAGTAGTGGTAAGATACTCTTTCCATTGCAAAACAATGTCAAATCAAAAATAAAGAGAGAATACGTGTGGTTTGTTTACACTTTTAAGTATGAGGGCGAGCATCGCTGCTTAACAACCCTATCAGCTAACATCATCATTAGTGAGTGGAGAGAGAAGATCTCTTTGCTTGGTCGCGAGATCCGGAATGTTGTTTTTCAACCACCAAACGAATCATTCATGTTTTTTGAACTTTTCGTTTTCTATCTGTTGCTGTGGAATTGAGAACTTTTCGCTATTCCCCAGCAAAATGTTCGATGCCAAAGATGACATTCAATCATGGGTGCAAGTGATCTAGCATGTCATCTTTTTAGCATCTTCATCGATGAATTTTATATGAGCGTGGACCCCAAAAGATGACGTTCTTTTCTGGATCCTAAGCATGTCATTTTAACCAATGCGTTGACATGTCATTTCCACCAATGCTTTGGCATGTCATTTCCACCAATGATTTGACATGTCATTTTCACCAATGCTTTGACACGTCATTTTCACCCATGCTTTGACATGTCATTTTAACCAATGCTTTGGCATGTCATTTTCATGTATTGTTTGGAAAATGGAAATGCTGTATTGAAATATGGTTTTCATGAAAAACAAAACTCTTTATTAATTCAAACGAATTCATGAAATAACTACAATTAATTTATCAGTTTAGTTTTTCAAAAGTTTACATCCAAAATTGCAATGTAATCACTACCGCTGCAACGCAAAAGATTACTTCCTCCGTTCTCCGCAACTGATATTCTTTCATCTTACAAAAGGTTTTTTCAATTATCTTCCCATCACCAGTTCAGATTTCGACATGGACTCCAAATGCACTCCTTTAAGTATTTTTATTTCGTAAATTACTTTTATTTTATAATTTTGTTATTTTATAACAACATTTTGGTAATTTATACTCTTTTGTTTAGTGACGGAAATATGTAGGGATCTACAACCCGGCTTGCTTTAGGGATCTCTAAGAACAAAATGTAACGAACGGGGAGGAGAGACTTTTTATGGAAAATACCATTTATGCTTATTTAATTTATTTTTAATTGTTTCTTTCCAAAAGAAGTTTCTTCTTTATTTTTAGATTCTTGTTCCTTTTCGTTTCGGACTTTTTTTCAAATTCCAAGAAGCGAGATTTGATTGATTTCATTCTATGTCAGATTTAGAACAGACAAGGAAACTTTTTAAATAGCAATCTGTGCAGTCCGATTCTATTTTTAGCTCGATGATTGGGACTTCATTTTTATTGTAGACATTTCGAGCTTCATACAATACCAATTGTTTAGAAGTTTTAGTTGTCTGATATGCAGGAAATGTAAGACAACATCACGACGACAGTTCTAAAAATTTATGTCTGTTCCAGAACCTGCAATAATCTACTAATTTTTACTACGATAACAATTTTTCCTTTATGTTATCGGAAAAAATAGTAAAAATTAGTAGATTTTTGCAGTACTGGAACATACCAAAATGAAAATAAACAGGTGTGTAAATAAAAACTCAAACATCATCTCTATTGGATCGATGGAATGGGTACAAATGCTGATGAAAAGATCGGATCATTCACGACATCCTTTGCATTGGTTCAAATCCTAATGAAAAGATCGGATCTTCCACGACTTCCTTTGAACCAATGCAAAAGATGACATGAAATCACGTCATCGCAAAGAACCCCTTCCGTCAAATTTTGCTGGGTCGTTTTGTTCGCACATACGAATGTAAACAAAACGAAACAAAACAGCGAGTTCGGTCAACGTGGGTTATGTTTCCTTTTGTATTGTTTCTATGGAAAATACGAAACGAAACCATTGGAAATGTTTCATAAAATATTTTTACGTATGCTATCTCTGACTCTGGGATTGCTACAGATCGTGCGCTGATTCACGCTCATTCGCTAATCCCGTCGCCTCGGCTGAGAAATTAGAAGTTATTTTAGGCATACGATTAGAAGGAATATGGCGAGCTGTTGCAGTTTTGGAAATCTCTCTCCTGCCCGAACTTCAGACGAATTGAACACTTCTCTAAGGCGTTGGTTGTTGAATTCTATAAATCCTTGGGAATTGATTTTCCATGGCCAAGGAAAATGACGCGTTGCCAAATCTCGTCTTTCGTCAGACCAGAGCAGAAGACACTATGTTAGGCGAACTATGGCAGGAGACTACCAAATCTTGGTGGGAGCGTTAATGGAAAATGTGAAGCAATCTTTCTAATGTTTTTGTTGCTTTTAAAATTTATATGCGAAAATTTTTTTGCGGCTTACACTAAATATTTAATCTATAATAAAATAAATAAAATATATGTCTGTCGAAACCCCCGTTATCACCTACAAATCATCAAACGCACACACACTTACCGTGTACACAAACACATTGCCTCCGCCGCTGATGTACCCTCATCCAGCAACGAAGCATTCGCAACATCTAGACCAGTCATTTCCGAAACTAGCGTTTGATAATTTAACAAGGACTCCAGACGACCCTGAGCTATTTCCGGTTGATATGGTGTATACTGAGTGGTCCAGCCGGGATTTTCAAAGATATTACGAAGTATGGTGTGTGGCACATGACAATTGTGATAACCCATACCAATGTAGGAACGCCAAATTTGATTCTTTTTGGCTATGTTGCGAATGCGAACAATTAATTCATGTTCGTCTGAAATGAAAAAAAAACAACGTAAGATTCAAAAATAGTAAGGGGTTTTGCAAAACAATAACAAATAAATAAAATTGTTTATTAAAAATTGAAATTAAAAACACAAGTCGTTAGCATTATCTCGGGCTTGTGTTGGCAAGTAAAATATTTTGTCTAGCTATTGACCAAAGAGAGGTTGAGATTTTTGAACTTTTCTATCATGGTTATCAGTTAAGTCTTATCATCACTGATGCTGTTACTGACGACAAAACTCACACTCCAGGGGGTCTCTTGAATATGTGAATGCATTATTATTTTGTGATACTTATGTCATATCATGCCACTCAGCACAATAATGGGAAAAATATTTTCAATTTGAAAATTTAAGGTGTGCTTATTAGACCGGGGCGATTTGAAAACCTTCATGGGCCCTTCGCGTTTCTTATTCCTGGGATTGAACTGAGCAAAAAAGTCCACTGGACCATATATCTACCGTGAAAATCGAGCCTCCCGATTTTGACTTTAAGTTTTTTATTGACGTTTTTTGGATATTTTGGCATATAACAGCCAAACCATTGAGATTTTCGTTCCAACACAAAGACAAACATTGTAGCCAAGACAGTAATTGAAAACTCTCTGATACATCGCAAAAGCATTGGAACGCTCCTTCAGGCAGTTTTGGCCTTAAGAATGTGCAAACTTTTCGGAAAATGTCGATAAATGACATTGTGCTATAAAATTTGACCCGAATAATATTCATGTGTTCTGATGCAAACTTATATCGTGTTGGGATCCATGGACAACGACAATGCCTTTAGTTCGTTTGGGTCACTTCGTTTTATTTTTTATAACGGTAAAAGTAGTGAAAATCTGGGTTTCTTACATTTTCAAATTTATACGGATATACACATAGCCCAGAAAGTCTGCGTTCACCTTACTACTTTTCAAAAATGATGCTAAAACTTTAATAAATAGGTAAATGAGATCAGTTTTTCTTTCATAAATATGTTATTGGCACTCTTTAGTACCAGAATAAAAAGAAAAATTCCAGAAAATATATTATTATTGCGAAGATAACGGTAGAAAAGTGTTACAACTGCTAAATTAAAGCCCCAAAAAGTCTGCGTTCACTTTGTATGTTGCAATGATACCGTTAGTTTTTTTTGAATTTTTTTTGAAGTTTTCTCCCATTTTTAATCAATATTGTCACAACTGGTCATTCTGTGTGGTCGCTTGCATACTTAACTTAAAAAAGTAATTTATTTCAAGAATGGAAAACAAGGGCAAAGAAATTGGCATCGATAAAAGGAAAATTCTATATAAATTATGGAAAAAGCTGTCGAAATATTGGCGAAACTGTAGGTAGAACATATTAGTCCATACATAGAGTGATAATTAACTATAAAGAAACCAGAATTTTTACGTCAAAACCCAGATCTGGGCATTATATAGGAGCCAAAACCTTACAGTCTCAGCAGTATGCTTTGAAACGTTATGTTGTTGCAACCAGAATTTCGTAGTTCTTCTGCATTTTGGTTCAAATTGCGCTTCATGATGTTTAGGTAACCATACTTGTCCATTGTCGATTCAATAAATACAAGTTGGCCCACTCCAGAAGCTGCTACACACCCCAAACCAAAACAGCACCCTCGCCAGTTTTTACAGTGTAAAACAAGATTTTGTTTTTTCAAGCGCTGTTCGAGCTTTCTCCAAACAGTTTGAAGTCCTTTCATTGCAAACATATAGAACATGCTTTCGGCCGAAAATATGACTTGATTCCGGAATACTTGTAGGCTTGTTTATGTATTCATTAGCAAATTCAATATGCGTCTGCCTGTTTACTAGTGATATGTACGGCTTCCGCCGTGCGACTATACCATGATATCCAGCTTTATGCAGTATTTTTCTGGCGATTTGTGCACAAATACTTTTTTTGGATGCCATTTTCACATTTTCAACAATTTTTGAAGTAATTATCGGACGGTTTGTTTTAACTATATTAGTTATGTTACGCTCCTCCCGTTCTGATAATATTTTTGACCGTCCAAAACTGAGCTTTGACCGTCCAGATCTGGGCATTGACTTCAAAATTCCGATTTTTTTATAGTTAATTATCACTCTATGTATAGACTAATATGTTCCACCTACAGTTTCGCCAATATTTCGATAGCTTTTTCCATTATTTACCTAGAATTTTCCTTTTATCGATGCCAATTTCTTTGTCCTTGTTTTCCATTCTTGAAATATTTTACTTTTTTAAGTTAAGTGTGTAAACGACCTCACAGAATGACCAGTTGTGACAATATTGATTAAAAATGGGAGAAAACTGTCAAAAAATTCAAAAAAATTAACGGTATTATTGCAACATACAAAGTGAACGCAGACTTTTTGGGGCTCTAATTTAGCAGTTGTAACACTTTTTTACCGTTATCTTCGTAATAATAATACATTTTCAGGAATTTTTCTTTTTATTCTGGTAGTAAAGAGTGCCAATAACATATTTATGAAAGAAAAACTGATCTCATTTACCTATTTATTAAAGTTTTAGCATCGTTTTTGAAAAGTAGTAAGGTGAACGCAGACTTTCTGGGCTATGTGTATCTTCTTTTTTTCGCAACGGATTTCTAGTGATCCTTCTTCCTTTTAAAGGGATGAATAATATCTTTAGAACAAGTTATTATTTGTTTAAATCGGTTAACAAATGGCTAAGTTATAGTGGTTTAAGTCTGAACCCCCCCTCAAAAAAACTATAACTGAATTTCTCATAATTTTGAAAATAATTATTGAACAAAACAAAAAAACATTATATTTTTGAAAATTATGAGAAATTCAGTTATAGTTTTTTTTTGTGGGGGTTTTCAGACTTAAATCACTATATCTTAGCCATTTGTTAACCGATTTAAACAAATAATAACTTGTTCTAAAGATATTATTCATCCCTTTAAAAGGAAGAAGGATCACTAGAAATCCGTTGCGAAAAAAAGAAAATATATCCGTATAAATTTGAAAATGTAAGAAACCCAGATTTTCACTACTTTTACCGTTATAAAAAAATAAAACGAAGTGACCCAAACGAACTAAAGGCATTGTCGTTGTCCATGGATCCCAACACGATATAAGTTTGCATCAGAACACATGAATATTATTCGGGTCAAATTTTATAGCACAATGTCATTTATCGACATTTTCCGAAAAGTTTGCACATTCTTAAGGCCAAAACTGCCTGAAGGAGCTTTCCAATGCTTTTGCGATGTATCAGAGAGTTTTCAATTACTGTCTTGGCTACAATGTTTGTCTTTGTGTTGGAACGAAAATCTCAATGGTTTGGCTGTTATATGCCAAAATATCCAAAAAACGTCAATAAAAAACTTAAAGTCAAAATCGGGAGGCTCGATTTTCACGGTAGATATATGGTCAACTGGACTTTTTTGCTCAGTTCAATCCCAGGAATCAGAAACGCGAAGGGCTCATTAAGGCTTTTTTCCTTCCACACAAATCGCCCCACCCTAGTGCTTATACTATATGAGGAATTTTAGGATGTGAAGACTATGCCCACACCATGGTACAATAATACAGGTAGCATATCATGCCAGCTGATGGTAACATAATGTGTCAATTGCATTCAATTGATGTCAAATGTTGACATCTTATATTACCAACAATTGCCGATGCGGCTACCTGTGTATTTGTACCATGGCCCACACGAAGACAAAATAAGTTTTGGACGTTATAATAGGAACAATCAAAACACAACAAGGCTTTTATGCAACATAAAAGCTGTTTAGATCGTATTTTCATTGAAAAATCCATGTACGATCAATACTGTATCTCGTCTTTATTGACTTTAAAGCAGTTTTTGATTCCACAAAAAGAGGCGCTCTATAGGGTTAGCTTTATAAACAAAGTATCCCCGAAGAAGTTAATTTGTTAATAATAGCAATGCACCAAAACGTCGGCCTTCACGTACGTCACAACGAGACCATAAGTGACTCCTTCTGCACCAATGCTGGGAAAACGAGGTTGTCCACTGTAGTGGCTACCGTTTGAAGAATCTGTCGCGCAGGAAATGAGTAGTAATGTATTAATTATCATGCAGATGACATTTGTTAAAAAATTTAGTGCGATTTTCAAACTCATTTTTTGAGTTACTCACACAAATCGGCAAAACTTCACGCATAATTATGAATTAAAAGTTCAAATAAAAATGACAACACTCTTGCTATAGTTAGAACTTTACGACTACCTTCTTGGTCTCTAACCTACCGAGAAATATCGTTTATTAACATTTTAATTTTTTCAACGAAATAATTGGACCATACCAATGTGGCTTTAGACCTGGCAAGTCCACCATTGACCAGATATTTACCCTGCGGCAAATCCTAGAGAAGACCCAAGAGATGCAGATCGACACATTTCACCTTTTTGTCGATTATAAAGCAGCATTCGACAGTCCCCTCCGATCAAAGGTATTCCACGCAATGTCTGAATTTGGTATCCCCGCAAAGCTCATCCGGCTTTGTAAGATGACTTTAACTGATACTAGGTCCTCAGTTAAAATTGGAAAGAACCTCTCCGAAGAATTTTGTATCAAAAGAGGTTTCAGACAAGGAGACAGCCTTTCGTGTGACCTATTCAAAATTTTGCTGGAAAAGGTAATACGAGATGCAAATGTCAAATGAAATGACACAATTTACACCAATAGCCACATGTTACTTGCCTATGCTGATGACACAGACATCATGGGACGATCAGTAAAGGAAGTAACTGATACCTTTAGGAAGGTCGAAGCAGAATCTGCGAAAGTGGGTCTGGCGGTAAACGGCGAAAAGACCAAATTGATTATGTCGACGCGCAAAGCGTCTATAGAGCTCGGACCAACTGTGGAAGTTGGTACCTACAATTTTGAGGTAGTTAAAGACTTCGTCTACCTCGGCACTGCCATAAACACAACAAACAACATCAGTTGTGAAATAAGAAGAAGAATTGTATTGGCCAACAGATGCTACTATGGTCTAAGTAAGCAATTTAAAAACAAATCCACATCTCGTCAAACAAAAATAACACTATACAAAACGCTGATACTACCCGTGCTAATGTATGGCCCGAAGCATGGGTACTTGCGCAAGCAGATAAGGCAGTGCTTGGTGTGTTTGAGAGGAAAATTCTTCGAAAGATCTACGGGCCGATTTGCGTGAATATCGACGTCGTATGAACCACGAGTTATATAAGCTATACAAAGACATGCATATAGTTAAGCGTATCGAGATGCAACGATTGCGTTGGCTAGGCCATATCATGAGAATGAGCGATGATGAACCCGCTAAAAAGGCGTATGAATACATGCCACATGGCGGTGCACGCAGAATCGGCAGGCCTAAGCTTCGATGGAGCATACAAGTGGATGAAGAAATGAAAAGGCGCGGTATTCCAAAAAGTCAAGCGAAAAACAGAGAGGAATGGAGATCTTTTCTTAGTACGGTCTATGGAACAAATGTTCTGTAATGGGCCAACTAAGTAAGTAACATTTTAATTTTATCGAATTTTTTCGTTTTTTTTTTCGTAAAAATGAATTAGAGAATTGCATTACAGGTCTGGAGGTTAATATTGGCAAAACCTTTGCAATACGAATAAACAACTCGTACGATTGAAGCTTCTCGATTTCAAATCGACCTATCGAGATTGTTAAAAATATTTGTTATTTTAACAACGGTGTGAATGGAAAATCCTCAACTTTTGCACGTTAATAGTTGCCGAAGACTGGAAAATGGACAGTGTGTCCCAGTTATCGAAATCATGCAAAGATGTCAATAGCGAAGATTCTTAACTCGTTGCTACTCTGGATCATTAGAGCCAATTCTAATAGAAGCATAGTACCACAAAACCACTACACACCATTTCCGCACATTTTAGCCGAGATCTCAACCAAAACCGCTCGAATCAAAGAATAGTAATGTTAGCATTGGACCTTACTAAAACCTTTTTAGTAAGGATGAGGATGTCAAAAATACTACCCTCCGGACTTATAGAATTTTTGCACAAACTATAAACACGCAGGTGTGGTCGTTTTCATACGTGGAATAGAGAAACAATAAGTCAAAACCCCGTAAAGTGAAGAAATAAATGATATCTCCGGAACTGTTTAACATCTACCTTTCTACAATTCCACGCCCGCCCTACGGTATATTAAATATAATTACGATATATGCATATGAGGAACGCAGATGATACGCTCATGCCGTCAGATCCAACCACTGATAACATTTGTGTCTCATTGATTTTGTTGAGTTCTTCCAATGAGTATTACGGAATTATCCGCCACAAAGCCAACAACCAAATTTTTCACTGCATTTCACTGCGTAGATGAAGTTCACTCAATAAATCCGACACCACAGAAGTAGGAACAAGGTCCTCAAGTGCCTAGCCTACAGCATTGTGGTGAGCTATGCGGCGCCAGTGTATCATGTCAACGTACGCAGACATGGAAGAACTTACAAACCTGCCAGAATGAAGCCCTGAAACTGCAACACGGTATTTCCTCATGCCTTCGCTGTACCACTTACATGAGGTGGCTAAGATTTTGCCGGTGCGTCGGCTAAAAGAAATGTTTTCGATGCAGCATCCTCATGATCTTGAGGCTTTGCCGACAGAGATATACCCTCAGCCTGTGTGGATTGAAATACTTCTTTCCAAAAAAACATGTCTTTTTAAAAATTTTGTGCGTATGAACCGACAAAAATATGGATATATGGAAAGTTCAAATATTGGCGGAGATATCGATAGCCAGGGTTTTTCTTACCATACTAGCCTACGAAAAATATAATATCGCTGTAAACAGGGCCACTAGAAAAACCTTTGGTAACTGTCAAAAGGATCCTCGAACAGATCGTTAACCACACAAAAATGTTGAACATTTGTAATAGGATCCAGATAGGACCAAATTTGAACATAAACTGAGTTTCGACAATATTTAAAGATTCAACGTCTGGACCAAATCGGTTGCTATCGCGCTTACCATTTTAGCGGATATTTTCGAAATTTTGTGGGGAGGTACCGGAAGGAGTGGACCTATAAGCATCAACTTCGAATTTCATCTAATATTCGAAGAAATATTACGATATCCAAAGTGTGGACGAATGCAGCATTCGGTTCGAGCTCTCCAGCCACTACATATGGTGCCATAGGGTCTTTTACAACTTTCGGGCTGTTTTCTCAAGAAGTATGGACTTGCCCCTGAAAAAAACTTTTACTGTCATAATTGGGTCAGCGAATGCAAGTAGCTTCAACAAAAATCAAAGTGATTCGAGAGCAGGTCTTAAAGTGAATTTATGCAAAAAATTGTGTGGGAGGTACCCGAAGGAGTGCACAAATATAGTTTATATTCGAACCTGATCTTTATCTAGTAGATATATTAGGATGTGTAAAATATGGACCAAATCGGTCAGTCCTATCAAGAGTTATCGTGTGCACAATTTTTGGGACCTTTTTGAACTTTTGTGGGGGATGTACATTAGTACTACTTTTTTACAACCTCATATCCCTGTATCATATTGGGATGAACTTTTACATAAGATTACATAAAATCTTAATTTTAGCGTGATTGGATAAAAAACCTCACGCACAAAATCATTTGAAAAATTTTATTTATGCATTTTGGGGTCACTAGAAGTAGATATTAAAAAATACATAAATAATAAAGTAAATAATAACTAAAATAAATATACTAACGTAACAAGGATCATAAAACACAAAATAAAGTTAAATATACACATTGTAATTGGAGAGGATGAATCTCAGTGGGTGGTTGTCCTTGTTATGGCAGGAGTTGTATAAGTCTTTCATATCTGTGATCGCGCGTTCACAACACTGGTTGCTTCGGGCAATGTTGATTGGAGATTCATCTTTTTCCAATGAGTATTCAAGCATTTGAGAGCTTTTGGGTAGTGATTTTGAGCTGCAGATAATTCTTCGAAATCTTCAGAGCGGAACAATTGACTACTGAACCAATGATCAGCCCATGAATAAGAAATGAATAAACAGATTTTACGCAACCTGCTCCGGGTTTCAGGCATCAGTACAAAAGCAAGTAAGGCTAGAATGGCACGAGAGTTCCAGCGTGCATTGCAAATGTTTGGGATCTGCTTAAAATCTACAAAAGGAATCTCACTTTTTTCAGTAAAATGGCGGAAAACACGAGTATGGTGGAAGAGAAACTTCATGTCGTCTCTCCAGCCACCTGTTTCTTTAATCAAAGTTGTACCATTACTGAAGGCTGCTTTCAATTGAGCATAGTTTTTTTCATCAAATTCTTCACAAAAAGTATTCGATGTTTGGTGATGTTGTAGACGCATGGAGTTCATCGTCCATGACAACCCGAAGAACTCGATGCAGCACATGTTGCTGGCAACTGATGAACTTGGGTGCGGTGTAACCTTTCGCTTTAAACATTTGCTGCAGTCGAACTACAACGCCTGTCTTTTTGTCGGTATTCACGCTTGTTGTATTGGCAACAATCATCACAATTGATCCCCAGACGTTGAACTCCTCTAACACATTCTGGAGACCTTCTGCGATTGTTTTAACTTTCCCATATTTCAATTTGAGCGCAGTCAATATAATTTCTTTAAATTCGTTCTTGAGGACCACTGGCTGATATTCATAGCTCTCAAGGTGTTTGCCGTCCAGATAAAGCGTGCCTACCAAGTGGTTCTTCAACCGAGCAGCTTCCTTGCAGATAGCCCTGTGGATTCCTGACTGACATGGAGTTGGGATTTCAATGCCTTCATCGGAAAGCTGCTGGAACATCGTAGCTGCTTTATTGGACGAAATCTTTGAACTTGTAACAAGGCGTCTTGCAATGCCTTTTGGTTATGCTTCCTTTTGCTTGTTGATGCTGCATTTTCATCCTCCCAGGGACTATCTGTACTACTGTCGTAAAAATCCGAGCCACTTTCGGAACAATCAGGTATTGCTGAACTGCTAAATGTGGGCGCACCCGCTTCTATTGTCTTGTCTTGAACGGGTGAATGGTATTGACACCAGCAGGTTTGCCGCTTGAATAACCAACGCGGCCTTTGCTCTCAATTTGCAGTTTGTAGAGTTTCTCGTCTTATTTGCACATCCACTCGCCCTTTACATTAGTGATGTCAAACAGTTCCCTCATTGGATCAAAGTTACGTTTTCTTCTGCAGCGCTCGTAGTCTTTCAGAAGAGTTCTTAGTTTTGCCTAAATGGCTTGGTCCGATATATGCGGCAAGTTCAATATTTTACTCCATAGAACCTTAAGCTCTGCAGCAATTAGAGCGATCATCTCTGTCCGTCCTTTTGCTGTAGACTGAAGAAATTTGATGCGACCAATGACGTGTATCTTCAGGGGCATGCGACTCCGTTCACTCAGTGCTGTTTACACAATTGCCACTTAATGGCGCTTGAAACTAGACTAGGTTCTTTGTCCAGGTTTCATTGTTCTTCTCCGCGTTGAAAGCACTCTTTTTGAATGACATGTTATAATTCACTTTTCACTTCACTTTCACTATTCACTTTTTATATTTGCTCTTTTCGGGGTTTTCGACACTTGTTGAATGACACAAAACGATCAACGAACACCTATTTATACAAGCATTTTTCAATATTTTTCTGACAGGTACTTATAAGTGGGCTTATTTATGGGGACATTATACCTGATTCAGCACGTGTGCGTTGTAAAATTTAAAAAAAAAAAAATCCAAAAAATAAGGCTAATAAATGTGGTTTCTGTAGTCAACGGAAAAACACACATCAATAAAAAAATGCAAATCCTTTTGGGTTTATAAAACGAGAAAAAAAAAAGAAAAAATCATGGTTTAATAAGAAAGGTTAGCCAAAGCTTTATGTCAATTTAATTTTTTTCATTCGAGTATGCCTAAAACTTCAAAACAATATAAACAAACTGTGTATGTGTGTGTGGTGTTTGAATAATATGCCAAACAATTTTAAAAACAATCGAATTCAATGATTTTTAAAATTGTTTTTAGACCATTTGAATGGAAGAAATTGATGAGATTTACATTGAAACAATCAGTTTATCATATTCACAACTCGATTATGTGGAGAAAACTTAACTCTTCATTCATTTTTCGCGTTTTTTATAAAATGCTCAAAAATGCATTGTAAACAACCCCACTTGTTGCTTTTATTTTGAAGTTTTAGGAATTCAAGAAAAACAAGGGTTCTATAGATTTTTTTCATTTAAATCTACCTCTTTACTTATACCATGGAAAAAATGTTAAATTTTTCACAAAAATTTAATTTCAAAGTGGTTTGTGCGTGACCTTTTTTAATAATTAAATGGAATGAACTTTACCATTGGCATTAATAGGCAAAAGTTCATTCATTCCTGCTACAGGAAATCATTTTTGAGAAAAAAGGTAAAAAAATCATAACCCTAATGTACATACCTAAAGGAGTGGACCGATATGGCTTATCTTCGAACTTAAACTAAGTTTGCGCAAAATATCACGAAGGCCACATTTTGGACCGAATTGGCAGATCCGTTCGAGAGTTATGTATCTTGCGCTCCAACCACTACAAACGGTGCCATAGGGTTTTTTCACCTTTCAGGCTATTTTCTCAGGAAGTATGGACTTGCCCCTGAAAAAACCTTTACTGTCATAATTGAGGCAGTGAATACAAGTTGCTACAATAAAAATCAAAGCGATTCGAAAGCAGGTCCTAAACTGCACTTTTCTGAAATTTTGTGTGGGAGGTGGACCGATTGAATCCATATTGGAACCTCATCTTTGCCTGGTAGAAATTTCACGATGTGCAAAGTATGTACAAAATGGTTACTCCCTTCAAGAGTTATCGTGCGCACAAATTTTCCGAACATTTTCGAACTTTTGTGGGGGAGGTACCGGAAGGAGTGGACTGATATAACCCATTTTCGAACTTAAACTAAGTTTGGACAAAATAATACGAAAGCCAAATTTTGGACCGAATCGGTTGATCCGTTGGAGAGTTATCGTGCGCTCCAGCCAGCCAGACAGACAGACGGACATGGCTAAATCAACTCCAAATTGTCTGAAACACATTTCGTCCAAACATACTTGGGGTCTAAAACCATCATTCCGATGAGGCACATTTTGCCCGTATGAGAGTATATATACCTTCGTTAGCATAAATACTGATGTAATAAAATTGCATATCGTAATATTTGTTCCAAACTTAGATCAAGTACATAATTCTTATTATAAACAGCAGCAATGAGTAAAGTTTTTAAAAAGTTACTGAAAATGGGGTGGTCATTGCGGAAGCCCATACTTCCCGAGATAAGCGCCACGAAAATGTGTTTCTTAAAAAAATATTTGAAGGTAGAATTTTTTCTAGTAGCTGGAAGTGTCACCCGTCGGATAGCTTCCCACACTAAGTACAAAATTTAGCACATAAATCCCATTTTGGTTGCTTCTCAAAATTGTTCAGTCTTTGTGGTCCTTATAATGATATTAAATTTTCAAATTAGAAACAAGTGAGGTGTTTTGAAATATGTTTGGGAAGGTATTTTAGTTATTTTTTGAATTTTTGTGGGCACTTCCCGAAGGAGGAGTCCCCAAAATTCAAGAAATTAATAAAATGCCTCCCCGAACAAAATATTGCACTTGTTTTTCCACTTGAACCCAAATTGGTGTCATTTCTAAAATAGTTTTAACATTTTCAACGGTTGTTGTTTGTGGTCGTGATTGCAAGGGGTTTAATTGTTTCCGCAGGGAAAGGGTCCTCAAAATATACCCCTTGCAGTGATATTTTATGGTCGTAATTTCCCCAACAATATAAAAGATTTGTAGCAGTGAAAATTCTCAACCAAATTTTCTTTAGTCCCATTTCGATAGGACTTGCGGTTACTCGGGTTATGTGGCCCGCAATTTTTCGCTAGGATTCCATCTATCAGGGTGCAAAACGGCCGGCGAAAAGTCCAATCTATTGTCGCCAGTAATTGACGAGTTGGTAAATAATTTTTTTGACAGAAGGTAATTGCTTGAAGGTTTTGTCAAAATGTCCTTGAACTACACATTGTTTTGACGCTCATGCAACAACTCTTCTGAATTGGCTATTTAATTAATATTCAATATTATGTCCGGACGAGTAATTTCCTTTTAAAATATGTATTTCCTACCAACATTCATAACTTACTTAGAGGCTTATCCAAATTCAAATCACGTTGCAATTGTATGGCTTTAGGTACAGCTTTCTCTGTCAGCTCACCCAGGGACTAAAAAGACAAAAAAATAAATAAATAAAATGTTCATTGTATTCCATAAATCATTTTCCCTCCCACTGATATTCTCTTCATGATTTTTCCCATTAAATAACACCTACCTTATAACCCAATGTATCCAACATTGAAACGACATCAGTTTTACGTGGTCCAATATGACGGCTAGGAAAATCCGATTTTGTTGGAAAGAGAACACCATCTACTGAGGTGGTAGTGGCCAAACATCTGACACTAAATTTGGTCAATGTCACCGATGATAAGGCGTTGCGTGTACATTTTACAGTGAGACGATACATGATGGTGGTCAATCACTTTTTCACACTTCACAAAATTCACTTAAAAATATTCCACAATCAAAGCCAAAAAAAAACTAAAATCTTAAACTAGACACCAAGTACGTCCCCAAGACCGTTGCCGGTGAGAGTCGAATGCTGACTGACTTAAGTCACTGATAATTGTGATGAGGTTCAAAAATAAATTTTAATCTCGGTTTATTTGTTATCAAAAAGTTGAGTGCGTGTTTTTCAGTCTTATCATCATCACTAAGAAAATAATACGAGCCTCTGGAATCGATGTCGCTAAGCTATTTCAAATGCAAACATGTAGACAATCTTGAAACATAGAAAATTTGAAAATGGTTCAGCTCGAAATTACCTCGTAAAAACGAGATTCTAATTCATGGAGTTAATTCATTGCAACTACCTGAGGTTATGGCCACTTTTCTAAAGGAATCTTTTTAAATTTGTGAATTGTCACATATGGTTGCCTTAGCAAAAGAATTTGGAACTTTAATAAAAATGTTATCTGCAAACCCCCCTCAAGCCTTTTTTAATTTGTTTTTACTTTTGGTTCGTAACAAAAAACGACATTTGAAGATGTCACTTCTTCTTCTTTATTATGAAGAGGAGATTAAAAAAAGTTAAATGAGAGATTTGAGAGAATAAATTTAAATAATTTATTATCTCTTATACGGATTAAAACGAGGTGCATACAAATGCTGCTAAAACTGTGTTTTAAAACATTAGGATGCGACGTTGTTTTTTTGAATACAAAAGAAGCACAAATTTCCAGGGACTTGAGAAACAACTTTATGCAAATATCATTTAATTAACCTATATTATGGGAATATCGAGTGATCGTATAGTAGGCTATATTGATTATCATTAGACGCTTTACTTGCGGCGATTCTAAGTTTCCTAGTGTTGTCGGCTTTGCCTCAGCCTGTATATATTGAAACAATTTTTAGGAACTGTATTTAGGGTTTTTTTTTTTAAATTTTGGGAATTTGATCCGACAAAAATGTTCATTAGGATAAGAGATCAAAAGTTTTGCGGAGGAGATGCAAAAAGGAATGGATCTACATTGACACCCTTCGGGATGTTTGCTCAAGAAGTATGGACTTGCCCCTGAAAAAACGTTTACCATCGTAATTGAGGCAGCGAACGCAAGTTGTTTCAACAAAAATCAGAGTGATTCAATAGCAGGTCTTAAAGTGAACTTATCCAAAATTTTGTGTGGGAGGACGGGATGGAGTGGACAAATATAGTCCATATTTGAACCTGATCTATATCTAGTATATATATTAGGATGTGTAAAGTATGGACCAATTCGCCGACTCCCTTCAAGAGTTACCTTATGAACAAATTTTCCGAACATTTTTGAAATTTTGTGGGGGAGGTACCTGAAGGAGTGAACCAATATGGTTTATCTTCAAACTTAAACTATGTTTGGACAAAATATTACGAAGGCCAAATTTTGGACCGAATTGGCAGATCCGTTCTAGATTTATCTTGCGCTCCAACCACCTCACACGGTTTCATAGGGGTTTTGTGCAACTTTCAGGCAATTTTCTCAGGAAGTATGGACTTGCCCCTAATGAAACTTGTACCGTCGTATGGAGGGCAGTGAATACAAGTTGCTAAAACAAAAATCAGAGCGATTCGAGAGATGGCCCTAAACTGAACTTTTCCGAAATTTTGTGTGGGAGGTACCCGAAGGAGTAGGCCGATTGAGTCTATATTGAAACATTATCTAAGTCTGGTACACATTTTACGATGGGCAAATTATGGACCAAATCGGTTTCTTCCTTCAAGAGTTATCGTGCGCACAAATTTTCCGAACATTTTCGAACTTTTGTGGGGAAGGTACCGGAAGGAGTGGACCGATATTGCCCATCTTCGAACTTAAACTAAGTTTGGGCAAAATATTGCGAAAGCCAAAATTTGAACCGAATCGGTTCATCCGTTCAAGAGTTATCGTGCGCTCCAGCCAGACAGACAGACGGACGGACATTGCTCAATCGACTCCAAATTGTCTGAAACACATTTCGTCCAAACATACTTGGGGTCTAAAACCATTATTTCGATGAGGCACATTTTCATCGTATTAAAGTGTGTATACCCTCGTTAGCATAAATGCTGAGGGTATAAAAATAAAAAGAGAGTTTTATATTTTTATTTTATACTAGCCGACCCGTTCCGCGTTGCTGGCCCTTGACGCAGTGTTATGTTACCTTAAGTCAGCGATTGTATTTTTATTGCATCGCTAATTAGTCGGTATCTACAAGTGATTATAAATAAAAAATCTTCAGATTTGTTTGTGTCGATATGCAAAAAGCGGATGACTTGATGCATGCATTTATTTCATCTGATGGAAAAGTATAACTGGAAGTGTTTGTCTGAAATCTAAAGGTGAATTGCTTCTTAAATTATTATGTGTCATTGTAAATTCGTTCCAGGTGATAACTTATATTTAATATTGCACATGTGCCCTTCATTCACATGAATGTTCAGTGGCAACTTAAGGGCCAACTGTGTCATCCTTCCACCTTCTTATAATGTACATCTTATATACCTGATGAAGCTATAGCTATCGATATGTTGCCTTCTAATTTAAATACTTGCTTTCCAATAAGACCAAAGCTTCGCTATGCATAACATCTGGTATTTCCATTGATTTGTAACATATTTAAGAAAGTAGTAGTTTTCCACCAAGGACCACCCCTGTACATCATCTGAAAATTACGTGGAAATCGGTTTAGAAGTTTTGAAGATATAACATATTTAAAAAGGTGGGCGTGGTCGGGTCTTAAAGCCACAAATAAGTCCCTCGGGTCGGAGACACAACCACCATTGTCTATCGAATTAATTGTCAAACCACGCTCCGCCGAAATTCCACAAAATATATAGTTTATTTTCACCAGGCACCAGGGGACATATATGCATCCTATTTTCACCAGGATTATCCCGGTGCATTCCCTGAAATTTGTAGGAAAATCGGCTCAGAAGTTTCAGAGGTAGAAATTGAGCGTAGTCGGGTCTTAAGGTCCCAAAATGAGTACCTAGGGTCGGAGAATCGAAGGGTGGAAGTTCGGAGCAGAGTGGTTCGTTTCGGAGTGGTTCGATATGTGGAAGTTCAGAGCGAGGTGGATGGGTTGGTGTGGTTCGGAGGGTGGAAGTTCGGAACATGGTGAATCGGAGGGTGGAAGGTCGAAGCAGGGTGGATCGGAAGGTGGAAGTTCGGGGTGGGGTGGTTCGGAGGGTGGAAGTTCGGAGCGGGGTGGTTCGGAGAGTGCAAGTCCGCAGCAGGGTGGTTCGGAACGGGGTGGTTGTTCGGAAGAATTAATTCAATCACTCGTTTAATTTTTGCTAAAATAGCGGTTTTATTAAACCTGACATAGTGGAGGTACAAAACGCCCCCCGAAATTCAACACAATGTACATATAGCCAATTTCAACCACGGGTCCTCCCTGTACATTCTCTGAAATGTTCAGGAAAATCGGTTCAGTAGTTTTGGGTATGTAACGTATTCAAAAAGTGGGCGTGATAAAATAGGGTTTTTATAAAAATAGGGCATGGGGGAGGTACCCCGCCATCTCCGAAATTAACCAAAAAAATTATAGCCTATTTTCACCACGGGTGTTTCCTGTACATTCCCTGAACTTTGCAAGAAAATCGGTTCAGCCTTTTTTGAGTCTATACGGAACATACACACATTGTCTTTTATATATTAGATATGATTTTAAAAGACATAGGGTATAGGGGAAGTACCCCGCCCCTTCCGAAATTCAACAAAATGTCTAGCCTATTTTAACCGGGGGCCATCCCTGTACATTCCCTGGCAATTTAAGGCAAATCGGTTCAGTAGTTTTTGTAGAAATGATAAAAATTGAACATTGAAAAAAATGTGGGGGTTAAAGTGGGCGTGGTCAAAATTTCTTTGCATAAAAACCCAAATCGGGTTATGGCGCACATTTTACAGAAAAAATGATCGAAGTCGGTCCAGCCGTTTTTGAGTCTATACGGAACATACAAACATATACACATTGTCTTTTATATATTAGATATCATTTTTAAAGAAATACGGTATAGGGGAAGTACCCCGCCACTTCCGAAATTCAACAAAATTTGTAGCCTGTTTTAACCGGGGACCATCCCTCTACATTCCCTGGCAATTTCAGAAAAATCGGTTCAGTAGTTTTTGTAGAAATTATATAAATTGAAAATTGTCTGTCCGTCTGTCTGGCTGGTGCGCACGATAACTCTCGAACGGAGCAACCGATTCGGTTCAAACTTTGGCTTTCGTAATATTTTGCCCAAACTTAGTTTAAGTTCGAAGATGGGTTATATCGATGCACTCCTTCCGGTACCTCCCCCACAAAAGTTCGAAAATGTTCGGAAAATTTGTACGTACGATAACTCTTGAAGGGAGTAACCGATTTGGTCCATACTTTGCACATCGTGAAATGTTTACCAGACTTAGATAAGGTTTCAATATGGAGTCAATCGGTCCACTCCTTCTGGTACCTTCCACACAAAATTTCGGATAAGTTCAGTTAAGGACCTGCTCTCGAATCGCTTTGAATTTTGTTTTAGCAACTTGTATTCACCGCCCCCCATACGAGTTTAATAAGGGGCAAGTCCATACTTCCTGAGAAAATAGCCTGAAAGGTGCAAAAAAACAACTATGACACCGTGTATAGTGGTTTGAGCGCAAGATAAATCTCGAACGGATCTGCCAATTCGGTCCAAAATTTGACCTTCGTAATATTTTGTCCAAACATAGTTTAAGTTCGAAGATAAACCATGTCGCTCCACTCCTTCAGGTACCTCCCTCACAAAAATTCAAATATCTTCTTGACTGATGTAATCCATACTATGCACATCCTAATATATCTACCAGATATGAATCAGGTTCGAATATGGACTATATTTCTGCACTCCTTTGGGTTCTTCTCACACACAATTTCGGATAAATTCACTTTAAGACCTGTTCTCGAATCACTTTGATTTTTGTAGCATTCGCTACCTCCATTACGACGGTAAAAGTTTTTTCAGGGGCAAGTCCATATTTCTTAGGAAAACAGCCCGAATGGTGTAAAAAATCCTTATGTCACCATATATGGCGTTCGGAGAGCACGATAACTGTCGAACTGTTCAACCGATTTGGTCCAACATTTGGTCTTCGTCATATTATATCTAAACTTAGTTTCATGGGGCAATACCAGTCCGCAACTTCCGGTACTTCTCCCCAATATTTAAAAAATATCACTAAAATGCTAGGACGATATCACTTGAATGGGGCAACCAATTTGGTCCAAACTTTGGATCTCCTAATATTTTGTCAAAATTTAGTTTAACTTCTTAAATGGCCCATATCGGTCGTCCCTAAGGGTACCTCCCCCACAAAAGTTCAACATTTGTGTCTTAGTACAGTTAATTCCTAATCCACATTTTTTTCGGCAAGTTCAAATGTCCAAAAAGGGCCACAAAATTCTGAATAGATACATTCGATCTGTCCGTAGGTGGAAGTTTCACTTCACATTGGCTGAGGGTATATATCAGTCGGCAAAGCCGACTGACACTTTTTTACTTGTTTATTTCATATTTTATATATTTTATTTTTTATTTCATGTTTTGTGTTTTATATTTCATATTTTTTATTTTATATTTAATATTTTATATTTCATATTTTAAATTTTATATTTTTTATTTTATATTTAATATTTTGTGTTTTATATTTTATTATTTATATTTTGTATTTATATTTTATATTTATACTTTAAATTTTATATTTTATATTTCATTTTTTATATATTAAATTTTATATTTTGTATTTTTTATTCATATATTATTTATAATTTATATTTAATATGTTTTACATTTTATATTTTGTGTTTTAAATTTAAAATATATTTTATACTTCATATTTTATATTTAATATGTTATATTTTAAATTTTATATTTTGTATTTTATGTTTTATATTTTTATTTTATACTTTGTTTTATATTTTATATTTCGTATTTTATATCTATATTTTATGTTTTATATTTCACATTTTATTTTTATGTTTTATATCTTATCTTTTAATTTTTAATTTTATATTTTGTATTTAAATTTTATATTTCATATTTTATATATATATATTAAATTTTATATTTTAATTTTTTTTTAATATTTTATATTGTTTATTTCATAATTCTTATTTTATATTTTATTTTTTATAATTTATAATTTGTATTTTATATTTGTATTTCATATTTAATATTCTATATATATAGGAACAAGTCTCGTTTAGGGGCATCCCTCGGATTGGGATGAAATGTACAGGGGGGAAGTCTATACTTACCGAGATATGGACCTGGTTATTTGGGAAATGTCTTGCTTTAACACCTTTGCTTGTTTTATGGCAACCGCTCGTGCTGAAAATTTTACCGTAAGTAGTCTTTGAGATCCTATTACCAACGATATATAGGTTTCCCTGGGAAAGTCCATACTTTCCGAGATACGGCTCTTGACATTTTACTATTATTACTTCGGCAATATGGGTATCGTTTTAAAGCTTATGCTTTAAATTTCAACCCGATCCGAGAGGTGTCCATGAAAAGGCAAAGGTGTTACAGTAAGACGTTCCATATAATTCAATTAAAGAGTGAATAAGTTACGTCCCACTGCGAATGTTCGTGGAGAATATTTTTTTACTTACCAATTTCCATGCATTACCAAAGACACAGTCTTTGGCCAAAATATTATGACTGCTACCAACAATAAAAACCCATTTATTATCACATAATTTTCTCATTTGGAATTTTTATTTAGATTTCAGAAATATATATAACTATATATGCTTTGCTTTTGTATGTATGTGTGGTGTACAAATGTGTGTGTACACACACATGACCATAAGTATGCGCATTATTTTGTATTATTTTTTCGTTTTGTTTTTATTATTCTTTTGCATTATTTTGTGTATTAATTATATAATAGCAATCAATGTAAAGTAACATTTATTTAACATATTTGCCGTTGTTGTTTTTGTAATGAGGAAAATCATTATGTGTAGGTTGGGTGGTGGAAGGAAGGAATTAATATCGCATTTGAGGCATATTTTTTTGCATCTACATATAAATGTAATGTATATAAATATATACAACATAAATATGTAGATGTTATAAAATATTAAAGATTATTGGGGTTAAATGTTTTCATTTTTTTTAAATACATTAAACGTTAGGCATTCGAATTATAGTATACAGTATATATATTTTTTTTATTTAATTTCATTTTGTTTATAATTATTAATATAATTTTTAGCTATATGTTCCTTTTTTGCATTTGTATATATAATATATATCATCATTTAATAGAGTATAACATTTAAATTAAATTTCTTCTTGTTCTCAGTTTGTTTTTCAAATTGATTTTTGTTTTTTGTTTTTGTTGTTAACAACTGCAATAATAATAGTTATTAATAATAAAAATTAATAAATATATATAATAATTAAAGTAATAGGTTTTTTGTTTTATTTTTAGTAATAAATTAAATACTGTAAAGTTAATATTATTGAGTTAGAATTTAACTAAAATCCTCTATAATGTAGAATATATAAATGTATGTGTGTGTGACATATATAGAGTGTCCCAAAAGGATTAACAAAAAGTTGAATTAAAAAATATTTTCCTTGGGTTTTGAGTTACACCCATTAAAGTGACCTGTATATTAATTCTTTATTTTTAAGAAGGACATTGAAAAACTTTTTGAAATCCTTTCCAAAAACGGCAAGTCAATTTTTTCCATAAAAATATGATAAAATATATCAGGAAATTCTTTATAGCGTCGGCTATGCCAGAGATACATCCTCAGTTTGTGACATATTTCTTGAAAGTGCCACGACTATAATTGTTCGGATTATCGAGATTTTTCTACGCGATAATTCGGAAATCGGTATGTGTTTACACTATAATAAAAATGTGTTTACACAACTATAAAAATAAAATTAAAAAATATTAAATCCGAATGTTTTGATTTTTTTTTTAATTTTTGGAATTTTTAAATAATTCGTTTTAAATAAATTATGGATTTTGAAAAAATATATATTGTGGGGCTAAAAAAAATATTCGTGGTATTAAAAAATTAACTGCAACATTTTAGAAAATATACTTTTTTTAATTTTCGAAATTTTTAAAAAAAATTAATTTTTCAAATTTTTTAGTTTTTAAAATACATATTTGTTTTAAATAAATCATGTATTTAAAAAATATCTTTTCGTAGTATAAATCGTAGTATTAAAAATATTTAATTGCAACAATTTTGAAAAATATTTTTTTTTTAATTTTTGAAATAAAAAAAATTGTTTAGATTATGTCATTTTACAAACGAAAATATTCCTTTAAATATTTAAAAAAAATATTGTTTTACATATTTTAAAAAATATTTTTGTCAAGTATCCACGAAAAATTAACAAATATTTTTTTTAAATTCATAATTTATTTAAAACATTTATTCTAAAAACTCCAAAATTTTGAAAAATTAAAATTTAGTTTAAAAATATTTTTTTTTTTAATTTCAGATTAAAAAAAAAAAAATTTAAAGATTAACAAAATATTTTTTCAAAAATTAATGACTTACATACTCTTATTATTTAAAAAAATAAAATAACCAAATAATTATATTAAATAATTATAGATTTCAAAAACGAATTTTTTAATCTTAAAATTTTTAAAATATATTTTTTTGAAATGTTGAATTTTTGGAAAAATATTTTATGTAAAATTTTTGAATTTTTAAAATATTAAAAAAAGATTTTGCAAATCGTGGGGTCAAACAAAAATTAAAATCGGGGTTTTAATCTTAAAATTTTTAAAATATATTTTTTTGAAATCTTGAATTTTTGGAAAAATATTTTATGTCAAATTTTGAATTTTAAAAAAATATTAAAAAAAAATATTTTGCAAATCGTGGGGTTAAACACAAATTTAAATCGTGGTATTAAAATGAATTGAACTGCCAAATTTTTAAAAAAAATATTTTTTTTAATTTTTGAAGTAAAAGCATTTTTTTATCAAATATTGGAATTTTTAAAACTTAAATTTTTTAAAAAATATTTTGTTATTTTTTTTTTTTGAAATTACACTATCTAAAGGAAAAAATGTTTTTCAAAAATCCATGAAAAATCAACAAGATATTTTTTAAAAATGGTTTAAAAATTCCAATACTTGATAAAAATATTTTTAAAAAATTAAAGATTTAGAGCAGAAATTTAAAAAAGTTCAAAGTTTTAACAAATATTTTTCAAAAATTCTACTATATAAACAATTTTATTTTTATTTCGTGTTTTTTAAAATATTAGATTTTAAAAATTCCACAATTTGTAATTAAAAAAAAATATTTATTTAAAAAAAAATAGTTTTCCAAAGTCCATGAAAAAGTAAGAAAATATTTTTTTAAATAATACAAGGTTTAAAAATTCCAATATTTGATAAAAATATTTTTTTTTAATTCAACATTTGAAGTGGAGATATAAACAAGTTCAAACATTCAACAAATATGTCTGAAAAATTCTACTATATATTTTTCTAATTTTTATTTCGTATTCTTTAAAATATTTGATTTTAAAAATTCCACGAATTGAAAAATATTTTTTTAACCCCAAAATTTATAAAGCGAAAATATTATTGAAAAATTGTTAATATAATATATTTTTAAAATAATATGTTAATTATTTTAGTTCCACAAATTTTCTTAAAAATGCAACGATTCAAGCAATATTTGTTTAATTCCACAATTTAAAAATAATTCCTTAAAGATTTACGATTTAAAAATTAATATTTTTAATTACGCTATTTAATTTTTATTAATGTCCATAAAAAAAAGTTTACAAATTGTAATATTGAAAATTCAAGATTAACCCCCAGTTTTTGTAACTAATTTTTGTTCGTTCGTCTATATTCGTAATAATTTAGCCATTTTGACATACAGACCTAATTTTTCGTAGACGCGTTCCATATTTAGTAAAGAATTCCTCATATAAAAAGCAGCGCTCTACATTTGCGCTTAGGCGAGTAAATCGATCTACAAAAATTGACAATTCGTGTGAGAAGAAAAAAAAATTACAAAAACTATGGGTAAAACAATTTCAAAATAAAAAAACGTTCTTTAAAAAATTTCAGACTGAAAAAAATAAATATTTCAAATACATACAAAAAAGTTTTCAAAAATTTCGCTATATAAAAATATTCTACGATTAAAAAATATATATTTTTTTAATTCCATCATTTAAAAGTGTCAGATTAAAAAAAAAATAAAAAAATAAAAACCCCCACTGTTTCAAAAATAGGAATTTTTCTAAAGAAATAAGTCTCCTCAGATTACGTTACTGTGTACATTTTTTCTATAGAAAATAGTCTCCTCAAATAAATGCGGACATTTTCTTCTGTAGAAAAAAATCTCCTCAAATAAAGAAGGAAAATTTTTTCTATAGAATACTGAGGATTTTTTTCTGTAGAGAAAAGTGTCCTCAGATTGTTATGGAATTTTTTCTATAACAAAACTCTCAGATTACTAAGGAAAACTCTCCATACATTACTGAGGAAAGATTTTTCTAACGAAAAAACCCTCCACAGATTACCGAGGACATTTTTTTATGTAGAAAAAACGCTCCTCGGAATACGGAGGAAATTTTTCTGCAGTTACTCTGAATTTTTTTTCTGCAGAAAAAAGTCTCCACATATTACTGAGGAATGTTATTGCTATAGAAAAAGAGTCCTCAGACTGCTGAGGAATTTTTTTCTGCAGATTAATCAGGAATTATTTCTATAGAAAAAAGTCTCCTTAGATTTCTGTGAAAAAGACGTCCTCAGATTACTGGGACTGAAAACTTATTGTTTTGATTGGCCGGAGTTTTGAACGGTTTTTTATAATTATAACAGATAGTTCCGTCATCGTCCAGCTGATGGAACCATCCTATTCGCAGCATTTAGCAACACCGAAATTCAATTTAATAAATTGCAACCCTCTTTGGAACACTCTGTATATATCAAGTAATTGAACATATTTGTATTTGTTGTTGTTTTTTTTTTGTTGGGATAAAAATTACAATTTACAATTTGTTTTTGTTTTGATTTTAAAATCAAATTTCTCTTTGGTTTCCATTTCTTTATCGAATTTTGTCGAATTAAAGCACATTTTGTTTTTTGGTTTATTTTTTTTTATTTTGTAAATTTTCATCCTTTCCATTTTCTCTTCATTTGTTTGGAAATGATGAATAATAATTAATTTTTCTATTTTATTTTACTTTGAGCCAATGTCTAGTTTTGGTTGTTAGTGGTGGTGGTGGTGATGGTTGTTTTATAAAGGGGATTTAAAAGTGGAGCATATTATATATTTTTTATTGAGAGAGAGAAAAAAGAGATCACAACAAAATACAAAAAAAGAGAATATTAAGTTCTTTTTTTCAAATCTGTTATCAAATAGTGTTTGTGTAACGATCAACAAACGAACGAACGAAAAGCTTCAAACATTTTGGTTTTTTGTTATTTTATTTTTCTGGTGAAAGAAAGTGAAAGAGATGAGGTGCAGTTTAGGCTGGCGGGGGACCTTCTTCACTCCGTCGTTCGCCATAGCAGTGCAAGTCGAGTGATGTTCCTATAACCTGTTTTTTCATATGATAGATGTCCTACTATCTTAAAAGCCTAGTTTTAAAAGCAACGATGTAATTTTAGCCAGAAATGTGAAGTGTTTCCTAGGGATATGGTTTTCAAGTGGAGAGTAAAGAGAGGTGCAGTGATAGTAAAAGAACGTTGGTTTCGATATTGTATTTTTTATTCGTATATGTGATAATTTCTAAGGGTTTGTGGTTTTCTTTCCAATTCTATAGAATTTACTTAGGATTCCAACGAATATTTGTCTATAGAAAAAAATTTCCTCAGTTACCTGAGCAGACTTCTATAGAAAAAATTGCCTCAGTAGCATGAGGAGACTTTTTTCTACAGAAAAATTTCCTCATCAGACTGAGGAGATAATTTTCTATGGAAAAAATTCCCACAGTAGCTTGAGGAGACTTTTCTATAAAGAAAATGCCCTAAGTAGCCTGAGGAGACATTTTTCTACAGAAAAAGTTTCCTCAATAGCCTAAGAGACACTTTTATATAGAAAAAATAATCTCAGTAGCCTGAGGAGACTTTTTTCTATAGAAACAAATTTCCTTAGTAGCTTGACGAGACTTTTTTCTATAGAAAACATTTCCTAAGTAGCTGGAGGGGACTTTTGTTCTATAGAAAGAATTTCATCAACAGCTTGAAGACACGTTTTTTCTACAGATACAAATCCTGAGCAGCCTGAGAAGACTTTTTTCTATAGAAAAAATTTCCTCAGTAGCCTGAAGAGACTTTTTTCTATAGAAAAAATTACCTCAGTAGCCTGAGGAGACTTTTTTCTATAGAAAAATTACCTCAGTAGCCTGAGGAGACTTTTTTCTATAGAAAAAAAATTCCTCAGTAGCCTGAGGAGACTTTTTTCTATAGAAAAATTTCCTCAGTAGCATATGGAGACTTTTTTCTATAGAATAAATTTCCTCAGTAGACTGAGGAGACTCTTTTCTATAGAAAAAAATTCCTCATTAGCTTGATGAGACTTTTTTCTAAAGACAAAATTGTTCTATATAAAAAAAATTCCTCAGTAGCCTGAGGAGACTTCCATTCTATAGAAAAAATTCCTCAGCAGCCTGAGGAGACTTTTTTCTATAGAAAAAAATTCCTCGGTAGCCTGAGGAGACTTTTTTCTATAGAAAAAAAATCCTCAGTAGCCTGAGGAGACTTTTTTCTATAGAAAAAATTTCCTCAGTAGCCTGAGGATACTTTTTTCTATAGAAAAAATTTCCTCAGTAGCCTGAGGATACTCTTTTCTATAGAAAAAATTTCCTCAGTAGCCTGAGGAGACTTTTTTCTATAGAAAAAATTTCTTCAGTAGCCAGAGGAGACTTTTTTCTATAGAAAAAAAATTCCTCAGTAGCCTGAGGAGACTTTTTTCTATAGAAAAAATTTCCCTCAGTAGCCTGAGGAGACTTTTTTCTATAGAAAAAAATTCCTCGCTAGCCTGAGGAGACTTTTTTCTATAGAAAAAAAATCCTCAGTAGCCTGAGGAGACTTTTTTCTATAGAAAAAATTTCCTCAGTAGCCTGAGGATACTTTTTTCTATAGAAAAAATTTCCTCAGTAGCCTGAGGATACTCTTTTCTATAGAAAAAATTTCCTCAGTAGCCTGAGGAGACTTTTTTCTATAGAAAAAATTTCCCTCAGTAGCCTGAGGAGACTTTTTTCTATAGAAAAAATTTCCCTCAGTAGCCTGAGGAGACTTTTTTCTATAGAAAAAATTTCCTCAGTAGCCTGAGGAGACTTTTTTTCTATAGAAAAAAAAATTATCAGTAGCATGTGGAGACTTTTTTCTATAGAAAAAATTTCCTCAGTAGCCTGAGGAGACTTTCTTTCTATAGAAAAAATTTCCTCAGTAGCCTGAGGAGACTTTCTTTCTATAGAAAAAATGTCTTCAGTAGCCTGATGAGACTTTTTTCTATAGAAAAATAAAAAACGCAAAACCTGAGGAAACTTTTTCTGAAAAAAGTTTTCTTTTAGAAAAAGTCTCCTCAGACAACTGAAGTCTTTTGTTGGTTAAAAAAATGTACTCTGACAACTGAGGATAGAAATAGAGTCCTCAGACCACTAATAATTTTTTTTATATTGAAAAAGTGTCCTCATGATATTTTGTTTAGAAAACGGTCTCCTCAGACCCCTGAGGAGATTTGAAATTGCATAACTTCGTATCCATGTTCAGGGGATTAATGTAGCCAATGTCAATATGAAAACGACTTGTAACCTGAGGACTCTTTTTTCCACAGAAAAAATGTCTTTTGTAGCCTGAGGAGACTTTTTTCTATAGAAAAAATTTCCTCAGTAGCCTGAGGAGACTTTTTTCTATAGAAAAAATTTCTTCTGTAGCCTGAGGACACGTTTTCTATAGAAAAAATGTCCTCAGTAGCATGAGGAGACTTTTTTCTATAGAAAAAATTTCCCTCAGTAGCCTGAGGAGACTTTTTTTCTATAGAAAAAATTTCCCTCAGTAGCCTGAGGAGACTTTTTTCTATAGAAAAAATCCTCTGTAACCTGAGGACTCTTTTTCCATGGAAAAGTGTCTTCTGTAGCCTGAGGAACGTTTTCTATAGAAAAAATTTCCTCAGCAGCCTGAGGAGACTTTTTTCTATAGAAAAAATTCCCTCAGTAGCCTGAGGAGACTTTTTTCTATAGAAAAACATTCCTTAGTAGCGTGAGGACACTTTTTTCTATAGAAAAAAATTCCTCGATAGCCTGAGGAGACTTTTTTCTATAGAAAAAAAATTCCTGAGTTGCCTGAGGAGATTATTTCTAAAGAAAAAATTTCCTCGGTAGGCTGAGCAGATTTTTTTCTATAGAATACATTTCCTCAGTAACCTGAGGAGACTTTTCTCTAGAAAAAATACGCAGTAGCCTGAGGAGAATTTTTCCCGGGAAAAGTTTTCTTATAGAAAAAGTCTCCTCAGACAACCGAGGACATGTTTTCGTTAAAAAAAAAGTGTCCTCTGACAACTGAGAATAGAAATAGTGTCCTCAGGCCCTGATATTTTTTCTATGGAAAATGTGTCCTCAAGAGATTTTGTTTAGAAAACGGTATCCTCAGATCCCTGAGGAGATCTGAAATTGGATAACTTCGTATCCGTGTTCAGGGAATTAATGTAGGCAATGTCAATATGAAAACGACTTCCCAAAAGCGCACAAGGCAACATTCATTCTCCAAGGAAGGATACAGCATGGCTAAGCATATTTTGTAATTATTATTGCGGGATAAATGGCCAGGGGGGTTGCAGGCAGACACCAACAACAACAAATTATTTACACATTTGGTTGATATGCTGAAATATAGGGAGGTATAGCAGGGGAGTAGGAGGTAGTGGTATCTGTGACAGAAGAAGCATTGGGCAACTCTGGTAATGGTAAAAGAGGAAGAATGGTTGTTGCTGCAGGCACTGAAGATTCTGTTGCTGTTGTTGTGGTGGTGGATATTATTGATGGGAAACTACCATAATTACCTGGAACAATGGCAGCAGGAGAACTAGAAGTTGCGCTAGTAAATGTAGCAGTATTATCAGTAATTGAAGCAGTTAGAGAAGTAAAGCCATTGCCAACAACAGGCGGAAAGGTTGGCAATACAGGCAGAGCTGGTAATGCCAATGTTGTTGCTGTTTCTGTAACGGCCGCCGCCGTTGTTGTTTCAGCATAAGTAAATGTTGGGGGAGAATATGGCATTACCATAACTGGTGACTGTTCCAGTAGGGGCGATCGTTGGGCACTTGTTGTCGTTGTTGTTGGTGGTGGTGCAGTATTGCTACCATTGGAACCATTGGAAGTTGTGCTACTGGTGACTGCAATATTGTTTTGGGAATGTTTCTTTTCTAATTGCTTTTCGGTTAGGACACGATCATAAAATGTCGATGTCACCGTGGTGTGGCGTATCTCTAGTTTAGCTGGTGTATAGACCGGTGTATTGGAACGAGAAATACCTAACTGACGATACGGTGATATTGGCCGGTCTAAACCAAGATTGCCCATATATGCCGTAGACTCTAAGCTGGCTGCGGTTGTGGTGTTGGTGGTGGTAGTGTTGAGTTTTGTGTTGCCATTTGTGGAAGAGGAGGTATTTGTGTTACTACTACTGTCCTGAATTGACATTGTTGCTGTTGTTGTTGTTGTGGCGGAGACCAGTGCTGTCGTCGTGGCTTGTCGGTAAATTTGTTGAATTTCGACATCGATACAATCGACATCATCATTAGTTGCAATTAGTTGGCTATCTACTTTATGAAACTTAGTTAAACTATGACTACTTGGACTTAGTGAGCTATGATTATATGGATAATATAATGAAGAATTTGGCAATAGATTATCACGTCTTACCCTACTCTCGTTCTCTTCACGATCCTCGTCGGTGCGGCGACGTCGTGGTGATATCTCACGCCTCAGATCACGATTTGAATGATATTGCAATGGACTGGTAGCCCTCAGGGGACTGGAAGACCGGATTGAATCAGCTGATCCCATGGTGCGCAAATAGGCTGAATTTTGTTCGGAAATTCGTATTGAGGGTCCGACAGTGGCGTATGGATCACGTGAACGGGAACGACTTGTGTGACGTGATCTCAAGTCATCATACGATGATTTTTTACTAGCAAAATAATGTGAATCCGAACACAGAGAATCGATGTACTGTAGGCATCTTTCGGTGCTATAGGGTTTCTCTTCACACAGGCTATCGATGGATTTAATGGTTGAGCGAATGGATGTCAGGCGATCGTTGATGTTTTCACCCGTACGTAAGGGTACACCGGTGTGGGTTCCTGTGCGTCGCAGAGGTGATGTTTCCTGCAGAAGAAAATTGAAAAGAAATGGGAGGTGTTAGGGGTTATTAAAATATCAAAAAAAAAAAAAACAAAATATAATATATAAAATTTTATTATATTTTATATATATTATATAATATATAAAATATAAAATAGGGTGACGTAGGGGATGGAAGATACCAAGGAACGGTCCTGACCGGCTTTAACATGGAAAATCCCAGGATTTATCTTGGTCCCTCTTTCATCTCAAGTGGACACTGACCTCCCCGTGGTGTCACCTGGGAAACTGACTTTAACACCCGTTAAAGGTAGTGAGCTAACATGTGCCGCGCGTTCACCCATAAGAACGTTAAAAACTTGGGTTTGGGTGTCAGGTTAGTAACCGCCCCCTAGAAAAGAAAAACAAACCCCTCTAAAGTTGACGAACCCCGCAAATGTTTTAAGACCATGATCTGCGAATCTGCACCTGGAATGTTCGCACTCCTTATAGAGAAGGTGCAGTTTACGCATTGGCAGATGTACTTGAAAAGTACAAGGCCGACATTACTGCCATACAGGAAATACGATGGAACGGGAAAGGCGTCACAACAACACCTAAAGGTGACGCACTGTATATATAGCTGCCATGACACAAAGCATGAGTTTGGTTGCGGATTTGCTGTTTGTCGGAGGTTAAAACATCTGGTCTCCAGCTTCCCCCAGTGAATGGAAGACTCGCTGCAATTCAATTAAAAGCAAAATTCTTCAACATCAGCTTTATTTGCGCTCATGCTACCACTGAAGACAAGGACGAACAGACCAAAGATATATTTTACGAACGCTTAGAAGAAACTTATGATCGTTGCCCTTCCCACGACATTAAAATTGTTCTAGGCGATTTTAATGCCAAAATTGGAAAGGAGAATATCTTTGGCCCAACAGTGGGGAAATTCAGTCTCCACAGTGAAACATCTGAAAATGGCATGAGGCTGATAGACTTTGCAGCTGCAAGAAACATGGTAGTTAGCAGTACTAGATTTAAGCATCTAGATATTCATAAGGGCACCTGGCTGTCGCCAGATCAAAGAACAAGAAATCAAATTGATCACGTTGTGATAGATGGAAGACATGCATCAAGCGTGTTGGATGTACGATCGTTCCAAGGTGCAAACATAGACTCGGACCACTACCTTTTTTGCAGCAAAGGTACGTACCAGATTAAACGTAGCAAACAAAGTGCGAACAGACACAACACGGAAGTTGGACATCGGTAAGTTGCAATCACAACAGATAGCCACAGCATATTCCACTCAACTGGCCCAACTGCTTAATCAAAGCACTCCTCGTCCCGATAACATATCAGGACAATGGCAAAACATTGCCCACTCCATGTAAACAGCCGCAAAATCAGTACTTGGATACCAGAGACCTCCACCAAGGAATCCATGGTATGACCAGGAGTATCGTGCTGCTACCGAAGAGAAAGATGCGGCATATAGGGCTACTTTACAATCAGTAGCAACGCGTAGCGCACGAGAGAGGTATCGTGAGAAAAGGAGAGAGGAGAAACGTCTTTTCCGCAGGAAAAAGAGAGAGATGGAAAAGCGGGAGTGTGAACAAATCGAGATGTACAGGAGACAGAATGAAGTCCGAAAATTCTACCAAAGAGTGAAACATCAAACTGATGGCTTTGGAACTGGGACATCCTACTGTAGAGACCAGCAAGGTAATCTGGTAACTGATAAAGATAGTATGCTAAAATATGGAAAGAGCATTTTTCGAAACTGTTGGTATCCAATAGTAGCGAAGTCGACGAAGATCCTATCCCAGAAGATGGTATTGAATGTATACCACCCGGCCAAGATGACGTAAAGACATTAATAAACCTGCTGAAGAATAATAAGGCAGCAGGAGCTGATGGCCTACCAGCCGAGCTGTTTAAAACTGGAGGCGACACGCTGATAAGGTGTATGCATCAGCTAGTTAGCTCCATCTGGCAGGAAGAACGCGTACCCGACGATTGGAACCTGAGGAAGGAGATAAGACTTTATGATCCAACCATAGGGGCATAAGTCTTCTTCATATCGCCTACAAGATAGTGTCAGGGATATTGTGCGAACGACTAAAGCCCATGGTCAACAAAATAATTGGACCATACCAATGCGGCTTTAGACCTGGCAAGTCCACCATTGACCATATATTTACCCTGCGGCAAATCCTGGAGAAGACCCAAGAGGTGCCGATCGACACCTACCAGCTTTTTGTCGATTATAAAGCAGCCTTCGACAGCCCGCTATGTTGAAAGGTATTCCAAGCCATGTCTGACTTTGGTATCCCCGCAAAGCTCATTCGGCTTTGTAAAACGACTCTAACTGACACAAGATTGTCAGTTAAAATAGGAAAGAATCTCTCCGAAGAGTTTTGTACCAAAAGAGGTTTCAGACAAGGAGACAGCCTTTCGTGTAATCTTTTCAACATCCTGCTAGAAAAGGTTATACGAGAGGCAAACGTCAAAAGAAGTGGTACAATCTACGCCAATAGCCACATGTTACTTGCTAATGCTGATAATATAGACATCGTGGGAAGATAAGTAAAAGAAGTAACCGATACCTTTACGAAGGTCAAAGGAGAATCTGCTAAAGTGGGTCTGGCGGTAAACGGCGAGAAGACCAAGCTGATGGTGTCGACGCGCAATGCGTCCATAGAGATCGGACCAACTGTTGAAGTTGGTTCCTATAATTTTGAGGTAGTAAAAGACTTCGTATACCTCGGCACCGCCGTAAACACAACAAACGACATCAATTGTGAAATAAAAGAAGAATTGTATTGGCCAACAGATGCCACTTTGGCTTAAGTAAGCACTTTAAAAACAATGCCACAACTCGTCAAACAAAAATAACGCTTTACAAAACACTGATACTACCCGTGCTGATGTATGGTTGCGTAGCCTGGGTACTTGCGCAAGCAGATAAGGCAGTGCTTGGCGTGTTTGAGAGAAAAATTCTTCGAAAGATCTACGGACCGATTTGCGTTGACGGTGAATATCGACGTCGTATGAACCACGAGCTGTATCTGCTATACAACGACATCAATATAGTTAAACGTATCGAGATGCAACGATTGCGTTGGCTATCCCATATAATAAGATTGAGCGATGATAAACCTCTTAGGTCAAAATAGCTCAACTCGAAGGAGAATTAATTCAAATATCGCTCTAAAAAATTACCTTCGCCTTAATAATAAGCCAAAACAAAAACACGATTTCAGCATGAGCCAGGCTGGGATTCGAACCTGGGACTCCAACAACCAAGTGACACGGTTGCAGGCGTCTTAGCGTTCTAAGCCACCATCAACTTGTCAAAGATTCCGATGACAAATATTGATGATCAAAATCTTCTGATACAGAAGGACTAATAAAATAAAGGTGGAAAAAGCTGCCTTAGTATTTGTAATAAAGCATTGAAAAATAGGGTTGTGATAGATGGAAGACATGCATCAAGCGTCTTGGATGTACGATCGTTCCGAGGTGCAAACATAGACTCGGGTCACTACCTTGTTGGAGCAAAGGTACGTACCAGATTAAACGTAGCAAACAAAGTCCGAACAGACACAACACGGAAGTTGGACATCGGTAAGCTGCAATCACAACAGATAGCCACAGCATATTCCACTCGTCTAGCCAAATTGCTTAATCAAAGCACTCCTCATCCCGATAACATATCAGGACAATGGCAAAGCATTGCCCACTCCATGCAAGGACTAATAAAATAAAGGTGGAAAAAGCTGCCTTAGTATTTGTAATAAAGCATTGAAAAATAGGGTTACCAGCCAAGTCGGACTATAGCAAAAGTTTGGAATTAAATGACTAACATTAAAATAAAAAAATAAAATAATTCGAATATACAAATTTCGAATAATTTGTGATAGAAATGCTAGTTTCCAAGCTTAGTCTTCGTCCACCCATTAAAAACACCATTCAATATGCCTGATGATCGGTCTAACCACCCGTGAAACGTAGCATAGTGGTTGAATGTGTGGGGCTTCGGTCAAAATAGCTCAATTCGAAAGAGAATTAATTAAAAAAAACATTCGATAATGTATATTTTTTCTCTATCTAAATACATATGTATGTATATAGCTACCCTCCGTTTCACTTACCCTCATTAAACGAATTCCCATGACACCAAGGCCTTCTTGCACCGAACTGGCTAAATGCGGTGGCACCGATGATAGTGTTGACGTTGCGCCATGCGTATCTGTAAAGGTTTTCTTTAAAATACGTTGTAAAATATTAGAATTTTCTTCTAATATTTGAATCACATCACTACTATTGGTGCTAACCATGGATTCACTGTCCTGACTTCGTGTCCTCTGCTGCTGCTGCTCATCATCATGAAATCGTATTGTTTTGTTGGTGTTGCTGTTCGGACAAGTTGCAGCATCTCCGGTACAATGAGTTACTGCAACTTTGGGCGATGGTGAACGATGACTGCTCAGATTACGTTTAGCCGATTCTGCCGATGATGAACGAGTAGCGCGAAATTCTTCAAACGACAGCGATGGTGATATGATGTCCTTTAATTTTTGATTGAATTCTTTATAGTTTTTCTGCATTTTAAAATCGAATCGTTGTTCCCTTTCCAATGCCTCTAAACGGGCTTCCAACTGTTGGGCAGTTGGTAGACCGCTTGGGCTGTTGGGTTCATCATTTACCTGGTGTGGGGCGGCTGTAGGGTCCTTGCCGCCGGGTGATTTAGAACGTGATTTACAGGCAGCCGGGGAGGGGGTGCGACCCTCCTCCAGCATACGCATGCGATGTTCTAATTCACCAGTTGTTGGTATGTCATCGGGACTGGGATCGAGTAACATTTCCAGGGGATGTATTGGCTCACGTTTGGGTTCAGCTTTGTTACGTGGCCTTGATTTGCGATTTAAATCCAAGGCACGAAAACGATATTCCAGATCTTCGGTTGTGGGTTTAGCAGTCGAGCTGCTGGAGTGATGTGGACTTTCCACACACCGGACAGGGGATTGGTGTTCTTTTTTCTTAGCTGCCGCATTACAATGGCAATGATGATCACAGCATTCAGGTTCGGCAAAGCGTACAGGAGATTGGTGTTTCTTGGCATGAGTGGAACCGCAGACATGCTGTTGATGTTGACTTTGCGAGGAAGAGCAACGCTCCGACCCAGGTGTCTCTCCACTACCCACAGGAGGTATTTCATCCAAACCCTTGCCTTCACACAGATCCAAGAAACGATTCAAGTCCTTCTCATGTGACAGGGAGTATTGCAGTTTGATTTTCCTTTCGATTTCCGTGAGTCTCTGCTCCACATCGATTTTTTCCACATCTTCAAGCATTTTGATTTGTCGCTCCAGGGAACGAAAGCGAGATTCCAATTCCCTTGTGGAGGGTAGGTAAACAGTTTTCTTTTTCAAATGATGTTTTATGGGATCTTTGCCCCAATCAAAATCTTCCTCGGGCGGTTTGGTGGATTTCTTTTTGGGCGAAAACTCTGAGGTTGCGGCGGACTCCTCTTTGGCAGTTTTAGTCAGCTCCATTATTTCCTTGCTGAGATCAGACATTTGTTGGGCAGATTTGGCATCGGTGAGCTTGCCAGCTAAATCTTCGGGTTTTATTTGACCCCTCTCGAGTAGTTGCTTTTCAAGGGCTTGGAATAAATCTTCCAATTCTTCGGTATTGGCACGAGTCAGGCGTCGCACCTTAACTGCTTTGGGTTCATTGTCCAGCAGCAGTACCAGGGTTTTCTTGTTCACCTCGACCGGCACCATTTGGGTACCGTGGATATTGGCTATTGATTTTTCCGAGATTTGTGCTTTAGTAGTTTCATCTGTGGGTTTGGGTAGGTCCTCCTTGGGATCTTTGATTTCTGGTTTGTCTTCTTTGATGGGTATCTCGGCTTTGCTCTCTTTGGGAAGTTCTTGGGGTTCACTTACAACAGCCTTTGCACTTTTCTTTTCAATTTTCATTTCTTCTTCTTCTTCTTTTTCCTTTTCTTTTTTACTCTCCTCTGTTTTTGTTTCCTTAGGTTCCACTTCCTTTTGTGACTTGTTAGCCTCTAATTTGGGTGTATCTGTATCTGGTGCCTTAATGGGCTTGGAATGCTTTATGTGTTCCTCCAAAATTTGTAAACGCCGATCGAAATCATCCTCCTTGGCGGCCCTATCGGATTTCTTTTCAATTGGCTTCTCTAAGGGTTCTTCAGGTGGAAGCTCCGTTTTAGTTGCTGGCTCTTCTATTTGAGTGGGAACTTCAGGTTTACTGTTTACCTCTTCTGCCACAAGCTCCTTGGCTGCTTCTAAGATTTTCTTGCCTTCCTTTTCCACTTCCACTTGTTCTTCTACTTTAACTACTTCCGATTCTTTTACAGCCACAACTTCTTCCTCCACTTCAACCTTTTTGGAGGTTTCTCTGGCCTTTTCAAATTCTTGGGTCATTTCATTGACAAATTCCTCACTTATTTCATCTTTAATGACAATTTCATCCTCTCCCTCATCCTTTGGTTGGGTTTCTTTTTTCGCCTCCTGGACTTCCTCTGGCTCGCTTGTTGTAGAGGGAGCACCCAATTCCCTGGTCATTTGCAACGGCTTATCAATGGGCGTTGAAACAGAGGCAATTATTCTTTGCGAGTTCTTCAATTGCTCTTCCAAAATCAACAGACGCCTACTCAACTCCTCGGCCCGCGTAAGAGACTGGGTGGCCGCCTTGCCCAACTCTTCCTTGCTCAGAGTCATATGAATATTTATGCTAATGTTAATGGGACTTTGGAAGTCTTGTTCCAGCAGCTCACCATAGTTGTTGTAACGTACCAATTCCTTGCCCGTTACGTTGACCGAATCGGCCCTTATCTCCAAGTCCATTTGTGAAGAACTCAGTTCAGCGGAGTTCTCGTCGAGTGATGTTTTGTTGTGGTCTTGTCCCGTTGTTGTTTTGAATTTTGCACTTGCCCCCAATTGTCGTTC
Organism: Musca autumnalis; assembly: GCF_047663935.1. Lineage (NCBI taxonomy): Eukaryota > Metazoa > Arthropoda > Insecta > Diptera > Muscidae > Musca > Musca autumnalis. The sequence goes on along the minus strand of NW_027411644.1, from coordinate 281,567,700 downwards.
CAATTCCAAGACCCGCGACTCCAATTTACCCACATGTTGCCGTTGATTGGTACTGGTGGTCATGAACGGCTTAATGGGTTGTTGATAACGTTGTTGGTGTTGGCGACTGGTCGATGCCACTTCGGAATCACTTGCTCGACGTTGCTTCAATAGGCTTCTATTCAATTGCTCTTCCAAGAATTGTAAACGATTCTCAAGATCGGCTCTTGAGGGTAGATCGGAAAAACGACGAACCATTTTACGGCGTAACGACGGTTCGTTGCGTTTTCCCGATGGACTATTGGCGTTTGCATGTGTTTCCGAAGTTTCATCGGTTTTGGATTTGCGCAGCAGAGCTGGCGTTTTGCGATTGGGATTTATGGAGCTGGGTTTGATGTTTTCGCCATTGGGTGTGGGACCCATTTTCGCCTGGAGTTCTTCAATGAGAGCTGAACGTGTACTGGGTTCTTGACTGGGACTTGATTGCTCCGTCTCGGACCAGTCTTTGGGTGGAGTTGGAGGGGTCGGTATGGCCTTGGGGCTTGGCGATTTCTTTGGTGCTTTGATGGTGTCGGCGGCCTTAATGGTTTTATCGCTTTGCAATTTTTCAAAACGCCTCTCCAGCGAATCAGTTGAGGGTGGCGAGGTTTTTGGTTTTACCTGGGACTCCTGTGTCAGAGAGTCTTTGCGTGAACTCATGCGCCGTTTTAGCACCTCATAACGTTTTTCCAAGTCTTCAGTGGTTGGAGGTTCTGAGGAACGACGACTGCCGGGGGTTGATCCAGCTTCCGAGGTTTTGGGGGAAACTTTTTTCGTTTCGGTTTTGTGTTTTGTTTCCGCAGCCGAACGCCTGGCACTGTGAGACTTCATAGTTTCCATGACATTTGTGGCCATTTTACTGGAACGTTCCTCTGGTGTCTGTGAAGAGCTTTTCATGGCCTCCACCACATCGGCCTTTAGTTTTTGTGACCGCCTTTGTTTGGCGGCGGCTGATTCCTCCTCCTCTTTTGGTGAGTGGCGACTTTTGGTTGGCTCCTCCTTACGTTTAACCGAGGACTTCATGGTCTCCATAACATTGCTGGCCATTTTATGGGAACGCTGCTTTTGTGCCTCTTCACTGGCCGGCTTCATGGCTTCAATAACATCGGCCTTTAGTTTATTGCTTTTCTTCACCTTTTCCTGGGAATGCTGAGCTGATGTCTTCATGGCAGCCACCACATTTGTGGCCATTTTTCCATCACTTTGCGGCTGATCCCCGGAAGATTTCATGGCTGAAATAACATCGGCTTTAATTTTATTTGAACGTTTACGTTTTTCCCCGTCTTCAGATGGTTGGCTTGCAAGAGATTTCGGTTGGGCTCTACTTGGCGCTGAGGTTGAGGGCGTGGGTTCTTCGGGTGTTGTGGCGGATTTCATGGAGGCAATAATTCCTGCCTTAATTTTATCTGATCTGCTTTGTTTTTTGTCCGACTCCTCTGTGGGTGTTGCGACTTCTGGCTCATCAGGGGTGGTGGCAGATTTCATGGAGGCAATGATACCAGCTTTTATTCTATCCGATCTGTTGAGTTTTTTACTCGCTTCTTCATCTGTGGGAGTTGGTGCCTCAGGTTCATCTGGAGTGTTACCAGATTTCATTGAAGCTATAATTCCCGCCCTTATTTTATCGGAACGACTTAGTTTCTTGGTCGAGTCCTCTGTGGTAGTTTCGGCCTCAGGCTCATCAGGTGTGGTTGCGGATTTCATGGAAGCTATGATACCTGCTTTGATTTTAGCAGATCTGAGTTTCTTGTTGGTGTCCTCTGTGGGTGTTTCGGCTTCTGCTGGTTCCTCCTCCTGGGTATTGCCAGATTTCATTGAAGCTATTATGCCTGCCTTTATTTTATCTGACCTGCTTTGTTTGCGACCAATTTCTTCTGTGGGTGTCTGGGCCGGCTCTTCGGGTGTTGTGGCCGACTTCATGGAGGCAATAATACCTGACTTAATTTTTTCCGACCTACTTTGTTTCCTGGCCATTTCTTCTGTGGGAGTTTGTGCCGGTTCCTCGGGTGTTGTGGCCGACTTCATGGAGGCAATAATTCCTGCACGGATTTTATCTGAACGGCTTTGTTTTTTAGCCGTATCCTCTGTGGGAGTTTCTGCTGGCGGCTCATCTGGGGTGGTGGCGGAGGATTTCATTGAGGCAATTATTCCTGCTCGGATTTTGTCCGATCTACTTAACCGCCTGCCCAATTCTTCTGTGGGTGTTTGTGCCGGTTCTTCGGGGGTTGTGGCCGACTTCATGGAGGCAATAATTCCCGACTTGATTCTATCTGACCTACTCTGCCTCCTGGCCACGTCTTCTGTGGGTGTTTGGATTGGTGTCTCTTCGGGGGTAGTGGCTGACTTCATGGAGGCAATAATTCCCGCCTTGATTTTTTCCGATCTACTTAGTTTCTTAGAAGGATCCTCAGTTGGAGTTCCGGCTTCCGGCTCATCGGGTGTGCTACCGGATTTCATGGAGGCAATAATTCCTGCCTTAATCTTGTCCGACCTACTTTGTTTGCGGCCCATTTCTTCTGTGGGAGTTTGTGCCGGTTCGTCGGGAGTTGTGGCCGATTTCATGGAGGCAATAATTCCCGCCTTGATTTTATCTGAGCGGCTGGTGGATTTCATGGCTGCCATAACATTGCTGGCCATTTTGCTGCTGGAAGACTGCTCAGGTTCTTCTTCTTTCTCTGCATCGTCTTGGTGAGGAGATTCCATATCCCCCGAAGATTTCATGGCAGATAAAACTCCTGCCTTGATTTTGTCGGAACGCTGCTGCTTGCCGGCCGTTTTCATGGCATCCATAACATTGGCAGCCATTTTACTGGACCCCTCCTTTGTTTTTGAAGATTTCATTGCCTTCATGACATTGGATGCCATGCTACCCTCCACAGGAGAAGTTAGAGTGGATGGGGGTGGCTTCATGGCCCCCAAAACATCAAGTTTAAGTTTATCTGCGCGGCGTTTGCGTTCTTCTTCCTGAGCTGAATCTTCAGCATCATCATCAGCTGTGTGATGATCTCCTCTGGATTTTCTCATTGCCTCTCGGACATTGTGTGCCATTCGTTGATGCCTTGCAGATTCATCAACCTCATCATCATCTGAGGCCAATGCAGAGCCAGATGCCTTCATGGCCTCAATGACATTGGCCTTGATGCGATTGGCACGATCCAAATCTTCATCCGCCATATCATCATCACCGGCTGTTTCACTTTCATCATCCAGGATTTGTTGTCGCTGCTGTTGTTGTTGCTGCTGCTGCTGATCCAATTCCGAATAGCCATCTGGACTTTGGCGATCATCATAGTCCACATGCCTTGGCCGGGAATGGGATTCCTCTAAAAGATCTTCACTGGCCTCAGAGCGAGTTATGCTCATCTGCTTTTCCAAAGCCTCAAAACGTTTCTCCAACTCCTCTGTTGAGGGCGGAGATTTGCGAGAAGCCTTGGAAGAACGGCGTTCAGATTGGGCATCAAGTTCCCTGTCATCGCTACTCATTTGAGATTGGCGACGGGAGTAGACTGACAATTGAGACTGGCGCCGTGAAGTTGTGGTGGTGGCGGCAGCCGCTTGATCCGAGGGTCTGCGAGATATGACTTGTTTTAGATCTGATTGTCTTCTTGAACGAGAGTCTTGTGGTGGTTCTTCTTCCTCTTCGGCTTCTTCTTCCATTTCTTCCTCCTCCACTGCCTCCTCCTCCCCCTCTTCTTCCGCTTCTAAATCATCGGCTGAATCTTCCACTGGAGAATCATGACCCGACACGGTAATAGATCTATCTTCCTCTTCTTCGGACAGTATTTCTCTGGAATCCCTTTCACTTTGCTCATTTTCAGTATCAGGGGGTTCTTTTTTCCTCTGCTTGCCCGAGGTCTTGGCAACACTACTTGAGGCAATGCTGGATCTTCCATCCAGGTTTTCTTCTTCCTCTTCATATTCTTGCTCCTCAAGATCTTCCTCGCCGCCGCCGTCGTCATCTTGCCCCTCACTTCCTCGATCCGTTTGTTTACCCTGGGTTCTGAGATCTCCCCGAGATCCCACATCTTGTTTATTGCTTGATTGTGCAGGCTTATCGCTATTTCTAGTTGAATCACGTTGTGGATTTTCTCTGCTAGCTGCTGGTGGTGATTTTCGTGAACTACGACCCTTTTCTGAATCGCTAACTTCGGCCATTTGTTTACTACGATCCCGTATCATATTTTCAAAACGTTCTTCTAAATCGGCAGTTGAGGGTATTACAGGTTTTCGTTGTACAATATCATTAGCAGCGAGAGCCTCAGGCTTCTTGGTAGGTGGTGCCACCAAAGGCATGGTTTTGTCAAATGATTTTGAGTGATTCTTGTAATGGCTCTGCCTGGAGAGTCTGTCATGATGAGTTCGATATTTGTTGGAATCTTCAGTAAATGAAGAGAGCTGTTCTTCATCCAGAGAAATGCGATTACTGTGATATGAGCGCGAAGCTGGTGGATCTTTAAGCAGTTCCCCAGATGATATGGAGTAGCGTGAACGACCATAATCTTCTCCTTCTTCTTTGGGGTATGGGCGGCGATATTTGTACGTTTCACTGGGTTGCAGAACCTCTGCCTTTCTCTCACCAGGAATTCTTTGAGAATGATAATATCGGTTGTCCTCGGAATCACTGCTGGGGTGATCTAGTTTATGAATGTGGTGATAACGGGATTTTTGATGTTGTGATGCTTCTTCCTTTCCGTTTTCATGCGAGTAACCACCATGTTTGATGGCTTCTGTAGGTTGCTCCATGGAGTACAGGGGATATGAGCTTATGTGGAAATGTTCTCTCTGTATACCTTCTCCCTCCACCCGCGTAATTGACTTGGTCTCATCGTGATGTATTCTACCATTCATTCCCTGGGCCCGATATCTTTCCAATGCCTTGCGGTTATCTTCCCGCTCTTCTTCTTCTTCCTGTTCTTTGGTTTTGTGTTCAAATGCAGGATATTTGGAGGTCACCTCCATGCTCATACGTTTCTCCAAAGCCTGATAACGTTCTTCGATTTCCATTGTTGTTGAACGGGTTAGAGTAAGTCTTCTGGGATCTCTACGTTTGGCAGCCGCTGAACTGACATATGCCGGAGGAGGTTTTATTGTTACTTCCTGAGTGTGCTCACTTTTTTGTAGCGATGTGGAAAATTCCGTTTTGGCCTCTGCAATACAGGCAGCTGAAGATTTCTCGGAATAGTCTACCAAAAGATCCATGCGTCGTGTTTGTCCCACATCTTCTATTGCCTTCGGTACGGTATCACTAATCACCTGCTTGCTTTCCCTATCCTTATAGGCATCCCTTATGGAATCCTCTTCGTTGAGGGAATACATAAGCTCCAGTTTTGTGGGCCTTTCACTGCTGTTGACCCTTTCGAAATACTGATTGGTCACTCCCTCATCACTGACCTTGGGTTTCTCGCCATCATCATCATCGTTGCTGCCCAAGGAGTTCATGGGCTCATTGTATTCCGCTTTAGAGACTGCAGGGGCTACCAAAACCTTTGATATTGCCAAAATATCCACCACATCAGTAATGGGTGGTGTTAGGTGCCTTAAATCTGCGGAACTGGGGGCCAGGATATCCGTTTCAATGAACAAAGCTTGGGGTTTTGTGGCAGCAGCATCCGCCAAGTCCGCTTCATTTGCCAAGGGGGAATAGGGGGCACCATTGAGTTTTCCCATTTGTAGCTGATCACTTTCGGTGGCGCTATTCTCGGCCTCTTCTTCTCCCTCCCCTTCTTCCTCCTCATCCAGTTTCTTGGAAAGTTCCAGATAGGATTCTGGTAGGCTGGCTTTCTTGGCCGCCGCCTCCTCATCGGTACTGTGGCTGGGAGAATCTGTGGTCATAAGCACAAAGGGTATTTCACTATTCGAGGGAGCCCAGGATTTGGGCCTTTGGCGATCTCCCTTATCCCCCACGGGTTCGGCGGCCAATTTACGTTGCTTTATCAAGGCCGCTTTGGATGTATATTTTCGAGCACTCTTCGAGGGAGGATTGTCATCATCACACAGGCTGGTATCTGAGCTGGAGGCGGCAGCCTTATCCTCATCCTCACTCTCCTCACTGTAGGATGAGGAATCACTTTTACCCAAACGTTTTGTGCGTATCTTTTGCGATTTCAAGCCATCAATGCTGCCCGAGCTAAGCATTGCAGCCCTCTCGGCCCGTATCTCCTTCCATGTCAAACTATCACGCCGACGTTTTGGATCCATGGCGGTGTCGCGCCACTGCAAAGTTTCACCACGCCTTAGCTGGCGATTTATGGGTTTGTTGTCTTGCAAAACAGCCGGCAAAGAGGGTTTTCTGGCAGGTGGTATAGCACCCGGTGGAGGTCCCGTGCGTCGCCCTTTATTTGTAACAATGGCTGGGCGGCCAGACAACAATTGATTCACAGGTATGGTGGCTGCACTATTCACGGTGCTTTGGCGGGCAGTTGAACAGGCAGTGGTGAGGATAATGTGGGCCTGCTTCTGACGTTCCCGCAAACGGTCATATTGCTTTTTCAGTAAGGAAATATCAAGGGCAATTCGATCTTTGCTTTCGGCTGTCTGTTTGGCAGTGGTGTGGCCCTGGGAACCACGGCGACCCCAGGGTATACCCCACACCGTGGCAACAGCCAAGCGGGAATCTTCATCCATATCGGGTTCTTCATCATCGTAGTATAGGCTGAAAGGAAAAAAATACAATATTTTAACTTGATCCGTTGCTCCCAACTCCAAGGCTACTCACTTCAAACCCTGCTTGTTCTTCAATGGTGAAACGCTGTACAAATGTTTGTCTCTTAGCTTTTGGATATCTTGAATGGGGCCCAACTGGACCACCTTTTCAATCAGGCCATTGGAATCGATCAAATGGCCGTTCAACAACTCACTTGAAAATGAACCCATTTTACCATAGAAGTCATCAGCACTGCGGGTACTCAGGACTCGACTAATGGGAGAAAAAAACACATTTAAAATTCTGAAAGTTTCATCTTTAAAGTCATATTTACTCCTCCAACAAACTCCACAGGGCCAAGGCGGTACGCAGCAGCACATCACTGCCCTCAATGAGGACCAAGTCCCAAACCCTCAAAACACATGACATGGGCAAACAGGTGCAGAACATGGTAAGAAACCACTGCATGGTAAAGACATTGGTCAAGGGGGGTTCATAGGCATTTTCCACGGGGCCTTGTAACTTTTGCAGATGCCTGGCCAAACGAGGCAGCTTCGTTTGCATTAGCTCACGAAACACAGCCATGTCAGCCTGTAAACCACCCATGGAACCACAAAAATAACCAGGAGGTAAGATACCCTCAACTAAATAGATCATAACTTTCATGGATTCCGTTTCATCCTTGTCCATGACTTGCAGTATCAGGGCACCCAGCATATTGAAACCCTAAAATATGAAAATATCATTATAAGTGTTCCTGGAAAAGGTTTAAGGCAAAGAAACTTACCTGGCAATAACCCACTTCAGGATTGTAACGGGCATAGCCGAGTAGTATACGTTTCAATTTGGCTTGATTGATGTCACCAGCCGGTCCTGTACACAAAGTAGAACCGGTGCGGTGCAGATCCTAAATAAAGAGAGAAGTTTAAATACATTTTTTACATTAAAAAGACAGTGGCTGGTACCTTGACAATTTGTATGCCCAACTCCTCATCATCTTCACGCCATTTTTCACAAAAACATTTCTCCTCCTCCTTGGACCAGTCTACATTTTTGGATTTTAAATATTTATCGGCTAGAGAAAGCCAGAGCTGAAAAAAAAAATAAAAAGAAAATTATTTACAATCCCACAGATATTGCCCGTAAAATTGATTAGAAATCCACGTTTTGCGGGCTCTTTGGTGGCTTCTAAAAATTGTTTAAAAATCTACGCTCTGAGGCAACGTTTTGTGGGCCCTTTGGTGGCTTCTAAATTTTTTTTAAAAATCGAAGCGCTGAGGCCTCTTGAGTTTCTTTTAAAAATTGTTTAAAAATCCACGTTTCGTGGGCTCTTTGGTGGCTCCTAAAAATGTATTAAAAATCTAAGTATTGTGGGCTCTTTGGGGGCTCCTAAAATTGTTTAAAAATCCACGTTTTGAGGGCTGTTTTGTGACTTCAAAAAACTGTTTAAAAATCCACGTTTTGTGAGCTCTTTGGTGACTCCTAAAATTTTTTTAAAAATCCTTGTTTTGTGGACTCTTTGGTGGTTTCTAAAAATTGTTTAATAATCCACGTTTTGTGGGCTCTTTGGTGGCTTCCAAAAATTGTTAAAAAATCCACGTTTTGAGGGCACTTTGGTGACTCCTAATTTTTTTAAAAATCCACGTTTGGTGGGCTCTTCGGTGACTCCTAATTTTTTTTAAAAATCCACGTTTTTTTTGGCTCTTCGGTGAGTCTTAAAAATTTTTTAAAAATCCACGTTTTTTGGCTCTTTGGTGAGTCTTAAAAATTGTTTAAAAATCCACGTTTTGTTGGCTCTTTGGCGAGTCTTAAAAATTGTTTAAAAATCCACGTTTTGTGGGCTCTTTGGTGAGTCTTAAAAATTGTTTAAAAATCCACGTTTTGTGGGCTCTTTGGTGAGTCTTAAAAATTGTTTAAAAATCCACGTTTTGTGGGCTCTTTGGTGAGTCCTAAAAATTGTTTAAAAATTCACGTTTGGTGGGCTCTTTGGTGAGTCTAAAAAATAGTTTAAAAATCCACGTTCTTTGGGCTTTTGGTGAGTTTTAAAAATTTTTTAAAAATCCACGTTTTGTGGGCTCTTTGGTGAGTCTTAAAAATTGTTTAAAAATCCACGTTTTGTGGGCTCTTTGGTGAGTCTGAAAAATTGTTTAAAAGTCCACGTTTTGTGGTCTCTTTGGTGAGTCTTAAAAATTGTTTAAAAATCCACGTTTTGTGGGCTCTTTGGTGAGTCTTAAAAATTGTTTAAAAATCCACGTTTTGTGGGCTCTTTGGTGAGTCATAAAAATTGTTTAAAAATCCACGTTTGTGAGTGCTCTTTGGTGAGTCATAAAAATTGTTTAAAAATCTACGTTTTGTGGTCTCTTTGGTGAGTCTTAAAAATTGTTTAAAAATCCACGTTTTGTGGGCTCTTTGGTGAGTCTTAAAAATTGTTTAAAAATCCACGTTTTGTGGGCTCTTTGGTGAGTTTAAAAATCCACGTTTTGTGGGCTCTTTGGTGTGTCTTCAAAATTGTTTAAAAATCCACGTTTGTGAGTGCTCTTTGGTGAGTCATAAAAATTGTTAAAAAATCCACGTTTGTGAGTGCTCTTTGGTGAGTGATAAAAATTGTTTAAAAATCCACGTTTTGTGGTCTCTTTGGTGAGTCTTCAAAATTGTTTAAAAATCCACGTTTTGTGAGCTCTTTGTTGAGTCTTAAAAATTGTTTAAAAATCCACGTTTTGTGGGATCTTTGGTGAGTCTTAAAAATTGTTTAAAATCCACGTTTTGTGGGCTCTTTGGTGAGTCTTAAAAATTGTTTAAAAATCCACGTTTTGTGGGCTCTTTGGTGAGTTTAAAAATCCACGTTTTGTGGGCTCTTTGGTGAGTCTTCAAAATTGTTTAAAAATCCACGTTTGTGAGTGCTCTTTGGTGAGTCATAAAAATTGTTTAAAAATCCACGTTTGTGAGTGCTCTTTGGTGAGTGATAAAAATTGTTTAAAAATCCACGTTTTGTGGTCTCTTTGGTGAGTCTTCAAAATTGTTTAAAAATCCACGTTTTGTGAGCTCTTTGTTGAGTCTTAAAAATTGTTTAAAAATCCACGTTTTGTGGGATCTTTGGTGAGTCTTAAAAATTTTTTAAAATCCACGTTTTGTGAGTCTTAAAAATTGTTTAAAAATCCACGTTTTGTGAGTCTTAAAAATTGTTTAAAAATCCACGTTTTGTAGCTCTTTGGTGAGTCTTAAAAATTGTTTAAAAATCCACGTTTTGTGGGCGTTTTGGTGAGTCTTAAAAATTGTTTAAAAATCCACGTTTTGTGGGCTCTTTGGTGAGTCTTAGAAACTGTTTAAAAATCCGCGTTTTGTGGGCTCTTTGGTGAGTCTTAAAAATTGTTTAAAAATCCACGTTCTTTGATCTCTTTAGTGAGTTTTAAAAATTGTTTAAAACTCCACGTTTTGAGGTCTCTTTGGTGAGTCTTAATTTGTTTAAAAATCCACGTTTTGTGGGCTCTTTGGTGATTTTTAAAAATTGTTGAAAAATCCATGCTTTGTGGGCTCTTTGGTGACTCCTTAAAATTGTTGAAAATTCCACGTTTTGTGGTTTCTTTGGTGAGTTCTAAAAATTGTTTAAAAATCCACGTTTGGTGGGCTCTTTGGTGAGTCTTAAAAATTGTTAAAAAAAATCCACGTTTTGTGGGCTCTTTGGTGAGTCTTAAAAATTGTTAAAAAAATCCACGTTTTGTGGGCTCTTTGGTGAGTCTTAAAATCCGCGCTTTGAGGAATCTGTGTTTGCTCCTAAAAATCAACATTTATCTCAATGACATTTGCAATGCACCCAGTGGTGTACGCAACTAACTAAATCACTCAATCAATCAATTCAATCATCATCAACAACTTACCTTTCTACGAAATTCCGGTGGTATGCCACCCGGTAGCCGAGCCACCAATTTCATTGCATGCAGCCATTGTTTGTAATCGGAGGTGGACTCATCATCTTCCGTTTGACTGACATTGACTTTATTCGAGTTGGTTGTATCTTCCTGACGTTGCATTTTCTTCTTGTTGTTGTACTTATCACAGTTGTTGCTGTTGATGCTTCCGTTGTTGCTACTAGTATAACTGCCGTTGCTTTGGCTGCTACTATTCCTCTTGTCGTTGTTGTAGTTGTTATTGTTGTAATTATTTATTGCCGCACTACTACCGTTCCTACTATTCCATTTGTTGAGTTGTGACGTTGCCGTCGTTGTTATGGTCGATGAGTGTAACGCTTTCGGTGGAGGTGGTGTGAGACTGAAACGCATCTTTGGATGAACATCGTCTATGGTGAGGATGATGATGATGATGTTTAGATAATTATGATGGATATATAAATGAAAAACACACACAAAAAAGAATGGTAAAAAATAAAAATTTCATTAATTGGCAAACTAATTGTTGTTGATTTTTAGTTGGTGCAATTAGTTTCAACACAAAGGTGTATTACCCCTAGCAGGCGTTTTGCAAAAAACAGTTTATGTCTGCTGTTGCACACCTCTTGTTATCTGTGTATAGTAGGATAATTACAAATATTTTATGTCATTATTTATTTCTCTAACACCAACTTCCGCTTGCACTAGTTTAACACGTTTTATTTTTCTACTATATTACATCATTATTAGTTATTGTAAACTTTTACTGAAAAAAGTATTTGTTGTTGGTTTTATTGGTTTGTGTTGTGTAAAGTATCATATATATTGTGTAAACAAATCTAATATAACACTGTTGTATGGACAAGTAGAGTTTTGTAAATTGAAAACATCGCTCCAGAGTATGCACATTTTGAGGGAAAAGATAAACTAGGGCCTAAAAAATCGTCGAATGTGATAAATCTGCCCACAAGTTACGTTTCGTGGACATCCAGCGATCAAAGTGATCCATCCTCCCACATATAACAGGTGTCTTGACAATTGAAGTCAATGGTAATTCTAGCGGCAAACAGCCCAGGACTGCCTGGGAATAACTAAGGGAAAGTTTTATCTCGACTCAGCTACTAAAACTCGAATCGCATAGTAATAATACAATAAATAAAATGCTAATAAACACAATCGTAGTGTTAATCTTATGTAGAATACGCCGACACTACAAAGATACAGTTTGGGTGCACAATACAAAACTAAAGTGGAACAGAAAAACAATATGACACGCAGCCGAGATCTCCCTATCAATCTATAAAGACTGTTGTTTATAAAAAGACCACTGCGGAAGCACCGACAATATTTTCCATTGTATAGTCCGGTCAAAATAGACATGCGTATAAGGGGAAAATAGCAAAAATTCAAGGGTTGGTCATTAGAAGCAACGTCCTAAAAGTCCCCATCGATCCCATGTGTGCAAAAAAAGTTATTCGGGGTCAAAGGTCAAATTATGTGAATTTTTTTGGTTTTTTTGGTCATATCTTAGAAACTACAGGTTTTTTCGTCTCGATGCGAAAAAAAGATTTGTAGACTACAAAATTTTCTATGAAAATGTTCTTTGAACCATTGACCTGGTATCTACGGTTCTTGAGATATAGAAAATTTAAGTACATATTTACTGATACAGATTCCACACCAGAAACAATACGTACGGAAGGAATTCGCTTTCTTCTTGAAGTTTACAGAGCTACAAAGACAATTGTTTCAATTGCCAAATACCGGTACTTAACGTTTGTAAAAAATACGAGAAACAAAAAACAAGTTCAGATATCAACTCTACCTTCAACATCCGCATCTGTTACTCAACACTTATATAGAGTATACTACCAGGTTCAAACATGGCTTGGGAATGAATTAAACCCAGAAGACCGGGGGTGGAAACTAGTAGATAATAGTCTAGAACCTATTAAAACGTTACTTCCACCTGCTCCAGAAAAACTTCTCTGTACTATTTTTTGCAATTGCAAAACAGGTTGTAGTGCTAAATGTCGCTGTAAAAAGGTAGGGTTGTTATGTTCTCAAGCATGTACGAATTGCCAAGGTCAGTCTTGTTCAAATGTGCAGTTGATTATCGCAGAGGAAGATACCTGTGATGTTAATGACTCAGCCACATTTGAACCAATTATAAACCTCCAAGAGGAAGAAGAAATAGAAGAAGAATTTGTCGTAGAAGGATATGATTATGACTAAAATATATATACTAAGCTTTAAAATTATCACAAAAGATAGTGGAGTAGGCCTATAGGGGAAACCACGTTAAAAAAACGCGCCGAGTGCACTACCTCACAGGTGGTGTGGAGAAGTGTGCATATCATGATTTGATTGATTCGTATCTCAAGAATAATAGATTTTATTTAGAACCTGTAAGGACCATATTTTAGAGAATTTTCTATTCTACAACTTTTTCTTTAGTCACTTTTTAATCGACCCAAGCGTTTTTGAAGCAAATGAAAAACAACTGCGTCATGTCAATTTCCTCTTAGGTGCCGTGGTAATGTGTGCATATTGTTTATCGATTGGCTTGTATCTTAGGAACGGTGACTCATATGCGGACATCGTAAGGAGCAAACTTATAGGAAATATTGTAGTACAAAACTTTTTCATTAAACACTTTTTGGCAGGTTCTACGGTTTTCGAAATAGTTTAAAATAATCGCGACAAGTCAACTAACGCACAGGTGCCGCAAAATTACTTAAATATTCTATATTGCGTTACTCATATCTCAAGAACCGTAGATCCTAGGTCAATGTTCAAAAGAAAATTTTTATAGAAAATTTTGTAGTCTACAAATCTATCTTTTGCATCGAGACGAAAGAACCTGTAGTTTCTAAGATATGACCAAAAAACCAAAAAAAGTCACAAAATTTGACCTTTCACCCGAATAACTTTTTTTGCACACATGGGATCGATGGGGACTTTTAGGACGATGCTTTTAATGGCCAACCCTAGCTCTCCACCAAAATTCAGCTTTGTGGGAATTTTTGCTACTTCAAAGTCTATTGGAGGAGAATGATCATTGGCAGTGGGTGACAAAGTAAGATCGAACATGACAAATGCGAGCTAAATGATATTGAAAATAAATCTCCAATCTCTCAAAACATAAGAATGCAGGGATACGTACAATGTACAACAAAATTGATTTTTTTTTTAAATAACAAGAAACCCCGCACAGATTATGAAAGTGGACCGAAAAAAAGAAGACACGTGTATCGGCGTTTTGGAAGTAACCTAAATAGGCGTGGCAAGCTCCGCCCATTTCTACAGGTTTTGAAATATTCGACATCAGATTCCTTGGAATCCTTGCATTTTAGGTATAAAGTGTCTTTGGCAATATTACTGGCAACAATGCGGGGTATCTTTTTATGAAAAAAAATTAACCCTCATGCGAGTTACTAAAGGGGTAATTTTGGTCCCTTTTTCAAAAACGTTTAAAAACTATTTTAAAATGTGATCGTATCAGTTCTAAATATTCTACAAAATTATTAGTCATAAAATTTTACTATAGGTCCCCGAATACACCAAAACTCTAAATCGTACCCAAACGCCAGGAATCTGCCAAAAGTTAAATCACATTTTAGGGTTAATGTTGTACGTTATCGGAGTTTATTAAGTTTTTCCCACAAAACTTCATTCTACATACATAGAAGACGTCAAATACAAAAATATTCTCCAGCAAATTTCAAAATGTTTTTGGAATATCTATGGTGAACATATATAGGGAAAATATTATTTTTAGGACCATGCCAAAATCATGGATGTTAGGACTCGTATGCCAGACATATATTCACGGGACAATAGCCATAGACTGACTATCCCCTCATTTTCACATACAATATCAGGAACCTATGACTTATCCGGAAGACGTTATTATAGTTTATAGTACTCAAAATACGTAATTTTACAAAGTCCGATCTGGGTTATCAATATTTTCCCTTTATATATTCACCATAGATATTTCAAAAACAGTTTGGATCGAGCAACCTTCTCAAAGAATTTATTATGAAAAAAAAAACGTTAATAAAAAGTATTTTGTGACCGCAGATAACGAAAATGTGAATAAAAACGGTAAAATATGGTCCTAATTCATATATAACAAGTAAAAAAGTATCAGTCGGCTTTGCGACCGAGATATACCCTCAGCCTGTGTGGATTGAAATACTTTTTTTCGCACAAAAACAAAAACTTATGTATTTAGGGGGGTTTTCAAAATGTTGGGCGTATGAACCAAGAAAAGTATAGATAGGATTTGCGGGGATATCGATAGATAGGGCTTTTTTTTATCACAGGGCCACTAGGAAAGCCTTTGGTAAAAATGTCCAAAGGATCCTCAAACAGACCCCTAACCACACAAAAACGCTGAACATTTGTGTGAATGGTACCACAAGGATTGGACAGATAGGGCCCAAATTTGAACATAAACTAAGTTTCGACAATATTTAGAGATCCAAAGTTTGGACCAAATCGGTTGCTACGTCTATGAGATATCGCGCGTACCATTTTAGCGAATATTTTCGAACTTTTGTGGGGGTGGTAGCGGAAGAAATATTACAATATCCAAAGTGTGGACGAACGCAGTATTCGGCTCGAGCTTTCCAGCCACCACATATGGTGCCATAGGGTTTTTTACAACTTTCGGGCTGTTTTCTCAAGAAATATGGACTTGGCCCTGAAAAAACTTTTACTGTCGTAATTGAGGTAGCGAATGCATGTTGCTTCAACTAAAATCAAAGTGATTCGAGAGCAGGTATTAAGGTGAATTTATCCAAAATTTTGTATGGGAGGTACGCAAAGGAATGGACAAATATAGTCCATATTCCAATCTGATCTATATCCGGTAGATATATTAGGATGTGTAAAGTATGGACCAAATCGGTCACTCCCATCAAGAGTTATTTATTTTGCGCTCCATCCACTACACACGGTGTCATAGGATTTTTTTGTACCTTTCAGGCTACTTTCTCAGGAAGTATGGACTTGCCCCTGATGAAACTTGTACCGTCGTATGGGGGGCAGTGAATACAAGTTGCTACAACAAAAATCAAAGCGATTCGAGAGCAGGTCCTAAACTGAACTTTTCCGAAATTTTGTGTGGAAGGTAGCCGAAGGAGTGGACCGATTGAGTCCATATTAAAACATCATCTATGTTTGGTAGACATTTCACTATGTGCAAAGTATGGACCAAATCGGTTAATTCCTTCAAGAGTTATCGTGCGCACAAGTTTTCCGAAGATTTCCGAACTTTTGTGGGGGAGGTACCGGAAGGAGTGGACCGGTATAACTCATCTTCAAACTTAAACTAAGTTTGGACAAAATATTACGAAAGCCAAATCTTGAACCGAATCGGTTGTTCCGTTCGAGAGTTATCGTGCGCACCAGCCAGTCAGACAGATAGACAAACGGACTGACATGGCTCAATCAACTCCAAATTGTCTGAAACACATTTCGTCCAAACATACTTGTGGTCTAAAACCATTATTTCGATGAGGCACATTTTGCCCGTATGAAAGTGTATATACCCTCGTCGTTAGCATAAATGCTGAGGGTATAATAAGTTTGGACAAATATTAGTAAGACCACATTTTGGACTAAATCGGTTCATCCGTTCGAGAGTTATCGTGCGCACCAGCCAGCCAGACAGACGGACGGACATTGCTAAATCGACTCCAAATTGTATGAAACAGATTTCGTCCAAACATAAACACTTATTTCGATGAGGCAAATTTTGCTCGTATGAAAGCGTATACAACCTTGTTACCATAAATGCAGATGGTATAAAAACAAAACCCCTCGGTTGCAGTAAATCTGGTAACACTTACGAGGATGACCTGTTAGCATCTAGCCAGGAGCTGCTATCTAGCCAATTAAGGAAACTGTTCTGACACACTTCATCAGCAAAATACTAAAAAAGCAACGACTATGTAGTAAGTCTCGAAAGACGGAAAACCTACGAATGCCAGTAAAAACAAAAGTCCGCCTGACGTTCGGAAAGCCCTCTTCCAAAAAGCAAAGTTCATTCTGGGCAAAATCGCCCAGAATGCTGCAAATGGCACAGTGCATAAACGGGATGAGACGGACAAGCTCACTTTAACTAAAATTGTTGAGGATGACGATCGTCCATCTACCTCCAAGCAAGATCGTTCCCGGACAGAGGACATAAGAGGATGAAACTAAAGAACAACTCAACTAACTTTTCAACAATAAAACGACCCTTCAACGATGTCGTTAAAGAAAACCTTGAATGACAAGAATGGAATGACATTAAGTAGAGACTAAGTTTCTACTGCGCCCCATTTCGACTCCGGCAAGGTGTATCGTGGTTACAGGGTCATCAAATGCATGTTAAATTTTGTTGCCCAGGATAAAATGCAACGATTCAAAGCAGCTGAAAGTTTTCCGATGATGAACAAGAATGTTCCAAATGGATGGTTGACCCGTAATGGTCACTGAGTCACCAGCATAAGTCTAGTTCTCTTGACTACAGATGCTGGAGTGGAGACACTGTTCTTTGCATAAGGAAGGCCAAAGTTTGAATCCTACTAACGCACGGCGGCATGGAGAAAACGTAAGGTCAACAATGCCGAAAAATTGGTTGTGCAGATCAGTCTGATGCACTGATGATTAATTGTAGTTGTCTGAAATTGACTTGATTCATTCCTTCTTATTGGAATTACACCTTTCATATTGTCTAAGAAATTGAGCATAATTTGATTCATTCTTTTAAATAACCCTAAGTGCAACAAAAATAAGGAAACTAAATCGACGATGACTTTAAAGCTGAGTACACATTGCCAGTTTTGAATGACAGCTTTGTTGGTGCTTGCTAGTGTGGCCGTTCAGTTTTGTCATTCATCATGCAACCACAAAATGTTTTGTGGTTGCTGGACGGTTGGAAAGTTATCGATAACTGCAAAATATCGACAATCAAAACTGACAATGTGTACTGCTCTTAAGAATATTCCTAAATTTAACATAGTCTGATAACCATCAATCTCTATCAAAAATCCAAGCAACCAATAAAAGGGATTAACTCCATTAATACCTTATGTCGTCAAGAAAACTATTTTCCAGTTATTAAATTCAAATAAATTTCCACAAGAAATACTTCCATTCGTCCTCAAGGACTCTATTCTGCTAGCAGAGTTTATGTAAAAAATAAATAATAAAATTAAAAAAAGTAAATAAATTAAATTGAAAACTGATTTGTTGTTGTTCGTTGAAGAGTTTTTTTTTTTCAAATCATATCTAAGTACGAAATCATACATAACTTACAGTATCCGTGCAGTATGCAAACTTGAAAATAAGTTTTGTGTGTGTTTGAAAATATATGGAAAAAGAAACAGAGAGAGAGAGAAACAGAGAAATATCGGCAGAGAGATATCGGCATGTTTTTATTTTATTTTTGCATATTTGTTGATTGTTGATTTTTATTTGTTGTGTTGTTTTTGTTGTTGTAGTTGTTGTCATTGTTATTATTACATTTGTAGTTGTTGTGTTTTTTTGCGTTACACAAAGTAGAAAATGAGAAGAAGAACAAGAATATATTTTTGCAAAAATAGTTAGAGGAAGAGAAAGGGAAGAAAAAGAAAGACAAAAACACATATTCCAGTCAAGAGGAAAAACAAATAAAAGAGAAGAAATATAAACAAACAACGAACGTACACGCACACACACATAGAGAGATGTAACATTTAGTCAAAGTCATAGTATAAATTACATACATAAGGCACTATAAATAGTATGTATGTAGATATGTATGTGGTATGTAAATCCATATGGTATGTATGAATCAGTGTGACAAAGTCAATGTTTACAAATGGCAAATATGCATGAAAAAATGTATGTAAATAGTGCGGAAATGTTTGAGACAAAATGGAGACACTTATTCGCATAGCACACACACTTGTATATGCACTTTACTAGTGTTTTTTTTTTTGGAAAGAATGAAAGGAGCCGAGATTTTTTGGCAAATAAAGATATTGACGTAATATCTTTATGTGTTTGCAAGTTTTCCTTTCTACGTTAGTTTTTACATAGATATGTATGTATGTGTGAGTATGTCATTCAAATTGTAAGAAATGTCCTTGTAAGTTAAAATAAGAAATATGCCTTTAAGAATGTCACACTTGGAAAAGTTTTGAAACCATTTGGGTATTTGTGACCCAGAAAAAAAGAGATGAAACATTTTTGCATCCCACAATGAAAATGTGAAAGTTTACGTTAATATTAATATTAAACAGGGTCACAAAGATGAAATTGCATTTGTGGTTAGGAAATGTAGTCCCTTAGCTTAACTGCTCCTAAAATTGTTTAAATAATCTACGTCTTGTGGGTTCTTTAGCCGCTCCTTAAATTGGTAAAAAATCCACGTCTTGTGGCCTCCTTAGCTGTCGTAAAATTGTTTAAAAAATCCACGTCTTGTGGCCTCCTTAGCTGTCGTAAAATTGTTTAAAAAATCCACGTCTTGTGGCCTCCTTAGCTACTCGTAAAATTGTTTAAAAAATCCACGTTTTATGGAATCCTTAGGTTCTCATAAAATTGTTTAAAAAATCCACGTTTTGTGGCCTCTTTTATGGGTCCTAAAATTGTTTAAAAAATCCACGTTTTGTGGCCTCTTTAATGGGTCCTAAAATTGTTTAAAAAATCCACGTTTTGTGGCCTCTTTAATGGGTCCTAAAATTGTTTAAAAAATCCACGTTTTGTGGCCTCTTTAATGGGTCCTAAAATTGTTTAAAAAATCCACGTTTTGTGGCCTCTTTAATGGTTCCAAAAATTGTTTAAAAAATCCACGTTCTGTGGCCTATTTGATGGGTCCTAAAATTGTTTAAAAAAATCCACGTTTTGAGGCCTCTTTGATGGGTCCTAAAATTGTTTAAAAAATGGGTCCTAAAATTGTTTAAAAAATCCACGTTTTGTGACCTCTTTAATGGGTCCTAAATTGTTTAAAAAATCCACGTTTTGTGGCCTCTTTAATGGTTCCAAAAATTATTTAAAAAATCCACGTTTTGTGACCTCTTTAATGGGTCCTAAATTGTTTAAAAAATCCACGTTTTGTGGCCTCTTTAATGGTTCCAAAAATTATTTAAAAAATCCACGTTCTGTGGCATATTTGATGGGTCCTAAAATTGTTTAAAAAAATCCACGTTTTGAGGCCTCTTTGATGGGTCCTAAAATTGTTTAAAAAATGGGTCCTAAAATTGTTTAAAAAATCCACGTTTTGTGGCCTCTTTAATGGGTCCTAAAATTGTTAAAAAAATCCACGTCTTGTGGCCTCTTTAATGGGTCCTAAAATTGTTTAAAAAATCCACGTTTTGTGGCCTCTTTAATGGGTCCTAAAATTGTTTAAAAAATCCACGTTTTGTGGCCTCTTTAATGGGTCCTAAAATTGTTTAAAAAATCCACGTTTTGTGGCCTCTTTAATGGGTCCTAAAATTATTTAAAAAATCCACGTTTTGTGGCCTCTTTAATGGGTCCTAAAACTGTTTAAAAAATTTACGTTTTGTGGCCTCTTTGATGGGTCCTAAAATTATTTAAAAAATCCACGTCTTGTGGCCTCTTTGATGGGTCCTAAAATTATTTAAAAAATCCACGTCTTGTGGCCTCTTTGACAGATCCTAAAATTATTTAAAAAATCCACGTCTTGTGGCCTCTTTGATGGGTCCTAAAATTATTTAAAAAATCCACGTCTTGTGGCCTCTTTGATGGGTCCTAAAATTATTTAAAAAATCCACGTCTTGTGGCCTCTTTGATGGGTCCTAAAATTATTTAAAAAATCCACGTCTTGTGGCCTCTTTGATGGGTCCTAAAATTATTTAAAAAATCCACGTCTTGTGGCCTCTTTGATGGGTCCTAAAATTATTTAAAAAATCCACGTCTTGTGGCCTCTTTGATGGGTCCTAAAATTATTTAAAAAATCCACGTCTTGTGGCCTCTTTGATGGGTCCTAAAATTATTTAAAAAATCCACGTCTTGTGGCCTCTTTGATGGGTCCTAAAATTATTTAAAAAATCCACGTCTTGTGGCCTCTTTGATGGGTCCTAAAATTATTTAAAAAATCCACGTCTTGTGGCCTCTTTGATGGGTCCTAAAATTATTTAAAAAATCCACGTCTTGTGGCCTCTTTGATGGGTCCTAAAATTATTTAAAAAATCCACGTCTTGTGGCCTCTTTGATGGGTCCTAAAATTATTTAAAAAATCCACGTCTTGTGGCCTCTTTGATGGGTCCTAAAATTATTTAAAAAATCCACGTCTTGTGGCCTCTTTGATGGGTCCTAAAATTATTTAAAAAATCCACGTCTTGTGGCCTCTTTGATGGGTCCTAAAATTATTTAAAAAATCCACGTCTTGTGGCCTCTTTGATGGGTCCTAAAATTATTTAAAAAATCCACGTCTTGTGGCCTCTTTGATGGGTCCTAAAATTATTTAGAAAATCCACGTCTTGTGGCCTCTTTGATGGGTCCTAAAATTATTTAAAAAATCCACGTCTTGTGGCCTCTTTGATGGGTCCTAAAATTATTTAAAAAATCCACGTCTTGTGGCCTCTTTGATGGGTCCTAAAATTATTTAAAAAATCCACGTCTTGTGGCCTCTTTGATGGGTCCTAAAATTATTTAAAAAATCCACGTCTTGTGGCCTCTTTGATGGGTCCTAAAATTATTTAAAAAATCCACGTCTTGTGGCCTCTTTGATGGGTCCTAAAATTATTTAAAAAATCCACGTCTTGTGGCCTCTTTGATGGGTCCTAAAATTATTTAAAAAATCCACGTCTTGTGGCCTCTTTGATGGGTCCTAAAATTATTTAAAAAATCCACGTCTTGTGGCCTCTTTGATGGGTCCTAAAATTATTTAAAAAATCCACGTCTTGTGGCCTCTTTGATGGGTCCTAAAATTATTTAAAAAATCCACGTCTTGTGGCCTCTTTGATGGGTCCTAAAATTATTTAAAAAATCCACGTCTTGTGGCCTCTTTGATGGGTCCTAAAATTATTTAAAAAATCCACGTCTTGTGGCCTCTTTGATGGGTCCTAAAATTATTTAAAAAATCCACGTCTTGTGGCCTCTTTGATGGGTCCTAAAATTATTTAAAAAATCCACGTCTTGTGGCCTCTTTGATGGGTCCTAAAATTATTTAAAAAATCCACGTCTTGTGGCCTCTTTGATGGGTCCTAAAATTATTTAAAAAATCCACGTCTTGTGGCCTCTTTGATGGGTCCTAAAATTATTTAAAAAATCCACGTCTTGTGGCCTCTTTGATGGGTCCTAAAATTATTTAAAAAATCCACGTCTTGTGGCCTCTTTGATGGGTCCTAAAATTATTTAAAAAATCCACGTCTTGTGGCCTCTTTGATGGGTCCTAAAATTATTTAAAAAATCCACGTCTTGTGGCCTCTTTGATGGGTCCTAAAATTATTTAAAAAATCCACGTCTTGTGGCCTCTTTGATGGGTCCTAAAATTATTTAAAAAATCCACGTCTTGTGGCCTCTTTGATGGGTCCTAAAATTATTTAAAAAATCCACGTCTTGTGGCCTCTTTGATGGGTCCTAAAATTATTTAAAAAATCCACGTCTTGTGGCCTCTTTGATGGGTCCTAAAATTATTTAAAAAATCCACGTCTTGTGGCCTCTTTGATGGGTCCTAAAATTATTTAAAAAATCCACGTCTTGTGGCCTCTTTGATGGGTCCTAAAATTATTTAAAAAATCCACGTCTTGTGGCCTCTTTGATGGGTCCTAAAATTATTTAAAAAATCCACGTCTTGTGGCCTCTTTGATGGGTCCTAAAATTATTTAAAAAATCCACGTCTTGTGGCCTCTTTGATGGGTCCTAAAATTATTTAAAAAATCCACGTCTTGTGGCCTCTTTGATGGGTCCTAAAATTATTTAAAAAATCCACGTCTTCTGGCCTCTTTGATGGGTCCTAAAATTATTTAAAAAATCCACGTCTTGTGGTCTCTTTGATGGGTCCTAAAATTATTTAAAAAATCCACGTCTTGTGGCCTCTTTGATGGGTCCTAAAATTATTTAAAAAATCCACGTCTTGTGGCCTCTTTGATGGGTCCTAAAATTATTTAAAAAATCCACGTCTTGTGGCCTCTTTGATGGGTCCTAAAATTATTTAAAAAATCCACGTCTTGTGGCCTCTTTGATGGGTCCTAAAATTATTTAAAAAATCCACGTCTTGTGGCCTCTTTGATGGGTCCTAAAATTATTTAAAAAATCCACGTCTTGTGGCCTCTTTGATGGGTCCTAAAATTATTTAAAAAATCCACGTCTTGTGGCCTCTTTGATGGGTCCTAAAATTATTTAAAAAATCCACGTCTTGTGGCCTCTTTGATGGGTCCTAAAATTATTTAAAAAATCCACGTCTTGTGGCCTCTTTGATGGGTCCTAAAATTATTTAAAAAATCCACGTCTTGTGGCCTCTTTGATGGGTCCTAAAATTATTTAAAAAATCCACGTCTTGTGGCCTCTTTGATGGGTCCTAAAATTATTTAAAAAATCCACGTCTTGTGGCCTCTTTGATGGGTCCTAAAATTATTTAAAAAATCCACGTCTTGTGGCCTCTTTGATGGGTCCTAAAATTATTTAAAAAATCCACGTCTTGTGGCCTCTTTGATGGGTCCTAAAATTATTTAAAAAATCCACGTCTTGTGGCCTCTTTGATGGGTCCTAAAATTATTTAAAAAATCCACGTCTTGTGGCCTCTTTGATGGGTCCTAAAATTATTTAAAAAATCCACGTCTTGTGGCCTCTTTGATGGGTCCTAAAATTATTTAAAAAATCCACGTCTTGTGGCCTCTTTGATGGGTCCTAAAATTATTTAAAAAATCCACGTCTTGTGGCCTCTTTGATGGGTCCTAAAATTATTTAAAAAATCCACGTCTTGTGGCCTCTTTGATGGGTCCTAAAATTATTTAAAAAATCCACGTCTTGTGGCCTCTTTGATGGGTCCTAAAATTATTTAAAAAATCCACGTCTTGTGGCCTCTTTGATGGGTCCTAAAATTATTTAAAAAATCCACGTCTTGTGGCCTCTTTGATGGGTCCTAAAATTATTTAAAAAATCCACGTCTTGTGGCATCTTTGATGGGTCCTAAAATTATTTAAAAAATCTACGTCTTGTGGCCTCTTTGATGGGTCCTAAAATTATTTAAAAAATCCACGTCTTGTGGCCTCTTTGATGGGTCCTAAAATTATTTAAAAAATCCACGTCTTGTGGCCTCTTTGATGGGTCCTAAAATTATTTAAAAAATCCACGTCTTGTGGCCACTTTGATGGGTCCTAAAATTATTTAAAAAATCCACGTCTTGTGGCCTCTTTGATGGGTCCTAAAATTATTTAAAAAATCCACGTCTTGTGGCCTCTTTGATGGGTCCTAAAATTATTTAAAAAATCCACGTCTTGTGGCCACTTTGATGGGTCCTAAAATTATTTAAAAAATCCACGTCTTGTGGCCTCTTTGATGGGTCCTAAAATTATTTAAAAAATCCACGTCTTGTGGCCTCTTTGATGGGTCCTAAAATTATTTAAAAAATCCACGTCTTGTGGCCTCTTTGATGGGTCCTAAAATTATTTAAAAAATCCACGTCTTGTGGCCTCTTTGATGGGTCCTAAAATTATTTAAAAAATCCACGTCTTGTGGCCTCTTTGATGGGTCCTAAAATTATTTAAAAAATCCACGTCTTGTGGCCTCTTTGATGGGTCCTAAAATTATTTAAAAAATCCACGTCTTGTGGCCTCTTTGATGGGTCCTAAAATTATTTAAAAAATCCACGTCTTGTGGCCTCTTTGATGGGTCCTAAAATTATTTAAAAAATCTACGTCTTGTGGCCTCTTTGATGGGTCCTAAAATTATTTAAAAAATCCACGTCTTGTGGCCTCTTTGATGGGTCCTAAAATTATTTAAAAAATCTACGTCTTGTGGCCTCTTTGATGGGTCCTGAAATTATTTAAAAAATCCACGTCTTGTGGCCTCTTTGATGGGTCCTAAAATTGTTTAAAAAATCCACGTCTTGTGGCCTCTTTGATGGGTCCTAAAATTATTTAAAAAATCCACGTCTTGTGGCCACTTTGATGGGTCCTAAAATTATTTAAAAAATCCACGTCTTGTGGCCTCTTTGATGGGTCCTAAAATTTTTTAAAAAATCCACGTCTTGTGGCCTCTTTGATGGGTCCTAAAATTATTTAAAAAATCTACGTCTTGTGGCCTCTTTGATGGGTCCTAAAATTTTTTAAAAAATCCACGTCTTGTGGCCTCTTTGATGGGTCCTAAAATTATTTAAAAAATCCACGTCTTGTGGCCTCTTTGATGGGTCCTAAAATTATTTAAAAAATCTACGTCTTGTGGCCTCTTTGATGGGTCCTAAAATTATTTAAAAAATCCACGTCTTGTGGCCTCTTTGATGGGTCCTAAAATTTTTTAAAAAATCCACGTCTTGTGGCCTCTTTGATGGGTCCTAAAATTATTTAAAAAATCCACGTCTTGTGGCCTCTTTGATGGGTCCTAAAATTTTTTAAAAAATCCACGTCTTGTGGCCTCTTTGATGGGTCCTAAAATTATTTAAAAAATCTACGTCTTGTGGCCTCTTTGATGGGTCCTAAAATTATTTAAAAAATCCACGTCTTGTGGCCACTTTGATGGGTCCTAAAATTATTTAAAAAATCCACGTCTTGTGGCCTCTTTGATGGGTCCTAAAATTTTTAAAAAAATCCACGTCTTGTGGCCTCTTTGATGGGTCCTAAAATTATTTAAAAAATACGTCTTGTGGCCTCTTTGATGGGTCCTAAAATTTTTTAAAAAATCCACGTCTTGTGGCCTCTTTGATGGGTCCTAAAATTATTTAAAAAATCCACGTCTTGTGGCCTCTTTGATGGGTCCTAAAATTATTTAAAAAATCCACGTCTTGTGGCCTCTTTGATGGGTCCTAAAATTTTTTAAAAAATCCACGTCTTGTGGCCTCTTTGATGGGTCCTAAAATTATTTAAAAAATCCACGTCTTGTGGCCTCTTTGATGGGTCCTAAAATTTTTTAAAAAATCCACGTCTTGTGGCCTCTTTGATGGTTCCTAAAATTATTTAAAAAATCCACGTCTTGTGGCCTATTTGATGGGTCCTAAAATTGTTTAAAAAATTCACGTCTTGTGGCCTATTTGATGGGTCCTAAAATTGTTTAAAAAAGCCACGTCTTGTGGCTTCTTTCATGGGTCCTAAAATTATTTAAAAAATCCACGTCTTGTGGCCTCTTTGATGGGTCCTAAAATTATTTAAAAAATCCACGTCTTGTGGCCTCTTTGATGGGTCCTAAAATTATTTAAAAAATCCACGTCTTGTGGCCTCTTTGATGGGTCCTAAAATTATTTAAAAAATCCACGTCTTGTGGCCTCTTTGATGGGTCCTAAAATTATTTAAAAAATCCACGTCTTGTGGCCTCTTTGATGGGTCCTAAAATTATTTAAAAAATCCACGTCTTGTGGCCTCTTTGATGGGTCCTAAAATTATTTAAAAAATCCACGTTTTGTGGCCTCTTTAATGGGTCCTAAAATTGTTTAAAAAATCCACGTTTTGTGGCCTCTTTAATGGGTCCTAAAATTGTTTAAAAAATCCACGTTTTGTGGCCTCTTTAATGGGTCCTAAAATTATTTAAAAAATCCACGTCTTGTGGCCTCTTTGATGGGTCCTAAAATTATTTAAAAAATCCACGTCTTGTGGCCTCTTTGATGGGTCCTAAAACTATTTAAAAAATCCACGTCTTGTGGCCTCTTTGATGGGTCCTAAAATTATTTAAAAAATCCACGTCTTGTGGCCTCTTTGATGGGTCCTAAAATTATTTAAAAAATCCACGTCTTGTAGCCTCTTTGATGGGTCCTAAAATTATTTAAAAAATCCACGTCTTGTAGCCTCTTTGATGGGTCCTAAAATTATATAAAAAATCCACGTCTTGTGGCCTCTTTGATGGGTCCTAAAATAATTTAAAAAATCCACGTCTTGTGGCCTCTTTGATGGGTCCTAAAATAATTTAAAAAATTCACGTCTTGTGGCCTCTTTGATGGGTCCTAAAATTATTTAAAAAATCCACGTATTGTGACCTCTTTGATGGGTCCTAAAATTATTTAAAAAATCCACGTCTTGTGGCCTATTTGATGGGTCCTAAAATTATTTAAAAAATCCACGTTTTGTGGCCTCTTTGATGGGTCCTAAAATTATTTAAAAAATCCACGTTTTGTGGCCTCTTTGATGGGTCCTAAAATTATTTAAAAAATCCACGTCTTGTGGCCTCTTTGATGGGTCCTAAAATTATTTAAAAAATCCACGTCTTGTGGCGTCTTTGATGGGTCCTAAAATAATTTAGAAAATCCAAGTCTTGTGGCCTCTTTGATGGGTCCTAAAATAATTTAAAAAATTCACGTCTTGTGGCCTCTTTGATGGGTCCTAAAATTATTTAAAAAATCCACGTCTTGTGGCCTATTTGATGGGTCCTAAAATTATTTAAAAAATCCACGTTTTGTGGCCTCTTTGATGGGTCCTAAAATTATTTAAAAAACCCACGTTTTGTGGCCTCTTTGATGGGTCCTAAAATTATTTAAAAAATCCACGTCTTGTGGCCTCTTTGATGGGTCCTAAAATTATTTAAAAAATCCACGTCTTGTGGCCTCTTTGATGGGTCCTAAAAATATTTAAAAAATCCACGTCTTGTG
This sequence comes from Musca autumnalis, assembly GCF_047663935.1. Taxonomy (NCBI): domain Eukaryota; kingdom Metazoa; phylum Arthropoda; class Insecta; order Diptera; family Muscidae; genus Musca; species Musca autumnalis. Next base: position 281,540,420 of record NW_027411644.1, on the reverse strand, counting down.
GCCTCTTTGATGGGTCCTAAAATTGTTTAAAAAATCCACGTTTTGTGGCCTCTTTGATGGGTCCTAAAATTATTTAAAAAATCCACGTCTTGTGGCCTCTTTGATGGGTCCTAAAATTATTTAAAAAATCCACGTCTTGTGGCCTCTTTGATGGGTCCTAAAATTATTTAAAAAATCCACGTCTTGTGGCCTCTTTGATGGGTCCTAAAATTATTTAAAAAAATCCACGTTTTGTGGCCTCTTTGATGGGTCCTAAAATTATTTAAAAAATCCACGTCTTGTGGCCTCTTTGATGGGTCCTAAAATTATTTAAAAAATCCACGTCTTGTGGCCTCTTTGATGGGTCCTAAAATTGTTTAAAAAATCCACGTTTTGTGTCCTCCTTGTCTGCTCCTAAAATTGTTTAAAAAATTCACGTTTTATGGCCTCCTAAAATTGTTTAAAAATCCACGTTTTGTGGCCTCCTTAGCTGCTCCTAAAAATCCATGTTTTGTGGCCTTTTTTAATGGGTTCTAAAATTGTTTAAAAAATCCAAATCTGTGAAACCTTTTGGTACCCTTTAAAATTTCCTTCAGCTCTTATTTAAATAACTTCAGCACGTTCTTATGGGCGTATTGTTTATATTAATATTTAACATTACCCATACGCCATTGTGTTCTAATTTGCGTCCCTCATTTATTTTTAATAACAGATTTCGAAATTACTATTCTCTTCGTGTTGCTAAATGTCTTTGAATATTTAAGCGAGTTAACCGCATTTCATCTAATCCCCAACAGTAGTAGTTGGTGTTGTTGGCTTTGTAGTTGTAGCGTAACACGTAATCGGTCTTGACCGACTTTTCACTTTAATTTGCCATTTATTTTATGTTTTTGTCGTTTAGTTCTGCTGTTGTACGCTCTGTGTGCTGTTGGTTGTTTTACTTCTTTAAATTTTGGTCAAGGCTAAAATTGCATGTAGATGGATATACAAAAAAAAATCTTACAATTTAAATCATTTGATACCCACACAAACATACATTCATAGAGAAATAAACGGCCCAAACCAGCCATCCATGGCTATGTATGTGTGTATTTGTGTTAAAAGCCCGACATGAAGTGATGACAGAACAGATACTTATAAATGTATGTATGTAGGTAACTATTGTGAACAGAAGAGATAATGCAATGGGTGCATAAACATTTAGACACACCAACACACACACAGAGTCATTCACACTAACATCAATGTTGTGCAAAAAGGGTTATAGGCTATATTCATATTATATTGTTTGTATGTATGTATGTAGGTAGGTAGACAGAAGCAAAAATCCTTTGAACTGAGTGTTTTCAAAGTTGAAAATGAATAATTCCGCATGAGAGGGAGAGAATGCAATAATGACACCAATTGATGGGTGGGGAGTTAATGGATTTCAAATGACGTTTAATGAATACTGAGCCATGGAATATTGTAACCTATTTTCACCCTGGAGAAGTTATGAACCGGGTCGACCTTAATCCATGGAGGTATTGAGTTAGGTATCGTTTTATTGAGTGTGTACCAATGTCGGCAACATTGATGTCTGTAGGCGATATGAACAGCCTTCGAACAGTAGTGTAGCAAAGGGTAGAGTATAGTCAACCTGCTACGCAGTCGATATTAAATTTTTTTTAAAACTAAGCTGCGACACGATTTGGAATGTCATACGATTTGAGTGTTTCTTTCGGAATATTATTGACAGGAGCAAGTTGTTATGAATTTAGATACTCAGATGTACAACCAAAGGCATTTCTCCTTCATGAATTGTGTTATGTCTTCCAGTTCGAAAGCTTCGCTTAGAACGATAAGAAAGTCAACAACACTATCTTTTGGTTGGTGAGACCTAGGTTCGAATCTCAGCCGGATACGTGCTAGACGACATTTTATAATACATTTCCTATAATACATTTCCTATTAAATTAAATAAAAATATTATAAATAATGAGCTTGACGGTAATAAGACAACAACAAATAAAATAATTGCATTTGCTAATCGAAATAGTTAATAGTTTTAGGTTTCGGCCAGAAGGGGGTTTCGACTCCGGAGAGAGCGGAAAACAAACAACACTAAGGTTTCGGCCAATTACTGCCAAAATAATCAACATCGTCATCATCATCGCATTCCCTAATTATGCATTTAATGTACTCCAAGATGCGAAACAGTTTTGACGCTTTGATTGTCGCAAGAATCACAGCAGAAGTGGAGGTGCTCGAATAGCAATAACTAACTTTTGCTTACAGTTACATACCCGCAGACTATGACTGAACCTCCCTAACCTAAAAGGAAAATTAAAACATTTTTATAGGTGACCAAATATGGTTTCTAGGATACATTTTTAGGCGATTCACAGTGGATCCACTTGAGAAAGTGGCCAACAATATTTACAGTGTAAAAATCAAGCCAATGCGCCGGTTTCAGCTTTGTGCTGCTGCGAAGAGTGTTTTAAGAAACCACGAGCGTAACATTCTCCGCCCTTTCCCCTCTGGAGGGGTATGCGGTATGAATTGTTTTATGCTGTTAATACAAAATGGCATGAACAAAGGTCCCGATTATCTTATGATGCAAAAATAGGCTTGGGGAAACAAAACAATATCCAAAACAACATAAAATCCTGTAAATTGGTAAAATGTTTAATATAGATCTTAGAGTGTTCTTCCTGGAAGGCACGTACCGCCAACGTAAGACAAATTTAGAAAAGGATTTCTTCATCTTGCCACTGATACCAATTATGTTAATGTACGTGGTCAGATAACAGAGTTATACGCTAATATATCCATAGAAACCCTATTATAGGACAGCTTTAGTCAGCGGCCCTCCATTTATAGTCTGGTACTAGATGGCAGCTCTTGTTAATACTGAATAATCTTAAACCCATGAACTTACTTACTTAGCCGGCCCATTACAGAACATTTGTTCCATAGACCGAACTAAGAAAAGATCTCCAATTCTCTCTGTTTTTCACTTCGCTTTTTGGAATACCGCGCCTTTTCATTTCTTCATCCACTTGTATACTCCATCGAAGCTTAGGCCTCCCGATTCTGCGTGCACCGCCATGTGGCGTGTATTTATACGCCTTTTTAGCGGGTTCATCATCGTTCATTTTTATGATATGGCCTAGCCAACGCAATCGTTGTATCTCGATACGTTTAACTTCTATTCATGTCTTTGTATAGCTGATATAGCTCGTGGTTTATACGAAGTCGATATTCACCGTCAACGCAAATCGGCCCGTAGATCTTTGGAAGAATTTTCCTCTCAAACACACCAAGCACTGCCTTATCTGCTTGTGCAAGTACCAATGCTTTGGAGCCATACATTAGCACAGGTAGTATCAGTGTTTTGTAGAGCGTTATTTTTGGTTGACGAGATGTGGCTTTGTTTTTAAACTGCTTACTTAAACCAAAGTAACATCTGTTGGCCAATACAATTCTTCTTCTTATTTCACAACTGTTGGTGTTTGTTGTGTTTATGGCAGTGCCGAGGTAGACGAAGTCTTTAACTACCTCAAAATTATACCAATAGTCACATGTTACTTGCTTATGCTGATGACATAGGCATCATAGGACGATCAGTAAAGGAAGTAACTGAAACCTTTAAATTGTGTAAATTGTGCCATTTCTTTTGACATTTGCATCTCGTATTACCTTTTCCTGCAAAATGTTGAATAGGTCACACGAAAGGCTGTCTCCTTGTCTGAAACCTCTTTTGGTACTGAACTGTTCGGAGAGGTTCTTTCCAATTGATGACCTAATGTCAGTTAAAGTCATCTTACAAAGCCGGATTAGCTTTGCGGGTATACAAAATTCAGACATTGCATGGAATACCTTTGATCGGAGGGGACTGTCGAAAGCTGCTTTATAATAGACAAAAAGGTGATATGTGTCGATCTGCATCTCTTGGGTCTTCTCAAGGATGTGCCGCGGGGTAAATATCTGGTCAATGGTGGACTTGCCACATTGGTATGGTCCAATTATTTCGTTGACCATTGGCTTTAGTCGTTCGCACAATATTCCTGACACTATCTTATAGTCAATAGGGAGAAGACTTATGCCCCTATAGTTGGAGGATACGTTCTTATCTCCTTTCTTGTGGACGAAACACAGGATGCTCAGGTTCCAATCGTAGAGAACGCGTTCTTCCTGCTGATGCATACACCTTATCAGCGCGTCGCCTCCGGTTTTAAACAGCTCGGCTGGTAGGCCATCGGCTCCTGCTGCTTTATTATTCTTCAGCCGGTTGATTGCTGTTTTTACCTCATTTTGGCCGGGTGGTATACATTCTATACCATCTTCTTGGGTTGGATCTGTGGTATCATCGTCTTCGCTGCTATTGGATACCAGCAGATAGGAAAAATATTCCTTCCATATCCTGAGCACGCTATCTGCATCTGTTACCAGATTACCTTGCTGGTCTCTACAGAAGGATGTGCCTGTACCAAAGCCATCTGTTTTATGTTTCACTCTTTGGTAGAATTGTCGGACTTTATTCTGGCTCCTGTACATCTCGATTTTTTCACACTCCCGCTTTTCAATTTCTCTCTTTTTCTTGCGAAAAAGACGTTTCTCTTCTCTCCTTTTCTCCCGATATCTCTCTCGTGCGCTACGCGTTGCTACTGATTGTAAAGTAGCTCTATATGCCGCATTTTTCTCTTCGGTAGCAGCACGACACGCCTGGTCATACCATGAATTCCTTTGTGGGGGTCTCTGGTATCCAAGTATGGATTTTGCGGCTGATAGCATGGAGTGGGCAATATTTTGCCATTGTGTTGTTAAGTTATCGGCTGCTGTGGCTATCTGTTGTGTTTGCAGCATATCGCTGTCCAACTTCCGCGTTGTGTCTGTTCGTGCTTTATTTGCAACGTTTAGACGTGTACATACCTTTGCTGCAACAGGTAGTGGCCCGAATCAATTACGCTCGATGAATGTCTTCTATCTATCACAACATGATTTATTTGATTACTTGTTCTTTGATCTGGAGACAGCCAGGTTCCCTTATGAATATCGAGATGATTAAATCTGGTACTGGTAACTACCATGTTTCTTGCAGCTGCAAAGTCTATCAGCCTCATAACGTTGTCAGATCACTGTGGAGACTGAATTTCGCCTAGAATGATTTTAATGTCATGGGCAGGGCAACGGACATATATTTCTTCTAAGCGCTCGTAAAATATATCTTTGGTCTGTTCGTCCTTTTCTTCAGTGAGAGCATGAGCGCAAATAAAGCTGATGTTGAAGAGTTTAGCTTTTATTCGAATTGCAGCAAGTCTTTTATTCACTGGGGTGAAGCTGCATACCAGATGTTTTAGCCTCCGACTAACTACGAATCCGCAACCAAACTCATGCTTTACGTCATGGCAGCTATAATACAGTGCGTAACCTTTAGGTGTTGTTGTGACGCCTTTCCCAATCCATCGTATTTCCTGTATGGCAGTAATATCGGCCTTGTACTTTTCAAGTACGTCTGCCAATGCGAAGACTGCACCTTCTCTATAAAGAGTGCGAACATTCCAGGTGCAAATTCGCAGACCATGGTCCTTAAAACGTTTGCGGGGTTCGTCAACTTTAAAGGTGTTTGTTTTTCTTTTCTTTCGTTTTTTCATAGTAGGCTGTTTTTTTCTAGGGGAGGGTTACTAACCCGACGCCCAAGTTTTTAACGTACTTATGGGTGAATGCGCGGCACATGTTAGCTCACTACCTTTAACTGGTGTTAAAGGTAGTTCCCCAGGTGACACCACGGTGAGGTCAGTGTCCACTTGAGATGAAAGAGGGACCAAGATAAATCCTGGGCTTTGCCATGTTAAAACCGACCAGGACCGTTCCTTGGTATCTTACATCCCCTACGCCACCCACCCCATGAACTACTTTCGAAAATTATTCCCGAGGTGGGCACTGGTGAACATCATGACTAAAACCTTAGATGAAATTTAAGTATATGACCGAATTGGCATTACAAAATACACTAAGATACTGCAGCTAACTAGAATTCCACAACACGCTAAAACACTATTTTTGAATGAAAATTAAGCTATTATCTCCTCCTTCAAAATCCACTATAATATTTTGCTATACGTATTAGTTTCGCGATATTTTGAATATATTTCCTTCAATTAAAATATAGGTTGTACTCACAACAACAAAATATTAGTCAAAGTCAGAAGATTGCATTCGAAACAAAAACTAATATTTTTTTAAAAAGGTCCATGTCATAGCTGTCAGAGTTGCCAGATGTTGTACCAAAATTTTGACATTAATTTTTTTATTTTTGACCAATGGGTGGATCCACTGTGCGTTTGTGGGGTTGGTATTATTACACTGACAGATCCAATCAACATCGCTACACTTCATACATATATTGCAAAAACAGTACTTGGGTGGGCTTTCCACATTGCGAGCCTTTATCAAGGGAATACTACAGAATAAAATAATAGGCTTGTAACAGAGAATACAAAGATTATACACGATTAAAACCTGGCCTTAACTGCACTCTTGTACCGGAGTTGCATCATTACCAATGCATTATTAGGAAATTGTACCTCATTACCATATACATTACTCTAGATAGTTCATACATAATAGCTTACTGAGGAAGTGCTGACTTCCCCAACGCGAGAAGCGGTCTGAAAGTGGATTTTAGAGCAAGAGTGTTGAACCGTTATTGTTGACATTGAAAATTGATCTAAGTTTGGGAGTTACTACTTTCCACAGTTATCGTGACCATAATCTATTTTAGTTGGCCCCGTAGAGCTCAAAACTATACTCGAATAGCCCTTAAACTGCACTTAATCAAAAATGTTTAAACCAAACAGACGGACATGGCTAGATTATACTCCAAATTTTCTGAAACGGATTAGATCGTAACATACATGGGGTCTCTAAATTTTATTTCAATGAGACAAATTTAAGATCGTGACAAAGTATATGCACGTCCTGTGGTCATAAGGCAGAGAGTATGGCATGACATGATAGTTAGTAGGACTATAAGCCACGTGGACGTCACCAGGCACTCATTGAATATCTAAAAGTTAAAATCGATTGAAGACGCAAGCATATAGTCGGATAAGTGTATTGATGCAACAAAAGTTCACAATTGTACGTAGGGAATAAAGCACGAACTGATGCAACGGCAAAATACTCTACACATACTACAAGGCGGTGGCCCCTTACCAAGGAAGACATGATCCGACCAGGAGTTATGCTACTGCCGAGGAGAAGAATGTGTCATATAAGGATATTCTTCAATCAGTAACAACACGTTTAGCCCGATAGTGATTTCGGAAGGAGGATGATTAAAAGTTTAAAATCCTATATTTCGTCCACAAAAAAGAGGTGGTACGCCTGTATGCTTGAAATTGCAGGTCCATAAGTCTCCTAGCCATAGCATATGAAATATTATCTAGCATAATGTGTGAACAGTTGAAGACTATAGTGAGTACAAGACTAAGACTATAGTAAATCAGGATAATGCACAGTTGACTAAATTGTCACCTTACGGCTAATTCTGGAGAATACTGAGATAAGCAAATAGACCCTTACCATATTTTTATATATTTAAATTCTGCTACAGCCCTATACGTTCAAAAGAATTCCGAGAAGCAAGTACAGACCGACCTATCGCGTTATATGTGGTCAACAAGGTTTCTTTATCTGCACCCCAAGTGCTGCCGGCTAGGGACATGAGGACCTTGTTCCTGCTTTTCAGTTTGTCTCAGATAGCTGGGGCGTGCGCGCACAACATGAAAGTAGTGTCGAATGTGAACCCTAAAATGTTGGGGCAGTTTGTGGTCGGAATTATGCTACCGTCGACCACGACATTCTATTCTCTTCCAAACTGCGTGTCCATGTGGTGAACAGAATGGCTGTTGATTTTGGGGCGGAAATCTGCATATTCCTCGAATGGAAAAAGGTGGTAAATAGTGGTTCAGTCTCTCACAGATGTCATCAGGATAGGTACCTGACGCCATGATCTTGCAATCATCCGCATACGTTACGATCTCGATGCCGTCTGGAGGGGGCGGAATACAGGAGAGGTAGAGGTTAAACAGTTCCGGAGATATCACCTCACCTTTGGGAACTCCCTGTTTCACTCTACGGGGTTTGGACTTCGACTACGACTGGCGTCCACACATATAATTGACTATCCAACGTTTCAAGATGGGCCGGAGGGTTGTCTGCTCAATGTCCTCAAACAGCGTGGAGTGCCTGACTGTATCAAAGGCTTTTGATAAGTCAAGCGCCACCATCACTGTTCTATCACACGGCTGTCTCTGGTTGAGTCCTTGACAAATATATGTGCTGCGCTGTTGTGGTGCTGAGCTGCTTACGGAATCCATGCTGATGATCGGCAACTTGATAGCTATTTCTGATACTGGGGAGGACTAAGGCCTCAAGGGTCTTTGCTACGGGCGACAAAAGCGAAATCGCCGTGTACGATTCACTTTTGCTGGGATCCTTGCCGGGCTTTCATAGTGGGTCCACCCTGCCCATTTTCCAGACAAGTTGAGAACTTTAGTGAGATACTCCACTCCAGGCTCATCCAGCTGCTTCAGCATTACTGTGGTGGTTCCTCATCGGCAGGAAGAGATCTGATGCGACGTAGTACTCTTCTCTTCCCCCTGTCACTCTCGGGGTGCTCGACAAACTGTCGATTGAAGTAACTTGCGCACCTCTTCGTGTCAGTCAACGTAACGTCGCCAAACGTGACTGAGGTCCTATCTTCCCTTCTTCCAGGGTTCGAGAGTGACTTAACCGTTGCCCACAATTCACCTATACCGGCTCCAATGTTGCAACTCTTTAGATAATTTAACCACTTTTTCCGCTTATACTCGCCGACCAGCCTGTTAACTTCCAGTGTCAGCTCCCTGACTCTGGTGTCATTGGGGTTGGTTCGAAGAAGCTCATCACACTCATTTGCTAATCCCGTCGCCTCTGCTGCGAAGTTTGGTGATGATGTCTCGGAACGTCCTTTCCGCTTGCCGAACATCAGAAGGATTTGGCAGTTCTCTGAAGCGGTGATTGTTGAACTCTCTGAAACTCGGCCAATCAGCTTTCATATGATTGACGAATGTGCGGCGTTCAGAGGTAATGAAATCGGGTGGTCTGCTAATGGAGACAATTATGGGGATATGGTCTGAACCAAGGGAAATGACTGGTTGCCAGGTAACCACATTCAGACCAGGTGACACGATGGTTATGTCTGGCGAATTGAGACTCCCTTCTCTAATTCTGGTAGTAGAGTCTTCATTGGCCGTGCAATACATAGAGCTATCAATGTGCTCAGCCAGCGCTGTACCCCTCTGGTTGTTTCCGAGGGCCGAAAGCCATATCTCATGATGCGCATTAAAGTCCCCCAGTATGACCTTCCAAAAGCGGGATCGTACGTTCAGCAACTCTATCTCGGCAGTTCCACACCTGACTGCTACCTAGAGCTGGCAAACCATCGATGGAAATATCGATAGTATCGATACTTAATTTTTTAGGCCAATATCGATGAATAGTTTTTTATATCGATACTATCGAAAACCATGGCATCACTAAAGAACACTCGTAAAACAATAGCTTCGTTCCAGAACTAAAAAGTTTCTACACATTTAGCACATTTTTACTCGATATGCGTTCCCGTACACCAAAAAAGTTGCAAAATGTTCACTTCTCTTTGAACAAACATGGCGCTGAATAGCTTTCTCTTTAGAAACTTTTTACACGACAAATTTGAGCGAGCAAAAATGTACAACATGTTTGGCGCCTTCCGATTGGCTGACATGCCGACTTTGACATTTGTTCCAGATTTTTTGACGTTTCTGTCATTTTTCCGTTCCCGTACATTTTGAAAAAATGTGTGTGTTGGACTCATTTTTGGCAGTTTTCTCTTTTGAACATTTTACCATTAAAAAAGTACTGGAACGAAGCTAATAGCCAGCAAATTGTTAACAGACCATGGCACAATTATACAGGTACAGCGGCAAAAACAGCTGATCTTCATACCAGTTGTCAAAATGCATTATTGTGAATAAAAGCACATACTAAATGAAAACAACAAATCACAGTAATTCATTATTGTGAGCAAATTTGACGTTTGGTATGATTTCATGTAACACCTTCTTATTCCACCATGTAACAGACGCGATCGATTCTACCTGTAACCTTTTTGTGTAAGCGAATAAAAAGATTTCATAAAGCTTTTTAAAAGCTTAAAGTAAATGGCATGGATGGGATCGGTTAAGATGTGGCCAACATTTGCCCAAACACCTAGGAGGTTGATGAAGAAGTTAGTTTGATGGGGTAGCTGCTGTATTGACCGCAAATACGGTCAGATTTGATGAGTAAACCAACACGGAAACCCTGGAAGTAGATGACGAAGACAAAGTTGGGCATGTTTTGATGGCATCACGCAAAATACGAACCTTTTCGTTACGTTGGCCAAGGCAATAACAGCACCTTTTTTGTGGAAGGTCCTCTCACAAATAGACGATGTACTAAATTCTGTACACAAAAAGGTTTCGCAAATGTTGCAACAATTTGTCCAAAAACAGCACAATCAAACCGGCGGCAAATGATTGGATGATGATCAACAAACAACAACACCTATTTCAGATGGATCACCATACATGCCAGTCATGACATAAACAATGGCTTGACCGATGATAATAATCATTCCAAAGAGTTTTTGGGCACCATTAAACAAAGCATGATCCCTGGGAGTGTCACCAACTTCAATGATTTTGGCACCAGCCAATTGCATCTTGGATCTTGCGTTCGGGTTTGGCAATTACTGGCATACTGCAGAAGGGCTTTATGACCTAGAGGAATTTAATTCAAATGATTATTTTGTTTCGTATTAAAACACTTTCTCTATTTTTATACCCTCCACCATAATATGGTGGGTATAATTGCTAAACTCATCTCGACACTCCACCGACCAGTCAGTAACAAAATGATTTCGTCAAATTGGACTGGAACAATTCTCTTTAAACTCCACCTCGAGACCAAGCAAACTTAAAGTACCGACGTTTAAAATTGAGTTTTAGAAGATACTTCAATGACATACGAAATGTTAACAAAACATGTTTGTTGGCCATTTTGGATTGTAAATAAATAGGGGTGGCAATTCCACGATAGTATCGATTTTATCGATTTTTTGAAACGGAAATATCGAAAAAATCGAATGGGGCCGATATCGATAGTTTGCCAGCTCTACTGCTACCCCCATACATTCCATGTACGGGTCATTAGATACAGGCTCAAGCGAGATAGGTCTGTATTGGACAGACAAGTGCAATAGGAAAGCTAATCCCCCACCTCCACTTCTTGAGCGATCCTTCCTACTTTATTTTATTTATTTTCGAAATATTTATTACAATTAAAAATCATAATAAAACATTATAAAAAAACACTAGCAACTAGGGCTATCGGCCGGCGATCCTTCCTAAACACGTTGTAACCATCACAACGTTGTAAGCTACAGTTGTTGTTGAGTTTGGTTTCTTGCACCGCAGCGACCTTGATATTCCTCCGACTCATGAAATCTACTATTTTCTCGATCTTACCTCGGAGTCCGTTGCAATTAAATTGCAGAAAGGATGCATTTTCCGGGATTGGGACAACAACGGCTGGTTTTAATGGCTGCATGTGCGGTTGTTGTCGAAGGTACTGCGGGCGAGTCTCATAATCAGACGACGAGGGAGTTTTGTAATCCGATGACGACTCACTGGGAACTGTATTCACGCAGTATGCAGCAACATAGTCCCTGTCGTAGTCCCTCACGTGGACAAGTCCAGACCAACACCTTAGATGCACCCACTACTGACATCTATTGCATCTCACTGAAGGCTGGATGTGGGTGAAGATGCGGATGTAACAAACCAAGCACAAATATATTGGTCCTGGGTTTTCTTCCGTCCCAGCACGGACCAAAAGAATTCGCGGCAGGCATTCCGGGATATGCTGCTTCCAACACAGAAAAACGAAACAAATGCAAACATATGCACATTGAGGTGACAGCCGCTGGCCGGAGCCATGATGTTGTGTAGTTCCGGGTCAATCCGGTACGAAAGAACCCGCTGCCGTGGGTTTGCAAATGAATGGTCGACGATAATATATAATTGTTCCACAAACAGCCCAGAAGCAACAATGGTGTCTTCTCTCATATCACTGAGTGCAACCCGATTCATATTAGTTCAATGATATGGAACCTACTGTTTATCGCCTAGTCCGAACGGCGTGTTCTAAGACACCACTTGTAGGAAAGTTTAACATGGCTAAGATACACAGAAAATGTTGCCAAACATTACGCTGAAGGGTATTTTGAGAATTTAATGTTGCCTAGCCAGGGAATCGAACCCAGGCATTCGGCGTGCATGGCGGGTGGGTATACCATTGCACCACAGTGGCACTGGTCGATGATGGGCTCGAATATTTCGGTCATCTGATATGATACTTGACCTTGAAAACAAAACTGTTATGAGAAACTGACAACGTGATTGATAGAGGATGCGACTGATAGGGAAGGAATTTGCCAAATGTCAATGAGATGTTTTCGCTTTTTTTGGGTGATTCTTATGATTATCCTTTGGGTGTATGCATTTTTCTATGAGAGTGAGAGCAGCAATGAAGTCAACGTATATTGAAATAAGTAGAACATGACTTGGAGGAATTTGTTTATGAATCCTTGAAATGAAAGAGAGAGAGAGAGTCTGGTTGTTTGATCGTATGAAATTGGTTGTCTGAAGAAGGTGCAGCGATTGTGTCTTAGTTAAAATGAAAGGAGATAGGCGAAGAAAACTGAGGTGGGGAAAATAGTAACGATTGTTTTATATTTACCCATGTTCCACCGGGATTATTTTTATGGACGAGTCTAGTCGTCTTAAACTAAGCTGAGCTTTTGTTTTTTTTTTGTAATTACTGATGTAAAACAACAACACCACCAATGCCCGTTTCCGGTAAAGAGTGTGTGGGTGTTGCTTGTTTTGTGTTCTCTCTTCCTGTTATTGTTAAGCGGAGAGTGTGGAGGAATTTGCCTCTTTACATTTTGTTGCTGTTGTTGTTATTGTTGTAGTTGTTGAGATTAACATTAATGCACTGTTGTGTTACATTTGTTTATTTTGTTATTTGCGTTTTAGTTGTTGTAGAAAAGAGAGAGAGCAGAGCAGAGGATTTTAAAACAAAAAGAAAATATTAAAAATTTGTTGGTTAAACAGGTTTGTTAGTTTGGATTAGTGGTTGGTTGTTTTAATTTTTTAGATGTGTGAAGGTGGGTGAGGGTGTCGGTGTATGTTGTCTTCATGTGTGTTGTTGGCTACACTTTAACACGACGTGGGCTTTGGTTTCAAGTGGCGTATACGCATTGTAGACATAATTATCTTTTATATTATTCTTTTTTTCTGGTTAGATGGATGGAGGGTTTGTGTTTTATTGCACTCATTTTTCACCGATTTGACGGAAGTGTACAGGCATTCAGGCTGCCAGCAATCATCACACACAAGCAAACACACACACACACACATGTCCACGCATATCTAACTATATTACATACATATTTTATACATTATCATTATTTTCATAGGGTTTTTTTCAGAGCTTGTTTAGTTAGCGTGTTTGCGTTATTTTTGTGCAAGTGCCAACCTTGACCCTTTTTAATGGATCCAATGTGTTTGGTTAGACAGACAGATGGATTGGTGGATAGTTGTTCGGTTGGTTGGTTAGATAGATGGTTAGTTGGTTGGTTCTTTTTCATTGATTTTGAGTTGTTGGTAGTAGCATGTGTTGTAGTGGTGGTAGTAGTTTATTAAGAAAATGCATTTCACTACTCATTCTAACAAAGACACACAAACATGGACACGCACTCATACAACTGGACATTGATACAAATTTCAGAACATTGTATTACATACAGACATACATACATACTATGTATGTATGTATGCCTGACTATACTATGTACATTTACATACATATGTTTGCTAGTTGCTTCAAATTTTCTTTATATAACACACATCTAACACAAGGGCTTGCATTTTTTCTGCTATAAAACAAAATTTTATTAATTTTTCATCTCGAAATAATTATTTTTCACACGCACTTTTCATATCGATTGGTTTTTTCACTGCGTTCGCAGTTGCCACAACCCAAGGGGGTTTTGCAGAATTTTAAATGCCAACACAATTAGGCCACTTTGTCTAGCTTTCCAAAATTTCCTTTTCTTTAAACGAAAAAAACTTTCGAGTTTTCAAAGGCACACAATTTTCACAGTATTTCACATCACTTTGAAAAAGAAGAAAAGATTTTTTTCAAGGATAAAAAATTTTCTCAAAGACAAAAAAAGCCATGTTCAAGTGTTGTTGCTGTTGCTTTGGTGGTTGGTTAACTGTTTGCTTAGAGGAATTTGCTAAGTTACCCTAAAACGCTGTTGTGTGTTGGGAGTTGTAACTGCTTAACGTTTCAAAGGTCCACGACGACTGAATGAAAATTTGTATGGTGGTCTACTAACGAAATCTGCCAGTGTAGCTTTGTACTTGACAGTTATCACCTGTCATCGGTTGACATTTGTAATGCGTTTGCGCCATAACTAACTTCGACGTAGTGGCATCACTTTTGTACTTACCCTGTACTAGGTGGTGTAATAACGCATTTAGAGAATCGCACAATCGCCATTGTTGCCAACGTTGTTGTTCACGTTCCGCCAAGGCCTGTTGTAAAAAGCTTGACATTAAGCGTATTTCATCTTGGAGCATTACTTTCATATCGCGCAATTTTCGTAGGTCATTTTGTAAAAATGCAATGGAACGCAATGGGTGATGAAAATTTGTATGACGACGATATTTTCTTCGCTTTTTCGAACGTCTCTGGCGACCGTAAATATCCCAGAGAAGAGCATCAAGGAGGGATTTGACGGTGCTGTTCAAATTATATTAGATTGCTAGAAATTAGAGTGAAAACCAGTTGGAAAATCTTGCTTACCTCATATCCGAACAGAAATTAAATAAAATAAGAACAAAAAGAGCAAAACAAATTCAAACTCTACTTTGACAAGTCTTTTGCACTGAGAGAAATATATATTAAAAACAAATAAACAAATTCATGTTTTCTTAATAGGGTCTGTTCCACAAAACGTGGATTTTTAATCAATTTTAGGACCTATCAATGAGGGCACAAAATGTGGATTTTTTAAACAATTTTAGGACCTGTCAAAGAGGCCACAAATCGAGCATTTTTTAAACAATTTTAGGACCCATTAAAGAGGCCAAAAAACATGGATTTTTTAAACAATTTTAGGACCCATTAAAGAGACCACAAAACGTGGATTTTTTAAACAATTTTAGGACTCATTAAAGAGGCCACAAAACGTGGATTTTTTAAACAATTTTAGGACCCATTAAAGAGGCCAAAAAACATGGATTTTTTCAACAATTTTAGGACCCATTAAAGAGGCCAAAAAACATGGATTTTTTAAACAATTTTAGGACCCATTAAAGAGGCCACAAAAATGGATTTTTAAACAATTTTAGGACCCATTAAAGAGGCCACAAAACGTGGATTTTTTAAACAATTTTAGGACTCATTAAAGAGGCCACAAAACGTGGATTTTTTAAACAATTTTAGGACCCATTAAAGAGGCCAAAAAACATGGATTTTTTCAACAATTTTAGGACCCATTAAAGAGGCCAAAAAACATGGATTTTTTAAACAATTTTAGGACCCATTAAAGAGGCCACAAAAATGGATTTTTAAACAATTTTAGGACCCATTAAAGAGGCCACAAAACGTGGATTTTTTAAACAATTTTAGGACTCATTAAAGAGGCCACAAAACGTGGATTTTTTAAACAATTTTAGGACCCATTAAAGAGGCCAAAAAACATGGATTTTTTCAACAATTTTAGGACCCATTAAAGAGGCCAAAAAACATGGATTTTTTAAACAATTTTAGGACCCATTAAAGAGGCCACAAAAATGGATTTTTAAACAATTTTAGGACCCATTAAAGAGGCCACAAAACGTGGATTTTTTAAAAAAATTTAGGACCCATTAAAGAGGCCACAACACGTGGATTTTTTAAACAATTTTAGGACCCATTAAAGAGGCCACAAAACGTGGATTTTTTAAACAATTTTAGGACCCATCAAAGAGGCCACAAGACGTGTTTTTTTTATAAACAATTTTAGGACCCATTAAAGAGGCCACAAAACGTGTATTTTTTAGACAATTTTAGGAGCTATCAAAGAGGCCACAAGACGTGGATTTTTTAAACAATTTTAGGACCTATCAAAGAGGCCACAAAACGTGGATTTTTAAATAATTTTAGGAGCTATCAAAGAGGCTACAAGACTTGGATTTTTTAAACAATTTTAGGACCAAGGCGAATTTAACAAGGTGATCCAATAGTTGACGTTAGGTTGTAGTCTTCATTTGCTGTCAATTTTTTTTTGCGAAATATCCACAAAAGTTAGAAGAAAACGTTAAAATATGATTCGCGAAGCTTAAACAAAGATGTTGTACACAGATATTTTTTATAGAAGCGAAATATTTGTTATTTATTTTTGATTAAAAATATGTTTTGACAGCAAATGAAGACATAGGTTGCTATTACTGTATCACCTTCTTTCTTACACCATGTTTAGGACCCATTAAAGAGGCCAAAAAACGTGGATTTTTTAAACAATTTTAGGAGCTATCAAAGAGGCCACAAGACGTGGATTTTTTAAACAATTTTAGGAGCTATCAAAGAGGCCACAAGACGTGGATTTTTTAAACAATTTTAGGAGCTATAAAAGAGGCCACAAGACGTGGATTTTTTAAACAATTTTAGGAGCTATCAAAGAGGCCACAAGACGTGGATTTTTTAAACAATTTTAGGAGCTATCAAAGAGGCCACAAGACGTGGATTTTTTAAACAATTTTAGGAGCTATCAAAGAGGCCACAAGACGTGGATTTTTTAAACAATTTTAGGAGCTATCAAAGAGGCCACAAGACGTGGATTTTTTAAACAATTTTAGGAGCTATAAAAGAGGCCACAAGACGTGGATTTTTTAAACAATTTTAGGAGCTATCAAAGAGGCCACAAGACGTGGATTTTTTAAAGAATTTTAGGAGCTATCAAAGAGGCCACAAGACGTGGATTTTTTAAACAATTTTAGGAGCTATCAAAGAGGCCACAAGACGTGGATTTTTTAAACAATTTTAGGAGCTATCAAAGAGGCCACAAGACGTGGATTTTTTAAACAATTTTAGGAGCTATCAAAGAGGCCACAAGACGTGGATTTTTTAAACAATTTTAGGAGCTATCAAAGAGGCCACAAGACGTGGATTTTTTAAACAATTTTAGGAGCTATCAAAGAGGCCACAAGACGTGGATTTTTTAAACAATTTTAGGAGCTATCAAAGAGGCCACAAGACGTGGATTTTTTAAACAATTTTAGGAGCTATCAAAGAGGCCACAAGACGTGGATTTTTTAAACAATTTTAGGAGCTATCAAAGAGGCCACAAGACGTGGATTTTTTAAACAATTTTAGGAGCTATCAAAGAGGCCACAAGACGTGGATTTTTTAAAGAATTTTAGGACCTATCAAAGAGGCCCCAAGACGTGGATTTTTTAAACAATTTTAGGAGCTATCAAAGAGGCCACAAGACGTGGATTTTTTAAAGAATTTTAGGACCTATCAAAGAGGCCATAAGACGTGGATCTTTTAAACAATTTTAGGACCTCTCAAAGAGGCCCCAAGACGTGGATTTTTTAAACAATTTTAGGAACTCTCAAAGAGGCCACAAGACGTGGATTTTTTAAACAATTTTAGGAGCTATAAAAGAGGCCACAAGACGTGGATTTTTTAAACAATTTTAGGACCTATCAAAGAGGCCATAAGACGTGGATTTTTTAAACAATTTTAGGAGCTATAAAAGAGGCCACAAGACGTGGATCTTTTAAACAATTTTAGGACCTATCAAAGAGGCCACAAGACGTGGATTTTTTAAACAATTTTAGGAGCTATAAAAGAGGCCACAAGACGTGGATTTTTTAAACAATTTTAGGAACTCTCAAAGAGGCCACAAGACGTGGATTTTTTAAAAAATTTTAGGAGCTATCAAAGAGGCCATAAGACGTGGATTTTTTAAACAATTTTAGGAGCTATCAAAGAGGCCACAAGACGTGGATTTTTTAAACAATTTTAGGACCTATCAAAGAGGCCATAAGACGTGGATCTTTTAAACAATTTTAGGACCTCTCAAAGAGGCCCCAAGACGTGGATTTTTTAAACAATTTTAGGAACTCTCAAAGAGGCCACAAGACGTGGATTTTTTAAACAATTTTAGGAGCTATAAAAGAGGCCACAAGACGTGGATTTTTTAAACAATTTTAGGAACTCTCAAAGAGGCCACAAGACGTGGATTTTTTAAACAATTTTAGGACCTATCAAAGAGGCCATAAGACGTGGATCTTTTAAACAATTTTAGGACCTCTCAAAGAGGCCCCAAGACGTGGATTTTTTAAACAATTTTAGGAGCTATAAAAGAGGCCACAAGACGTGGATCTTTTAAACAATTTTAGGACCTATCAAAGAGGCCACAAGACGTGGATTTTTTAAACAATTTTAGGACCTATCAAAGAGGCCATAAGACGTGGATTTTTTAAACAATTTTAGGAGCTATAAAAGAGGCCACAAGACGTGGATCTTTTAAACAATTTTAGGACCTATCAAAGAGGCCACAAGACGTGGATTTTTTAAACAATTTTAGGAACTCTCAAAGAGGCCACAAGACGTGGATTTTTTAAACAATTTTAGGAGCTATAAAAGAGGCCATAAGACGTGGATTTTTTAAACAATTTTAGGAGCTATCAAAGAGGCCACAAGACGTGGATTTTTTAAACAATTTTAGGACCTATCAAAGAGGCCATAAGACGTGGATCTTTTAAACAATTTTAGGACCTCTCAAAGAGGCCCCAAGACGTGGATTTTTTAAACAATTTTAGGAACTCTCAAAGAGGCCACAAGACGTGGATTTTTTAAACAATTTTAGGAGCTATAAAAGAGGCCACAAGACGTGGATTTTTTAAACAATTTTAGGAACTCTCAAAGAGGCCACAAGACGTGGATTTTTTAAAGAATTTTAGGACCTATCAAAGAGGCCATAAGACGTGGATCTTTTAAACAATTTTAGGACCTCTCAAAGAGGCCCCAAGACGTGGATTTTTTAAACAATTTTAGGAGCTATCAAAGAGGCCACAAGACGTGGATTTTTTAAACAATTTTAGGAGCTATAAAAGAGGCCACAAGACGTGGATTTTTTAAACAATTTTAGGAGCTATCAAAGAGGCCACAAGACGTGGATTTTTTAAACAATTTTAGGAGCTATCAAAGAGGCCACAAGACGTGGATTTTTTAAACAATTTTAGGAGCTATCAAAGAGGCCACAAGACGTGGATTTTTTAAACAATTTTAGGAGCTATCAAAGAGGCCACAAGACGTGGATTTTTTAAACAATTTTAGGAGCTATCAAAGAGGCCACAAGACGTGGATTTTTTAAACAATTTTAGGAGCTATCAAAGAGGCCACAAGACGTGGATTTTTTAAACAAGTTTAGGAGCTATCAAAGAGGCCACAAGACGTGGATTTTTTAAACAATTTTAGGAGCTATCAAAGAGGCCACAAGACGTGGATTTTTTAAAGAATTTTAGGACCTATCAAAGAGGCCATAAGACGTGGATCTTTTAAACAATTTTAGGACCTCTCAAAGAGGCCCCAAGACGTGGATTTTTTAAACAATTTTAGGAACTCTCAAAGAGGCCACAAGACGTGGATTTTTTAAACAATTTTAGGAGATATCAAAGAGGCCACATGACGAGGATTTTTTAAACAATTTTAGTACCTGTCAAAAAGGCCGCAACGCGTGGATTTTTCAAACAATTGTTGGACCTATCAAAGAGCCAAAAGACGTGGATTTTTTTAAACAATTTTAGGAGCTATCAAAGAGGCCCCAAGACGTGGGTTTTGTAAAAAATTTTAGGAGCTATCAAAGAGGCCGCAAGACGTGGATTTTTTAAACAATTTTAGGACCTATCAAAGAGGCCGCAAGACGTGGATTTTTTAAACAATTTTAGGAGCTATCAAAGAGGCCACAAGACGTGGATTTTTTAAACAATTTTAGGGCCTATCAAAGAGGCCACAAGACGTGGATTTTTTAAACAATTTTAGGACCTATCAAAGAGGCCACAAGACGTGGATTTTTTAAATAATTTTAGGACCCATCAAAGAGGCCACAAGACGTGGATTTTTAAATAATTTTAGGACCCATCAAAGAGGCCACAAGACGTGGATTTTTAAATAATTTTAGGACCCATCAAAGAGGCCACAAGACGTGGATTTTTTAAACAATTTTAGGACCTGTCAAAGAGGCCACAAGACGTGGATTTTTTAAACAATTTTAGGACCTGTCAAAGAGTCCACAAAACGTGGATTCCTTAAACAATTTTAGGACCTGTCAAAACGTGGATTTCTTAAACAATTTTAGGACCTATAAAAGAGGCCACAAAACGTGGATTTTTTAAACAATTTTAGGAGCTATCAAAGAGGCCACAAGACGTGGATTTTTTAAACAATTTTAGGAGCTATCAAAGAGGCCACAAGACGTGGATTTTTTAAACAATTTTAGGAGCTATCAAAGACGCCACAAGACGTGGATTTTTTAAACAATTTTAGGAGCTATCAAAGAGGCCACAAGACGTGGATTTTTTAAACAATTTTAGGAGCTATCAAAGAGGCCACAAGGCGTGGATTTTTTAAACAATTTTGGGAGCTATCAAAGAGGCCACAAGACTTGGATTTTTTAAACAATTTTAGGAGCTGTCAAAGAGGCCACAACACGTGGATTTTTTAAACAATTTTAGGACCTCTCAAAGAGGCCACAAGACGTGGATTTTTCAAACAATTTTAGGACCTATCAAAGAGGCCACAACACGTGGATTTTTTAAACAATGTTAGGACCTATCAAATAGGCCACAACACGTGGATTTTTTAAACAATTTTAGGACCTATCAAAGAGGCCACAACACGTGGATTTTTTTAAACAATTTTAGGACCTATCAAAGAGGCCACAAGACGAGGATTTTTTAAACAATTTTAGGAGCTATCAAAGAGGCCACAAGACGTGGATTTTTTAAACAATTTTAGGAGCTATCAAAGAGGCCACAAGACGAGGATTTTTTAAACATTTTAGGAGCTATCAAAGAGGCCACAAGATGTGGATTTTTTAAACATTTTTAGGAGCTATCAAAGAGGCCACAAGACGTGGATTTTTTAAACAATTTTAGGACCCATTAAAGAGGCCACAAAACGTGGATTTTTTAAACAATTTTAGGACCCATTAAAGAGGCCACAAAACGTGGATTTTTTAAACAATTTTAGGACCCATTAAAGAGGCCACAAAACGTGGATTTTTTAAACAATTTTAGGAGCTATCAAAGAGGCCTCTAGACGTGGATTTTTTAAACAATTTTAGGAGCTATCAAAGAGGCCTCTAGACGTGGATTTTTTAAACAATTTCAGGAGCTATGAAAGAGGCCACAAAACGCGGATTTTTTAAACAATTTTAGGACCTATCAAAGAGTCCACCAAACGTGGATTTTTTTAAACAATTTTAGGACCTATCAAAGAGTCCACCAAACGTGGATTTTTTAAACAATTTTAGGACCCATTAAAGAGGCCACAAAACGTGGATTTTTTAAACAATTTTAGGACCCATTAAAGAGGCCACAAAACGTGGATTTTTTAAACAATTTTAGGACCCATTAAAGAGGCCACAAAACGTGGTTTTTTTAAATTATTTTAGGACCTATCAAAGAGGCCACAAAACGTGGATTTTTTACATTATTTTAGGACCTATCAAAGAGGCCACAAAACGTGGATTTTTTAAATAATTTTAGGACCTATCAAAGAGGCCACAAGACGAGGATTTTTTAAACAATTTAGGAGCCTTCAAACAGGCCACAATACGAGGATTTTTTAAACAACTTTAGGAGCTATCAAAGAGGCCACAAGACGTGGATTTTTTAAACAATTTTAGGAGCTATCAAAGAGGCCACAAGACTTGGATTTTTTAAACAATTTTAGGAGCTATCAAAGAGGCCACAAGACTTGGATTTTTTAAACAATTTTAGGAGCTATCAAAGAGGCCACAAGACTTGGATTTTTTAAACAATTTTAGGAGCTATCAAAGAGGCCACAAGACTTGGATTTTTTAAACAATTTTAGGAGCTATCAAAGAGGCCACAAGACGAGCAGCCTAGTCTGCGCAAGTTGCCATTGTATACGATTGTCCATCTCCTTACGGCACACTCGTGGAAACAGCATATTGATAAAATTGCAAATGAAACAATCAAATTCCAAACCAAAACCCCTCGGTTGCAGTCTGGCAACTCTTCTTAGAATGACCACCTTCCGGGATATAGAAGGCGCCTTCAACAACATTAAGGCCTGGGTACATAAGCTGCCTCGCCTGCTTGCTTTGCCTGCTTTTGATAAAAAGAATAAAAAGAAAAGGGCACCATAGTTCGAAATTGGCTCCGCCCAATGCACCTTTATATAAGGTAGAAGTGACAATCAGCTGTATTTTTACTTTTTTGTAAATTTGGTTCCCAAAATGTAATAGGGTCTACTCATGAAATTTGAAACTTCGAAATTTTCTACCATAAAATATTTCTTTTCACCCTAAACGACAGGTTTGAATGCTTTATATTTACATTTTGATTCAAATGTGTTCTATTTTAGAAGATTTTCAAAATGTATTTATCCTCAGAAAATTTTTAGAACGACCCTATTATTAAATTTTTTCTTTAACATTTAATTTTCAATAACAACAATCATGGTAGAACAAGAAAAGGTAACAGCAATACCCAGCTGACTGAACTAGGCTATAATGTTAGTGTCAAATTCCTTACGACATTTGTTATATTTATTTCTATGTTCGATTTATATTAGGGATATATATTTTTTGAAGAAAAAATATATTCGTCAGAAAAAAACTATTTCCCATAAAGACTTCTTCATATAAATGACATGTATCCTCCTCCAAGTCCGAACGACGTGCCGCGCACTAAAACACCGCATATAGTGGCGGTACAACATTTGTTAATATGGTGTGGTATTTTGATAAGTTTAAAAAAATAAAGCCCTAATAAACATGTGTTTTTTGATTTCAAAAGCAAGACATTGAAACAGCTTCTCCTTTTTCATTGAATTTCCAGCGACCTCAAACATATTTCCAATAATTATACTTTCTGCGAGAAATAATGCATTTAGTGGAATGATATGGAAACATTCAAATTGAAAATCTAACGAGATTTCATTCATGTTTTCCAAAATATTCAATCAAATGTGAAAAAATATTAGTTTTTTAAATTCCAATAATTTATAGACATTTCCTTATTTTGTTTACAAATACAACTGGCAGTAACGTTACAAACAAAAACAAATTCCTTTGTGGTTGTTGTTCGAGTTGTATTTGTTGTAATATTAACTTTACCTTATATTTGTTCTACCATGAACAAAAATATTGTTTTTATAAATTTGTTAGTTGTTGTAATTCATGCATTTACCTTATATAAATGTGCCTTGTGTTCTACTTTTTTCACCACAAACGTTTTGGGAATACGGACGTATTTGGGCATGTGCCATATACCAAAATTGAAAACAATCATTCGGTTGTCAAGGAAACTTTTTATTATTTATTTTTCAAAACAGATTTCAATTCATATCAGTATAAAGACATCTTCGTAAACAGTATATTCAATTTGTTTAGCCCTAACAAGAATGTGCGACAATCAGTGCAATTTAATAGAAACCTTTAATCCCGAAGTTGAATATCAGAAATTTCTCAAACGTAAACCTATTGTGCAAACTGCCAGACTCTATGAGGAGCTGAAGACTCGGGAAAGTGTTAATAAGTGTCCATGTAAGTAGAGAAAACAATCATTCTTAAAAACATTCTATTTAACTTACATTACATTTTAGATAATTTCAAAGGCTATGGTATAGAAGCTGATCAGAACACCATGTATCGTACTTGCAATTCCGAATATGGTTACTATGCTCCGAATCCGTATACAATTCCATCACGTTATCATCCGTTGTCTCAGAAATTTTCCAATGAATTGCATCGTTGCGGCATGTATAGAAACTTTTCGCTAAACACTCACATGGATAGAAGTTTCTACTGAAATATTGGAAATTGCGGGAAGACATTTTTGTAATAAAAACACTAATAAATTATTCGTGTTTCTATGTCTATTAGATCATGTGTTATTATAAATTAAAATATGGATTCTTTTATTTTATATGGAAATGTAAATTATTGATATGAGTGAAGTCCCCTTGTTCCTTCTGCGATGTTTGTGGAAATTATTATGTGCACGGGAACACACCTCCCAAGAACATCCCTTAAAGGACAACGGGAGGCATCCTTCATATCAATGATATGGTACCTCCTTTTTATTGCCGATTCGGAAACGCACAACTTGTAGAGAAATAAAAATACTTGAGAAATGTAAGCCACCATTACACTGAGGGGCTTTTGTCACCGTTGAAAAATTTTGATTTTTCCTAGCCAAGGAATCGAACCCTGAAAGTCGGCCATTGCACTACGGTGTATTTTTTTAATTATTTTACTTTATAGCAGAGCTCCATCTAGTGTTAACTAGCCACCGACTAAATATTGTTGCCACCCTTATGTAATCTTCCATTAGCTATGTATGTACATATCTACATCCTTTTTCCGGACATGCGCATTAAAGCTGAAAACACAGATTTTTTGTTATTTTCTTTCATTAGTATTTTGTTTGTTCGATATCAGCTGAAGCCTTACAAGTATTGAAGAGAATTGTTTACAAATGAATTAAAAATAGTGGAAGAAACTAAATAAAATATACTAGGAAATATTCTTAAAACAGTGGACAATATGCAGGATCGATTTATGTTAAGAAATTTGTTATTATTAATTGTTACACTAAGTCAAACACTGGACTTTGGGCTGGCAGTTAAACGTGGCCCCCATCATCCGCGTAGTGAACGTAAAGTGGATCAACATTTAACCCATGAAGAGCAGTAAGTAGACAATTTAGTCAATTAATTTTGATTTGGATTTATGGTTGTCCTACTTTTGCCTTTTAGCCGCATCGAAGATGACTTGAAGGAAATGGGTATAAAAGCTTCGGTTGAAAATATGTCAGAAGAGGAGAAGAATTTCTATTATTTCAAGGTAAATAAAAGAGTAATGTTAAACGACAATATAACTTGCCCATTACAGAAGAGTTTAGTAAGCATAGTGAACGAAAAACAGTCAAGGATTGTAGAAAAAGTTAATAATACTATAAATTGTAAGATTATTACACAGTACAACAAAATTGAACTTTTTTAAACTTACAAGAAAACCCGCACAGATTATAAAATTGTACCGAAAAAAAGAAGGCACGTGTATAGGCGTTTTGAAAGTTTACATCGGGAAGTAACCTAAATAGGTGTGGCAAGTTCCGCCCATTTCTACAGGTTTTGAAATATTCGACATCAGATTCCTTGGAATCCTTGCATTTTAGGTGTTAAGTGTCTTTGGCAATATTACTGACAACAATGCTGGGCATCTTTCTATGAACAAAATTAGCCCTCATGCGAGTCACTAAACGTGTCTTTTTGGTCCTTTTTTCAAAAACGTTTAAAAGCTTCTTTAAAATGTGATCGTATCAGATCAAAATACTGTAGGTCCCCCCATACACCAAAACTCTAAATCGTACCTAAACGCCAGGAATCTGCCAAAAGTAAAATCACGTTTTAGGGTTAATGTTGTACTTTATCTGAGTTCATTAAGTTTTGTCCAACAAGACTTCATTCTAGATAAAAGACGTCAAAGACAAAAATATTCTCCATCAAATTTCAATATAAGTTGCCGAATAAATAGAGATAGAGGAAATGGGTAAATACCCAAATGGTAAATACCCATTAAAATGGGTACATATGGGTAAAAACCCTGGTATTTACCCAATACGTGGGTATAAACTACAGAAACTAAAATCACATAAGTAGTAGATAAGTATAAATATATGCGAAAACGTACTGTTTTAGCAAATTTTAACTCACTATGAATAAAATTACCTTTTTTGGATACGGTTCAAGTTAAAATATGACCAATTTTGGTCCATATTTTGTGGTAAATCTCTCATATATTGTGACAACATTAGTTTGATATTTGAGAGTTTTTAGAGCGGATTGAGAGCGGAAAAACATTAATGCTCGATCGAGATCCAAACTTTATAATATATCAGATGGATTAACCCACGATTTCAGTGGATAATCTTGAGATTTAAGTCCTCCTCAGCAAAGCTATAATTTTTGCATTCATCGTTAAATTTTTCGCACAAGTAACTCCAACAACCAATTTGACATATACAAAGTTTAGTCCGCGTGGTTAAGCCGTTTATCTGGTATTCCTTTTGATTTTCTGTTTGACAGAAAAACAAAATTTTCATTTCAAAATAAAATTTTATTTACCCAAATAAACACCAAAAAAAGAAATTTATCGGGTATTTATTTACCTGGTATTTATCCATGTTTTGGGTAATACCGGGTAGAATCCCATCTATACGAATAAATAAAACATGTATGTATCTACATATATATATATATATATATATATATATATATATATATATATATATATATATATATATATATATATATACGGGGGCGGCTACGCCAGCGCCTATTTTCTCGCAAAATATAAGTGCTAGAAAAATTCCGTTAAAGGCAAAATTGTGAGTTTAATGAAGACCTATCATCTCCCAAAAGTTGGCAGTTGTGTCATAGGTATGATAGCGGACGCACGCGCTTTTGTGTTTTCAGGGTATTGGGAAAAATAATTATGGTAGGTATTTTTTGTGATATCTTCCTTACCTTTTGTGATATCAAAAACACATTTTATACCGTTTGAAGACAACTACTGAAGAACACAAATCCCAATAATTCGCATGAAAAAAACAATTGCAAATGTCAATATATTAATATTTTGAAAAATGTAAGGGGTGGGGCGCCTACGCCATGATAGAGGCGTGGTGGGTTAATGTTAGAAATTTGTCATGTTTAACTTGAATTCTTTATACCATAGATATACCACACTATAATGTGAAGTTAAAATCAAATATTATCCTAAACGTATCTTCTTTTAGTTATATTATGATTTTTGTACCTAAATTCAAGGTACCTACTTCAATTAACCGCTAGAATCGGTTACTTTTTGTGAATTTTAAAATCATTTTTGATTGTTCAAAAGAAAACATGTTCCTTTTTTGCATAATGTTGGTATTTAAGGAAGAAGTATGGTAAATTACGGTTTTAGAGTCCGTTGGAGAATGTTCAATATCGACATTTTGTAAATTCTCAAAAATAATATTTTAATAACAAAATTATGATCATTTATATATTAAAACTTATAGTCAAGATATGAGAACGTTTTGAACAAAAACGTGGCGAAGGCGCCCCATGTTACCATATATCAAGAAAATATATACATCAAGTGTGCCAACAAAACACCCAAATATTTGCTCTGTTCCAGGACCTGCAAGAAGCTACTATTTCTTACTACGATAACATTTTTTCCTTTATGTTATCGGAAAAAATAGTAAAAATGAGTAGATTCTTGCAGTTCTGGAACAGACCAATTTTTGTATAAATTTGTTTTGTTCTTTTTTTCGTGTTGATGCATGAAAGTAACATGCAATTTTGTTTTAGACGAAAGGTGTTAAAAGAAGAAATATTCTACACAAAGTTTTACTGTAAGTCCCAGAACAAACTAGATATCTAAGTAAAACAGTTTGGTAGGAAAATGACGTTAAAAATTAGATATTATAGGTAGAGATGGGAAATGAGTAAATACCCAATAGGTAAATACCCATTATTTTGGGTATATTGGGTAAAAATGGGTAAATACCCTGGTATTTACCCAAATTGTGGGTAAAAACTATTAAATAAGAAATTTTGGACACAATGCAGTCTGAAGTAGTATATGGTCCATTTTATAATAAATGTTATTAATGTACAGTTAAACAGCATACAGAACAAGTTAAAATGATGAAGTAAACATATTTGGTCTGTTCCAGAACTGCAAGAATCTACTAATTTTTACTATTTTTTCCGATAACATAAAGGAAAAAATGTTATCGTAGTAAAAAAAATTGCTTCTTGCAGGTTCTGGAACAGAGCAATTATTGAAACACATTATTTTTGCAATATTAGATCATAACATCACTGTCACTATCAGTTTCACTCAAACACAAATTATGGAAGAGTTAGGCGTAGAGTAGGTAATACCAATAATGGAGACAAATTTAAGATTTCCCCCTCAGGGCATATATTTTTCTGGGAATTACACCTTGGATTTTTTGCTCTATTACAGAGATTCCAATGGTGAGATATGAAACATACTTTTGCAGTAGTATCTGCACTTAATCTGTTTCTCTTTTTGGTGTGGATGCAACTTTGAGGGCTGAATGACCGTTCTGTGGCTGCTGATGTGCATGGAGTAGTCAAAATACGAACCGCTATCCTGCTAAGTTCTTTTGTGACGCAAATACTGTTCCACCATGTAGTAGGAGATATTTCTTGTACGCAGCTCCACACAACATCTTTTGACCACAGATCCTCTCTAGCTTTATAGTTTGCTAGATCCGTCATTACATTTACATTAAATTTTAAAGCCATATCATGAATAAATTCCATTGCGATTAAAATTCAGATGAATTTAAATCATACCCAACGCTATTGGGGTCAAGTACACTTGCTGCCAAATGTATGGGTTTAATCGATTTTTTCATCCTTTTGTCGAAGGATGAAAATAATTTTTTTTTTCATCATCATTAATTTCGTTTGTTGCTGTTAATGAATGTCTTTAAATGCAAAATTCACTCGATGTGTACTGTGTTGATTTGATTCGCAAAAGGTTGTCCATTCAGCCATAAGTTGGAAGAGCTGTAAATTGATGTCTAACGTGTTCCAAAAATATTCCGAGAGTAACAATGATTTTGTTGTTGGACTCAGGGTTATTTTTTCATGGACAGCCAAGGCTTGAAGCGATACTTCACTGTTCACCAAGCTTTTTAATGAAGTAGCATAACTGTCCCATCTCGTTTTAACTGGGAGTTTTAGCTGCTCCCCAGATCCTTTCCACGAGTGGACTTTACTGTATTTAATAGTTTTGATTATATCAATAACTTGTAAAAAACAGTTCTTCAGAGAGGGACATTTTAAAAAGTCTTCGCTAAGCAAATTAAGGCAATGGGCTACACATCTTAGTGGTACTACTTGAGGGTATACCTTTTGGACCTCTTTAAATGCACCCTGCATATTCCCAGCATTATCGCCAGTGAGAGCTATAAACTTGTGCTCACCGTATACATTCATTACTTAAATAATCTCTTCCGCGATATATGTATGCAGAGGTGTGCTTGTTGTTATCAGTTGCCAAGCTTCGGACAAACACCATCACGGGCTTTGAGATTAAAAAGTTGATTACACTTTCACTGCGCAGATTGCTCCAACCGCCACACTGCAGATGCATGTAACTTGCTGCCTTCACTTGCTCAGTAATGTTTTTTGAAGTTTCATCATATATATTGTTCAAGTACTTGCTGGAAATTGTCTTTCTATTTAGTAACTTAAATGAAGGATTCAATTCTTCGAAAAAATGCTGCCAAAGTGGATGCTCAACCATTGAAAAAGGAGCTCCAGGTACAATAATTGTTCTGGCAAGTTTCTCTTGAAGGCTCTCTTTGTATTCATCGCATATTTTGAGGCTCGAGTTTGACTGTGAAAGAGGAGTTAAAACATCACTGTAGTGGTTTGAATTTTGCAATTGGGTGTTTTGTTCACTTGGAATCATTTCACTTCTTAACGTAATTGGGTACTTGACGCAGCTGACCAAATGTTTTGCAATTTTGTTAACATTTGGAAATTTATAAGCTGTGTTGAAATATATGCAAAGAACTGCTTTTGAGTTGTTTGGATTTGTTGCAAAATGCTTCCATATTCGTTCATTTTTAGGTCTTCCCATCTTAAAAACGATTAAATTTTATTGTTCCATTTTTAACGGTCTTTAGGTATTAACGCATACCTCATCCACAGTTCAAACAGATTTTTGTATTACAAGCACAATACTTTTTTTTAGCGGTTCTTACTTTTATTTGAAATTATTTTTCAATTGACAACTTAAAATTCTTTTTGTTTGTTTTGTTGTTTTTTATATTTTTTAAATACCCAAATAAACACCCTGAAAGGGTATTTAAATGGTATTTACCAAGTATTTACCCATATTTTGGGTAAATACCGGGTAGAGTCCCATCTATAATTGTAGGTAGACATTATTTGTTAAATTTTAAACTCTTAATTAAAATTTATTTCATACTGAGTTAAAATCTCCTAAAATACTTAAATTTTTGGAGATTGTGTCAAAAAAAAAAAGGAAATATTTCAAATCAAATTTAATTATGAGTCTCTGAACAAAAAAAATTTGTAGCTGTAATATTTAACTTCTCCAGAAGCTTTCGATTGTTTATATATGATTTAGCACCACATTCTACCGTTTTTATTCACATTATGGTTATCTGCGGTCACAAAATATATTTTATTGATGTTTTTCATAATAAATTCTTTCAGAAGATTATGTGTGCTCAATCCAAACTGTTTTTGGAATATCTATGGTGAATATATATAGAGAAAATATTGATAATCCAGATCGGATTATCAGGTTCCTGATATTGTGTGTGAAAATGCGGGGATAGTCTACGGCTATTGTCCAGTGAATATATATCTGACATACGAGTCCTAACATACGAGTACATGATTTTGGCATGGTCCTAAATACTATAATGATGGCAGCTACTACTGCTCTGATAAAATTGAAAAGTTAAACAAATTATTTCTACCTATAATATCTAATTTTGTAACGTCATTTTCTTAAAGTATTTTATATGCTGTTTATATTAGAGCTTTTTGCAGGGTTAACCTTCTTTATGAGGATTTGTTTGAAATATAAGCAATGGAATTGACATTTCGACACCTCCAAATAATAGTATGCTAAGTCTAAAAAGTGAGTTTTGCAGGAGAAGCTCTCAAAGTTTGGAAATTTTGTTGAACTTCAGTACTATGCTAAGTCAATATTTGTTTATAACTTCTGTTCGGATTGACCGATCATTACCAAAATTATACAGAATTTAAGTTAAAGGGCGTTCGACACCTCCAAATAATAGTTTGCTAGTTCTGAAAAGCGAGTTTTGCAGGACAAGGTCTAAAAGTTTGGAAATTTCTTTGACCTTCAGTACTATGCTAAGTAAATATTTGTTTATAACTTCTGTTCGGATTGTCCGAACATTACCAAAATTTGACAGAATTTAAGTTAAGGACGTTAAATATAAAAATGTAAAGAACTTGAAAACATGCTAAGTCGACTTAGCATACTATTGTTTGGAGGCGTCGATTTAAAACCCAGTCGGTTTGTTAAATCCGGTTATATATAAACGGGGTATTACTTAGATAACTAGTTTGTTCTGGGGCTTACAGTGAAACTTTCTCCATATTTGCATTAGGCAATTTTCCTTGCGGCAATTGTCCGTTTGATGGAGAGAGAGGTGAGGTATATGGTAACCCTTTGCCTCTCATCACTCTCTCTCACCAACAAACTGACAATTGCCGCAAGGAAAATTGCCTAATGTAAATATGGACTTTGTATAGAATATTTTTATACCCTCAGCCTTTAGGCTACGAAGGGTATATACACTTTCATACGGGCAAAATGTGCCTCATCGAAATAATGGTTTTAGACCCCAAGTATGTTTGGACGAAATATGTTTCAGACAATTTGGAGTTGATTGAGCAATGTCCGTCCGTCTGTCTGTCTGGCTGGCTGGAGCGCACGATAACTCTCGAAGGGATGAACCAATTCGGTTCAAATTTTGGCTTTCGTAATATTTTGTCCAAACTTAGTTTAAGTTCGAAGATGAGCTATATCGGTCCACTCCTTCCGGTGCCTCCCCCACAAAAGTTCGAAAATGTTCGGAAAATTTGTACGCACGATAACTCTTGAAGGGTGTAACCGATTTGGTCCATATTTTGCCCATCGTGGAGCGTGTACCAGACTTAGATCAGGTTTTAATATGGACTCAATCGCTCCACTCCGTCGGTACATCCCACACAAAATTTTGGAAAAGTTCAGTTTAGGAACATCTCTCGAATCGCTTTGATTTTTGATTTAGCAACTTTAATTCACTGCCCTCCATACGACGGTATAAGTTTCATCAGGGGCAAGTCCATACTTCCTGAGAAAATAGCCTGAAAGTTGCAAAAAACCCCTATGACACCGTGTGAGGAGGTTGGAGGGCAAAATAACTCTCGAACAGGTCTGCCGATTCGGTCCAAAGTTTGGCCTTAGTAATATTTTGTCCAAACATAGTTTAAGTTCGAAGATAAGCCATATCGGTCCACTCCTTCAGGTACCTCCCCCACAAAAGTTCAAAAATGTTCGGAAAAATTGTGCGTACGATAACCCTTGAAGAGAGTGGCCGAATTGGTCCATACTTTACACATCCTAATATATCTACCAGATATAGATCAGGTTCAAATATGGACTATATTTGTCCACTCCATCCGGTACCTCCCACTCAAAATTTCGGATACATGTTCACTTTAAGACCTGCTTTCGAATCACTTTGATTTTTGTTGAAGCAACTTGCATTGCTGCCTCAATTGCGATTGTAAAAGTTGTTTCAGGGGCAAGTTCATACTTCTTGAGCAAACATCCCTGAAGGTCTAAAAAACCCCTATGGTACCATATATAGTGGATGGAGATCCATTCTTTTTAGTATCTCCTCCGCAAAACTTTTGATATTAAAACCTAATCAACATTTTTGTCAGTTCAAACGCACAAAATTTTTAAAACTCCCTAAATACATGCGTTTTTTGGAAAAAAAATGTTTCAATATACACAGGCTGAGGGTATATCTCTGTCGGCAAAGCCGACTGATACTTTTTTACTTGTTTCTTTTAACACCTTTCGTATAAAACAAAATTTCATGTTACTTTCATGCATCAACTCGAAAAAAGAACGAAACAAATTTATTCAAAAACAAGTAAGCAAAGGCTATAGTTGGACGGGGCCGACCATGTAATACCCTACACCTTTACCCCTGGCTTAGCTGTCCACATATCAAAATTTCTTTATGGAACAAATAAACTTATTGTAAGAAATACATTTGTGGATTCTAGAACCGTATCACACTAAGCTTAAATAATAACATAATAATTGTTTCACATCCCAAAAGGGACAACGCTTAATGATATGAAACACACAGCTTATCTCCGAGTCCGAAAGGCGTGTCCTAGGACACCACTTGTAGAGTAGTTTTACATGACTGAAATACTCAGAAAATGTCGCAAACCTTACTAAAGGATATTTTGCAACCGTTGAAAATTTGATTTTGCTGGTGGGGGAATCCAATTGGACAATTAAAACGTTAGGGCACCATGTAATTTGCAATAACGCAACAACTGGGAATGGGAAAATGTGGTTCTCTATATCAAACCCATTATATATTAAGCAGTAGGTCCGTTATCTAGCAGACATTTTATTGCAATTTTCATCTGGGGGAAGATCAGGAGTTCCATTTTCAGGAAATAAAATATAGACCAAAAATATTTTTTTTGTATTTTTCATACAAAATAGACCAAAAATAATACCAGATCATCATCCAAAATTGTAAGCATTTTCCACTACCTAAACTCTTTCCTCGTGCTAAATTTCGTGATTATTGGGCTATAATTGCGACCTCTAGCGTGTTTATGATACACTAAAAACAAATAACAGGGTATATTAGGATGTAACTCTGTTATCTTATCATGTAAACCAACACAATTGACATCAATAGAAAGGTCAAGCGTTCCTCTTTCAAGTATAGCTTACTTGCTCGGAATGTCTCTACCAGGAATAAAGATATAAGCTGTATATTAGAAATTTTCACAATTTTCACACAAAAGTTTTGGTCCATTTAACCCTTCAAATATTATCTGATCACCATCTTAAATTGCAAACTTCTTCTTTGTCATATACTCTTACCTTATTCAAAATTTCGAGGCGATCCGCCTATTATTGCGACCTACAGTGCATCTACAAAATCGGATAAAAATTATGTTTTTGGTGCATTTCACCCGCTAAATATTTCACGATCATCACCAATTCAAATATCGATCTATACCAAATTTCGTGACGATGGGTCCATAATTGCGGCCTGGAGTTTGATTACAATTTATAATGGACAGACGGACGGACGGACACACATCTCAAAATCGCTTTATCTCGCCGAGATATCAAGATTGGTATACCACATTGAGGGTCTCCGATGAATATTTCGCGGTGTTACATGAATTTTTACCAAAACAAACTTGGCAAACTTGATGTATATATTTTCTTGATATATATAGTAGATACATACTTCATTTATTCGGCGACTTATATTGAAATTTGATGGAGAATATTTTTGTCTTTGAAATCTTCTATCTAGAATGAAGTCTTGTGCGACAAAACTTAATAAACTCACATAAAGTACAACATTAACCCGAAAACGTGAGTTTACTTTTGGCAGATTCCTGGCGTTTAGGTACGGTTTAGAATTTTTGTATATTCGGGGACCTATAGTAACATTTTATGACAAATAATTTTGTAGAATATTTTGATCTGATACGATCACATTTTAAAGGAGTTTTTTAAACGTTTTTGAAAAAGGGACCAAAAAGACACGTTTAGTGACTCGCATGAGGGTTAATTTTTTCTTAAAAAGATATCGCGCATTGTTGTCAGTAATATTGCCAAAGACACTTTATACCTAAAATGCAAGGATTCCAAGGAATCAGTTGTCGAATATTTCAAAACCTGTAGAAATGGGCGGAACTTGCACTGATAGTGTATGGAGGCCTTTACTTTTTTGCAGAAATAGAACATGTGACCAAACCAAAGAGATCAGGATTTCTTCATTTTTTTACATGTTAATCGTTCATATTTTTTTAAATTTTTACAGATTCATGATGGTGACAATAACAATGCATTGGATGGTTTGGAACTACTGCAAGCTGCTATGCATCAGGATGATCATTTTAAGAAAATCGATCGCGATAATTTCATACAAAATGCCAATGATGAACTGAATCATATAATAGGTAAGTTGTCAGAATATAAGCACAACTATGAAAAAATTTGTTGCTTTACATTTTTCCACATGTTTACTCCATCGAAGCATGCGTGAACCGCCTTTGTAGCTGGTTCACCATCGCTCATTCTTATGATATGACCTAACCAACTCAATCGTTGTATCACAATACGTTTAACTATACTGATGTCGTTGTACGAGGGCTGCACGAAAACCACCTGGCCTAGGCAACATCGCGTATTGCCAGGCGCCAATTGAAATATTTTTTGGAAAGTTTTTGGCCTAGACTCACTCAGTTTGTCGTACAACCATGTTATGTATTGTTTACAGTGACTAGAAAAAATCATTTAGCAGAAAAAAATGGAACATAATCGTCCATGAATTTTTCACAACTTTCGACGTAGATAATCACCACAAGAGTGTATAGATCAAATTAAATCTTTGTATGCCGATAAAGGACCATCCTATAAGACTATGAAAAACTGGTTTAATGAATTCAACCATGCTCGGTACTCGCCAAAAAACAAAGGTCGTGAGGGTCGACCAAAATCGGTCGTTGTGCCAGAAAAAATAATGCCGTGCAGGAACGGATAATGCGAGATCGTCATGTAAAACACAGTGAGATAGAGGCATCCTTGGGCATTTCTTCCACCAGCTAACATTTGATATTGCATAAACACATGGCCGCAAAAATGGATTTTTCTCGTTAGATCCTGCAAAATTGGACAATCGCTCAAAAAAGACTCCTGTGAATTGGTTCAAAGAAATTGTGCATAAAATCGATCGCGGTGCTTCAAACGACGTTTCTAAGATCGTCACAGACGACGGAGCTAGGATCTATGCTTTTGAGTCTGAAACCAAGCAGGAATCGACCGTTTGGGTCTTTGAAAGCTTGCCAAATCCAACGAAAGTTGTTCATGGAAGAAGACCTTCGAAGCAAATGGTAGCCTGTTTCTTCGGCAAAAGTGACCGTGTAGCGACTATACGGCTTGAGAAATGTAGGACGGTTAATTCTGAGAGGTACACTACAATTTGTTTGACAGAAGTCTCCTGAGAAATTCGAAAAACGAACAAGAGAAAACGGATCATTCTGCATCATGACAATGCGAGCTTTCACACAAACGTGTTTGACCGAGCAAAACGTGGAATTGATG
The DNA here is from genome assembly GCF_047663935.1 of Musca autumnalis. Lineage (NCBI taxonomy): Eukaryota > Metazoa > Arthropoda > Insecta > Diptera > Muscidae > Musca > Musca autumnalis. Next base: position 281,504,035 of record NW_027411644.1, on the reverse strand, counting down.
GGTCATCCGCCGTACAGCCTTGACTGGGGATCCAATGACTTCATTTGATTCCAGAATATCAAGAAAAAAAGGCGTGGTTAACGATTTTCGTCGCCAGAAGGTGCTGTAAAAGCGTTCAAAAACCATGTTTTGGAGGTGTCTCAATCAAGCCACTGTAAACAACCCAACACATGGTCGTACGTCAAACTGTGCTGTCCATTTGACTACGTGGCTTCTGTTACAATATGGGTGACTAACGAAAACGATATGGATACTTGTCAAGTACTCATCTCTGGGTTCATCCAGGTGCATAAGTATCAAGCATAAGATTACTCATGGGCCCAACGCTTTGGATGATTTTGCGTTTCGGATGACATCTGCTAATCTCTTATCGTAAACTAGCAAAGTGCCCGCTACTTCGTATGCGGAAAGGATATAAAAAACAAATTAACAATATATAATATGGAAATGGCGAACACTGAAAATTGTATTGTACTTATACCAATTATAATCAATATTTATTGTTATTTTAGTACAGTTCGTAATGCTTTAGTTCGATTTTCAAAAAAATCAGCCGTATATCACTCTTACTTGTTAACAGCGAGAACAATATTGCACACCAATACTCACACTAAATCCAAAAAATGCAGATTCCAGCACTTTCGCTACACCCCACAACAAATTGAGCGTCATTATGTACTCTTCGGACCCATAAGTACGATTTTCCAAAACTACCTCAATCCTTCACTTCACCAGTAGTGCGATTCTCTAACTCATATTTTGAGTTACCGACAATTGTCGGTAAATTTGAAATGCTTATAATTTCGGTAATTACCGATGTTTTTCTGTAAGTTAGCGACGAATAAAAAGCAGTCGTGCAGTTCTACCGATAGCAAGATTGTTTTCAACTTTTATTTGAACTTTTCATTCATAATTTTGCGTTTTTTTAACCGATTTTTGTCGGTAAATCAAAAAATGTGTTAGAAAATCGCACTACAGTAACCTTAATTCCAAAAAACACTCAAACTCAAATTGTACCATTTGGTATATTTCGTGCCCATAAGTACGAATTTTAAAAACTACCTTACCAAATTCCAGCTCTATCCGTGAATTCCAAATTTCAGATTCCAAATCCCAATTGTACCAAATTTAGTACTTTTCGTACCCATAAGTACGAATTTCCAAAACTACCACAATCCTACCCTCCAACAGAAATCTCAATACCACATTTCAGGATTCTAGGTCTATCCGTTGATCCAAATCCAAATTATACCAAATTTAGTGCTTTTCGTATCCATAAGTACGAATTTCCAAAACTACCTCAATCCTACACTTCAACATTAATCTCAATTACGAATTTAAGGTTTCCAGCTCTATTCGTTCACCCAAATCCAAACTGTACCAAATGTAGTATTTTTCTTACCCTTAAGTAAGAATATGCAAAACTAACTCCATCTTACACCCCAAATCCAAATTTGGTACTTTTTGTACCCATAAGTACGAATTTTCAAAACTACTTCTATTTTACACTCCAAATGTTGCCTACGAAGTACGAATTTCCAAAATATCTCAATCCCACACTCTAACATCAATGTTAATTCGAAATTTCCGGGCTACAGCTCTATCCGTTTACCCTAAATCCAAATTGTACCAAATTTAGTACCACTTAGTACGTTTCGAAATCTTAAGTACGAATTTTCAAAACAACTTCCATTCTACAATCAAACAGTAGCCAATCTTATACTCCAGCAGCAATTTTTATTCTAAATTTCAGAAATTCAGCTCTATCCAATGACCGAAATCTTAATTGTACCAAATTTATTACTTTTCGTAACCCATAAGTACGAATTTCCAAATTATCTCCATCCCATGCTACAACATCAATCTTAATTCAATATTTCAGGATTCCAGCTCTATACGTTCATCCTCAATCCAAATTGTACAAAATTTAGTACCATATAGTACTTGTCGTACCCATAAGTAATAATTTTGAAAACTACTACTAAAATACCAAATTTAGTACCATTTAGTACTTTTCGTACCCATAAGTACGAATTTTCAAAACTACTTCCATTTTACTCTCCAACGGAAGCCTTAGTTCAAAATTTAAGGACTCCAGCTCTATCCGTTCAACCTAAATTCAAATTGTACAAAATTTAGTACCATTTAGTTCTTTTCGTACCCATAAGTACGAATTTTTAAAAGTACATCCATTTTACTCTCCAACTGTAGTCTTAGTTCAAAATTTCAGGGTTCCAGCTCTATCCGTTCGCCCAAATCATAATTGTACCAAATTTAGTAACATTTAGTACTTTTCGTACCCATAAGTACGAATTTTCAAAACTACTTCCCTTTTACTCTCCAACAGCCTTAATTCAAAATTTCAGGATTCCAGCTCTATCCGTTCGCCCGAATCATAATTGTACCAAAATTCGTACCATTTAGTACTTTTCGTACACATGTGTACACTTTTCCCAAACCACTTCCATATGTCAACCGTACTTTTTAACCTTGATTCTAACACCAAATTTCAACATTTAACCTTTATCCGTTCACAAAATACGAATTGGCAAAAAATTTAGTACACTTTAGTACTTTTCGTACACTTATAGTTCGAATTTCTAAAAACCCTCTGGTACATCTTTCCTACACTCCATCAGTGACTTTCATTCCAAATTTCAAAGTTCTAGCTCTACCGGTTCGCCAAATACAAACGGTACCATATTTAGTACCTTTTAGTACTTTTCGTACCCTTCCAGTTCGAATTTCCAAAAACCCAGCCTTATCTGACCCCTTCGGACCAAGAGTGATCCACACTCAAAATTTCAGGATTCTAGCTTCAGCCGTTTCGCCTGGGCGTTGATGAATCAATCAGTCAGTCAGTCAATCACTTTACTCTTTTATTAATATAGATTGCTGTGGTACCTTCTCGGCTGAGATGGCTTTTATACGGCATAGCACACTCTTTTTCACCCTATCATTCTCGGTGTGCTTTATAAATTGTCGGTTAAAATAAAACGCACACCTCTTCGAATCTGTCACTGTCGCCGTTGCAATTGAATGACGGGAACAATGAGTTTACGGTGCGATGTAAGATGCTTCGTTTGTTGCTGTCATGGCAGTTATAATACAGGGCGACACCTTTAAGTGTTGTTTTACCCCTTTCCCAATCCATCGTATTTCATGTATGACAGTAATATCGGCCAATGCGTAAACTGGACCCGTTCAAGTGTTTTCCTTGTAATATTTGAAATATTGTGGATTTTATTCAGTAGATTGTGTTAATTAGATCTGTGTGGAATAATAAGGTCCCACAAATGCCTTTAAGCTTACGCTGGAAACTTCCAAAACTTTTTTCCATCGAAAATGTTTTTTTGTTTGTTTTAAATTAGGGATCTGTTGATAAGACACCACCACTCTTGTTATTGTTTTTTGTTTTTTTATAGTCAGGGAATAAGGGTATTTAGGTGTCGTCAAGGCCGATTGATTATTTTTTACTTGTTTGTATTAAATACTTTAAAATATATTTTATTTTATTTTTTATATCATAAAGTTTGCAAGTTTTTACACATTTATTTTTTATTTCAGATGTCATTGACGAATTCCTGTTAATTGCCGATGCCAATAAGGATGGATTTTTGCATTACAACGAATATGTTCAGGCGGTAACTGGTACGGCACACTAATAAAAGCAGCGTGCTGAACGTCAACGTGCAATATCTACAACTTTTGCATTTATCATTTTTCATCATTTGATTTGCAAAGACTGCTCAAAAAAAAAGATTCAATGGAGGATCGCCAATATAAAATGACATTTAGCAAGCACCCCGAAACAATAATTTGAGAATCATAAATTCTCCTTGACTCGTAAAATTTTTTACAGCTATCGTTATTTTTTTATTGATTTCTATGAAAAACATACATACATTTAATGCTCAAAGGAAAAAGAAAATAAACTATAGAATAAAGAAACGAATAACAATCATTTTTGTTTTCTTAAAACCAAATCTTAAATTTAATTTATAGTTTCACATTTTTGAGTTCTATTACATGGTACACCACGCAAGCCATTATATGCTGCCTCTTCCACCAACACCGCTAATTCCATGTAACGAACATTTTGAAAGGGTTCTCTGCAATCAAAAGAAAAATAATTTTTTTTATTAGTTTAGTGCTTATTGTTGTAATGTTGATAATTATTACCCTTGAAATTTCTCTATACCCTCAATGAGAGCTTTGGCCGCCTTGGCATATTCATAGGCTATTTGTGGTGATTCGCATGCAGCAGCAAATAGACACTCATCGAAACCATTTTGGGCAGCCAGAAATCCGGTTATGAGATAATCTTCACCGCTAGTGACACCCAAGAAGGAATCTGAAAATAAACGAAAAGATATTGCAAATGTTGCAGGTAATGAATCGGCAATGTTTTGACAACACTAGCATTTTTGATGAAAAGTTACCGCTATGTAATAACGTGAGTTAAATTTTAAATGAATTATTCAATATATGTACATATTTAGACCCCAATAGCGGCACATAACGGCATCTACCGTTTTTTGCTTATTTTAAAGGTTTTTGTAACGGATTTATCTTTAAATTGATATTATTTTGGATTGAAAACATCTGCATCAATATCCTCTCAAAGTATTATTGATCCATATTTTAGCATAACCCAAATGAAGTTCTCTAAGGAAAGGAAATATTCCTATTAAATGTATTGGCCAAGGTTCACATAGACTTAAAAACGGTTAAACCAATTTTCTGGAAAATTTCAGAGAAAATACAGGGAACACCCGTGGTGAAAATAGGCTATATATTTTGTTGAATTTCGGAGGGGGCGGAGTACCTCCCCTATGCCCTATTTTTGAAAAACGATATTTTAGCAAAAGGGTCGAACGTATCAGTGAGTCCCCGATCCTAGGTTCTTACTTAGGACCCAAGGACCCGACCATGCCCACTTTTTATACCCTACACCACTATGTGGAAAGGATATTAAAAGTTTGTTTTGTTTTGTTTGTAAAAATTCATGTAACACCGCGAAATATTCGTCGGAGACCCCCAATATGGTATGTTTACCAAAGCGATTTTGAGATGTGTGTCCGTCCGTGTGTCCGTCTGTCCATTATAAATTGTAATCAAACTTTAGGCCGCCAATATGGACCGATCGTCACGAAATGTGGTATGGAGGTCGGTTTCACATCAGGATAGATCGCTATTTTAATTGATCGTTAAATATTTAGCGGGGGAAATGGACCAAAAACATAAGTTTTATCTGATTTTGTAGCTGCTCTGTAGGTTGCAATAATAGTCCGATCGCCGAAATTTTAAATAAGGTAAGAGTATATGACAAAGATAAAGCTTGCAATTTGAGATGGCGATCAGATAATATTTAGAGGGTTAAATGGACCAGAACTTTTGTGTGAAAATTTTTAAACATTTTAATATACAACTTATTTATTCCTGGAAGACATATTCCTCCCTCATGAGTTATGTTTGAAAGAAGATCTCTGACCTTTGCATTGATGCCAATTATGTTAATGTACTCGTATGTGATCAGTTAACGGTGTTACAGCCTAATATATCCAGTTTTTTGTTTGCAGTGTAATCATAAACACGCTAGAGGTAGCAAGTAAAGCTCAATAGTCCAGAAATTTTGCACGAGGTAAGAGTGTAGGTCGAAGAAGATGCCTAAAATTTTTGATGATGATCTGATATTATTTAGCGGGTGACATAGATAAAAATAGACATGGATAAAAATATCCAAATTTTATTTTTGGTCCATATTTTAAATCCTTGAGGGCATATACCGGCAAAGTAGCCTACATGTGGAAAAATAACTACTGACCTTTCCCCTAAAGCAAATTGTAATAATGTGTCTGTTAGATAACGGACCTACTGCCTAATATATAATGGGTTTTGTGTAGAGAACAACAATTTCCTCCCATGCTACATGGGATTGTCTCTATGATGGCTGGAGCGCACGATAACTCTCGAACAGATTAATCGATTCGGTCCAAAATTTGGCTTTCGTAATATTTTGTTCAAACTTAGTTTAAGTTCGAAGATGGGTGGACCGATATGCACTACTTCCGGTACCTGCCCCACAAAAGTTCGAAAATGTTCGGAAAATTTGTGCGCACGATAACTCCTGAAAGGAATAACCGATTTGATCCATACTTTGTACATCGTGAAATTTATACCAGACTTAAATGAGGTTCCAATATGGACTCAATCGGTCCACTCCTTCGGGTACCTCCCACACAAAACTTTGAAAAAGTTCAGCTTAGGACCTGTTCTTGAATCGTTTTGATTTTTGTTGTAACAACTTATATTCACATACGACGGTATAAGTTTCATCAGGGGCAAGTCCAAACTTCTTGAGAAAATAGCCTGAAAGTTGCACAAAACCCCTATGACACCGTGCGTAGTGGTTGGAGCGCAAGATAACTCTCGAACGGATCTGCCGATTCGATCCAAAATATGGCTTTCGTAATATTTTGTGCGAACTTAATTTAAGTTCGGAGATAAGCCATATCGGTCCACTCCTTCAGGTACCTCCCCCACACAAGTTCAAAAATGTTCGGAAAAATTTTGCGGATGATAACTCTTGAAGGGCACCAGATATAGATCAGGTTCGAATATGGACGATATTTGTCCACTCCTTTGGGTACCTCCCACACAAAATTTAGGATAAATTCACTTTAAGGCCTGCTCTCGAATCACTTTGATTTTTGTTGAAGCAACATGCATTCGCTGCCTTAATTACGACAGTAAAAGTTTTTTCAGGGGCAAGTCCATACTTCTTTAGAAAACATCCCGATTTCGCCATTTGAAATTTTTTTGGAAAGTTTGATAGTTTTTAGCCTAAGCGTACTCAGGACAATTTGACATACGACCATGTGTTGGGTTGTTTACAGTGGCTTGATTGAGACACCTCCAAAACATGGGTTTTGAACGCTTTTACAGCTTCTTCTGGCGACGAAAATCGTTGATCACGTATTTTTTTCTTGCAGTTCTGGAATCTAATGAAGTCACTGGATCCCCAGTCAGGGCTGTACGGAGCATGACCCATCAATTCCACGTTTGCCCGGTCAAACAGGCGCTGGTTTGAATCGATGTGTGAGAGATCGCATTGTCATGATGCAGAACGATTTGTCTTCTCTTGTTCGTTTTTCGAATTGCAAACAAATTGTAGTATAACACTCAGAATTAACCGTCCTACATTTCTCAAGCCGGTCAGTTTTGCCGAAGAAACAGGCGACCATTTGCTTCGAAGGACTTCTTTCATGAACAACTTTCGTTGGATTTGGCTCGCTTTCGGAGACCCAAACGGTCGATTCCTGTTTTGACTCGGGCTCCTAAGCATAGATGCAAGATTAGTCGTCTGTGACGATCTTATAAATGTCGTTTGAAGCACCGCGATTGTTTTTATTCACAATTTCTTTGCAACAATCCACAAGAGCGATTGACCAACTTTGCTGGATCTAGCGAGAAAAAAACATTTTTGCGGCCAGGTGTTCATACAATATCAAATTTTAGTTGGTGGAAGAAATACCCAAGGGTCAAGGGTGGCTCTATCTCACGGTATATAACATGGCGATCTTGCATTATCTTAATTTTTTAATTATCTTATTTTCGATTGTTTGAGTGGAGTATTCTTAATTTTTTTCTGTCACAACGGCCGTTTTTGGACGACTCTTACGATCTTCGTTTTTTAGCGAGTGTCAGCCACGATTGAATTCAATAAACCAGTTTTTCATTGAGCTATTCTATATATATAAAAGAGCTTAGTGAGTGAGTGACTGACATATCATCGCCCAGACGAAACCGCTAAAGCTAGAAAGCTGAAATTTTGACTGTGGGTTGCTGTCGGTGTGTAGGGGTGGGATAAGGCTGGGTTTTTTGAAATTCGACCTAGAAGGGTACGAAAAGTACTACTTTTCTAAATATGGTACCCTTTGTATTAGGCAAACAGGAAGAGCTAGAATTCTGAAATTTGGAATGAGGGTAACTGATGGAGAGTTCGAAAGATGTACCAAATGGTTTTTGGAAATTCGACTTCTAAGTGTGCGAAAAGTACTAAATTTAGTACCAATTGTATATTTTGAACGGATTTAGCTAGAAACTTGGAATTTGTTATGGAAATGAAGGTTGGGGAGTGGTGTTTATAGAAGAAAGTGGTTTGTTAAGTTCGTACTCATGTGCACGAAAAGTACTAAATGGTACTAAATTTAGTACAATTGAGATTTGGGTGAAAGGATAGAGAATCTGAAATTTGGAATTAAGATTACTGACGGAGTATAGGATTGAGATATCGGGGTAGTTTTAGAAATTCGTACTTATATGTACGAAAAGTACTAGATGGTACTAAATTTAGTACAACTTGCATTTGGGTGAACGGATAGAGCTAGAAACTTGAAATTTGGAATTAAGATAACTGTTGAAGTGTACGATTGATATATGGGGTAGTTTTAGTACTTATGTTTACGAAAAGTACTAAATGGTACTAAATTTAGTACAATTTGGATTTGGGTGAAAGGATAGAGCTGGAAACCCATACATTTTAGAGAATATTTACCACTGTAGAATATTGCGGCCCCTCCAGGATAACTGCATTTCTTTTCAAAGAGTTAAGTTTTGATAACTCGAAGTGTACAAAAGTTTATAAAATCGTGATGAATTTTCCACTCGGGATATCCAAAAATGTTACTCACTATTGGATATGTCTGTTTCAGAACTCCTTTATAAGTTGTCGTGGGCATTTATGGTGAAGTAAATTGACGCCCATGTCCTTAATAATTAGTAATGCGTTCCAGCACCATAAAAGTACATTAATCGCTACGGACAAAATTTTAGAAGACGGTCTTCCATTCAATAGACGTGAAAACAATAGTTATATAGTTATGCAATTGTTAACTTAATGAGGAGAGTCCTTACTAATTATGAAGGACTTGGGCGTCAATTTCTTTCACCCTAAATGCGCACAATTTACAAAGGAGTTCTAAAGCAGGCTTTCCCAATAGTAAGAAGCATTTTCGGATATCCGCAGTGGAAATTTTATCACGATTTTATAAACTTTTGTACACTTCGAGTCATCAAAACTTAAACTTTTGAAAAGAAATGCGGATATCTTGGAGGGGCCGCCATATTCTTTAGTGGTAAATATTCTCTAAAATGTTTGGGAATGACTTATGCGTAAAATATAAGACTAAAGGAGACAGCACGCTTCCAAAAATAAACTTGTTGAATGAAAAAAGCAAGCTCTGTTGGGCATTACACCTGATTATTTAAAGAATCCTTGCCAAAGCATGATATACGGGTGTATCCTTAATCAGGAGGGATATACTTTTACTGAATATTACTGAAAGTACTTCGTTTCCAATATAGAGTGAATATGCATCGATATTCTAATACAATCTTTCTGCATTCCCAAGTTTTAAAGGGGGGTTCTATTCAAATGAGTCAAATTTTTTACTACAAATTTTGACTTTATTTTGTTTTCCTTGCATAATTCTTATACAAATGGGATTTTAATGCAAATGAAGGACTAAGTTTACTCCAAACACATGAAGGAAAATATAATAAAACTTAAAAACTTCATATCTTGTATAATTCGGAAAAAATTGAGGTTGAAAAAATTTTGCAGGGGGGTTCTATATAAGTGAGCGGCAGTGTATACTGGAGATAAGAAGGATGTTTTGGAAATTCATACATATTTGGTTTTGGATGTAATTTTTGAAACTATTACATATTTTCAGTGCTAAATTTGGTACCGTTTTGGGATATAGCTAGGATATAGCTGGAATTAAAATTTTTGTATTAGGTTCTGTGTTAGTGTTTAGATAAGGATTTTTTTATGCAAACAAATTTCGGAATTAGGTGTGGAGGTCGCTGAGGGCTCAGTTATTGAGCTGGTGTTGGGAATACGGAAATTCATTTTGATATCACACAAATTTGTAAACTACCCGTACCGTTGCAATGAAACGTGAACTGAAATTTAAAATGTTGACGTGTAGGATGCGATATGGTTTTTTTTTTCGAAATTCGAGCTAAAGGAGTACGAACGGTATTTATGAAATTAAATATCAATTAAAATAGGTATTGAGACATCAACATTTTTAGTGTTCACCATATTCATATTAAATATTGTTTATTTAAATATTCTTCCCTTTCCGCAAACGAAGTAGCGGGCATTTTGCTAGTAAATATATACTATATTTAAAGTTTTTTTTTTTTTGAATCTGAAAGCAACCACAGACCAGCCAACCACAGACCCCGGAAATCAATTTTAACAATTTTAATTTTAAACAAGTTTAGAAGCCACCACAGTCAAAAGGGCACCTTGTCACCAGATCGGAAAACAAGAAACCAATCTGATCACGTTGTGATTGATGGAAGACATTCATCGAACGTGTCCACTCAACTGGCCCAATTGTTTAATGAAAGCCAGAATGAATTTTGAAAATTCTACCAAAGAGTAAAACATCAAACTGATGGGTTTGGTACAGGCACATGCTCCTGTAGATATGAGCAGGATAATGTGGTAATAAATTGAGATAGTGTGCTCCGGTTACCACAGATCCAATCCCAGAGGATGGTATTGAGTATATACTGAGGTACAGACAGCTGTAAACTGGTTGAAGAATAATACGGCCGCAGGAGCCTATGGCTTACCAGCCGAGAAGTTTAAGACTGAAGGCCACACGCTGATAAGGTGTATGCATCAGCTAGCTAGCACCATCTGGCAGGAAGAAGGAGATGATTGAACATGTCCCGTCCACAAGAAAGAAGATAAGACTGTGTACTCCAATTACAGGGGCATAGGTCTGCACCCTATTGCATATAAGACAGTATCTGGGATGTCGTGAAAACTACTAAAGTCTATAGTCATAATTGGACCATATCAGTGCGGCTTAAGACCTGACAAATCAAACATTGACCAGATATTTATCTTGAGGAAAAGACCCAAGTAATGTAGATTGGCACCAACCATATTTGTGTCGATTATAAAATAGCCTTCTACAGTCCTTTACGTTCAAAGTTGTTCCAAGCCATGTCTGATTTTGGTATTCCCGCAAAGCTTAGTGGCTTTGTAAAATGACATAAACCGATACCTGGTCCTTAGTTAAAATAGGAAAACACCTATCCGAACAGTTCAGTACCTAAAGAGGTTTTGGAAAAGGTGACTACCTGTCGTGTGATGTCTTCAACAACCTGTTGGAAAAAGGTTGTACTAGATGCGAAAGTCAAAAGAAGTGGGTCAATATACACAAACAGGCAAATGTTACTTGTTTATGCCGACATATGACATCATGGGTCGATACCCAGTAAACCAAATGTCTGATATCCGACACGTCTGAAAAATTTCTGAAGCAAAGTCGTTCAGATTTCGTTCCGATTTCTAAACGATTTTTCGGAGACGGAATAGTTCAGATTTTGTACCGATTTCGTTCTGATTTCGGAACGAATGTCGGAAAGAAATTTCCTTTCCGAATTTCCCAAGGATTTTCTTCAGATTTCGTTACGAAATCGGACCGAAATCCATCCGATGTCGATCCGACATTTCGTTCCGAAATTATGTCAACCACTTCATACAACTTTCGTTAAGACGTCGTTACGATTTCGGATCAGATATCGGACGTATCGTCCGAATTTTGTTCCGATTTCGTTACGATGTCGGTACGATTGGTTTGCTGGGTAGGTACAAGAAGTAACATATGCCTTTGTAAACGTCGAAAGAGGATCCGCTAAAGTCTGTCTGGCAGTAAACGGCGATAAAACCAAGTTGATGGTACCGACGAGTAATACTTCCACAGATCCAACTGTGAATGTTGGCACCTACAATTTTGAGGTAGTAACAGACTTCGTCTACCTCGGTACCGTCATAATCACAACAAACAACATCAATTATCAAATAAGAAGAAGAATAGTGTTGGCCAACAAATGCTACCTTGGGCTAAGTGAGAAGTTTAAGAATAAAGTCACATCTCGTCAAACAAAACTAACGCTCTACAAAACACTGTTTGAGAGGAAAGCATCTATGGGTCAATCTGCGTTGACGGTGTTAAACGAAACGAGTTGCAAAGATTGCGTTGGCTAGGACATTTCTTTAGAATAAGTGATGATGACCTCACTAAAAAGGCGAATAAATACGGATCCCATGGCGGTAAATGCAGAACTGGAAGGCCCATGCTTAGATGGAGTCAACAACTGGAAGACGAAATCAGAAAACACGATAATGGGAAAAATAGAGAGGTATGGAGATGTTTTCTTGCCAGCTACTCGAGGTTCACTAAAAACCTTCTGGCCTAGGCAACACGCAGAGTCGCCAGGCATCATTTGACATTTTTGTTTTGGAAAGTTTAACTGTCACGGTGCTCTTGAAACAATTTTAAATGGAAGGTGCTTACACCTCGGAAGTTTTTGCGGATTCTGAAACTACAATGTTCATAGATGAGAACAATCAAAAAACAAAAAAATCGCCGGAGCGCTTTTTAAATAAATCGCGATTTAAGTTGTCATTTTTAGGGGTTGTTTAGGTTTTCACGATTTTGCTTAGAAACCGCAATTCTCTACAAGATCGACCTTTATGGTATTTTCGTAGTTTTTACCATTTTTGAGATATAGAAGTTCAACTTGGGACAATGCACTGACTGTATCGCCCCCTTATAAAACAATGTCATGTAGGGTGCGCCTTAACTAACTTTTGATGAAAACCGCTTACACAGGGAAAGTTTTTGTGAATTCTGAATCAGCAGTGTTCATAGATGAGAAAAATCCAAAAACAAGAAAAAATCGCTGTAGGGATTTTTAAATAAATCGCGGTCAAAATTCACATTTTTAGGTGTTTTTTAGGTTTTTACGATTTTGCTTGAAAACCGCAAGTCCAATCGAAATGGAGCTAAAGAAAATGTTGTAGCTGTCAAAATTCTCTAGAGGATTGACTTTATCATTTGTTCCCAGCTTGTACCATTTTTGAGATAAGGAAGCTCAGTTTACATTTTTAGTTTTTTTTTTGTTAGGGTTTCGCGAATTTGCTTGAATACGGTAAGTCGTATCGACATGTGACCTGAGAAAATCTTAAAGCTGTGAAAATTCTCTACTGGACTGGCTTAAGTAACTTATCCTTAGTTGTAACATTTTTTTAGATATATAAGTTTAAGTTGGGAATTTGCAGTCATGACATTGTTTTATAAGGGGGCGATACAGAATTGAATTGAATTTGAATTGTCCCAATTTGAACTTCTATATCTCAAAAACGGTAAAACCGACGAGAATATCATAAAGGTCAATCTTGTAGAGAATTTTCATATCTAAAACATTTGTTTTAGTCCCATTTTGATAGGAAATGTGGTTTCTAAGCAAAATCGCGAAAACCTAAACAACCCCTAAAAATGTCAACTTAAATCGCGATTTATTTAAAAAGCGCTCCGGCGATTTTTTTTGTTTTTTGACTGTTCTCCTCTATAAACATTGTAGTTTCAGAATCCGCAAAAATTTCCGAGGTGTAAGCACCTTCCATTTAAAATTGTTTCAAGAGCACCGTGCTGTTTTTAGCCTAAGTGTACTCAGGATAGTTTGACATATGACCATGTATTGGGTTGTTTACAGTGGCTTGATTGGGACACCTCCGAAACATGGTTTTTGAACGCGTTTACAGCATCTACCGTCGATTGCTGCGATTTTTCGGGCTCATACGGATAGTTTCATCATTCGTCACCTGGATCCACCTTATTAACGTCTTTTAAAGCACCGCATATTTTTTCAAAACTTCTTGCACCGACCAAAACGGGATCGTAAGAGAAAACCCCATTTTTTGGCATCAAGCGTTCATGTGATATCAAATGTTAGTTTGTGGAATAAATGCCCAAGGATGCCTCTATCTCACGGTACATAAGATGGCAATTTTGCATTATCCGTTTTTGGACGACCCTCACGAACTTCGTTTTTTGGCGAGTGTCGGCTACGATTGAATTCATTAAACCAGTTTTTCATAGTGCTATAGGATGGTCCTTAATCGACATACAAAGATTTAACTTGATCGATCCACTCTTACCGTGATTATCTACGTCGAAAGTTGTAAAATTATCGGACGAAAATGTTCACCAGTAAATTCACTTTTTTATACAAAGTGATTTTTTCAAGTCACGGTAAACAACACAGCACATAGTCGTATGTGAAACTGTAAACTCAACAATACCAACGAACGGCAATGCTTTAAAAATCATGCCATGGAGCAAAATAAGCGTTCATTTAGCTCTATGTTTGTAGTGTCCAAAAGAAAATAATATTTATAACGTTTAGCTAAAATATGTATTATGTCTTACCATTATCATTAGAGCGAGCATAACCATAATTACTCCAATGGCCAGCACCCAATAGGCCCGCAGAGAATATCAACACTTTCAGCAGGAGAATTATTATCAAATTTGTCAGATTCAAACTTAAGACCTGTAAAACACACATTTTAACTCGTAACGAATTTCTTGAAACTTCTTTACACCACTCCACCTACTTGACTATTTCCAGTGGAACGATTTAATAGCTCCTTTGCCACTTGTACCACAACATGACCGGTGGGACTTGAAACCATATCTTGCATACCCTTTAACCATTTGAAGGGTTTTGTTGGTTCAGGTTCAATTTCATTGGCTTTTGGTTCTTCATAACTAGCAACAGTGGCACCCCAAGTCATCAGTGTCATAACAGACAAAGTTGATAACAATAAAAATCCTCCCCTCGAAAACATTTTGAAAATAAGGAAGTTTGTGTTGCACTTTTTGTTAACCAATTTTGTTTCTTTCGGTTTTCTTCTCCTCGGCTTTACTTTTCACTTCACTGTCACTTTCAATGTCACCGTTGCGCGTTGCATGCGAAACTAAATTTGCTGCGGTAAATGTTGAACGTTTTTATGAACATATCTATCTTAGTGAAGGAAGTACAGTTGCAGTATGGCAAAACATTGCAAGAAATTATGATGAGCTACAGTGCTGCTCAAAACATTTGCAACTCGGATGCCTATATCACATTCAATGTATTAATAGGGACATTTTGAGTTTTGAAATATGGTTGTTTTTCTTATTTGATTATTTATTGACCATATTTTCAAGATTTAAAAAGGATTATTCAGTTATGAACACTTATGTTTAAAAAATGTGTGAAATATCGGAGGAACACATGTTTTAGCCTGCTCAAAACATTTGCAACTCCGTGGTACGAATATCTATTAGTTAATTTTTTACGAGTTTTTTGTATTGATTGGCATCAAATTGTTTTTAAGCAGAAGAAGGGGACAACAAGCTTTCATGAGGAGTAAATTTTATCGCACATATGTTGACTTTTGATAGACAAGTATGCCGAAAACAAGACATGTCTAATTTTTTAAGAAAAACTTAAATTATGTCCAGAAATTTTTATCAACGCTTTGCTAAAATGGTAATTTTTGAAAATTATGGATCCAACGAGGTCCAAAAAGAAACATAGGAACATCACAATATCTTAAACAGAGCTGTATACCGCGTAAAAAGAACTAAAATCGCCATAAGAAGGGAAGGAGATGCAAGGACAACAACATCTGCTGCAGGGGATGATTAAATAATTATACGAATTATTAAGCAGAACCCTCAGAGGTCATCAACAGATGTTAAAAAAAGGCTTGACACCGATAAATCGATGCAAACACCTCCAATACATACCATGCCATACCCGGTACACCGGTATACCAAAATAGGCAAATTTTGGGAAAACAGTAATTTCCAATAAAAGTGGAATTTTTCATAAAAATTATGCAAAAAATGTGTGGTTATGTTTTTGGAGTAGTAAAACCTAGTACTTCTCCTCGATATAAATCAATATTTAAGTTATATGACTTGAAAAAATTTGATTGTTCACCAGAACGAAATATAATAGAATTTGTCCCCTTACACGAAAAAGTTGACCCAAAATCTAGTAGGTGTTTTATATTGCCCTGGAGGTATTTTGATGGACAGAAATGGTACAGGATACATGAGGTCGAGATATTTACCAGATCCAACAACTATCCGGACAGGTAGCATGTCAAAATCTCACCATGTACACGCCAGAATTGTCGTATAACAGAATGTTTTGGCATAATACCGCATCTAAACGTATATATAAACACGTAAAACTAGTAATTTTTTGAAAATATGCTTAAGTTCTTGTCGAACCCAATCAGCTATAGTAATCTAAATTCATATAGGACGTTCCGGGACTCAAATCAGGACTCTAGACTATTAAATATCGAATAAAACCTTGATATTTTACAATTATCCTTAGAGCACAGGATTCCAAAGGATATATTCATTTATTTAGTTACCTGGTTTCCTTTACGATGTCTCCAGATAATAAATAAAATGTTTAATTCACAATATATTATCAAAACAAAAATAGTTTCTTCAGATTTTGAATCAAATTTTCTCAGTTGCAAATGTTTTGAGCAGAACCAAAAGTGAGTTCGAGCTTTGTTTTGAATATTTTTTGTAAAATAAGTGAAATTTTTGCAAATAAATTTTTAAATCTTTAAAAAGGATTCAATAAACAATCAATCTACAAAAATATTGGCATTTCAAATCCACAAACTACCTCAGAACTATATAAAATATGAACTAGTCATTCCAGTTGCAAATGTTTTGAGCAGCACTGTATGTCTACCTGCTATTATGGGTATTTTAGCGGGACACATGTGTGCATGTGTCATAGTCGTAATTGTGTTATGCATTGTTTGTAGGCAAGCGTCGTTTACCATAACACTGCATTGCATTCATAGTCATAAATGCTATAAGTCTATTATGCTACCGAATGCTCGAGATGTTAGGGTAATGAATCTTGTTTGTTATACCTAGACTACCTAGAAGTGATTATTTAATCTTGCAGATTTATAGTTGTTCAATAAAAGAGTTAAATATTTCATGGAAAATTAAAGGTGCAATTTATGTAAATACCTATGAGGGAAATTTGGTTTTTTGATTGTGCATGTGGAAAAGAAAAGGGAATTGACATTACAGTCAAACGCCTCTCGAAGCAAGCATGTAACTGATTATGTCAAAACTTTGTATGTCCCACAGTGTTGCCGCAGTGGGCAAAAATCGAAAACTTTTATATACAGTTAGTCAACTATATTATTGCAAACGATGAATTGTTAAACATTTTGATGTTTAATTAGGAATTACTACAAGAAATTCTTTCAATAATGTTGGGTTTTTTGTACATATCTGTTGATTTACCTGTTAATGACAACATTCAGCCAAAAAATTCAGAAATCGGTCGTAAATTACAAAAACAACGGGCAAAAAGTACAGGTACCTGGTTTTTGTGGTGTCAAATAAATAATTGCAAAATGAATGAATGTGCAATAAAATCGTGGGATTTTCCCAGCGATTTTTCCCAATTATGGATTTTTATGATTATATGGTATGTGGACATGTAAACCCATAATTTTTGATCATAAATTAATTGTTCTCTGTGTAACATAGGCGGTATATTCAGAAAAAGTGAAACTCAGGTAAAGGGATTTCAAAAAATATGCTACATTTGGTCTATTCCAATTATAATAACACAGTGCTACAGTGAAAATTTGCAGGGGTTCTAATGCATAAATTCGGTTTTGTGGGAGTCCACAGAATACGAAAATACCTTTGGTTGCTTTGGGTCACTTCGGTTTTTCATTTTATAACGGTAAATGTAGTGAAAAATGGGCTTTCTTGAATTTTCAACTTTAAACGGACATTACTTCTTTTTTCCACAACCAATTTGCACACACTGTTTTTTATTATAAAGGGGAGAGTAATGCCTTTCGAACAAGCCACAGATTTTTAAAATTGGTTAACAAATGGCTAATTAATAGTGGTTTAAGTGTGACAAAAACGCATTAAAAAACAGTAAAATGTTTTTCCTTGTGCTCCAGGCAGCGTAAATGGCACCTAACAGTACAATTATTCACAGTTAGCATGTAGGAAATTTAGTTGGCTTTCCAAAATGGGAAAACCCAACAAAATCCGTTGAAAAATGAATGCGTTATGGCATTTTTTGTGTTGCAACTTTTTGGTTTTTTCTCATATTTTCCTTTATAAAACATTGATACCTTGTGCGTAATTGTTAAGCAGGATAATCGCAATTAGAATCATACATGCTAAGATACCCATCTTTTATAAAGGAAAATATGAAAAAAACCAAAAAGTTGAAACACAAAAAATGCCATAACGCATTAATTTTTCAACAGATTTCGTTGGTTTTTCCCATTTTGGAAAGCCAACTAAATTTCCTGCTTGCTAACAGAAAATAATTGTACCGTTAGGTGTCGTTTACGCAGCCTAGAGCACAAGGAAAAACGTTTTACTGTTTTTTAATGCGTTTTTGTCACACTTAAACCACTATTACTTAGCCACTTGTTAACCGATTTTAAAAATCGATGGCTTGTTCGAAAGGCATTACTTTCCCCTTTATAATGAAAAAAAGTGTGTGCAAATCGGTTGTGGAAAAAAGAAGTAATGTCGGTTTAAATTTGAAAATCCAAGAAAGCCCATTTTTCACTACATTTACCGTTATAAAATCAAAACCCGAAGTGACCCAAAGAAACCAAAGGTATTTTCGGCTTCTATGGACTCCCACAAAACCGAATTTGTGCATCAGAAATCCTGCAAAAAAATTTTGTCCACTTTTGTATCACAGTGTAATGGTAAATCCGCAAGAGAAATCGCTAAAATCACCACTCATAAGCTGATAACTATATGCAACATAATATACCGCACCGAGAGAGAAGGCAGGTTCAAACTAAAGACGTCACATTGTAGGCCAAAAGTAGTAAATCCACGAATTGGCAGGAGACTGATTAAAGAAATTGACGAAAGACCCCAAAGCAGCACCAGATAATTGCTTTTTCTAATCAAAATAGAATTCGGAGTAAGTTTTTCACATGGAAAAGTCAGAAAAGTGCTACATAATAACAAGCCTTCATCATGAGTGACTAGGTAAAAACTATTGCCCTCCCAGCACAACATATAGAAACTATTTAGACTTGTTACAGACAACTTTTCATGCCATCTTAAGTATTGGGATGACGTTATATTTTTTAATAAGACTTAAATTATGTTGTACTATCACGATGGGCCTTAAAATGTACTGCGAAACCCCTTTATAGCCATGGAAAACAAGAATTTTATACATACCGCAAAGTTCGGAAAACTGTCAATTATGGTATTGAGTTGTATACCAAGCAGTGGCGTTGGTGACATCCAGATTTTGAAGGAAACAATGACAGAGTACGTTTATTTTCGTGTTTTAAAAATTATTTAACCAAAAACGTCAAGAAATGTGGACCTGTTGACCCTGAAAATGCAAAAAATTGCAATATGAATACTACAAAAACAACGACCCTTCCTCATAAATCGTATTTATGTAGGACTTGGTTGTTATACAACTGCACCAAAGCCATTGACACCCGAGTCCAAAGCCTAAATATTAACCCAACATCGACAATTCATGGGTACACCTAAAGAAAAAAGTCGGGAATAGGTCGCCCACTAACCTGGGGTACTAAATAAAATGCAATAAAGAAGAATGGCTAAAAAATACCATTGGAATATGACATACCGAAACCTATTTATTAAATTCAGATACGTTTACAAGCTGTTTTTGATGCCAAATGTGGGCATAGGAAATATTAAAACCAACTTTTCGAAAAATACCGTGAAAAACTTAAAAGTTGTGAATTTTGCAATTCTTTAGTTGACAGTGCAAATAATGAGTTGTAATCATTTTTGTTAATTTTAAGAAAATGTTTAGTGAAATTTAGCTACTTTTTATTTTATTATATTAATAAACATGTGTAAGAATTGTATTGTTAACAAAAATATTAATAATGATATTTATTTATACCAATAAAATGATGTTCTATTTAAAATGTTGTAATAATTTTGGTTTTGCAATAATTTAGTTGACTAACTGTACCTATGTTTAGGTTTCTTTCTTACAGTAAACATATCAGTGACCTGCAACCGGTGCCAATTTTATGAATTGCGGTAGACACAAGAAAAAGCGATACTAGTACGCACCACCACTCTCTTTTTTGCGTTAGAATGTAATCAATATTCTGTTGAAAGTCAAACACAAACATTTCTGATTCATATTTAACGCATTGTATGTAAAGACTTTACTGCTTCGAACAAATTACTACCTCTTGCTCGAATTGTTCGTGTTGACTTCGTTTCGAGTATACTTTATGCATTCAACTAGCGAAAAGAAAAACAATCGAAAACACATAAAAAATCTAAACGCATCAAATGAATCACAGTTATGTCTGCCTATGTACGTTGTCGTAACACCAAAATAAACGCATTCTCTGTTTAGCTAACACAGCCTTTGTATAACACAACAACACACCTCTCTCATAAATTCCCCATATTTGTAGACAGCTATGTTTAGACAACTGTGTTGTTTTTGTTTTCAGTTCTCTCATACTTTATGCCTTGTAGGATTACTACTCTCTCTTCATGTGGTGTTTGTTTGTACATTAACGATCACAGATTAGTAGTTCGTAGATCACACACATTTATGAATGAATCAAACCGATTGTTTGAGATAAGAAATTCATTCTTGTGGTAGTCATTGGCGTATGCTGATTTTTGGTAAAATGAATGATTTGTTTACGAAATGATGCGATACACTACATAGTTGCGTTGATTCAACGCAGGCCTCTGAAACATATCAGATACGACGAATCTGAAAGAATTTTGTCGATATGTGCATTAGGGTTATGACTTTTTTACAACCTCATATCCCTGTATCATAGCGTGATGAGTTTTGCCATAAGATTACATAAAATCTTAATTATAAGGTGATTCGGTGAAAAAACCTCACGCACAAAATGATTTTAAAATTTGAATTTATCAAAATTATGGACAATTTTTTGAAGTCACTGAAAACAGACATATAATTGAAAATAAACTTTAGAGCCACATGAGATAATTAACATGACATAAAATTTATTTCTCACTATTTTTATTCTATTCTGAGAATCGTAAAAATGTCGTAAACGCTTTTATTCAAAATATAATTTTTTAACAAAAAACAAAAAAATTAAAATTTTTTCAAAGTGACTTCTTTCGCGACTATTTGAATGAAATAAACATTATTATAGTTATTAGTAGGCTTATATTTATTCATTTGTGCAACAAAAAATAATTTTTTGAAAAAAAATTTTTTTCTTTTCATATATTTTTTCAAAAAATTATTTTTTTAAAATCGATTTGTGCGTGAACTTTTTTTATATTTCAATGGAATAAACGATAGCATAGCGATTAATAGGCAAAAGTTCATTCATCCCTGCTACAGGAAATCATTTTTGAGGAAAAATGTCAAAAAGTCATAACCCTAATGTGCATCCATAACTAAGTTATAGGTCTTTAACCTGCACAAATTGGAATACTGATTTTCGCATCTTCGATGATTTTTTAACCCAGTTCTCTCCTTCCAACTTCTGCATTGTTGGGGATTTAAATGCCAGAATAGCCACAGAGAAAAATCTGGACAAGCATATCCTAGAACATTTTCCACATATAAATAATATTAGATGCTCAAAAGATAAGACACTTAACACCAATGGAAAACTCTTACTAGACACCCTTGACGTCGTTGGTGGGATTGTTCTGAACGGCCGCATACATGGGGGTGATCCAAGCGGTGAGTTCACTTTCTGCGGTGGTGTTGGTAGACAGAAGTACATAAGAGCTGGAAAAAATTACATGCTGTGCTGCAAAAATCGGAAAACGGAATACATTCACGAAAAGATAGACAAACTAAACTCTATTTCATCGTCCAAGGATTGGTGGAAGCTATCAAATAGCATGAAGAAAAAACATGTTTCTTTAACCAGCGAACTTAATGCAGATGATTTTCAGCAATATTTATTTTCGCTTTTAAATTCAAATCAGCTGTGCGTATTAGATTGGTGCATGCCAGAAATTATAAATCAATATTTTGATTCACCTATAGTAGTAATAGAACTTATGTCGGTTTTAAAGTCCTTAAAAGAAAACAAAGCCCCTGGTCCTGATGGCATATGCTATGAGTTTTATAAAAATGCTCCTCTTTGCTTTGTAAATGAAATACTAACCATCTTGAATATTATCTTCACTGAAGAAATGTTTCCTAAAAGTTTTCACAATTCTATTTTACTGTCACTTTACAAAAAAGGTGATCCTAATTGTCCAAGCAATTATTGTAGGTTGTCACTTATAGACATCCTTTGCAAAATATTCAATAATATTCTCTTAAACCGCCTTACATGTTGGATTGAAAACAATTACATACTTTCCGAGTTTCAAGCCGGCTTTAGAAAAAACTATTCCACTACAGGCAATCTCTTCAATCTGGTGAACATAGTACATTTGAATAAAAACTCCGGGTAAAATACATATGCATTTTTCGTAGATTTCTCGAGAGCCTTCGACATGATTCCCCGGAATTCCCTATTCTATAAACTAGCATCTGCTGGGCTGTCTTCTAAGTTTATCCGCATTTTGCAACTATGTTATGCTGAGAACGTAAGTCAAATAAGATTTGGCAATCACCGTTAATCAAGGTGTGCTGCAAGGCTGTGTTTTAAGCCCTATCCTATTCGCACTGTATCTTAATGATCTGTCAGATATTTTACCAGGGGGGGTTAACGTATCGGGAACCTGTGTTAAATTCCTTCTCTATGCAGATGATATAGTAATTTTATCAGACTCGCCAGATGAATTACAACATATCGACACCTCCAAATAATAGTATGCTAAGTCTAAAAAGTGAGTTTTGCAGGAGAAGCTCTCAAAGTGTGGAAATTTTTTTGAACTTCAGTACTATGCTAAGTAAATATTTGTTTATAACTTCTGTTCGGATTGACCGATCATTACCAAAATTTGACAGAATTTAAGTTAAAGGACGTTCGACACCTCCAAATAATAGTTTGCTAATTCTGAACAGTGAGTTTTGCAGGACAAGCTCTAAAAGTTTGGAAATTTCTTTGACCTTCAGTACTATGCTAGGTAAATATTTGTTTATAACTTCTGTTCGGATTGTCCGATTATTACCAAAATTTGACAGAATTTAAATTAAAGGATGTTAAATTTAAAAATGTAAAGAACTTGAAAACATGATAAGTCGACTTAGCATACTATTGTTTGGAGGCGTCGATATGATTGACACGTTGTGTATCTACTGTCAAATGTGGTGTTTAAAAGCGAATATGGATAAATCCAAAATCACGATTTTCCGCAATGTTCCACGAATCTCCGCGAAACTGAAATGGAATTATGGTGACCAGACAATAGAAATTGTTAATAACTATAAATATGTCGGTATTGAACTCACCTACAACATATCTTTTAAAAAACACCTGGCAACTAAACTGAGATCTGCTAAAATGGCTATTACGTCCACATGGACTAACTACATTAATAACCCAAAAAATTACTAATACCAATAAACTAAAATTTTTTTCGGCAGCATCCAAATCAATAATGTTTTATGGCGCTCAAATTTGGGGGTATTTAAAACTTGATGAAGTAGAAAAACTTTTCAGATTGTTTGTTAAAAAAATGTTACAATTACCTAGAAATACACCTAACTATATATTGTTCCTTGAAACAGGCCTAACAACTTTATATTTAGACACATTGATACTCCACTTCGACTACATAAACAGAGCATTAAATCTTCCCATTGACAGATTACCTCGAGAACTGGCAAACAAGGTTATTAGTGATTCAACATATTGGGCAGCAGAATGGATAAATATATGCAGTAAAATTCAATATACTCCACCGAATCAAATTGCCCCACTATGTTCGTACTCACAATGTATCCTGTAAACACTCAAAACACATGAATTGAGCCGTAATATTAGTTTGGCAAGAGGTTCACAATTTCACGATTTATATCCACAATTGAACTACTTTGGTGAATCCTCAATTTTACTATATCAAAATCTGAACCGATATGAACCAGAGTTGGCATAATTCATTCCTGTGCCATTATAAGTACTTGTGAAAAATTTATCAACCTAGGTCAACGCCTTCTATTTTTTCCACTTTTGTATGGAAGCGGCAACACTGTGCGTCGTAATACTTCTTTTACACAGAGATCAATTTTGGTCAACTTCTTCAGTAGTGCGATTCTCTAACTAATTTTTTTGAGTTAAATCAGTAAAATTTTAGTGTAATGGTTGGATGCGTGGGACTTCGGTAGACTCCTCATTTTTCAATGTATCTCTTAGGTCTAAACAGCTCAACTCGAAAGAGAATTAATTAAATATCACTGGCTCCCGCAGTAGTTCAAAATTGTTTTTGATTAATTACTATGTTTTTGTCGAAACAACCATATATTTCACACGGTGCTCTTGAAGCAACTTGATATGGAAGGTGCTTACACCTGGGAAGTTTTTGTGGATTCTGAAACTACAATGTTCATAGATGAGAAAAATCAAAAAAAAAAAAAAAAACATGTTAAAAAGTATCAGTCGGCTTTGCCGACAGAGATATACCCTCAGCCTGTGCAAATTGAATCACTTTTTTCACAACAAACTTATGTAATTAGGGGGTTTCAAAATTTTGGTCGTGAACCGACAAAAATATTGATTAGGATTAAACTTCAAAAACTTTGCGGAAAAGGTACTTAAAGGAATGGACCGACATAGACCATGGGGGTGTCATAGGGGATTTTTACAACCTTCGGGCTGTTTTCTCAAGAAGTATGGACTTGCCCTTGAAACAATTTTTATCATCGTAATTGAGGCAGCGAATGTAAGTTGCTACAACAAAAATCAAAGTGATTCAGTAGCAGGTCTTAAAGTGAACTTACCCAAAATTTTGTGTGGGAGGTACGGGATGGAGTGGACAAATATAGTCCATATTCGAACTTGATCTATATCTGGTAGATACTATGAGAATGTGTAAAGTATGGACCAAATCGGTCACTCCCATCAATAGTTATCTTGCGCACAATTTTTCTGAATATTTTTTAACTTTTGTGGGGTAGGTACCTGAAGGTACTCGAAGGAGTTTACAGATTTAGTCCATATGGGAACCTCATCTAAGTCTGGTAGAAATTACACGATGTGCAAAGTATGGACCAAATCGGTTACTCCCTGCAAGAGGTATAGTACGCACAAATTTTCCGAACATTTTCGAACTTTTGTGGGGGAGGTACCGGAAGGAGTGGACCGATATAATCCATCTTTGATCTTGAACTAAGTTTGGACAAAATATTACGAAAGCCAAATTTTAGACCGAATCGGCAGATCCGTTCGAGAGTTATCTTGCGCTCCAACCACTACACACGGTGTCATAGGGTTTTTTGTAACTTTCAGGCCATTTTCTCAGGAAGTATGGACTTGCCCCTAATGAGACTTACAGCGTCGTATAGAGGACAGCGAATACAACTTGCGTTAACAAAAATCAAAGCGATTCGAGACCAGGTCCTAAACTGAACTTTTCCGAGATTTTGTGTGGGAGGTACCCGAAGGAGTGGACCGACTGTGTCCATATTGGAACCTCATCTAAGTTTGGTAGAAATTACACGATGTGCAAAGTATGGACCAAATCAGTTATTCCCTACAAGAGTTATCGTGCGCACAAGTTTTGCGACAATTTTTGAACATTTGTGGGAGAGGTACCTGAAGGAGTGGACCCATATGGCCCATCTTCGAACTTAAATCGAATATGGACAAAATATTTCGAGACCCAAAATTTGAACCGAATCGATTGATCCGTTCGAGAGTTATCGTGCGCACCAGCCAGCCAGACCGACAGACAGACAGACGGACGGACATTGCTAGATCTACTCAAAATTGTCTGAAACGGATATCGTACAAACATACTTGGGGTCTAAAACCATTATTTCGATGAGGCACATTTTTGGTCGTATCAAAGTGTAAATACCCTCTTTAGCCTAAAGGCTGAGGGTATAAAAAACAAAAAAAAAAAAACTACGAAAAGCGTTAAGTTCGGCCGGGCCGAACTTTTTATACCCTCCACCACGAACTGTATTGAAGTGAATTGCAAAAATTCCGAAAACTGGGGGATATCGTCCTATGGGGGCTATATGAGGGCGTTGACCTATACCGACAAATTTCAGGTGGAAAGTTGTATACCCTTAACGAAGACTAACTACCAAATTTCAGTCATTTCGATGTGATATTAAGGTCACAACCTTCAAAATACCGAAAATCAGGATGTACCGTACTATGTAGGCTATACGAAGACGCGGGCCTATACTGATAAATTTCAGGTGGAAAGTTGTATACCATTACTACAAAATTTTAGTCACTTCCGTTGGATATTGATGTCACAAGCTTCAAAATACCGACAATCAGGAGGTACCGTTCTATAGGGGCTATACTAAGGCGTGGACCTGTACCGACAAGTTTCTGGGAGAAAGTTGTATACCCCCAACGAAGACTAAATACCAAATATCAGCCATTTCTGGGGAATATTGAGGCCACAACCTTCCAAAAACCGAAAATCGGGATGTAAGTTCTATAGGGGCTATATATAGGCGTGGACCTATACCAACAAATTTCATATGGAACGCCTAATACCCCAAATAAAGACCAAATACCAAATTTCAACCATTTCGGTGGATTAATGTGGCCACATCCTTCAAACTACCGAAAATCTGGAGGATCTATGGGGGCTATATGAGGGCGTGGACCTATACCTACAAATTTCTGGGGGAAAGTTGTGTAAATACCAAATTTCAACCATTTCGGTGTGATTATGAGGCTAAAACCTTCAAAATACCGAAAATCGGGTGGTATCGTCCTATCGGGACTATATCAAGTATGTAAACATGTTATGATAGAAATGTTTCTTAGCCTCTGGAAACACAAAATACGAAGTTACAACCGATTATGTGGTCAAATGAGACTAATACATTCAAAATATCGTAAAGTGACGCGTACTATATACGGGGTGTTATATGGAGGCTATACCGAAACGTGGACCTATATAAACAAACTTTGGTAGAAATATTTTTTTGCCTCTGAAAACACATAATTCCAAATTACAACCAATTCTGAGGTCAAATGGGACTAATACATTCAAAATATCGTAAAGTGGCGCGTACTATATACGGGGTGTTATATGGGGGCTATACCAAAACGTGGACCTATATAAACAAACTTTGGTAGAAATTTTTTTTAGCCTCTGAAAACACATAATTCCAAATTACAACCGATTCGGTGGTCAAATGGGACAAATATCTTAAAAATTCCTTAAAACGACGACGCACAGTGTTGCCGCTTTCATACAAAAGTGGACAAAAATAGAAGGAGTTGAACTAGGTTGATGAATTTTCACACAAGTACTTGTAAGGGCATAGGAATGAAAAATTTCAACTTTGGTCCATATCGGTTCAGATTTGGATATAGCCCCCATATATATCTTTCCCCGATTTTGCTATAACTCGGTCAATCTTGATCGAATAGTCAAATCTGAACCGATTTTTACGAAAATCGGTGAACCCATGCAGGGACCTATGAAAATAGCACATATCACATTTGAAGGCTATTCGATTAAAATTGACCGAGTTATAACAAAATCGGTAGAGCTACTCAGTGGCCTAGGAAAATATTACATATTAAATTTGAAGGCTATTCAATCAAAATTGACCGAGTTATAGGAAAATCGGGGAAAGATATATATGAGGGCTATATCCAAATCTGAACCGATTTTTGTGAAAATCGGTGTAGCTATTTAGGGGCCTAAGAAAATAACACATGTTTAAATTCAAGGCTATTCGATCGAAATTGAACAAGCTGTAGCAAAATCGGGAAAAGATATATATGGGGGCTATATAAAATCTGAACTGATATATCTCAGAAGGTTGCAGGGATGGGCAGAATGCTTTTACACATTTCGCTTCGGAAGAGAAGTCCAATTAACGGAAATCAAGAGCCAAGGTGGCAATAGGTGGCAATCAAAAGATCTACTCTACGAAATATTAATAATTTATATATTTTTTTATCAAATTTAAATTTTTAGTTCTTGATAACGGTACTTTGCCCATGTGCAGTTGATGTCAACTGTTTGTACTATAATTTTTTATTTATAGCCCACCCATCAAATCCCCATCCAAAACTTTTAATATTATCAACAAACTTTTCAGAAAATGTTATTTTAAATGTCGTCTAATTTTCATATGATTATCGCTTTAGATTATCTGGGAAATATTTTTCATATTTAAAGAGCTATAACTTCATTATGGATGCACATATTGACAAAATTCTTTCAGATCCGTTTCATCGGATGTGTTTACTGTAAGAAAAAAACATAAACATATGTAAAAGTTAACATCACATTTTTTTATTTTTGTCCACGCGGCAACACTGTGCGACGCGTTACGCGTCACTTTGTATGGGGGCTATACGAAAACGTGGATCTACATAGCCCGCTTTCAATACCAGATTTTACCAAAATTTCATCCACCTACTTCAATCCGTTCGGACGCTAGAGTGATTTCCACAGACGGACAGACAGACGGACGGACATGGCTATATCGATGTAGAATTGCACACTGATCAAGAATATATATAGTTTGTGGGATCTACAATGATTATTTCGAGTAGTTACAAACGGTATGACAAACTTAATATACCCCCCATCTTATGGTGGAGGGTATAAAAAAACAAAAAATTGCCGGAGCGCTTTTTAAATAAATCGCGATTCAAGTTGACATTTTTAGGGGTTTTTTGGGGTTTCACCATTTTGCTTGGAAACAGCAAGTCCTATCGAAATGAGACTTAAGACAATGTTGTAACTATGAAAATTCCCTACAAGATTGAGCTTTATGATAATTTCGTAGGTTTCCATTCGGTTTCCGCACCAACTGCGATTACTAAAGCCCTTTTGATATTTTTTCTATTTAAAAATTTAAATTTGCTTTGTTTGAATGAATATTTATGGAAAACAAATACAATTCTTACAGGCAAAAAACAGCCTGTAACTTTCGCGAATTCGTTGCAAATGACCACATATTTTCTTGTCCGATATGTACAATAAATATAAACATAAAATTCGCGAGTTTATAAAGAAAAACAACAAATTTCAATATTGTCAAAGGTGCATTAAATGCTCTGAAATATCGCGATTTGATAACTAATTGGTCCAGAATGGTTCGACATTGATTTTAAATTAGATTAAAACTATTAATAAGTTAATACGAAAAACGTATATGTCATTATAACAAATAAAATTAAATAATGCATTACTCAACTTCAATGCATTTGGTGCGGAAACTTTTTTCCCGATAGAGAAAAAACTACACCGTATTTCACAGTAGTTTTTCATGCTCTACACGACTATGCGGTGCTATTTTTGATATTTGCAAAAATTGCAAAAAAAAATATAACCCTAATGAACATTGTAGTTTCAGAATACGCAAAAACTTCCCAGGTGTAAGCACCTTCCATTTAAAGTTGCTTCAAGACCACCGTGTGCCTATTTGCCTTTTACCCGGCGCTATAACAATAAATAATAATTAATTTATTTATTAAACAAATAACCTATATATAAAGTAGACAAATGTTTGTACACGCAGAAAAATATATGTTAGAAATATGTTTGGATCCAAACAAATATTTGTTTGGGGCTGATTGCAAACAAATATTTGTTTTGATCCAAAAATAATTTGTTTGTGTCCAAACAAATATATATTTGAAACATTTTGTAACATATCTCAATTTTATATGTTTGGGTACCAACATATTTTTTATGTTAGAACATATTTTACATGGGTGGAGAGAGGAAGTTTTGTCAAATAGAGTAACAACAGGGCTCTGGCGGCTGCGGAATGCCGGTTTATAATAAAGAGCTGTGTGCATGGTGTAATAGGAGACGCAGACGCTTTGTGATGTGTATGCGTAAAACACGTGTGTTTCGTGCTTTGTTGTTGTTAACCAACGTAGCATGCGAAGAGGAAAAGAAAAAAATTGTATTATGTTGGTATTTTTTCATCAGTGTTCTAGAGAATATCGTTGAGTAAAGACGGTAAAGCGAGTGAATAAATCAGTGTTTTGTCTTTTCTTAAAGAAATTGTTCTTTTAAGTAAATTAAATGTCCAATACTATAGTTGAATCAAAATCAAAAAGGTGAATGGAAATATTTTATTGGATAAGGAAGAAATCGCATTTAATATCGGTAATTACATCAATACATTTTTCATATACATACATACATACATACATATGTATATTTGAAATATGGATGTACCTATTTATTACATTATATAATCATTTGATTCCAGATGCCGATTTCCCGCTGATGATTTCAACTTTGAAGAAAATGTGTTTTATTTCACAACTAAGGAGAAGCGTTCAACTATGTTTCTATATAATTTTTTCTTTTTGAAAGTGCGACTTTTTATTAGTTATTTCATTCAGTTTTTCTTTTATTAAAGTGTGTTATGTATTTCTTTGGAATTTTGTATGTACCTATGTGTCTTTGTTGTTTTGCCTTTTTTCTATGCCCTTCAATAAAAAACACCACCATTTGTAAATGTGTATATATGTTAGAAATAGCCAGTGAGCGTTTGCTGAGAGCAAGTGAGCATACATTGACATTGACATTTACGCTCGCTTGCTCTCAGAAAGCTCCCACTGGTGCATGTGTTTGTTTTTTTTTTTGTGGCTTTTGGGTTTGTATTTGTTTGCACCCAAACATATATTTGTTTGCAGGACCCAAACATATATATGTTTGCAGGACCCAAACATATGTTATGTTTGGAACTGCTTCCAAACAAATATATGTTTGCTACAAAATATGTTTGGGACATATGTTAGAGAGGTCATTTTTTTCTGTGTGTGTATGTTTGAAATTTATGGACTCAAAAACCGCTGAACCTATCTTGCTGAAATTTTCAGGGTATATTACTACATCGCCTGAAAGTAACATACACGCAGGGAAAAAATATTTTTCGGTTTTGTTGGAACAAAAATATCTATTTTGGTTCCAAAAATGTGTTTGTTTTGTACAAACATTGTAATCCATATCCAAAAATACCATCTTTTGTTCCGAACATAGAAAACAAAAACAATTTTCGAAATTCCGCAATATTGTAAAAATCTTTAACAATACCGATTGTAGGGACAATCATAATCTAAATTTTTTACAAAACATATTGTCTGCCCTGAAAAACAGATACTAAATTTTTTGAGTGCATATACTTCTCATATACACTTTTCACACAACTTTGATATAAATATAGCGTATAATATTACGAGCATTGATGAACGCAATACATGGTTTGCTACTTTAGCTGACAACAAAGACAAACAAAAAGCCACAAGCAGCCACCACAACATAAGGAATAATTAAACACCATAACAAAGAAATAAAGAAGAAGAATGAAACAAAACAGAAGCAAATAAAAACAAGAGTCTCATTGTTGGTATACATACACACAAAAACAAAGATAAAGGCAGCATGTCATACAAACACCACAACTCACCAAAATTGTTTTTTCAACACGGCTTCGAATAGCGAGAGAAGAGAAAAAAATGTTCGAAGAAAAGAGAGATATATTGTTCAGTTGACACAAACTATTTTTGGATTTAACAAAAACGATTGTTGGATTCACAATACTACATAAGGAATCCAACAATATGTTAACAATACATGTTTTGCTCTTGGAATATTGTTGGATCAAACATATTTTTTTCTCTGCGTGTAGGCTACAAAAAGTTTTGAAATTCCGCTCTGATCCGGAGATATAGCATCCGAATCGGAGGTACCTCCAAAAAATGTAAACTTTGTATGCAAATATCTATATAACGATTACAGATTCTGTCTCCAAATTTGGAATGTGTGACGGAATTTGGCCTACAAATAGATGTGCCAAAATATATCGGAATCAGTTCAGATTGGGATATAGCTCCCATATATATTTTCGTGCGATTTCAAGTATTTGATGCACCAAAAACGCTAAATATGTACGATTTCAATGAAATTTGGTATGTGTGACGGAATTTGGCCTACAATTAAATGTGCTGCGGGGTAGCAAAGCGCACCGGGTTCAGCTAGTTAGAATTATAAATAACAATAAAAAATATATTCAAATAAGCACTAGCAACTAAATCTATCGTCTTCAATAAATAATAATAATAATTCCAGTTATTGTCTTTTGTACAGTAATAGGCTGAAGGCATTTAGCTGTCACTTAATTGATTGCTTTTTATTAGTTTCATAGAGGATTTTGCAAGGGGTGTTTTGAATGTAGTACATGTCAAATCAGTCGCCTAAATGACACTGCTGGGTGGCTAGCCTGCACTTGAAATGTAAGAGGGCCAAGATTACGAATCATATCTTTCGGGGAAATTGTTAAAACGAAGTTCGGAGATAAATTTCATATCATTGAGCTAAATATGTAGCTGGATATCCCCCTACATGTGAGAAGTCAGCCTGCCCCTTCTAACATAATATAATGTTTGAAGTTAATTACTTACTGAATACGTGTACCATGTTTATACCCTCAGCCTTTAGGCTAGAAAGGATATATACACTTTCATACGGGCAAAATGTGCCTCATCGAAATAATGGTTTTAGACCCCAAGTATGTTTGGACGAAATGTGTTTCAGACATTTGGAGTTGATTTAGCAGTGTCCGTCCGTCTGTCTGGCTGGTGCGCACGATAACTCTCGAACGGATGAACCGATTCGGTTCAAATTTTGGCTTTCGTAATATTTTGTCCAAACTTAGTTTAAGTTCGAAGATGAGCTATATCGGTCCACTCCTTCCGGTACTTCCCCCACAAAAGTTTCAAAATGTTCGGAACATTTGTGCGGACGCTAATTCTTGAAGGGAGTAACCGATTTATTCCATACTTTGCACATCGTAAAATTTTTACCAGCCTTAGATGAGCTTCCAATATGGACTACTTCCAATATTCTACTTCCAAATCATCAATTAATGATGGAGATCACAATTACTATTGTATTGTATACCATTACGTCTAATAATCTCTGAGATTTCGCGTTTGGCTAAAACCCGTTGTGAGGGATGTCCCTCGCCCCCTCCATTTTTCGGTATAAAAACTACTTTACGATCAATTCTTAGACCTAAAGAATCTACAGTCAAAGTTTTATCAAATTCGGTCTAGCAATTTCAGAGGATTTATATTTCGTACATTATGGCAGACCTGAATAATTTTCTATATATATGTAGAACCGATCAGAACCAAAATTTCCGGACGTGATTCTAAATTGAACAGGATTTACCATATCAAATGTTAAAGCGATCGGATGTAAATTGTGACCTTAGTTTGCCTTAAATATAAAATCGGATAAATGAACCGATTCCTTCCAAATTTTGCAGATGTATTTTTATGCTAATTATTATTGGAGTTATAATTCAATTGTATTGCACAGCAACATGTATGTTTCACACACTTTGTATTTTGGCCTTAGAAGGCATTAATGTATCTAGTAGGCATTGAAATATGAATTTGTCAATTTTCCTAATTTGTATGTATGCATTGAAAATATTTATTCAGTCAATAAAAACGATTCAAACTAACAGGTTATGGGCACCAGCCTTTGAATTTTTTGTGAATATTGTGACATATTGAAATTGTGAAAAATTAATTTTGGTGAAAATGAATTCCATGTGCCAAATTGAAAAGCTTGATGAAGGCAATTATGAAAGCTGGCATATCCAAATGAAAAGTGTGCTTATTCATTGCGGACAATGGGGAATTGTCAGCGGAAATACGAAAATTGATCCATCGAAGAATGATGCGGTGACAGCAAAATTGATGGAAGATGACCAGAAGGCGCTTGCAACAATTTATCTCAGTGTGAAACCATCTCAACTGAATGTTATCAAGAATTGCAAAACATCGTTGGAGGCGTGGGTAAAGCTGGAAGAAGTCCACAAACCTCAAGGGCCAATGCAGAAAGTGGCATTATACAAAAAGATGTTGGGCTTGAAAATGAACGATAATGGTAAGATGTCGAAACACCTGAATGAATTTGTGGAAATATCGGAGAAGCTAGCCGAAATTGGGATACAGATCCAGGAGGAGTTGTTGTCCATTATTTTATTGACGAGCCTTCCCAGACAATATGAAAATTTCGTGGTGGCTATAGAGACACGAGACAAGTTGCCGAGTTTTTCAACGCTAAAGCAGAAACTGCTAGAAGAAGCCGAGAGAAAAAGCCAGTTGGAAAAGGATGAATTGCCAGAACAACAAGTTTTTGCTGCAAAATCGAATAGACACCGAGAAACGGGCGATGAAGCTTCCGGATATAAACCAAAGAACAATGTTCAAGGTAAGAATGAAAAGAAGAAGCAGTTCAAAGGAAAATGTTTTTCATGTGGCCAAATTGGGCATTATGCAAATAAGTGCGAAGCAAATCAGAACAAGAATAAACATCAGTCATTCACGATGATAGCAGTTGCAGAAGCAGGTAAGCTGAATAAATCGCTGTGGTATTTGGACAGTGGGGCAACTGCACACATGTGCAATGACAGAAGATTATTTACCGAATTCGAGGAACATGAAGAACGAATTGTATTGGCAGGTGATAATTTTTTGAGAGCTGTAGGCAGAGGAGAAGTTTTGGTAAAAACTGAACATTGTGAAATCAAATTGCAAAATGTGTTGTATTCTCCAGAGCTACAAGCAAATTTTATTTCCATTAGTAAGGCAGTGAACCAGGGATTAAAAGCCACGTTTACCAAGTCGAGTGCTGTCATTACAACGAAATCTAATGAAATTATATTGAAAGCGTTAAAAATTGATGACATGTTTGTGCTAGAAAATCGTCAAGAAAAGGTATTTATGATGACAGAAAATCTATGGCATAATCGGTACGGTCATTTAAACCACAGAAGTTTGGGTGAACTCAATTCCAAGGAAATGGTAAGAGGCATGAAAATCGACCAAACATCAAATGATACGAAGTGCAAAAGTTGTATGCTTGGAAAAGTCCATACACTACCGTTCCCGAAACAGTCAGAAACTTCAGCGAATGAAATATTGGAAGTAATACATAGTGATGTATGCGGGCCGATCCAAGTTCCATCCGTTGGTGGTTCAAAATATTTCTTAACCTTCATAGATGATAAATCACGCAGAATGTTTATATATTTTTTGAAGTCGAAGGATGAAGTTTTTGCAAAATTCAAAGAATTCCGAAGTCTCGTAGAGAAACAGATTGGTAAGAAGATAAAGGCACTTCGTAGTGACAACGGTGGCGAATATATCAACAGAGAATTTGACAAATATTTGAAGAATAATGGCATCAAAAGACAGTTAACAGTTCCGTATAGTCCTCAGCAGAACGGAGTGGCGGAACGTGCTAATAGAACTCTGGTAGAAATGGCAAGAACCATGATGTTGCATGCAGGTGTGAGTGAAAATTTATGGGCAGAAGCAATAATGACTGCGGCTTATTTGCGAAACAGAAGTCCCACAAAGCATCTGAAAGAGAAGACACCTTACGAAATATGGCATGGCAAGAAAGCAAATGTAAGTCATTTACGAACTTTTGGTTCTTATTGTGTAGCATTGAACAAAACCCATAAACGTAAGTTCGAAAAGAGAGGCGAGGAGTACATAATGGTAGGCTATTCCCTAGTCTCAAAAGCATATCGACTTTACAGTAAAGAACAAAGAAGAGTAATTGAAAGAAGAGATGTCGTTTTCGACGAGAATAAATTCCAGGTAGATGACAAGGAAATACCCAATGAAGATTGTCTTACAATATATTTGCAACAAAATGAACGTCAACCAAATGAACCTGATGATAGTCGATTTGAAAGCATCGATGAAACATTGACAGGAGA
The DNA here is from genome assembly GCF_047663935.1 of Musca autumnalis. Classification (NCBI taxonomy): domain Eukaryota; kingdom Metazoa; phylum Arthropoda; class Insecta; order Diptera; family Muscidae; genus Musca; species Musca autumnalis. Next base: position 281,468,215 of record NW_027411644.1, on the reverse strand, counting down.
CATCGAGTACGGAAGTAATGACGAAGCTTTTGGTACAGCAAATGAAGATTCAAGTTCCGATAGTCAGGAGCATGTGTCAAGAATTGGGCCAGGAAGACCAAGAATAATACGAACAGGGCAGCCTGGAAGACCCAAAAAGGTATATAATGTATTGAATCGCATGACAACGGAAAATATACCTCAAACAGTTGAAGAAGCTATGGAAAGTGAAGATTCCGAGCAATGGCTAAATGCTATGAAAACAGAATTTACATCTTTGGAAAAGAACAAGACCTGGGAAGAGGTTGTATTGCCGCCGAAATGTAAAACCATTGGTTGTAAATGGGTGTTCGCGTTAAAACGAAACAAGCACGGTGAAATAGAAAGATACAAAGCACGTTTGGTAGCGAAGGGATGTAGCCAGAGATATGGAATTGACTACAAAGAGACATTTTCTCCAGTGGTAAGATATGCTACTATAAGAATGCTATTGGCTATTGCAGCTCAGGAGAAAATGCACTTGCACCAAATTGATGTTAGTACGGCTTATCTAAATAGCGAATTGCAAGAGGATGTATACATGCACCGCCAGAAGGTTTTAAAATTGGAAACGGCAAAGTTCTGAAATTGAGAAAAGCAATTTATGGTTTAAAACAATCAGGACGAGCATGGAATGAGAAATTAGACAACGTTTTGAAGAATTTTGGATTTATATCATTTGAAAACGAACCATGTTTATACAAAATGAAGAAAGATAACGAAATTATCTTAGTGGCAGTTTACGTTGATGACATCATCATAGCAAGCAAAGACGAACAACAAATTACACAAATGAAGGCAATGATTGCAGAAGAATTCGATATCAGCGACAAAGGACGATTGCAACATTTTCTGGGCATGGAGATTGAACGAGAGAACAGCACGGGTTCTATAAAACTAAGCCAAGTTCAATATATCAAGGACATGCTAGAACAATATGGAATGAAGGATTGCAAAACGTCGCCAGTACCTTTAACACCAGGATATCAAATACAATGTAATGGTAACTGCAAGAAAGCTAATCAACATGAGTATCAATCTTTAATTGGAGCATTGACTTATCTCGCAATTACTACCCGACCAGACATTCTACATTCAGTAAACAAGCTTGCTCAAAGAAATGCTGATCCTCATATTGAACACTTAGTGGCAGCGAAAAATATTCTACGATATCTGGCAGGAACAATGAATTATAAGTTGGTATACAAAGCAGGTGAAAAATGTGTATACGGATATGCAGATGCAGTTTGGGGAAGTAGTACAACGGATAGAAAATCTTATACTGGTTACATATTTTTCCTCAATGGTTGTGCTGTATCCTGGGAGAGCAAGAAGCAAAATACTGTGGCCCTCAGCAGCACAGAAGCCGAGTATATGGCGATGTCGAACGCAGCAAAGGAGGCAATATACCTGAAACGTTTGTTGGAAGAAATGGAATACATAAGAGATGATCCTGTATTACTATATTTCGACAATCAAGGAGCTTACAAGTTAGCGCAGAATCCCGTTTTCCACAATAGAACGAAGCATATTGACATAAAGTTTCATCACGTTCGTGAAGTTGTTCGAAATAAAGAAGTGGAGTTAAAGTATTGTCCAACTAACGATATGGCTGCAGACATTTTAACAAAGACATTCTACATTCAGTAAACAAGCTTGCTCAAAGAAATGCTGATCCTCATATTGAACACTTAGTGGCAGCGAAAAATATTCTACGATATCTGGCAGGAACAATGAATTATAAGTTGGTATACAAAGCAGGTGAAAAATGTGTATACGGATATGCAGATGCAGTTTGGGGAAGTAGTACAACGGATAGAAAATCTTATACTGGTTACATATTTTTCCTCAATGGTTGTGCTGTATCCTGGGAGAGCAAGAAGCAAAATACTGTGGCCCTCAGCAGCACAGAAGCCGAGTATATGGCGATGTCGAACGCAGCAAAGGAGGCAATATACCTGAAACGTTTGTTGGAAGAAATGGAATACATAAGAGATGATCCTGTATTACTATATTTCGACAATCAAGGAGCTTACAAGTTAGCGCAGAATCCCGTTTTCCACAATAGAACGAAGCATATTGACATAAAGTTTCATCACGTTCGTGAAGTTGTTCGAAATAAAGAAGTGGAGTTAAAGTATTGTCCAACTAACGATATGGCTGCAGACATTTTAACAAAGAATTTAAGTAAAATTAAACATGTCAGCTTTGTAAAACAGATTGGAATGTTTTAGTATTTCTTATTGTTTTATGTAATGGAACATCCATGTTGAGGAGGAGTATTGGAGTTATAATTCAATTGTATTGCACAGCAACATGTATGTTTCACACACTTTGTATTTTGGCCTTAGAAGGCATTAATGTATCTAGTAGGCATTGAAATATGAATTTGTCAATTTTCCTAATTTGTATGTATGCATTGAAAATATTTATTCAGTCAATAAAAACGATTCAAACTAACAATTATAAACATCGGGGCTAAATTTGTAAGGTCCATCAGCTTCCAGTGACTTGTTGCCTCAAAAACCTGTCATTGGGCCCATAGTGCAACTGTTCGAATATGAAGTGTTAAATCCTTTTATAAAAAAATTATTTTTGTTGTAATTTCCCCAACAACATAATGAACATTTTGAAAAAACGTATTACAAATATGTCGATGCCACTACCTGGTCGAAATGCCTTGTTACAAACCTATTTTCAGTTCGAAGATGGTGAATACCGGTCCACAACTTCCAGTACTTCCCCCAATTTAAAAAAAAAATCACTAAAATGGTATGGACGATATCTCTTAAACGGTGCAACTAATTTGTTCCAAACTTTGGATTTCCTAATATTTTGTCCAAATTTAGTGTGAGTTCTAAAATGGCCCATACCGGCCCTTTGCTTGGGGTAGCTCCCCCACAAAAGTTCAACATATGTGTCTAAGTACAGTTTAAGGTCTGTTTGAAGATCCTTTGGCTATGTATACCGATGTTGTTCGTTGTGGTCCTGTCATACTGGTCCAAAAGTTATGAGATGGCCCACTGAAATGACTATTGGCCTCGATAAATATCGAAAAAATATGACAAAATAAGATCCACTTCCAAAATGAACCGAGTCGGTCCATTCCTTTAAATAAATCTTCCGCAAAACTTTTGAACTTTATTCCTAATCCACATTTTTGTCAAATGTCCAAAAAAGGTCACAAAATTCTAAAAATACCCTAAATAAAGGGTTTCCCAACTTGAACGCAATTTTTAAATTTTAAATAAAACACAGATTTAAAAAAAAAAATCGTGAAACTTTATTATATCGCAAAGTAGACAGAATGAGGTTATGTATGGAACAAGATATCGTGCAGATGGCCGCCGCGGCTTTGCTGGCACACAAGCGATCTTTTTATGACATTTTCAATGACCGTTTTGCATAAATACTGCGGTGTTTCATTAATTCAGCGTCCAATTTCCTCTTTTGAGGCTCATTCGCGTAAAACATCGACTTCAAAAAACCTAAAAAAAAACTAACTATATCGCACGATCTAGGAGGCCAATTCTGGTCTCGGAAACGCAAAATAACATGACCGGGAAATGAGCAATTGAATTGTTTCCCTGGCTGTATGATATGTGGCGCCGCACAGTGTTGTTGTATCTTTCGCCGTCTTTGCTATAAATCGCTCAATTTTTGAGGCCCCTGTTCAGTTTTACCGATTTTGATTTGATTTCGCAAAAATCGGTACAGATTTGGATCTAGCCTCCATATATATCTTTGAAGGCTATTCATCAAAAATTGAGCGAATTAAAGCAAAATTGGGGAAAGATATATATAGGGGCTATACCAAATCTGAACCGATTTTTACGAAAATCGGTGAAACTACTCAGGAGCCTAAGAAAATATCACATATTCAATTTGAAGGCTATTCGATTAAAATTGACCGAGTTATAGCAAGATCGGGGAAAGATATATATAGGGGCTATATCTAAATCTGAGCCAATTGTTGTAAAAATCGGTGTAGCTGCGCCTAAGAAAATAACACGTACCAAATTCGAGGGCTATTCGATCAAAATTGAACGAGGTGTAGCAAAATCGGCAAAATATATATATGGGGGCTATATAAAATCTGAACCGATATATCTCAGAAGGTTGCAGGGATGGGCAGAAAGTTTTTACACATTTTGATTTGGAAGAGATGTCCAATTAACGGAAAACAGGAGCCAAGGTGGCAATAGGTGGCAATCAAAAGATCTGCTCTACTAAATATTAAGAATTTTGAATTTTTTTTCATATTTAAATTTTGATTTCTTGATAACGGTACATTGCCCATGTGCAGTTAATGTCAACTTTTTGTACTAAAACGTTATATTAATAGCCCACTCATAAAATCCCCATCCAAAACTTTTAGTATTATCAACTAATTTTTCAGAAAATGTTATTTTAAATGTCGTCTAATTTTCATATGATTATCGCATTCGATTACCTGGGAAAGATTTTTTATATTTAACGAGCTATAACTTCGTTATCGATGCACATATCGACAAAATTCTTTCAGATTCCTTGTATCTGATGTGTTTACTGGAAGAAAAAAATATAAACATATGTAAAAGTTAACATCACATTTTTTGATTTTTGTCCACGCGGCAGCACTGTGCGCCGTCTTGTTGAAACCACATGCCCTCCACATTCATTTCTTCCATTCTAGGCAAGAAAAGACTGGTTATCATTTCACGATACCCAACACCATTGACTGTTTGCGCTTGACCTGCCTCATTTTCATAAAAAAGGTGCAATGATTCCTCCAGCCCAAAAACCACACCACACAGTGACACGTTGAGGATACATTTGCTTCTCGTGAATCACTCGAGGATTTTCCTCACCCCAAATGTGACAATTATACCTATTGACGAAGCCATCAAGAGGGAAATGGGCCTCGTCACTGAAGATGATTTTATCGGCAAAATCAGCATTTTCATGTTGTCTCTGCAATACCAATGAGAATGCGTTGTTCATTCGTCTAGCGCTCCATTTTTACTAACCCCGCACCTTCTACTAGCAAACAATAACAATTGTTCAAATGTCAAACAATGACACTTCGAAAGGCGTCAAATTTAAAAATTGCGCTCTAGTTAGGGCACCCTTTACATTCGATATGTTCGCAGACTTGATCTGAATTAATTAAATTCACATAGGCTGAGGGTATATCTCTGTCGGCAAGCCGACTGATACTTTTTTACACGTTTTACCTTTTGATAACCTTTTCCTAAAATAAAAAACAACAAATTTTATAATTCTTTTATAACACTTTATTTAATATTATTTTAATATCTTCGGTTAGTACATATTTTTCTTGTTGTTGTTGTTGTTTTTGTATAATACTTAAATTTTGAGTATTCCAATTTTTTGCTGTAATTTTTTGTTATTTTCATTTCAATTTGTTTAGGGGGTTTTTATTAAAAAAACTGTAACACTGTAACAGTACATACATAATTATTTATTTATCTTTTTTATTTGTTTGGGTTCAATATATAGTATATAATATAGGGATTTTCATATATGTATGTATATTTAATTATGTATTTGTATGTTTATTTCAGACAAAAAGTTCAAAACAATAATTTGTCATTAAGCATTTGGAAATGTAATACCGCGCACAGATTTACCCAAATTGAAGGCAAATACGCAATTATTGGATTGTTGAGAAAAATGTGTCGTTCTGTCTGTCTGTCTGTAGGGCAGACAGGCACATAACTGAAAGTGGGTTAAGAGATGGGGATTTGGTTTTAAATATGCTATCCAGCTAAATGTATATCGATTTCCAAACACATGATTTTTAGTGTAGTTTTTATTATTAATTTATATTATTTTTTTGTTTTTGGATTTTGTTTTATTTGTATGTACGAGTATGTATGTATTTATGTATATTTGCTATAAATTTGATATATGTACTTGTGAATATGTAGTCGATTGATCATTTTGTGGTTAATGTTAGTTGCTGATATATGAATTTTGTTGTTGCTGTTTATTGTAAATGTAAATTGCTCTCTTATCTACACAGAGAGTGATGATGCTGACAATGATGTATAGATGCAGATGATAGATGCTTAATGATCGTGATTGTAAACGTCATAATGATATAAGATTTTTTTTTTGGTTGAAGTAATAAATTAAATTCATAGTTTTTATTATTTATATATGCATATGTATGTAGTTTTTCTTTCAAAATATTGTACTTTATGTAGAGAATTAATAAAATATTATAGAAAAGAAATAAAATAAAAAAAAAACCTAAAATTCGCTAAAGAAGCAAAAGGACATTAAAAGAATGTAGATATCTAGACGAAAGCTTATTAAAGAAAAGGAAGAAATTTTAGAAATGTTTTAATAAGATTGGTCTTCTAATAAGAAGTTCTGTTAATGGCCTGAAAAGATAAATGTTTTAATGTCCTCTTATTGAATACACACACAAAACATTTTATTATTTAATATTAACACATATCTATGTATGTAATAGTATTGGTGTAACACATATCCTTTTTGGTGTATTAAATATTTGTTGTTTTGCATTTTATTTGTTATCTTTTGCACGGCTTCTTTACATTAACTTTGTTTGCATCATTATTGTTGTTTTTGTTTTTCTTGTTTTTTGAGAAGCTTTCGTTGTCTTTGTGTGTCATGATAGCTCTACTGTGGATGTGTTTTTTCTTCTTCGTCTTGACGTTATGGACCTAAATATTGGGTCCAAACACCTTTACATTTTTGAATATTGGGCTAACAATTCAGCAACATAGTTTAATCGATTATTTATATAGCTAAAATTGTACTAAAGCTGCGGGGGTTATGGAATTTTATTTTTAAAGTGAGAGAAAATCTAACAACAAAAACAAATATAAACAACATTGTTATTTATGTATATATGTAGTTTATTTATATTGATTAATTAATTATAATTTACATGTAATTATGAAATTCTTGAGTTATGTTGTTGGAAGAGTGTTTGATGTACTTTTCATGTATGTATGTCTTTTGATGTGTGATATATAACACAGTGTAACATAAATAATTACAAATCGAAACAAAAACAGAAATGTAACACTGTGATTGTTTTTTTTTTTAATGTTATGTTTATGTCCCGAAAAAATATATTTTGTTGAGTCACAGATGAAAAGATTACAAAAACAGGTGGATTTTTTCTAAGCATCCTAAACATTCTACACTTTTTCAGATGTAATTCGAAACATTTTAGTTGTAATTCGTAACATTTCCTTTGTAATTCGAGAATTATATTTGTAATTCGAATTATTCCATTTGTAATTCGAAATATTCCATTTGTAATTCGAATTATTCTATTTGTAATTCGAATTATTCCATTTGTAATTCGAATTATTCCATTTGAAATTAGTATTATTCTATTTGTAATTCGAATTATTTAATTTGTAATTCGAATTATTCCAATTGTAATTCGAATTATTTTATATGAAAATACACATGAAATCATTTGAATTACAAATGGAATAATTCGAATTACAAATGAAATAATTCGAATTTCAAATGGAATAATTCGAATTACAAATAGAATTCTCGAATTACAATTAAAATTACATCTGAAAAAGGTGTAGTATATCTACCAGATATAGATCAGGTTCGAATTAGGACTATATTTGTCCACTCCTTCGGGTACCTCGCACACATAATTTTGGAGAAGTGCACTTTAAGGCCTGTTCTCGAATCACTTTGATTTCTGTTGAAACAACTTGCATTCACTGCCTCAATTACGACGGTAAAAGTTTTTTCAGGGGCAAGTCCATACTTCTTGAGAAAGATGTAAAAAACCCCTATGGCTCCATATGTAGTGGCTGAGGGGCACGATAACTCTCGAACTGATCAACCGATTCGGTTCAAAATTCGATTTATATTTTGTCCAAACACACTTTCAGTTCGAAGACGGGCCACAACTTCCGGTACTTCCGCCCAATATTTAAAAAAATGTCACTAAAATGGTATGCACAATATTCCTTGAACGAGGCAACCAATTTGCTCCAAATTTTAGATCTCCTAATATTTTGTCTAAATTTAATTTTGCTTCTAAAAGGTTCCATATCGGCCATCTCCTTAGGACACCTCCCTCACAAAAGTTCAAAAGTTTTTTTGAAGCGAGTAACCGATATGGTCCATACTTTGCACATCGTGAAATTTCAACCAGACCTAGATGAGATTTCAATAGGGACTTAATCGGTCCACTCCTTCGGGTACCTCCCACACAAAATTTTGGAAAAGATCAGTTTACGACCTGCTCTCGAATCGCTTTGATTTTTGTTGTAACAGCTTGTGTTCAATTCCTTCCATACGAGGGTTCAAGTTTCATGAAGGGCAAGTCTATACTTCCTGAGAAAATAATCTGAAATGTGCAAAAAAATCTTATGGACATAGTGTGTATTGGTTGGAGCGCAAGATAAATTTCGAACGGACCGGCGATTCAATCCAAAATTTGGCTTTCGTAATATTTTGTCCAAACATAGTTTAAGTTCGAAGATAAGCCATATCGGACTACTTCTTCAGGTACCTCCTCCACAAATGTTCAAAACATTTCGGAAAAAATTGTGCGTACAATAACTCTTGAAAGTCGTGACCGATTTGGTCCATACTTTACACTTCCTAATATATCTACTAGATATAGATCAGCTTCGAATATGGAATATATTTTCCCACTGCTTCGAGTACCTCCTACACAAATTTTCGGATAAGTTCACTTTAAGACCTGCTTCCGCATCGCTTTGATTTTTGTTGAAGCAACATGCATTCGCTGCCTCAATTACGACGGTAAACGTTTTTTTAGTTGCAATTCCATACTTCTTGAGAAAACAGCGCGAAAGGTGTAAAAACCCTTATGGCACAATATGTAGTGACTGGAACTGAATTGCTTCAAAATTTGGCCTTTGCCATATTTTGTACAAACTTCAGTTTTTGTTCGAAGATGGGCAATACCGGTCCACAGCTCCCGGTACTTCCCCCAATATTTAAAAAATGTCACTAAAATGGTATGCACTATGTCACTTGAACGGGTCAACCAATTTGGTCCAAACATTGGATCTCCTAACATTTTATCCAAATTTAGTTGAACTTCTAAAATGGCCCATATCGGTCCTCTCCTTAGGATACCTCCTCACAAAAGTTCAACATTTGTGTCCAAGTGCAATTTAGGGTCTGTTCGATATGGACTATGTCGGTCCATTCCTTTAAGTACCTCCTAAGCAACACTTTTGAACTTTAATCCTAATCCACATTTTTGTCGGCAAGTTCAAATGTCCAAAAAGTGTTTCAATTCACATGGCCTGAAGGTATATCTCTGTCGGCAAAGCCGACTGATACTTTTTTACTTGTTCTTCTTTCAACTTCAGATTAGGGATCACTAATCTTTTTTTTGTTTGTGGGAATTTAATGGAATTGAATTTCGATGCGGTTTCCATCACATCTGAATGCTATTCACTCGTTTTGGACAAATTGTTTTCATTCCAAATCGATTCGAAATTCCTGATGCCTGAATTACCCTGATATTCTTGATCAGGGTAAAATTCTAAGTCGATATAACCATGGCCGTCTCTCCGTCCGTCCGTCTATTGAAATCAAGACACAGCTCGCAAGTTTGAAGATAGAGCTTTGTTAATATGGTATAGAAGTTTCTACTACTCCTAGGATGTTTGGTATTGCAAATGGCCTATATCGGTCCACGTTTTGATATAGCTCCCATAGAACGGTATCACCCGATTTTCGGTATTTTGAAGGTTTTAGCCTCATTATCACACCGAAATGGCTGAAATTTGATACTTAGTCTTTGTTGAGGGTATAGAACTTTTCCCCAGAAATTTGTCGGTACCGATCCACGCCTTAATATAGCCCCCATAGAACGGTACGCCTCAATTTACGGTATTTTAAAGGTTTTGGCATCAATATTCCACCGAAATGGCTGACATCTTGTATTTAGTGTTTGTTGGGGGTATACAATTTTCCCCCAGAAATATCTCGATACAGTTCCACGCATTAATAAAGCTCCAATAGAACAGTACCTACCGATTTTCGGTATTTTGGAGGTTGTGGCCACAATAACCCATCTAAATGGCTGAAATTTTGTACTTGGTCTTTGTTGGGGGTTTTCAACTTTCACCTCTAAATTTGTCGGTTTAGGTCCACGCCTTAATATAGCCCCCATAGAACGGTACCTCCCGATTTTCGGTATTATGAAGGTTGAGTCCGCAATAACTCATCGAAATGGCTGAAAGTTAGTATTTAGTCTTTGTTGGGGTATTCGACTTTCCCGCCAAAATTTGTCGGTATACTTCCACGCCTTGATATAGCCGCTATAGAACGGTAACTCCAAATATTCGGTATTTTGAAGGTTATGATCTAAATATTCCACAAAAATGGCTGACATTTGGTATTTAGTGTTTGTTGGGGGCATACAACTTTCCCCAGAAATTTTTCGGTACCTCACGATTTTCGGTATTTTGAAGTTTGTGGCCCCAACAACCCACCGAAATGGCTGAAATTTGGTATTCAGTCTACGTTGGAGGTAAAAACCTTTCCGTGTCGATATAGCCCCTATAGAACGGCATCTCCCGATTTTCGTAATTCTGAAGGTTGTGACGTCAATATCCCACCGAAATGACTGAATTTTTTTATTTAGTCTTTCAAGGGGTTATAAAATATTCAAAAAGAGAATTTTCAGTATAGGTCCACGCTTCCTATATTCCTCATAAAAGCGTACCTCTTGATTTTCGTTATTTTGAAGGTTTAAAGCACATTATATTGCTGAAATATGGGAAATTTGGTATTTAGTCTACTTTCGGCCAGAAATTTGCCGACGTTGTGATGTAGCCCCTATAGAACGGTACCTTGCTAACTTCGGTATTTTGAAGATTAGACTGTTTTACCGAAATTGTTGAAATTTGGTATTTAGTCTTCTTCATAAATGAAAGTAAACTGATTGTTCTATTTTACTGTAATATAACTCGTGTTGGAGGGTATAACAAGTTCGGCCCGGCCGCTGTTAACGCTGTTCTTTCTTGTTATACCCTCAGCATTTATGCTAACGTGGGTATTTACGTTTTCATACGGGCAAAATGTGCCTCATCGAAATAATGGTTTTAGACCCCAAGTATGTTTGGATGAAATCCGTTTCAGACAATTTGGAGTCGATTTAACGATGTCCGTCCGTCTGTGCGCACGATAACTCTCGAACGGATCAACCGATTCAAACCTAATTTGCACTTCGTAATATTTTGTCGAAATTTAGTTTAAGTTCGATGACGGGTCCACTTCCCCGGGTACCTCCCCCACAAAAGTTCAAAATTTTGCGAAAAAGTGCAGTTTAAGTCCTGCTCCCTAATTGTTTTGATTTTTCTTGTAACAACTTGTATTCGCCGCCCCCTTTACGACGGTACAAGTTTTTTTAGGGGCAAGTCCATACTTCCTGAGAAAATTCCCAGAAAGCTGTATAAACCCGCTATGGCACTATGTGTAGTCAATGCACTATGGGCCCAATGACAGGTTTTTGAGGCAAAAAGTCACTGGAAGCTGCTGAACTTTTCAAATTTCGTAATGATGTTTATAGTGAGCATCAAAATATATCTGCAAAATTTGGAAGGAATCGGTTCAGATATATATATAGCTTTCGTATATATGTACATATGTTTCAACCGATTTTATATTTAAGCCGCACTAAGGTCACAATTTGCATCCGATAACTTTAAAATTTGCCATGGTACATCCTGATCAATTAAGAATCACGTCCAGAAAATTTATAAAATAAAATTTATATAGAAAATTATTCAGGTCTGTCATGATGTTCGAAATATAAATCCTCCGAAATGGCTGGACCGAATTTGATAAAATTTTGACTGTAGATTCTTTTGGTCTTAGAATAGATCGTAAATTAGTTTTTATACCGAAAAATGGAGGGGGTGGGGGACATCCTCCACAACGGGTTTTAGCCAAACGCGAAATCTAAGAGATCATTTGACGTATTGGGATACAATACAATAGTAATTATGACCTCCAACATTAATTGATGATTTGGAAGTAGAATATCGCGGTCGCGTTCAATTTTTGAATACTTTATATTTACAGGTCAAGATTTTTAAATTTAGTAGGTGTTTGTAGTCCCAATTACTAAATTAAGAGATCTTGAACATAAAAGATTTCAACGCTTGGTATAACTCGATTAAGATAACGATAAAATTTCGCGACTTGTGTCATATTGAAAAGTCCAACTCCCAGCCCAACCCAATACTCAAAAATATCCAAATTTTTAAGTGTCACGCTATCTGTAAGTATTTTTCTATAAGTTTTCGGATCCATACGGACATGACATTTTCTACACATATAGTACTCACTATTACCTTCTACCACATATATATATATATATATATATATAGTTTCGACAATACGTCGCAATACCGAGAGTTCTATTCCAAAAACCATATAAACTACACAAAAAATACACCACAAGTCTACATCAAATATTTCCAAATATTACCTCCCCCATAATAGTTCAAAACTTTTCGCTAAAATTGTGAGCACGATAACACTTTGTACATCGTAATACTTCTACCAGACATAGATCAGGTTCCAATAAGGACTAAATCGGTCCACTCCTTGGGGTACCACTCACACAACATTTCAGAAAAGAGCAGTTTAGGACCTCCTCTCGAATCATTTTGATTTTTCCTGCGACGTGTTGCGCTCAAAGCCCCTTTTACGATGGTACAAGTTTTTGAGTGACAAGTACATACTTATTGAGATATTGAAAGCTGTAAAAAACCCTAGCGGCCAGCATGTGTAGTGGCTGGTGCGCACAAATACTGCGTTGGTCCACACTTTGCATACCGTAATATTTCTTCGAACTTGATGCTTATAGACTCTATCTGTCTACTCCTTGGGGTACCACCTACACAAATGTTCAACGTTTTTATGCGGTCAAGGGTCTGTTCTTATATTTATTTTTACCGTAGGTACTCCTAGTGGCCCTGTTTACAGCGATATTATGTTTTTTGTAGGCAAGCACATGTCCAACCGAAATAAGAGGTGGGCGCGGTATCTATCGAGAGTAATGACTCCTTCCAAAATGGACTATGTTGGTCCATTTCTTTAGGTACCTTCCCCGCAAAACTTTTGTGCTTTAATCCAAATCCATATTTTTGTCGGTTCATACTCCAAAATTTTTGAAAGTTGAATTTTGGTGGAGAGCTAGGGTTTGCCATTAGAAGCAAAATCCTAAAAGTCCCCATCGATCCCACGTGTGCACAAAAAGTAATTCGGGGTCAAAGGTCAAATTTTAAAGTGGGGTACACACGATCAGTTTTGACTGTCAGTTTTGCTCAAATAATCGGTTGCTTGCCAATGTGGCCGTTCATTTTTGTCAGTCATCAGGCAACCTCAAAATATTTTGTGGTTGCTGGACAGTTTGACGTTTATCGATATTTCCGAAAAATCGACAGTCAAAACTGATCGTGTGTACCCCGCTTAAGAGTTTTTTGTGCTTTCGGATTTATTTTTTGAAAACGGTTGATCTAATCAAAAAGTGACTAAAGTAAAAATTGTAGACAGAAATATTATCTACAAGTTTGGTCTTTATAATTTTTTTTCCTAGAAGGAATCAATCTTGAGATATAGACGTTTTAAAAAACACAACATTTTATGCAAAATAGCCCATTTAATCCACATGTGTAATCGAAAGCCCAACGGGAACGACCCCAACGAAAACTCTCCGATTTTTTTGAAGTTTTGTGCGAATGTAGGGTTTGTTGCCCTGATTACGGAAATATATATTTTTTAGGGGCATCGGGTCCGGATCGCCGGTTATTAGACCCGAAAGGCCAGATTTAAAAACCGGGTTAGACCCGGTTCTACTGAAAGTGGATATCGTTTGAAAGCTTATGGAAATAAATTTTAACGGGTTCGGCCCAGAATGTACTTACGCGCTAATTTTTAATTTGACATTTAGATCGCGATGTCTCGAAAATGGCAAGTCTCTTTTAAAAATCATAAGGTACATTCTTGTAGATAATAGCTAAATCTACAACTTTTACTTTAGCCAGCTTTTGCTAAGTCTTACCGTGTTTGAGAAAAATTAAAAAAAAAACTGAATAATGGCTCCAAAAATTACCTTTGACCCCGAATAACTTTTTTGCATACATGGGATCGATGGGGACTTTCAGGACGTTGCTTCAAATGGTAAACCCTAGCTCTCCACCAAAATTCAGCTTTGTGGGAATTTTTGCTATTTCCCCCCCTAATACGCATGTCTATTTTGACTGTGCTAATAATAACCGTTGAAGAAAAAGTAAGTATTTTCTAAAGCTTTTATCGACCTTTGGATATTTTTACTAATATTTTAAGACTTCAGTCTTATCGGGCTATAAGGTCCTTTTATTGTCAATGAAAAATAAATAAAAATTACTTATTTCATTATTCTATCCGACGTTTCGTTGGGTTTTTTCCAACTTCTTCAGGGATAAGTTTTTATTTGATCTGGCAACGACATAAATATACATACATGCAATAATTAGTTTTCGTATTTTTCATTATCTGTTTCTTTAGTAATAAGAACAATGGGTACTTACAAGTAATTTCTCGTCAGGTTTACATTTAAATATTAATAATTGCGGTTAATAATAAAAACAACACAAACAATTAATTGTATAAATGCAAAAATAATCCAAAATTAAGTTAAAATATCACAGAGTTCCTTATTACTACTAATCACAGATGTTTAAACACGATTAGAATATTGCCAAAGTGTAAATCGCGTTGGTGTTATCTTTATCTTCCTTTCTGTTTATTGCACGATCCATTTTCTGTTGTATTCTCAAACTCTCCAACGTATATCGCTTATTCTCCACTTTCTCTTTGTCTAGTATGTTTATGTTGTCAAAGTCAGCTGTGTGGTTATTTTCAAGGCAATGTTGCGCTAGTGCTGTTGTTTGTTTTCTTTTTTGTATGTCATTGTTGTGTTCATTTGCTTTCGTACTTAAGCTTCGTTTTGTCGTCCCAATGTATAGTCTGCCGCATTTTTCTTCTTCATTCCCTTTACATGTTATCTCGTACACAATGTTATTTTGATCCAGTTTATCTATTTTAGATTTTGTTTTGGTATATAAAGTGGATATTGTTTTGTATGGTTTGTGTGCTAATTTGATTTCATTTTCATTTATTATTTGTCTTATTAGATTCGTTTCTGTTAGTCGGGGTATGAAAGGTATGCTAAAATATTTGGTGTTGCCAGATGTATTGTTTTCATTTGTTTTCTGGGATGATGATTTATTTAAGAGTTTGTTTATTATCATGTTCGGATAACCATTTTCTTTGAGTATGTCCCTGATTTTAGCAATGTTTTTATTTCTGAATTCCTCGTGGCTAAGTTGTAATACTTTATTTATTAAGTTGTTGGCTGTGTTGATTTTTTGCTGAAGAGGTTGAGTGGAATGGAAATTCATTATTCGTCCTGATGATGTGGGTTTTGTGTACCAATCTGTATGTAGTTTGTTTCCAACTTTGTGTATTTTTAAGTCTAAAAAAGGTATGCAATTGTTCTCTTCCATCTCTCACAGTTTTTAAAAATATTACAATTCTGCCTCAACGACAACAATTTTATGTACGACGACAGCTTTTACACACAAATATATGGTATGCCAATGGGCAACCCCCTATCTCCAACAATAGCCGACATTGTTCTAGATAGTCTTTTAACACAAATAGTAGATGATCTGGAAAAGCAACACATAAAGTTCAAGTATTTAACAAAATATGTAGACGATATGTTTGCTATAATTAAGAAAGGAGACGAATTGCATATATTAAAAGCGCTAAATAGTTATCATACAAAATTAAATTTCACTATAGAGATGGAAGAGAACAATTGCATACCTTTTTTAGACTTAAAAATACACAAAGTTGGAAACAAACTACATACAGATTGGTACACAAAACCCACATCATCAGGACGAATAATGAATTTCCATTCCACTCAACCTCTTCAGCAAAAAATCAACACAGCCAACAACTTATTAAATAAAGTATTACAACTTAGCCACGAGGAATTCAGAAATAAAAACATTGCTAAAATCAGGGACATACTCAAAGAAAATGGTTATCCGAACATGATAATAAACAAACTCTTAAATAAATCATCATCCCAGAAAACAAATGAAAACAATACATCTGGCAACACCAAATATTTTAGCATACCTTTCATACCCCGACTAACAGAAACGAATCTAATAAGACAAATAATAAATGAAAATGAAATCAAATTAGCACACAAACCATACAAAACAATATCCACTTTATATACCAAAACAAAATCTAAAATAGATAAACTGGATCAAAATAACATTGTGTACGAGATAACATGTAAAGGGAATGAAGAAGAAAAATGCGGCAGACTATACATTGGGACGACAAAACGAAGCTTAAGTACGAGAGCAAATGAACACAACAATGACATACAAAAAAGAAAACAAACAACAGCACTAGCGCAACATTGCCTTGAAAATAACCACACAGCTGACTTTGACAACATAAACATACTAGACAAAGAGAAAGTGGAGAATAAGCGATATACGTTGGAGAGTTTGAGAATACAACAGAAAATGGATCGTGCAATAAACAGAAAGGAAGATAAAGATAACACCAACGCGATTTACACTTTGGCAATATTCTAATCGTGTTTAAACATCTGTGATTAGTAGTAATAAGGAACTCTGTGATATTTTAACTTAATTTTGGATTATTTTTGCATTTATACAATTAATTGTTTGTGTTGTTTTTATTATTAACCGCAATTATTAATATTTAAATGTAAACCTGACGAGAAATTACTTGTAAGTACCCATTGTTCTTATTACTAAAGAAACAGATAATGAAAAATACGAAAACTAATTATTGCATGTATGTATATTTATGTCGTTGCCAGATCAAATAAAAACTTATCCCTGAAGAAGTTGGAAAAAACCCAACGAAACGTCGGATAGAATAATGAAATAAGTAATTTTTATTTATTTTTCATTGACAATAAAAGGACCTTATAGCCCGATAAGACTGAAGTCTTAAAATATTAGTAAAAAAGTAAGTATTTATTAAAATCGGGACACATAACCATGAATGTATTTATTTGTATGTATTTGTGTAAATTTTACTTTATAATGAATATGAATATTATTTATATTTTTTATAATTTCATTAGTTTAAATAAAATTTTTGGAATAATTAATGTTTTGTTTATTTTTGGAATAACAACAGTGTTCTCTTTATTTGTGTTTGTTTTGTTTTCTTTGCCATTTTCATTAACATTTTCCATTAACCTTATCAATTTGTTTATAGAGTATTTTTTTGTTAATACATATGTTTTAAATCTCTTTTTTTAAATGTTTTGGAGTATCCTCTTTGTTAGCATCCTTTTGCATATATTGTCATTGTATTTTCATATAGTGTCTCATGTTGGAGTATTAATTATAATTGTAATTTTATATGTATATGTATGTATAATGTTCTTGTTCTTGTAGTATATAAGTTAATATATATGTATGTATATAATATTTGTATGTATCATGTATATAATGTATAAATCCATTTCATTTGTTGTTTTTGTTTTGAATATTTTTTCATTGTTATAAGTTAATAATATTTTGGATTAACATTTGTCTTAAAAGAGTTTAGAGGGGAGGAGAATAAGTAAGTAGGTAATGATGACTGACATTGTGTCTTAAAAAACAAAAACAATTAGGCTATGAAATAATTTATCTAAATTTTGTTGTTGTATGTATTTCCGTTTACATGTTTCCATTTGATTTGTGCGCAATTGTGAAATGCGTCGTGCTTCGAGTGCGTGCGTTTGTGTCTACGAGAGAGCGGGGAAATCTGTTCTCTCCTTTGCAGGGATCTTTGTTTAATAGAACTAAATATCAACAATTTATTTATAACTTTTTTAACTTGGTGACATTTTAACAATAATACGCTTACAATTGAAAGTGCGCATAGCGGGTTTTGTCTTAACCCAAACAAAGGAACAATTTAAATCTATAAACAAGAAACGCAGAGTTGAGTATGAGTGTCTAGTAGTATGCTGCATAGTTAGTTGTTGTTCTTGGTGATTCTAAAATATCGGGAATTTTATTTTCGTATGAAACCAGGAAACTTTAGAGGCGTTATCTAGGTTTACCAGCAGCTGCAGCAGGGCCAAAGCACATTTCATAGTTTCTCTTTTGAGGTTAGGGTTTTTAGAGATATATCCCTGTTTCTTTCAGCAAATCAAAACTGTAGATGATGAATAATTGTCACTTTCTTATGGTGGTTAATGATGGTGGTATTTGTTTAACACTAACTCTAATTAACTGTTTTGTTTTTTTTTTTAGGTTTAACTATATTCGTGTTGTTGTTGCTGTTACATTTATTTTAAATCCAAATCATCATCATCGGTATCCTGATTTTTAGTATTTCTCCAACTTGAATATGATGATGCATTCACACTGCTGTTGCTGCCAATGGATTTCTTGCTATCACCAAAATCACTGAAGCCTGCATTTTGTATGCCTTCATAGATTTTATATGGTGCAGCTCCACCACCAACTCCACTACTCGAATGACGATCCGATGTTACACTCATACTTTTGGATGAACCAAAACGATCAGTTTTATAACTGGATGTTGCTGTTGTGGATGTACCAAAAATCAAATCAGCATCTGACAGCGAACCGCCACCGGAACGTGCAAATTTACTACCACCAATATAGGGTGGCATATTACTGCTATCCCCGAATATTATATCCAAATCCGATACTTTATTTTGTGAACCTATTTGTGTTGTGAGAATCAGAAAAAGAAAACGAAAAAAAAGACAAATGTTATGGTTAGTATTCAGCTGGTGGGTTGGGTGTAGGTAGATAGGTGGGGAGTTTTCATGCATTTTTGCAGCCATCTGCTTAGAGGGTGTTTTATTAGTTATTTATGGTGTTGGGTATTTTTTTGTGCAAGTAGGCCTTTGATTTTACACTTAACAGCGGCGTAGTATTAGCTGGTGCTTAGCGTAGATGAGGTGAGGTGAACAATGATAACAATATTTATGAAATGAAGATAAGATATAAAAAGAAAAAATCACAAGGTTAATAGTACATTGAATCACAGCAAATAAATGAGGCATGACAAGTCAAAAAGTGTCAATCGGCTGCCGACAGATATATACCCTCAGCCAATGCGAAGTGAAACTTTCACCTAATTAGGACCAAATTGGTTGCCCCATTCAAGTGATATCGTCCTAGCATTTTAGTGACATTTTTAAATATTGTGGAGAAGTACCGGAATTTGTGGACCGGTATTGCCCCATGAAACTAAGTTTGGATAGAACATGACGAAGACCAAATGTTGAACCAAAACGGTTGAACAGTTCGAGAGTTATCGTGCTCTCCGACAGCCACATATGGTGACATAGGGATTTTTTACAACTTTTGGGCTGTTTTCCTAACAAATATGGACTTGCCCCTGAAAAACTTTTACCGTCGTAATGGAGGTAGCGAATGCAAATAGCTTCAACAAAAATCAAAGTGATTCGAGAGCAGTTCTTAAAGTGAACTTATTCGAAATTGTGTGTGAGAGGTACCAGAAGGAATAGACAAATATAGTCCATATTCGACCCTGATCTATATCCGGTAGATATATTAGGATGTGCAAAGTATGGATTACATCGGTCACTCCCTTCAAGAGTTATCGTGCGCACAATTTTCCGAACATTTTTGAACTTTTGTGGGGGAGGTGCATGAAGGAGTGGACCGATATGGCTTATCTTCGAATTTAAACTATGTTTGGACAAAATATTACGAAGGCCAAATTTTGGACCGAATCGGCAGATCCGTTCGAGAGTTATCTTGCCCTCTATCCACTACACACGGTGTTATAGGGGCTTTTTGCATCTTTCAGGTTATTTTCTCAGGAAGTATGGACTTGCCCCTGGTGAAACTTGTACTTGTCGTATGGGGGGCAATGAATACAAGTTGTTGCAACAAAAATCAAAGCGATGCGAGAGCAGGTCCTAATCTGAACTTATCCGAAATTTTGTGTTGGAGGTACCCGAAGGAGTGGATAGATTGAGTTCATTTTGGAACCTCATCTAAGATTAGTAGAAATTTCACGATGTGCAAAGTATGGGTCAAATCGGCTACTTCCTTCAAGAGTTATCGTGCGCACAAATTTTCCGAACATTTTCGAACGTTTGTGGGGGAGGTACCGGAAGAAGTAGTCCATCTTCGAACTTAAACTAAGTTTGGACAAAATAATGCGAAAGCCAAATTTTGGAACGAATCACTTGATCCGTTCGAGAGTTTTCGTGCGCTCCAGCCAGACGTACAAACAGACGTGGATATACCCTCGTTAGCATAAATGCTAAGGGTATAAAAAGGTTTTGGGGCTTGCAAATATAAATTCTTCGACATAAGTGTCATTGTCCCCATCGATGAGCAGGCAAAATATATTATAAGAACGGCTAGAACGGTGTCACGGAGCTCTTGGAGCAACTTTAAATGGAAGGTGCTTACACCTGGAAAGTTTTTGAGGATTCTGAAACTAAAATGTCAATAGATGAGAAAAATAGAAAAATCGCCGGAGCGCTTTTCAAATAAATCGGACTCCAGTTGACATTTTTAGAGTCTTTTTTGGGATTTCACGATTTAGCTTGGAAACCGAAAGTCCTATCGAAATGGGACTAAAGAAAATGTTGTAGCTGAAACTTCCCCAGAGAATTGACTGTTATGATTTGTTCATTGGTTTTACCATTTTTGAGATACATCTATAGGTGTTCAGGGTGACGTAGGGGATGGAAGATACCAAGGAATGGTCCTGACCGGCTTTAACATGGCAAAGCCCATGATTTATTTTGGTCCCTCTTTCATCTCAAGTGGACACTGACCTCCCCGTGGTGTCACCTGGGGAACTGCATTTAACACCCGTTAAAGGTAGTGAGCTAACATGTACCGCGCGTTCACCCATAAGAACGTTAAAAACTTGGTTTTGGGCGTCGGGTTAGTAACCCTCCCCTAGAAACAACCTACTATGAAAAAAACGAAAGAAAAGAAAAACAAACCCCTCTAAAGTTTACGAGCCCCGCAAACGTTTTAAGGACCATGATCTGCGAATCTGCTCCTGGAATGTTCGCACTCTTTATAGAGAAGGTGCAGTTTACGCATTGGCAGATGTACTTGAAAAGTACAAGGCCGACATAACTGCCATACAGGAAATACGGTGGATTGGGAAAGGCGTCACAACAAAACCTAAAGGTGACGCACTGTATTATAGCTGCCATGGCACAAAACATCTGTTTGGTTTCGGATTTGTAGTTGGTAGGAGGTTATAACATCTGGTCTCCAGCTTCACCCCAGTGAATGAAAGACTTGCTTCAATTCGAATAAAAGCTAAATTCTTCAACATCAGCTTTATTTGCGCTCATGCTCCCACTGAAGACAAGGACGAACAGACCAAAGATATATTTTACGAGCGCTTAGAAGAAACTTATGACCGTTGCCCTGCCCATGACATTAAAATCATTCTAGGCGATTTTAATGCCAAAATTGGAAAGGAGAATATCTTTGGCCCAACAGTCGGAAAATTCAGTCTCCACAGTGAAACATCTGACAATGGTATGAGGCTGATAGACTTTGCAGCTGCAAAAAACAAGGTAGTTAGCTGTACCAGATTTAAGCATCTCGATATTCATAAGGGCACCTGGCTGTCGCCAGATCAAAGAACAACAAATCAAATTGATCCCGTTGTGATAGATGGAAGATATGCATCGAGCGTGACCGATATAATCCATCTTCGAACTTAAACTAAGTTTGGACAAAATATTGCGATATCCAACTTTTGGACCAAATAGGATCATCCGTTCGAGAGTTATCGTGTGCTCCAGCCAGCCAGACAGACAGACGGTCGGACATGGCTAAATCAACTCCAAATTGTCTGAAACACATTTCGTCCAAACATACTTGGGGTCTAAAACCATTATTTCGATGAGGCACATTTTGCCCGTATGAAAGGGTATATACCCTCGTTAGCATAAATGCTGAGGGTATAAAAAACTTTAAACTTTACATGTTCCAAATTTTTTGTGGGAGATACCCTAAGAAGTGGTACGATGTACGTTCCATATTTGGACGTAATCCGTCAAGGAAAAGAATACAAAGTCAAAATTTCGATTAAAAAAAAAATGTGCCGTTTATTGACCATTAATCGGTCAAAACAATTTTAAGGTAACAATTTTAAGTTCCCAAAAAGTGGACCGACCTTCCCAATTTTTTGCTCTCGACATTGTCAGTGAACTATAAGTATTTATACCAAAATTCATCTGACAAGGCCAACTCCTTTTATATTTGGCCATCGTTTATTTGAACTTGCGACATAGTGCAGCGTTTTTTTGAGGTTATGCGCCATTATCTCGGGAACTATGGACTTGCCCTTGAAAAAAATTGCAATGACGTAATGGGGGCCGCACGAACATCCTGTTACAAAAAATTTCATAACGATTCGTGAGGTGTCACTAAACTGCACTTATTTCAAATTTTGTGTGGGAGGTATCTGAAGGAGTGGACCGATATAATCCATATTCGAATTAATTCGATTAATTTGGTTCAATTCGGTTACTCCCTTCGAGAGTCATCGTGCGCACAAGTTTTGCGACAATTTTCGAACATTTGTGGGGGAGGTACCTGAAGGAGTGGACCTATATGGCCCATCTTCGAACTTAAATCAAATCTGGACAAAATATTTCGATACCCAAAATTTGAACCGAATCGATTGATCCGTTCGAGAGTTATCGTGCGCACCAGCCAGCCAGACAGACAGACGGACGGACATTGCTAGATCTACTCAAAATTGTCTGAAACGGATATCGTCCAAACATACTTGGGGTCTAAAACCATTATTTCGATGAGGCACATTTTTGGTGGTATCAAAGTGTATATACCCTCTTTAGCCTAAAGGCTGAAGGTATAATTAAATGTGGAGAATAACGTTAGTATCTCTCTAAAAGAAATTTCGATCTGTCGACAACTTGTGCACAGGTTACTAGTGTAGGGTATCACAGGGTCGGCCCAGACAAACTATAGACTTTTGTTCCTTTTTTATTGAAACATTCAGGTCCCTACTCTTCTTATTGTTTTTGTACGGTCCCAGTCTGAGATATACTCTGTCGCCAAAGCTGACAGATAATTTTTCTTTTTTTAAGAAGTTGTTAGAACATTCGTTATTCCACTCTTAAAGATTGTAATCTTGGTAATCATTTTTATGTTTCCAAAACATTCGACAATTAGAAATTCAAACCTCATCTCGATTTCACACATCGGATAGTATCCGTTTCACACAATAACTGTTTGTTAAACACATTATTATTTTTAGTGCACGAAGCATTTTTGAATATTGAATTACCACCATCTTTCATCATCTCTTGAGAAACCTTTTGATTTAATTGATTGTTTTATCAATGAATGATAATAATTGGAGGAATAATTATCCAATACCCACTGACATAAAATTCATACCTCCAAATAATGGTAATTTCAGACAATTGATATTCCTCAATTCATTTCGTTGTTGTACATGCAGTGATTCCGTACTTGAATATTAACATCAGATAAAACTAAAAAAAGTTTGAATTAAACAAAAAGAAAAAGATGAAACACACAAATTAGAGGTGCAGCGCGTGTGCAAAGATTTGAATGATTATAGCCGTGAGATAAGATTTTAACATTTAGAAGAAGAAAAAAAAACATGAAATTAAACGAATGAAATAAAGTGGCAATACATGAATGTACTTTAATGAATATGATGATTAGATGATAGACACTTAGAGGTAGGTAGTTCCAGGCTAAATTGTTGATTCCATAAATTTCGTTTGTTAATAGCTGCGCTGTGGTTGTCATAAATTAGGTAGTTTATAGATATCAAGTGTTAAAGGAGTTATGTGAAATAAATTTGAATACAGAAGACTTTGACAACAGCAGAAGAAGATTTGAAAGTATTTGCAATATTGTGGCTTCCATGTTTAGTATTGAGAATAGCAAATATAATTTATTTAAGCTCTTATATTAAATACAATAACTATTAATCACACATAGTGACTTGCTTGTCATTAGGTTCATATCAACTTTGATTTTAATGATAAGAAACTAAAATCAATGTTTTTGAAAATACAAAGCGTAATCCCGCTACACATTTTTTAAAAACAGCTTCTGATATTCCATTGAAAAACCCACCACAATTTGTATTACTCAGAAAATTCAGAAGCTAATTGAAATTGTATGTTATTGTAGTTGAATTTATACGAAAAAAGCGGTGCAATCGTGTTCATTCATTTGATTTTCTTGTTGTTGCTGTTTGTTGATTATTTTGCTGTTTTTGTTTTGTAGCTTGCGGTGAATAACACATCAATGTACATTGCAATAGCGGTTTTTTTAATTGTTGATGATGAAGACTTGGGCTAAAAGTAATTTGTTTTTCCAAACATTCCAAAAGTAGGTATTTAAAAATTCACTCCACGTTCGTTCATTTAAAATTGGAGCAGTAAAATTTCAATACGTAAGAATATCGAACGCCAAGTTATTCTATGAAGGTGGAGAATCCCAAACAAATTCTTATCGTCATCTGCTATTCAAACACGATAAATTGAATACAATTTAAACAATTGGAACTTGGAGTTATCTATGAATGTAAAAAAAGAGTAGACTGAAGAATGTGCGAGTTATTCAGTGACTCATCAAAGACTAGACGTAATTTCAGAGGCTAGAATAAATTCAGCACAACTGTTATTGAACAAATTAATAACGTTTAATTTTGATGTTTTTGATAAACAAATATCGCTCACATTTGTTTCTGTAGCCGAAAGGCATTCTTTCGATTTTATCTATGACGATCGTTTTATAACAAGTAGGAAAAGCGTTAAGTTCAGTCGGGTTATGGTAGAAATGTTTCTTAGCCTCTGGAAACACAAAATACAAACTTACAACCGATTCTTTGGTCAAATGGGTCTAATACATTCAAAATATATTAAAATGACGCGTACTTTATATGGGGCGTTATATGGGGGCTATACCAAAACGTGGACCTATATAAACCAACTTTGGTAGGAATGTTTTTGGCCTCTGGAGGCACAAAATACAAAGCTACAACCAATTCGGTGGTAAAATGGGACAAATATCTTAAACATTCCTTAAAATGACGACGCGTCACGCGTCATTTTGTATGGGGCTATACGAAAGCGTGGACCTACATAGCCCGCTTTCAAGACCAAAAGTCCTACGTACAAATAATAGATTTTCCCAAAATTTCATCCACCTACGTCAATCCGTTCGGACGCTAGAGTGATTTCCATGGCTATATCGATGTAGAATTGCACGCTGATCAAGAATATATATAGTCTGTGGGGTCTACAATGATTATTTCGAGTAGTTACAAACGTAGTTACAAACTTAATATACCCCCATCCTATGGTGGAGGGTATAAAAATGTGTTCAATCAGGTGGTAATTTTATATGGGTGTTATATCAAAGTGTGGACCCATGTAGACAATTTTTGGTGGAAAGGTTTTGTGACTTGAGGGAACATAAAATGTCAAATTACGGCTAGTTCCGTCAAACAATGTAGCTAAAACCCTCAAAATAACGAAAACTAGGAGATTCTGTTATATGGGGGCTGCCAAGCAAAATCCCAGCAAAATTTGAAGGAAGGGGTTCCATGCGATGACGTGATTTCATAGAATCTTTTGCATTGGTTCAAACGAAGTCGTGAAAGATCCGATCTTTTCATTAGCATTTGAACCAATGCAAAGGATGTCGTGAAAGATCGGATCGATGATGAATTTTGCGTTTTTATTTATACACATTTTTCTAAATATATAAGATTAATTATTTACAATAGGGTTGATGTTGCCCCAGACTCGCAAAGTCAATGCAAAGGGTTGGTGAAAACAAAGACATAAATACAACAAGATAAGACATTTTCTTGCTATCATTCTTCAGTGAATGGCTTTTGAATTTAACATAATGTTATATTACGATATGGTGATATAACATTTTTTTCTTTTATACATTTTTACGTATTTAACCGAATTTACCGATCCAATTGACATAGAATTATTCTTGAATAGATCCTTGAATTCATAAATTTCGTTTCTGATACCATTACATGAAATGTTCCTCCTTGAATAGATCCTTGAATTCATAAATTTCGTTTCTGATACCATTACATGAAATGTTCCTTCTTGGTTGCGATTTTGAATTAACTGCAACCTGTTAAGGGTAATGTTTCTATACAAAGTTTCGTAAAAATTTTTTTGTTGCATGCATTTTGTCTAGTCTTAGTTGTATTTATGTTTTTGGTGAAAATGACATGCCAAAGCATTGGTGAAAATGGTATCTCAAAGCTTTGGTGTAAATGACATGCTTTGGATCCAAAAATGAATAGCATCTTTTGGGGTCCACGCTCATATAAAATTCATCGATGAAGATGCTAAAAAGATGACATGCCGGATCACTTTCACCCATGATTGAATGACATCTTTGACATCGAACATTTTGCTGGGCTGTTACATGGACCTATACATAAACATGGATCTATGTTGACAGTTTTTGTCTGGAGTCGTGTTGTGTTCGTTTAAAAATTTTAGCTAAAACCCTCATAATGTTTACCAAAAATCGGGATTTACCGTTATATGGGGACTATACCTAAAAATTGACCTACATATGTTGAGAGTTTTGGGTGGAGTAGTGTTGTGACCGCTAGGTCCCTTTACCCGGATTTGCCGACGGGCAAACTAATAGAGCAATTTTCGTCATTTTCCTAACAAGCGTTATTGTGACTGATTATTTTGCAAAACTGAAAAAAACAAGTAAAAAAGTATCAGTCGGCTTTGCCGACAGAGATATACCCTCAGCCTGTGTGAATGGAAATACTTTTTTCCAAAAAAAAGAAAGATAAGGCTTTTTTTATCACACTAGCCTACAAAAAATATAATATAGCTATATTCGGTTCGAGCCCTATACCCACTACATATGGTGCCATAGGACTTTTTTACATCTTTCGGGTTGTTTCCTCAAGAAGTATGGACTTGCCCCTGAAAAAACTTTTACTGCCGTAATTGAGGCACCGAATGCAAGTTGCTTCAACAAACATCAACGTGATTCGAGAGCGGGTCTTAAAGTGTACTTATCCGAAATTTTGTGTGACAGGTACCCGAAGTCGACAAATATAGTCCATATTCGAACTTGATCTATATCTGGTAGATATTTTAGAATGTGTAAAGTATGGACCAAATCGATCACACTCATCAAGAGTTATCGTGTGCACAATTTTTCCGAACATTTTTGAACTTTTATGGGGGAGCTACTTGAAGGAGTGGACCGATATGGCTTATCTTCGAATTTAAACTAAGTTTGCACAAAATATTACAAAGCCCAAATTGTGGACCGAATCGGCAGATCCGTTCGAGAGTTGTCTTGAGCTCCAACCACTACACACAGTGTCAAAGGGCTTTTTTAACCTTTCAGGCTATTTTCTCAGGAAGTATGGACTTGCCCCTGATAATACTTATACCGTTATATGGAAGGGGGCAGTGAATACAAGTTGCTACAACAAAAATCAAAGCGATTCGTGAACAGCTCCTAAATTGAACTTTTCCGAAATTTTGTGTGGGAGGTACCCGAAGGAGTGGACCAATTGAGTCCATATTGGAACCTCATCTAAGTATGGTAGAAGTTTCCTTCAAGAGTTGTCGTGCGCACACATTTTCCGAACATTTCCGAACTTTTGTGGGGGAGGTACCGGAAGGAGTGGACTGCTATAACCCATCTTCGAACTTAAACTAAGTTTGGACAAAATATTTCGAAAGCTAAATTTTGGACCAAATCGGTTCATCCGTTCGAGAGTTATCGTGCGCACCAGCCAGCAAGACAGACTGACGGACGGACATTGCTTAATCAACTCCAAATTGTCTGAAACACATTTCGTCCAAACATACTTGGGGTCTATAACCTTTATTTCGATGAGGCACATTTTGCCCGTATGAAAGTGTATATACCCTCGTTAGCATAAATGCTGAGGGTATAAATATTATCTAACTTGGATTTTAAGGCCGTGCAAACGACAAATATAGTTTTATTATGATTTGGGGGCATAGTCATTAGAGAATTGACCAAATCACCATCAACATTTTTTTTAAAACAATTCGGGGTAAAATTTCCTGACCACATGCTGAAATAATAACATCGATGTCTTCCAGATTTTGCTTCACTATTTTCACTGACGTATCAAGCCGTCAGTGAGAAGAGCAAATCAAGATATGTTACAATAACGCAAGTGCAATATCATCGCTATCTGAAACAGAGGAATAACAATTTCGAAGAAACTCAGCTTCAACATTTAATAATGGAAGCGATACATGTTTAAAATGCGCTTCATCGACTTCAGGATCATCATCTATAATGTAATTAGGAGAGCTTCTATAAAAGTTTCTGGCCTAATAATGAAAACGCGAATATTTATCATCAAAAATAGTTTTGTTGTTTTCTGAAATATTCAACATCATGATTCAAGCACTTTTCCCACTCTGGATGAGTGGAAACATGGTTTTTGAATTCTCCAACAGCATCTTCTGGCGACGAAAATTGTTGACCATAAAGTCGAAAATGCGTTGGTTTGAATCGATGTGTGAGAGCTTTTTTGAGCGATTTTCAAATTGTGGAGGATCCAATGAGAGTAAAACTATTTTACGAACAGGTGTTCATGCAATATCGAAGGTATAAAAAATTACCAAGGATGCCTCTATCTCACAGGACGATTTACCATTATTAGTTCTTGCACGGCATCTTTGTTCTGGGACAACGGCCATTTTTGGACGACATTGGACTGTACTGCCTAGGGCAGAAGCTTATCTAGTAGCCCTCGTGTTCACACCTTCGGCGGGTACAATTGCGATGTCATAAGAATCGTACAAAATCTGTTCAAATCTTTCTTCTAAGTTCTCTATTATCTCATTTAGTGTTAAAAACCTGTAAACAAATATTTTTATTTTTTACACAAAAGTGCCGAACGTACTACATTTAGTACGCTAGAAAATATGTCAACTAAAATCACATATAATTAGTTATATAATATTATGAATTTTCTACCAGACTTGGATGATGTTCCAATAAGGACTCAATCGGTCCAGTCATTCGGGTAACTCCCACACAAAATTTCGGAAAAGTTCAGTTTAGGACCTGTTATCTAATCGCTTTGATTTTTGCTGTAACAACTTGTATTCACAGCCCCCCATGCGACGGTACAAGTTTCATCAGGGGCAATTCCATACTTCCTGAGAAAATGGCGTGAAAGGTGCAAATAAGAAACCCCTATGACACCGTGTGTGGTGGTTGGAGCGCAAGACAACTCTTGAACGGATCTGCCGATTCAGTCCAAAATTTGGTCTTCGTAATATTTTGTCCAAACTTTGTTTAAATTCGAAAAAAAACTATATCGGTCCACTCCTTCAGGTACCTACCCTACAAGAGGGAGTGGCCGATTTGGTCCATACTGTACACTTCTTTATATATCTACCAGGTTTAGATCAGGTTCGAATATGGACTATATTTGTTCACTCCTTCGGGTACCTCCCACACAAAATTTCGGATAAGTTCACTTTAAGACCTGTTCTCGAATTACTTTGATTCGCTGCCTCAATTACGACGGCAAAAGTTTTTTCCGGGGCAAGTCCATACTTCTTGAGAAAACAGCCCGAAGGGTGTAAAACACCCCTATGGCAGCACGATAACTCTCGAACTGATCAACCGACTTGGTCCAAAATTTGGCCACCGTCACATTTTTACCAAACTTAGTTTCAGTTCGAAGAAGGGCAATATCGGTCCACAACTTCAGGTATTATCCCAACCCCCCCCCCCCCCCAATATTTAAACAAATTTAATAAAATGATATGTCCGATATCTCTGGTACGGGGCAACCAGTTTGGCCCAAGCTGTGGATCTCCTAATATTTTGTCCAAATTTAGTTTTACTTCTAAAATGGCCCATATCGGTCCTCTCCTTAGAGTACCTCCGCCACAAAAATTCACAATTTGTATCTAGGTGCAGTTTAGGGTCTGTTCGAAGATCAAAATTTTGCGGAGGAGGTACTTAAAGGAATGTGAAACTTATTTTGTGAAACTTTTCGACAGATATCGCGTCCACTAGTCATTTCAGTGGGTCATCGTATTATTTTTGGACCAGTATGCCAGGAAGCATGGAGTTGTCCACGGAAAACATAATATCGCTGCAAACAGGACCAGAACGAATAGCATCGGTATACATGAACTTTAGTCCTAATCCTACATTCGTACTGTCCGTAAATGAAAGTTTCAATTCACATAGGCTGAGGGTATATCTCTATCGGCAAAGCCGAATGATACTTTTTTTACTTGTTTTTCACAATTTTCGACTTGGTACATCGATGAAATTAAATCTTTGTATGACGAAGAAGTACCGTCCTACAGCACTTTGAAAAACCGGTTTAATGAATTCAATCGTGGCCGATGCTCGCTCAAGAACGAGCGAGGTCGTTGTGCCAGAGAACATTGATGCCGTGCATGGACTGATAATGCATTCCTTCCAGCAGAATACATTTGATATTTTATGAACACCTGGTCGTAAAAAGGTTTGTTCTCGTTGGGTCCGCAAAATTTGACTATTGCTTAAAAAAGGCTCTTGTCGCGGTGCTTTAAAAGACGTTTATGAGATCGGCACAGGTGACGAAGCATGAATCTATGCATATAAGCCCGAAACAGAACATTAATCAACCGTGTGGGTGGCTCCCAAGACGAGCCAAAACCAAAGAAAGTTGTTTGTTGAAGAAGCATTACATTCGGCAAAAATGGCCATGTGATTGTCATCCGCTTGAGCATCGTACAACGGTAAATTCTGAGTGGTGCAACGAGAAGAAATTCGAAAAACGAATAAGAGCAGACGAATCATTGTGTACCATGACACTGTGAGCTCGGAGTTAAAAAGTGCTTCGACAATTGGTTTGAGCGCATGCATGGGGCAATTTTTGAGACAAATATGGAGAATAACATTTTAGCATTGTAATAGAAGACTAGCAGTATAAATCTGGCATTAACTGCACTTTTGTGCTGAAGGGGTATGTAAACTTCAATACGATACGAGAGAAAATTTGAGGAGAAGGTACCTGAAGGATTAACCGACAAAGTCCATATTCGAATTTTATCCAAGTTTGGGATACTCTCTTTTCGATAGGATCGTGTCCACCAGCCATTTTAGTTGATCACCAAAGGATTGTTATAGCTTTCGGGCCAATATGTTACGTAGTGTAAATTGGACCACTTTTATGCGGGAAGTTATTTATATACTTCCCTAAAACTTGGGGTCCATAGATTTGGGAGTAATAGCTTCGCATACCAAAAGAAGTATGATATTCTAGTCATGGTGCAATGACTACAGGCTATTAAAATTTCAACGCGATCAGAAAGTGGTCATAACCCGGATTCCATAGTAATCATAAATACGTGCTAGCTTGAGGATCACACATTTAGATAGTCATCGTATCCACCATTGGGTCGCCTTATGATTTTTTAGAGCTTTTGGGCACTTAATGGTAGGAAATATGGACTGACCCGCGAAAAACATTACATTGTTGTAAACAAGAAAAACTTCACAAGAATCCACGTAAATGTTGATTTTTAGGGTGCACTCAAAGCAGTTGTCAATCTTCGAACTTGATTTAGGTTTGAGAAGAATATTACTTACTTACTTTACTTACTTAGCTGGCCCATTACAGAACATTTGTTCTATAGGCCGAACTAAGAAGAGATCTCCATTCCTCTCTATTTGTTGCTTTGCTCTCTGGAATACCGCGCCTTTTCATCTCAACATCCACTTGTTTGCGCCATCTATTCCTTGGCCTGCCAATTCTGCGTGCACCGCCATGTGGCATGTATTCATACGCCTTTTTAGCGGGTTCATCATCGCTCATTCTTATGATATGGCCTAGCCAACGCAATCGCTGCATCTCGATACGTTTAACAATATTCATGTCGTTGTATAGCAGATACAGCTCGTGGTTCATGCGACGTCGATATTCACCGTCAACGCAGATTGGTCCGTAGATCTTTCGAAGAATTTTTCTCTCAAACACACCAAGCACTGCCATGTCTGCTTGCGCAAGTACCCAGGCTTCGGAGCCATACATCAGCACGGGTAGTATCAGTGTTTTGTAGAGCGTTATTTTTGTTTGACGAGATGTGACTTTGTTTTTAAACTGCTTACTTAATCCAAAGTAGCATCTGTTGGCCAATACAATTCTTCTTTTTATTTCACAACTGATGTCGTTTGTTGTGTTGACGGAGGTGCCGAGGTAGACGAAGTCTTTTACTACCTCAATATTATAGGAACCAACTTCCACAGTCGGTCCGAGCTCAATGGACGCATTGCGCGTCGACACCATCAACTTGGTCTTCTCACCGTTTACCGCCAGACCCACTTTAGCAGATTCTCCTTCGACCTTTATAAAGGTATCAGTTACTTCTTTTACTGATCGACCCATGATGTCTATATCATCAGCATAAGCAAGTAACATGTGACTATTGGTGTAGATTGTGCCACTTCTTTTGACGTTTGCCTCTCGTATAACCTTTTCTAGCAGGATGTTGAAGAGGTCACACGAAAGGCTGTCTCCTTGTCTGAAACCTCTTTTGGTACCAAACTCTTCGGAGAGGTTCTTTCCTATTTTAACTGAGGACCTCGTGTCAGTTAAAGTCATTTTACAAAGCCGGATGAGCTTTGCGGGAATACCAAATTCAGACATGGCTTGGAATACCTTTGAGCGCAGCGGACTGTCGAAGGCTGCTTTATAATCGACAAAAAGGTGGTAGGTGTCGATCTGCATCTCTTGGGTCTTCTCCAGGATTTGCCGCAGGGTAAATATCTGGTCAATGGTGGACTTGCCAGGTCTAAAGCCGCATTGGTATGGTCCAATAATCTCGTTGACCATTGGCTTTAGTCGTTCGCACAATATCCCTGACACGATCTTGTAGGCAATAGGGAGTAGACTTATGCCCCTATAGTTAGAGCATACAGTCTTATCTCCCTTCTTGTGGACGGGGCACAGGATACTCAGGTTCCAATCGTCGGGTACTCGTTCTTCCTGCCAGATGGTGCTAACTAGCTGATGAATACACCTTATCAGCGTGTCGCCTCCGGTTTTGAACAGCTCGGCTGGTAAGCCATCGGCCCCTGCTGCCTTATTATTCTTCAGCCGATTTATTGCTGTCTTTACCTCATCTTGGCTGGGCAGTATACATTCAATACCATCTTCTGGGATTGGGACTGTGGTATCTTCGTCTTCTTCGCTGCTATTGGATACCAACAGATTTGAAAAATGTTCTTTCCATATCCTGAGTATACTATCTGTATCAGTTACCAAATTACCTTGCTGGTCTCTACAGGAGGATGTGCCTGTACCAAAGCCATCAGTTTGATGCTTGACTCTTTGGTAGAATTTTCGGACTTCATTCTGGCTCCTGTACATCTCGATTTTTTCACACTCCCGCTTTTCCATCTCTCTCTTTTTCCTGCGGAAAAGACGTTTCTCCTCTCTCCTTTTCTCCCTGTATCTCTCTCGTGCGCTACGCGTTGCTACGGATTGTAAAGTAGCCTTATATGCCGCATTTTTCTCTTCGGTGGCAGCACGACACTCCTCATCATACCATGGATTCCTTGGTGGAGGTCTCTGGTATCCAAGTATGGATTTTGCGGCTGTTTGCATGGAGTGGGCAATGCTTTGCCATTGCGCTGATATGTTATCGGGATGAGGAGGGCTTTGATTAAGCAATTGGGCTAGTTGAGTGGAATATGCTGTGGCTATCTGTTGTGATTGCAGCTTACCGATGTCTAACTTTCGTGTTGTGTCTGCTCGTACTTTGTTTGCTACGTTTAAGCGGGTGCGTACCTTTGCTGCAACAAGGTAGTGGTCCGAATCAATGTTTGCGCCTCGGAACGATCGTACATCCAACACGCTCGATGAATGTCTTCCATCTATCACAACATGATCAATTTGGTTTCTTGTTTTCTGATCTGGAGACAGCCAGGTGCCCTTATGAATATCGAGATGATTAAATCTGGTACTGCTAACTACCATGTTTTTTGCAGCTGCAAAGTCTATCAGTCTCATACCATTGTCAGATGTTTCACTGTGGAGACTGAATTTCCCGACTGTTGGGCCAAAGATATTCTCCTTTCCAATTTTGGCATTAAAATCGCCTAGAATGATTTTAATGTCATGGGCAGGGCAACGGTCATATGTTTCTTCTAAGCACTCGTAAAATATATCTTTGGTCTGTTCGTCCTTTTCTTCAGTGGGAGCATGAGCGCAAATAAAGCTGATGTTGAAGAATTTAGCTTTTATTCGAATTGCAGCAAGTCTTTCATTCACTGGAGTGAAGCTGGATACAAGATGTTTTAGTCTCCGACTAACTACAAATCCACAACCAAACTCATGCTTTACGTCATGGCAGCTATAATACAGTGCGTCACCTTTAGGTGTTGTTGTGACGCCTTTCCCAATCCATCGTATTTCCTGTATGGCAGTAATATCGGTCTTGTACTTTTCAAGTACGTCTGCCAATGCGAAGACTGCACCTTCTCTATAAAGAGTGCGAACATTCCAGGTGCAGATTCGCAGATCATGGTCCTTAAAACGTTTGCGGGGTTCGTCAACTTTAGAGGGGTTTGTTTTTCTTTTCTTTCGTTTTTTCATAGTAGGCTGTTTTTTCTAGGGGAGGGTTACTAACCCGACGCCCAAACCCAAGTTTTTAACGTTCTTATGGGTGAACGCGCGGCACATGTTAGCTCACTACCTTTAACGGGTGTTAAAGGCAGTTCCCCAGGTGACACCACGGGGAGGTCAGTGTCCACTTGGGATGAAAGAGGGACCAAGATAAATCCTGGGCTTTGCCATGTTAAAACCGGTCAGGACCGTTCCTTGGTATCTTCCATCCCCTACGTCACCCTTGAGAAGAATATTACGAAATACAAAATTTGAACCACCAGCCATTTTAATTTATCGCTGTAGAATTTTTTGTCATTAAAAAGTATATTCGGGAAAAAAATTATAAAGATCCTCGTTTAGTCCTTAAACTGCCCTTGAAATTTTTTTTGCGGGATAACCTCGATGGATTTCTCTTATAAAGTCCAAATTGGACCAATGTCTGTTACTCCCGTCGATCGTGTCCAAAAGGCATTTTATTTGGTCATCGTATGATTTTTTAGAGCTTTCGGGCTAAAATTTCAAAACTTTCCTCGAACAGCTCTTAAACACTTAAGCAGCAAAAATGATTAATTTTTGTTGAAGAGATACTGGAGGAGTGGTCAGATGTAATCCATTTCTAACTTGATTTAATTTAGAGTGAAATATAACTATGTGCGTTTCAGTTGGCTAACATGGAAGCCCGAAATATAATGTTATGGAACGTGAATTTGCCAACGAAATAAATTAATAAGGACCACAAGGAGTATTGACTTTCTTTGAACGCGAAGAAGACATTTTATGATTTTAAATGTTCGGCCAAAGCGGATACTCTGTAAGTTGTCGTATTAGCTATTTCAGTTGGTGTCGACAAGGCTTATAAACAATTTCAGAGAATATGGACTTGCACATCAAAAAAAGTATATCATTGTAATGAGGACCACAAGGACTACCTTCGGTAAAAATTCTAAAACCATCCGCGAACAGCCCTTAAAATGCACTTAACCCAAAATTATTCGAAATTGATCTAAGTTTTGAAGAAATATTACAATACACAAAGATCGGAACACGCAAAGTATATACAGAGAGTAGCCATAAAACAGAGGATATAAAAAACAACATATGATTTTTAATTTTTCGACCATATACCCAACGCCCAGTGGACACGATGGGGAACTGTGTATTGGAATCAAACAAGCAATATCAGTTTCAAAATAAAAACCATGTGTTCTAGTAAAGATGTAGTGTTACCATCTTTGAAATTCTGCTATTGCAATGTGCACATTGGTTTGTGTTATGGCAGCGTGCACTGTGGTACATAATAATGCTTAATGCTTGTAGCTGTTTTGCTTGCTTAGTATTTTTGTTTGTTTTTGAGATGCAATAATAATTGTAGCTGATAATGATGTTTTTGCTGTTGTTGTTATTGTTGTAACTTGTGGTAATGTGATCTATTATTATTGGTATGAACTTACAAAGCCGCCATCTTCTATCCATATTTCTAAATATAGATACGAAATGTGATGACGTACGAAAGAACACTCGCACACAGACACACAACATGCATTTGAAATTTTTGTGAGAATAATTTTTAATAAATTTTTCTGGTTTGTAAATAATTAACGCTGGTTGGTTGAAGGGAAAACTTATCCGGCAGGGAATATGGGGGGCCACTATGACATTTTGATGATAATGACGACGATGGCGATGATGGTGACGGTGAGCAGGGTGATGATGATGACGATGATTGATTGATCGCTGGGTTGTGGAAACTTATAAAAACACCCACACACACATATTTTTAATATACCGGTGTTCTGAGAGACCTCAAGAAATCTTCTCAGGAGGATTGCATTTAAGACTTTACTTTAAGTCACACGTTTTAATTATCGCTAATGAAAAGGTGATAGTGATGTGAGAGGGAGTTATGGATGATGATGCACACTTAGTAGGAGGAGTACGAAAAAGAAAACGGATTTTGTTTCTGTTTTGGTTTCAATGCAGTGATGATGCTATGATGAGGACGTTGAGGACGCTGAGTTAGAGGTTTCAAGTTTAGATGAAAGTTTTCTAGTATGGATGAATGTTTTAGTTAAGGGGTTGTTTTTTTTTTCTCAAGACTTAAGATTTACGCAGTGTAAGGCTGACCAGCAATACACCCACGGCTAGATAATTACCATTATTTTCTGAGCGTGAATACGAGGGCCTGGTATACGAAGGCATATCGGTTGCAGCATTGTAACCATTCGATGCCGCAGCTGTGGATTGAGCATCTTCATTGGTCGCAGCTGGTGCTGTACTGACCACAGCGGGGGCACTATAGACGCTGGCTGAACGGGTACCCAAAACCGAGGCAGCTGTTGAGCGTCCTGTTGTCCATTCATTTGTCGCCGTTGCATTGTTGGTGAAACTGGCCCCTGTTCCTACTCCTCCGCCAGTTGTGTCTGTAATGTTCCGAATTTTGGTATTGGCTGTGTTCTGGCTACTCTGGCCTAGACTCGTGGTGGCTGTTGGGTTGCTGTTCGAAGCGGTGTTTGTGGTGTCCATACGAGTAATCGTTTCTATGGAAGTTGAACTGCCATAAATGTAGCTGGACTTATCCTTGTTGGAGCCGGTCGAACTGTGATAGGTGTGACTGGAGTTGGTGGCCACCGATGCTGGCTGTTGAGGTGGTGGAGGCGGTGGCCTTGAGGGTGGTGGTGGTGACTTGAAATTACTGTCGGTGCGAACATTGATGCGTGATGAAATCGATGAGGCCGAAATCGACGATGATGATGTGGTGGAAGATGTACTGGCCAGCGTTGCTGTGGTGGTGCTGGCCTTTATGGCTCCCTTGTCGAAGGGATTGACACGTTCCTGTGGTTCAAAGTTGGTAACCGGTTTGTATTTGGACTCATCTAAAACGCTGGAAGTGGGTTTGCTGTTCGAACTGGCACTGCCTGCGGTCAGTGTTTCCGATGAAGTATCCGAACGGGCATCGGCCGAGCCATCAGACACCTTTGGCTGGGGCTGAGCGGATACGACCGAATCGCCCAAACCTGAAGATGTCGAGGCACTAGTCTTACCCGATGCGAATGAAAATTGCTTACCCAAAAACGAGCTGCCGGCACTTGTAATGCCACTGACATTAATGCCAGCAACACTACCGCGTGCGCTATCTCCGCCGCCGCTGACACCACCACCGATACCATTGGCCGACTCGCTCGCCGTTCTTCCGCGTTTCTTGTTCGCTAATTCCTACATGTCACCAAATATGCCCGCAAACGTCTTCCTCAAATTCTTCATGGTGTCCTCCGCATCCTCGACAACGGAGGTCTGGGTTTGCGGAGGACGTTGCTGTGCCCTGGAGGCGGCCGACGATATGCTCGAAGCCTGTGAGGTTTGTGAGTCACGACGTGGAACACTACCAGCTGTAGATGGAGCCTCTTCGGGCACCTCCGTAATGCTGCTACGGCTGCTGAGCCTGCCAATTGAACCCACAGCTGGTGAAGTACGTTCCGGTATGGGTGGTGGACCACCCATGGGAGCTGGACGAGGGCCAGTGGGAGCGGCTGGTGGATGACCGATTTCATCAGTGGGGCTTTGGCCACGCGACGACACCGATGGAAGTTTGCTGTGATGGCCACCAACTGATTGCTGTTGTTGATTCATGCCTGGCCGACAGACATTCTAAAAGAACAGAGGGGGAGAAATGAATCTCTACTCCTACTAGTTATCTCCTTCATTCTACCTACCTGCATCCTTGAGGTAACCAAATCAGCAATTTGTCTACGATCATCTTCTTGTGAATCACCCATTAAAGCAAAAGTACTATCCGATGCCTTGATGATGTGTTCCCGACCATCTTTGCCAACCACCACAGACACACCACACACTTCCATGCCACCGAAAAGTTCAGAAATCTGTGAAATTACTCAAATGCGGTTAATGGTGTATTACGTTAACGATTGTGGGTGTGTGTGTAAACATTTGTTATTCGTGTAAAGTTCACTTACCTCATCCACCCAGGTCTTATACTTCTCTGTTAGGGTAATTTGTTCCAACATAGCCGAACCTTGATTTGTTTTCCAATTACCGGTAATCGATTTACGCCTGCGCAAATAAAAACAAATGATACAACAAATTAGACATATTTAAATAAATTACATATTCATTTTTGTATTGTTGTTGTAATGAAGTTCGTTGACACCTTAAATTAACAACTTCTTTAGGAACATGTTTTTACAGTTGAGGGGTGAATGCACTTAGTTGCGACATTATTGGTATGAAATTGATTCCAGGCAAAATGAGTCGAGGGATATACATATGTCCCCCCCAACATACCCGAAGAGACAAGGGAGACTTCTATCATATCAATAAGTGCACGTCGATTCATATTGGTCGGAATGATTTCCGACACCACTCGTACAGAAGTTTTTCATGGCAGAAATACCAAAGAAATGTAAGCCAATATTACTCTGTGGGTTTTTGCTACCGTGGAAAATTTTTATGTTCTGGTCCGGGATTGAACCGTAGACCTTCTGAGTGCAATGCTTACCACTGCACCACGGTGGCTCCAAATCGGTGGTTATTAATAAGTCTAAATAACCTAAAGTTAAAATCCCGTGGCAGCGGGTTCTCTCGTATCGGATTGACACGGAACCACACAACATCAGCGTTCCGGCCAGCGGCTGCCACCTCAGTGTACAAGCGTTTCTATATGTTTCGTTTTTCTGTGTTGGGAGCAGCATATCCAGGAATGCCTGCTCCGGATTTTTTGGTCCGTGCCGGGACAGAGGAAAACCCAGCAGCAATATATTTGTGCTCGGTTTGCCACATCCGCATATTCTTCAATCTTCCGTGAGATGCAATGGATGTCAGGAGTGGGTGCATCTAAGGGTTTGCTACGGACTAGTCAACGAGAGGGACTACAGTAGGGACTATGTTGCTGCATGCTGCGCAAACACATTCCGCAGTGAGTCGTCAGATTACCAAACTCCCCAGCAGTCCCCTCAACAGCAACCGCGCAAGCAGCATTTAACACCAGCCGTTGTTGTTCCAATCCCAGAAAATAGGTAAGATCGATGAAATAGTGGAATTTATGAATCGGAAGAAGATCAAGATCGCGGCGGTGCAGGAAACCAAGCTGAACGACAACTACAGCTTAAATCGTTGTGATGGTTACAACGAATTAAGATAGGCTCGCACCAGAAGTGAAGGTGGGGGATTAGCTTTCCTTTTGCACCTGTCTGTTCAATACAGACCTATCTCGCTTAGCCTGACTCTAATGACCCGTACATGGAATGTATGGGGGTAGCAGTCAGGCGTGGAACTGCCGAGATAGAGTTGCTGAACGCATACATTCCGCCGACAAATAACTGTATCTCAGATTACAGGCCTAACACTAGCAAGCTTTTGGTAGGTCATAATCGTCTGGTCTTGGGGGACTGTAATGCGCATCGTGAGATGTGGCATTCGGCAGTCGCAAACGACCGGAGGGGTAAAGCGCTGGCTGAGCAGATTGATAGCTCTACGTTTTGCTCGGTCAATGAGTGTCACAGTTCGCCAGACAACCATTGTGTCACCTGGTCTGACAAATGCCATTACCTGGCATCACGTCATTTCCCTTGGATCAGACCATCACTCAATAATTGCCTCCATTAACAGACCACCCGATTTCATCACCTCTGAACGCCGCACATTCGTCAATCAAAAGAAAGCTGATTGGTCGCGTTTCAGAGAGTTCAGCAATATTCGCTTCAGAGAACTGCCCAATCTTTCTGATGTTCGGGTAGCGGAAAGGACGTTCCGAGACATCATCACAGCTGCAGCCGCTCGAATACCCGAAGTAAGACCAACGTTAACTGACCCGAACTGGTGCGCAAGTTATTGCAATTGACAGTTTGTCGAGCACCCCGATATTAAGAGGGCGAAGAGAAGAGTTCTACACCGCATCATATCTCTTCCTGCCGAGGATGAACCAACACAGTTTGCAATGGACGATGTTGCGAATGTCATCAGAAACGCTAAATCATCCAAAGCGTGGGGCCCTGATGGAATTTCGATGGCAATGCTGAAACAGCTGGATGAGCCGCGAGTGGAGTATCTCACTAAAGTTCTCAACCTGTCGCTAGCCACTCTAATTCATCCCGAAGTTTGGAAAATTGGCAGAGTGGTCCCGAAGACATGCAAGGGTGCCAGCAAAAGTGAATCGTACAGGACGATTTCACTTTTGTCGCATTTAGCAAAGACCCTTGAGCACTTAGTCCTCCCCAGTGTTAGAAATACCTGCCGATCATCAGCATGGATTCCGCAAAAAGCACAGCACGACAACGGCGCTGCACGCCATCTCCACACATATTTGTAGAGGACTCAACCAGAGACCGAAGTGTGACAGAGCAGTAATGGTGGCGCTTGACTTATCAAAAGCCTTTGAACAGTGATGGTGGCGCTTGACTTATCAAAAGCCTTTGATACAGTCAGGCACTCCACGCTGTTTGAGGCCATTGAGCAGACAACCCTATATGTGTGGACGCCAGTTGTACGTGGAATTCAGGAACAAAAAGTCCAAACCCCGTAGAGTGAATCTGGGGCTTTCCCCAGGGTGGGGTGATATCTCCGGAACTGTTTAACCTCTACCTCTCCGGTATTGCACCCCCTCCAGACGGCATTGAGATCGTAACGTATGCGGATGATTGTACGATCTTGGTGTCAGGCACCTACTCTGATGACATTTGCGAGAGACTGCACTCCTATTTAACCGATCTTACCACCTCTTTCCACGCGAGGAATATGCAGATATCCGCCACTAAATCGACGGCCACTCTGTCACCACATGGACGGCGAGGTATAGAAGAGAGTTGAATGTCGTAGTCGATGGTAGCAGAATTCCGACCAAAAACTGCCCCAAAATTCTAGGGGTTACATTTGACACTTCGTTCAAGTCGTCCGTGCATGTCGCAGTTATCTGCGACAACCTGAAATGTAGGAACATGGTCCTCAAGTCCCTAGCCGGTAGCGCTTGGAGTACAGATAAATAAACCTTGTTGACCACATATAACGCGATAGGTCAGTCTGGGGCGCCAGTTTGGTCCCCGAATTTATGTGATACGCATTGGAAAAAGATTCAAGCTTGTCAGAATGCTACCCCGAGAACAGCAACAGGGTGCCTCCTCAAGTCTTCAGTGGACCATCCACATGAGGAGGCAAAGATTCTTCCAGTAAAGCAACATAAACATAATGAGTACTTGCTAGAATGTTACCGTGAGAGCCATCCCAATCACCATCTGGTGGGTAGGCCCGACGCATTCAGACAACCTGAACAAGCCGCGAGATAGAACAGTGTTGATGGTGTTTGACTTATCAAAAGCATTTGATAATGTCAGGAACTGTTCGAGGACATCAAACAGACTTCCTTCCGGCCAAGTACGATCTTGGCGACGGGTACATTGATCGTTGATCGAAGCCAAAAGTCCAAATGTCAATGTTTAGATTTCCGACTCTCTAGCCACCGTCGATAATTTGTTCCAGAAACGCAATCTTGTTTTATCCCCTACAAAGTAAAGTTCTCACATCATTAGCTTGCATCTTTGGGGCTGTAATATGGAAACATTGGTAGCGACATACAAAGCCATCATCATCACAGATCACCTAACGCCGGGGTGTCAGGCGAACGCATGACTATAGGTGCTCAATGGTTTGCAGCAAGGATACCAGCGAGTTAGCTGAAGGCAAAGGATATAAATCAACCCGAAATAAAACCAAGGACGCAGAGGGTTGGGAAGACTGAGTCGGAACCGGCCTCTGTATCTGGGCGTGCGGCTCCTACCACAACCAACCCTTCCTCACCGAAGAATGCGATGAAGAGGGTTATTTCAACGGAATAACCAAATTCCAAGGCCAAGAGACATACCCCGGGCAAGGGCGACGGTGAACCTCCGAAACACACACCGTTCGGCAGGGCTGCCCCCTACAGAGGAATCAAAGTCATCTGCTGTATAAACAAGGAATCTTTATACTTCTTCGTAGATGACCTTACCGAACTCTGAGAAGGGTGGCGACCATCGACAGTTAGTTTCAAGGAGATCCCCTTGAGAAGGGTATTGTCAGCAGGGACAGGGGCGGTGGCACTTTTCAAAATTGTACCATGGAGGAAGTTACTGACATAACCCTCATTAACAAAGACTAATCCCTCTCCGTCTGTGGCAATCACTCTAGCATTCACATAGAATACTGACATTTTGGGAAGATGTGTCTTTTGTTTGCAGGCAGGTCAAGTTCGATGATGGGCTATATCGGGTTCGATTCCCCGGCCAGGCAACATCAAAAATTTCAACAGTGGCAAAATACCCCTTAGTAATTTTGGCCACGTTTCCTGAGTATTTCAGCCATGTAAAACTTCTCTACAAGTGGTGTCTTAGGACACGCCGTTCGGACTCGGCAATAAACAGTAGGTCCCTTATCAGTGAGCTAATCTGAATCCGGGTGCACTCATTGTTATGAGAGAAGTCTCCCTTGTCCCGTATGGGATGTTTGTGGAATAATTATATGACGGTCATAATCCAGTGACCGGCTATCACCCCATTCAGTCTTTAACTTTGCCCAATTGATGTCGTAATGTGGGCATGTTTTTTCGATATTCGAAAAGTTTCAGTCATATCCCATCTGGTCTGTAAGTGTGAAGATATCCTTTTAACCACACTTGCGTTTGCGTTTGGCGCCTTGAAGTGTTCCTGACAAATGATCCTGATTTGGCTAGTGCGCCAGTTTTTTTTTTTTTTTTTTTTGGTTACCAGCCCCTTATGGCTTGGGATAAAAGCGGGTAGTACACATGATCACGACTAGACAGTATATTATTTTCCTAGGTATCAACATTAAGAGTCACTCTTTCCTACAACACCCGCACAAAAGTTTTTACTGCAGGTAGTCTTTCTGGTCCCTATAACAACGTCATAATTGTTTTCTACATAGCCCGCAGATGTGCTGTTGTTCTGGCAACAGCCCACGCATGTGCTCTTGAAGGCTTACACATTTTATTCATGGATGTAGCTATTGTAGAATAAGGGGACTGATGAGGACCTGTAGCGAGATACGAACTATAGTCTTTGCTACTTTACTTCTCGTTAAAGGATGCCAAATTCCCCACTAATAAATAAAACAAGGACGCACCGTGTTCAGAAATCGATTTTCCTGGGATTCGATAGTAAACATATTGAAACTATGGAAAGCAACAAATTAGATCAAAATATTGAAAGGTGTGGGCGTGGCGTGCTCCTAAAGATGAAGAACGTTTCTAAATTTTGGAAAATAAGTCACTTTTGCAAATTTCTGGAGAAAGAAACCGTTATTTCTCAGAAACTATAACAGATATTGTGTTCATTGTTTTTTTTTTGCTATGTGGGTAGGATTGTTGCCCTTAAGAGTTGTTCTAATAAATTACCGTAGCGTTTACACGAAGTGAGCTATTTTATTTTTCCTCAGGTACTAAATTTTAGTGAAATTGCAAGTTTAGTGGACTAGAACTTTTAGGGAACAGCTTGAAACAAATTTCCGTTTTCACAGAATGATGCCCGAAAGTGTCCTCTTTCAGTCCAACACTTGTTTAATTTTTTTGAAATTACATTACTGCCTTTAGGCTAGGCACTTTCATACGGGCAAAATGTGCCTCATCGAAATAATGGTTTTAGACCCCAAGTATGTTTGGACGAAATGTGATTCAGACAATTTGGAGTCGATTTAGCAATGTCCGTCCGTCTGTCTGTCTGGCTGGCTGGTGCGCACGATAACTTTCAAACGGATGAGCCGATTTGGTCCAAAATTTGGCTATCGTAATATTTTGTCCAAACAAAAATTCGAAAATGTTCGGAAAATTTGTGCGCACGATAACTCTTGAAGGGAGTAACCGATTTGGTCCATACTTTGCACATCGTGAAAAATGTACCAGACTTAAATAAG
This sequence comes from Musca autumnalis, assembly GCF_047663935.1. Taxonomy (NCBI): domain Eukaryota; kingdom Metazoa; phylum Arthropoda; class Insecta; order Diptera; family Muscidae; genus Musca; species Musca autumnalis. The sequence goes on along the minus strand of NW_027411644.1, from coordinate 281,423,479 downwards.
GTTTCAGTATGGACTCAATCAGTCCACTCCTTCGGGTACCTCCCACACAAAATTTCGGAAAAGTTCAGTATATGTCCTGCTCTCGAATTGCTTTGATTTTTGTTGTAGCAACTTATATTCACTGCCCCCCATACGACGGTACAAGTTTCATCAAGGGCAAGTCCATACTTCCAGAGAAAATAGCCTGAAAGATGCAAAAAAACCTACAACACCGTGTGTAGTGGTTGGAGCTCAAGATAACTCTCGAAAGGATCTGTCGATTCTGACCAAAATTTGGCCTTCGTAATATTTTGTCCAAATATAGTTTAATTGATTGAGTGACCGATTTTGTCCATACTTTACACATCCTAATATATCTACCAGATATAGATCAGGTCCGAATATGGACAATATCTGTCCACTCCCTTGGATACCTCCCACACAAAATTTCGGATAAGTTCACTTTTACCTCAGCGCTCGAATCACTTTGATTTTTGTTGAAGCAACTTGCATTCGCTGTCTCTATTACGGCGGTACATTTTTTTCAGTGGCAAGCCCATACTTCTTGAAAAACAGCCCAAAAGGTGTAAAAAACTCTATACAGTCACTACATATTGTGCATATGTAGTGGCTGGAGCGCACGGTAACTTTGAACTTTTATCCTAGTCTATAGTTTTGTGGGGAAGTTCATACGCCCAAAATTGTAAAAACCCCTAAATACATAAATTTTTTAAGAAAAAAGTATTTCAGTTCACACAGTTCTGTCGGCAAAGCCGACTGATACTTTTTTCTTGTTAACTACTTCCATTGGCGTTGTGACTGGTGAAGAGGATCCCACAATGGCCAGACAGTCTGCTTTTTCAACAAGTTTCTTATGAAGATCTGTACTGATAAGATCATTAGCAAGATCCCAAACGATAGTCTGCCCTACATTATCTCTCGTTAAAAAAGGCCAAATTCTCCTCTAAGAAATAAATCAAAGACTCTTGAATTATTTTGTTTTGAAAACAAAACAATTAAAAAAGTATCAGTCAGTTTTGCCGACAGAGATATACCCTCAGCCTATGTGAATAGAAACTTCCATCTACAGACATATCAAATACTGGCTACAAAACCAAAATCCTTTTTCCCAGGGGGGGTTTCAGAATTGTGTGTACCTTTTGGGTCATCTTAACTTGCGATCTTTTGTGCAACTATGTCAGGAGGTATACACTTATCCACGAAAAACATAATATCGCTGTAAATATGACCATATGGAGAAGTATCGGCATAATTTTCCAAAGATCTGCACTTAAATAAAAATGTTGAACTTTTGTGGGGGAGGTACCATAATGAGAAGACCGATATGAGCCATTTTCGAAATTAAACTACATTTGGGCAAGATATTAGGAGACCGAAATCTCTGTTCAACAGATAAAGCGTGTACCACAGTGTAATTTATTTATTTTTTTTTTTTTTTTGGTGTGGAGGGGTGGTTCCGGAGGTTGTGGACTGATATTGCTTATCTTCGAACTTATACTAAGTTTGGAGGAAATATTACGAACGCCAAATTTTTAGACCAAATCGGTTGATCAGTTGTGCTCCACTACACATGGTGCCATAGGGATTTTTACAACTTTCGGGGTATTTTCTCAGGAAGTATGGTCTTGCCTCTGTCACAACAAAAATCAAGGCGATTCGAGAGGAGGTCTTACACTGATCTTATCCGAAATTTTGTGTGGGAGGTACTTGAAGGAGAAGGTCGATAGAGTCCATATTGAAAACTCATATATATCTGTTAGAAATTTAACGATTTTCAAAGTATGATCCAAATCGGTTAACCGTCAAGAGTTATCCTGCGCACAATTTTTCCGAATATTTTTGATCTTTTGTGGGGAGGTACCCGAAGGAGTGGCCAATATGACCCATCTACGAACTTAAAACAATATGAAGTTTGGACCCAATCGGTTGATCTGTTCGAGAATTATCGTGCGCTTCAGCCAGCCAGACAGACGGACGGACATGGCTAAATCGACTCCAAATTGTATGAAACCGATTTCGTCCAAACATACTTGGGGTCTAAAGCCATGAGGCACATTTGCCCGTATGAAAGTGTATATACCCTCGTTAGCATTTATGCTGAGGGTATAAACAAAGTAAAAGTCGTCATCCCGAACAAAAAAACCCCAACCCTCTCTTAAAAAAATATTTTTAAACTTTTTTCCAAAATTTAACATTTCACAATGGGCTGCGTGAAACAGTTGTCATTTACAGTTTCGCTTATTTTTATTGTTTGGCCACGAATTTCAAAATTTGCGAAATAAACACATCGAGGTCATTTAAAATAATGATCTTAAAATGTTTGCCACATTTGGAGTAATAAAAAACAACAGAAGAAATCTGGTTATGCCCCTTTCGGTCACACATACCCACCCGTACATACATACTTACATAAAAGCCTTATAATTGCTGCCAATCTTTTGAATGTGAACATCGAATTTTGCATCAATGTACGGTTCAATTGTACAGTAACAATGTCCTTCAAAACCGGTGCCAGACACCAGACCAGCGGCATCTTGCAGACCCATTTGGTTATCAAAGCGTGCAGTAGCCATGCCGCCATGACAATGGCCAGCCTTTAGTACACATGGGAACTTGGTCCAATTTAGCTGTAAAAAGAAACAAAAAGAGAAGAAGAAAGAATTAGTAAATAAAAGAAAAAAACAATTAAATACTTTGTATATCCTTAGAGACAGATACAGAGAGAGGGTCGATGTCAATTATGATAACATTGAAATGATGATGCTCTGTTTTTGTTTGAGCGAGAGAAAGGTCAACCTCCATTCAATAAAATTGATGGGCAATTAGTCAAAAAGTTTATGTTTTTATCTTTTTTTTCTATTTATTCCCACACATGTGACCGACGACCACTTAGTCCAAAACAGCATTTATGCCGCTTATTCATCATCGTAAGCCCATATTTTGGCCAATGGCCAATTATTTATTAGTGTCTAAGTGCAACGAAGTGAATTCTAAGAAAAATTGTTTATTATTGTTTTATAAAACAAAAAAAAAAAAAAAAACACATTGAAATAATGACTACAACAGGAATGAATAGAGGCGCCACCTTTGCCCTCCTCTTGGCACAGAGTATCACAACTTGCTGCCTGCCTGCCTGCCAAGAGGATTTATGTTTTTACGCTTGTAAAGACCTTCGCAGAAAAAAATTTTATTTAATGCCTGGTTGAGCATTTTGTTTGTTATTCATAAAAATTATTCATCAGCTAATTACCAAAATCCGCTTACATTAGTTTTGAAAAATTTCTTAATCTCTATTGGTTGCAAATAAATTTATTAATAAATTTGGCGAAATTTGTGTGCCAAACGGAAGGCATCAAATCGAAAAAGGACGGAAAAATGTTTCATCAAAAAAATTGGGAAATATTTTCATGTTTATTTCATGAAAATTGATACTGATATATAATGTAAATAGACATTTCATTTCGTGGGTGACCCATAGTGAAATCTGACGAATAATATTTTTGTATTTGATATCATCTCTCTAAATTTATGATTTGTGGGACATTTTTGAACAATTTCAAATAAAGTCCGACTTTAACCATAAAACGTGTTTCCCATTTTTTGAGATTCCTGGTGATTAGATAAGATTTACAGATTTAGTGTGTTCTGAGACCTATAGTAAAATTTTATGACGAATGAATTTTGTAGAATATTTAAATTTGATATGATCACATTTTAAAGGAGTTTTTGAAAGCATTTCAACAGAGTGACCCATTTTAAAAGAAGGCCTTCTGAGATTTGAATTGGCCCTAATGGTGTTAGCAGAAACTTTGAAATAATAGATATATAGAATATATAATAGATAGCTATGCCAATTTCCAATTCGTGGAATTTTGTTTCTATGGGGATATCTCTGCCTCTGTTTGACGTATTCCAAGGAAATTAATAAGTAGGGAACTACCAGAAATTTTCGTAGAAGAGTCGTATTAAGCAAAGAAATTCTAATGTTGCAGTATGATCACAATGACTAACAGTTATTACAATTTCAACCCAATCCGAGAAGTGCCCTTAATTTGGATTAAAACGAAATGTGCTTAACCTTATCGTAAGAGGTAATAGAAGGAATGGATGGATTGGATGTCATTCCTTCAAATAGTTAGTGTGCTCATATTTAGTAAGCTTGTTAGGGCTTATTAACCATTACATCATTATACTGCTGTAAGTAGAACCGCAGCGAACGCATTTACTAAATACGTACATAACTTTTCTCGAAATACCATTGAACTGCACTTAAGCGAAAATTGTGAACTATTGTGAGGAAGGTACCCAAAGAGCTAATCTCATATAGACCACCTAGAAACATGATGTACTTTTGGTTGGTGCGATGGGATTTTTTAAATCATTTGGCCCTTTATCTCAGAAAAAATGGACTTGCCATTGAAAGAAGTAAACAACTATCAGTCGGCTTTGCCGACAGAGATATACCCTCAGCCTATGTGAATAGAAACTGTCATCCACGGACAGATCGAATGTATTTAGGGTATTTTCAGATTTTTGTGGCCCTTAATGGACATTTGAACTTGCGGACAAAAATTTGGATTAGGATTAATGTTCAAAACTGTTGCGGAGGAGGTACTTAAAGTACTGGCTTATCTTCGAACTTAAACTAAGCTTGGACAAAATATTCCGAATGCCCGATCGGCAGATCCGTTAGAGAGTTACCTTCCGCTCAAACCACTACACACGGTGTCATAGGTTTTTTTAGCACCTTTCAGGTTATTTTCTCAGAAAGTGTGAACTTGCCCCTGATGAAATTTGTACCGTCTTATGGAGCGCAGTCAATACAAGTCGTTACAATCGAAAAGAATCGAGAGCAGGTCTTAACTTTTCCGAATTTTTATGAGGGAGGTACCCGAAGGATAAGACCTTTTGAGTCCATATTGGAACCTCATCTGAGTCTGGTAGAAATTACACGATGTGCAAAGTATGGACCAAATCCGTTACTCTGTATAAGAGTTATCGTGCGCACAAATTTTCCAAACATTTTCGAACTTTTATGAGGGAGGTACCGACAGGATAGATATAACCCATCTTCAAACTTAAAACAAGTTTGGACAACATATTACGGAAGCCAAATTTTGGACCGAATCGGTTGATCCGATAGGGAGTTATCGTGCGCTCGAACCACGACACATGGATCCGTAGGGGTTTTTCAGAGCTTTCGGAAAGTATGGATTTGCCCCTGAAAAACTTGTACCATTCTAATTGGGGCTTCTAGCAAACGATTTGCTAGAAGATCTTAAACTGAACTTTTCCGAAATTTTGTGTGGAAGGTACCCGAAGGAGTGGCCCGATATAGTCCATACGACGTGCAAAGTATGGACCAAAACGGGTACTGCCTTCGAAAGCTATCGTTCACACCATTTTACAGAAAAATTGTGAACTTCTGTGGGGGAGATGAACTGCTGAGGGTATAAAAATTATTCTAGACCTTAACAGAACTTTTGCGAAAAAAATTAAATTGGCATTTTAGGTGGGAGGTACCTGAAGGAGTGGACCGATATAGTCCATATTGGAAACCAATGTCAATCACTTCTTTCCATAGTTATTGTACCTACCAGACATTTTAGCTGGTCCCCAAAGCTTTTTAAGAAAGCATGGACATGTTATCATTATCTCAAGGAATCTCAAGGAATTTCGAAACAATCTTCGAACAGTCTTTAAACTGCACTTCAGTGAACATTTTGAACTTTTGAAAATATTGTCCGACATAGAACATCATGGAACTTGATGTGCTTTTGAAATAAATTTTATGATGTACAGGTGATTCGCAAGTTATTGTGCTCATTATTTAGTTACGTTGATGCCGACAGGGGTTTGAAAGCTTCTGGACCATAATCACAGGAAGTATGGACTTGTCCCCAAAAAACATTGAACCATTGTAATAGAGGCCGCGAGGACAAGTTGCTGCAAAAAATTCAAAACTATGCGAGTCAAGCCCATCATTTGCACTTTTACGAAAAAAATTTAGGTGGATTGATTTTTTGCTTTTGGTCAAATGAAAAACAAAGATGTTTGTGTTCATTTCTTTTTTATTTTATTTATCCGATATGTCGGCTGTCATCGACAGTCATCTTCAGGGATATTATTTTTATGAGAAAAGCAACAGTTATAGACGGAATAATAACAGCCGAAATATCGGATAAGTAAAATAAAAAAGAATTAAACACAAACATTTTTGTTTTTCATTTGACCAAAAGCCAAAAATCAAACCAGCAAAAATAAGAACACAAACGGTCAACAATAATCACAACAAAAAATTTTAAATTTTATGTTTAAGGTTCCCGAAAGATTGAACCGATATAGTCCATATAAGAACCAAATCTATGCTTCGAAGAAATTTTACGATGTGCCAAGTTTGGACTAAATTGATTGCTCCCTTTTACAATTTTCGTACGTTAAAACACAAGGATGAAGCGGAATACTCCTTGTCGAACTTTGGACATTGTGTAAGGTTAAGTCTCCAGTGCCATCAAGAAATTATCAAAAGAAAAATCTGCCGACATTGATGATATACCTTCCGAATTATACAAAGTCGATATAAATCTATTGATGGAAATCACATGCAATTTGATATCTGAAGGTGGCATAGTTGTAAAAATGTATAAGAAAGGAGGACTTAAAGGAATGTGGAAATCAGCGGGGCATTTGTGTGATGATAATACTCGTACAATAGCACAAATATCACCATGAAAACCTCAATAAAATCCGCTACAGATCAAATAAATACCATGCATTTAATTATTGTTCAAAGCGTCGAGTTTAATTCTGTTTTGCATATTCTTTTCTTCACCGTCATTAGTGACTGCATTTGGAATTTATTGCACAAAAGAGGTATTCCGCCGGATAATATAAGCCTGATAAAGGAAAGCTATATTATTATAGCAAGTTGTCGATGAAGTTCTATCTACATGTTTCAAAAAAAAAAAAAAAAAAAAAAACAGAAACAGGTAAAAAAGTATCAGTCGGCTTTGCCGACAGAGATGTACCCTCAGCCTGTGTGGATTGAAATGCTTTTCTACCCAAAAAAACTTCTGTATTTAGGGGGGTTTTCAAAAAATTTGCGGGGATATCGATAGATAGGACTTTCTTACCACACTAGCCTACGAAAAACATAATATCGCTATAAGGGCCACTAGGAAAAATGTTGAACATTTGTGTGGGTGGTATCACAAGGATATGGCCCAATTTTGAACATAAACTTAGTTTCGACAATATTCAGAGATCCAAAGTTTGGAGCAAATCGGTTGCTACGTCTATGAGAAATCGCGCGTACCATTTGGCGAATTTTTCGAACTTTCGTGGGGGAGGTACCGGAAGGAGTGGACCTATAAGCATCACCTTCGAATTTTATCTAATATTCGAAGAAATATTACAATATCCAAAGTGTGGACGAAAACAGTATTCGGCTCGAGCTCTCCAGCCACTAAATATCGCTCATTTACTCAAAGAGTGACACATCTCGAAAAATCAAGTTTCGAGAAAAACGCGTTTTAAGTTGGCGATTGAAATTTTACTTCCCACCTTAAAAAGATTATTACACTAAAACTAAACTAACTACTTGGACCATATTTGGCAACCAGATAGCCAGATATCAGTGTTAAATTTCTGTACATGATCAAGCATGATTAGAAGTGTTTTAGTGCTTCATGAACTCAAAAAAAAGTTTGTGTTGAATTATACGAAACTCGTAGTAAATGAGCTGTAACTCGTCGAGTTTTACCTGAAAATTACGCAGGGTTCCAAGACGAAAATACCATTGGTTTTTTGAAGATCCCGTATTAAAGTGATTTTAAAACGGTAAATGTGAGAAACACAGCGTTTTTAGATTTTCAGCTTTAAACAATAGATTTCAATTATTATTTTTAAAATCGGTTAAGAAATGGTTAAGTTATAGGGGTTGAAGTGTGAAACAACGTTTTAAAAACAAAAAATCTTTTTTTTTCTCGATCCCTGTGCTGCTTAGGAGATTCCAAACAATATAGTTATTTTTTATTATAAAAAGGAAATTATGTAAACTTTCGAAAATTAAAAAAAAAAATGAAAAAAAAAGTTAAAACAAGTAAGAACGACGTTAAGTTCGGCCGGGCCGAACTTGTTATACCCTCCACCACAAGTTGTATTGAAGTAAAATGGAATAATTTGTTTCCTTTCGTGTATGAAGAAGACTTAATACTAAATTTCAGCAATTTCTGTAAAATAATGTGAGGCACCATTATATGGGGGCTATTTCAAAACTTCGATGTATACCGACAAATTTCTTACGGAAAGTTTTTAGGCTTAAAGAAGACTAAATACCAAATTTCCTATATTTCGGTAAGAGAATGTGACTAAAACTTAAAAAATACCGAAAATCAAGAAGTACGCTTCTATGGGGATATAGGAAGACGTGGACCTATACTGATAATACTCTTCTGGAATATTTTATTACTCTTGGAAGACGAAATAACGAATTTCAGCCATTTCGGTTGGATATTGACGTCGCAGTCTTCAGTATTACGAAAATCGGGAGGTACCGTTCTATGGGGGCTATATCGAAACGAGGACCTATACCGACGAATTTTAGTCAGAAATGGGGCAATATGAAAGAGTGGACCTGTACAGACATATTTCTGGCGAACAGTTTTATATCACATTGAAGACTAAATACCAAATTTCAGCCATTTTGGTGGAATATTGAAGACCCAACCTTCAAAACACGAAAAATCGGGAGGTACCTTTCCATGGGGGCTATATAAAGGCGTGAACCTATACCGACAAATTTAAAGGGGAAGTTTGAGTACCCCCAACGAAGTCTAAATACCAAACTTCAGCCATTTCGGTGGAATATTGAGGCCACAGCGTTCAAAATACCGAAAATCGGGAGGTACCGTCCTATGGGGGCTATATGAAGACATGGACCGACACCGACAAAATTCTGGGAGAAAATTTTGTACCCCTAAAGAAGACTACGTACCAAATTTCAGCCATTTTGGTAGGATAATGAAGCTAAAACCTTAAAAATACCGAAAATCGGGAGGTACCGTTCTATGGGGGCTATATGAAGGTGTGGACCGATACCGACAAAATTCTAGGGGAAAGTTTTATACCCCTAGAGAAGACTACGTACCAAATGTCAGCCATTTCGGTGTGATAATGAAGCGAAAACCATCAAAATACCGAAAAACGGGAGGTACCGTTCTATGGGGGCTATATGAAGGTATGGACCGACACCGACCAAATTCTGGGAGAAAGTTTTGTACCCCTAAAGAAGACTACGTATCAAATTTCAGCCATTTCGGTGTAATAATGAAGCTAAAACCTTAAAAATACCGAAGATCGGGAGGTACCGTTCTATGGGGGCTATATCAAAACGTGGACCGATATATCCCATTTTCAATACCAACCATCCTGCAAGTAATAGCAACTTCTGTACTAAATTTTGACTCTTTATCTTTAAAATTGCGAGCTGTATCTTGATTTCAACAGACAGACAGACGGACGGACGGACTGACGGACGGACGGACGGACGGACAGACGGACATGGTCAAATCGACATAGAATTTTATGCTGATCAATAATATATATATACTTTATAGGGTCTCCGACGAATATTTCGATGTGTTACAAACGGAATGACAAATTTAATTATACCCTCCATATGGTGGAGGGTATAAAAAATGAATTATGCATTTTTTGTATTTTAACTTTTTACTTTTTTATGAATATTTTGAATTTTTTAACATTCGAACCCCTATGCGTATGATTCTTATTACTTAGAAAAATTACAATAAGAATCATACGCATGGGAGTTCTACTAATAACACAGTGCTACAGTGAAAATTTGCAGGGGTTCTAATGCATAAATTCGGTTTTGTGGGAGTCCACAGAATACGAAAATTCCTTTGGTTGCTTTGGGTCACTTCGGTTTTTCATTTTATAACGGTAAATGTAGTGAAAAATGGGCTTTCTTGAATTTTCAACTTTAAACGGACATTACTTCTTTTTTCCACAACCAATTTGCACACACTGTTTTTCATTATAAAGGAGAGAGTAATGCCTTTCGAACAAGCCATAGATTTTTAAAATTGTTAAACAAATGGCTAATTAATAGTGGTTTAAGTGTGACAAAAACGCATTAAAAAACAGTAAAATGTTTTTCCTTGTGCTCCAGGCAGCGTAAATGGCACCTAACAGTACAATTATTCACAGTTAGCATGTAGGAAATTTAGTTGGCTTTCCAAAATGGGAAAAACCAACAAAATCCGTTGAAAAATGAATGCGTTATGGCATTTCTTGTGTTGCAACTTTTTGGTTTTTTCTCATATTTTCCTTTATAAAACATTGATACCTTGTGAGTAGTTGTTAAGCAGGATAATCACAACTAGAATCATACATGCTAAGATACCCATCTTTTATAAAGGAAAATATGAAAAAAACCAAAAAGTTGAAACACAAAAAATGTCATAACGCATTCATTTTTCAACCGATTTCGTTGGTTTTTCCCATTTTGGAAAGCCAACTAAATTTCCTACTTGCTAACAGTTAATAACTGTACCGTTAGATGTCGTTTACGCAGCCTAGAGCACAAGGAAAAACGTTTTACTGTTTTTTAATGCGTTTTTGTCACACTTAAACCACTATTACTTAGCCATTTGTTAACCGATTTTAAAAATCTATGGCTTGTTCGAAAGGCATTAGTTTCCCCTTTATAATGAAAAAAAAGTGTGTGCAAATCGGTTGTGGAAAAAAGAAGTAATGTCCGTTTAAATTCGAAAATCCAAGAAAGTCCATTTTTCACTACATTTACCGTTATAAAATCAAAACCCGAAGTGACCCAAAGAAACCAAAGGTATTTTCGTCTTCTATGGACTCCCACAAAACCGAATTTGTGCATCAGAAATCTTGCAAAAAAATTTTGTCCACTTTTGTATCACAGTGTAATTAAATGTTTTAGTATGTTTGTATGTATGAGTGAAGAAAACAACAACCATATGATGTTTATTGTTTGTTTTCATTCACTTACACTGTAAGTGAGAGAGAGAAGCAAATGCAAAAACAACTCAGTGGCCGCCCTCACTATACTGTCTTTGCAAAGAAGCACGCCTCTGTATTAGACCATTCTAAAAAAAAAATAATAGAAATCCTTTGTGAAAAAAGAATTTACGGTTATACATAGTTGAAAATATCGAGCCCTTCCCGCGAAAAAGGTGTAAGCGACAAAAAGCTAATTTTACAGGAGACGGTTTTTATTGAATAACTTTTGACATAACCAAAATTGTTTATTCAAATTTGGTATAGTTCTGTTATTAAATCCTACTTACTGAAAAAATAATAATAACGGTAGTTTGTGTCGCTTACATCTTTTTCGCTGTCACGCAATCAGGCTTTTACTTTGAGAAGTGGCGGTTACATCAAAAAAAATTATTTGAAACAAATCATTTTTAGAGTAATTCTTATCTACAATTTAAAAACAAAGCACACTAATTTTATAGCAAGTATTTATTCGAAGAATTATAAGATTAAAACGCATTTCTTGTAATATAGTTGAATAACGACATGGTATGTAAATGTGCAATTTGATGTAAGCGACAATTCGCTGTCACAAACAAATGTACACAAAAAGCAAAAATGGCGCTTACATCAAAATTGTTTTTGCTCTAATTTCGTAACGGTACATGGCTGAGTTCTAAAAATTTGGGAGATGGTGTGTTGGAATATTCTTCATAGATTTCCGTAAAAAAACGAAAATCGAAAAAATGTCGCTTACATCATTTTCGCGGGAAGGGCTCGATATAATAAACCTAAAACGGGGTTCTAAATTTACCGTTATAAAATCACTTTATAAAATGAACTACGAAAACCAAAGGAATTTTCGAGTTCTGTATTCTCTAACAAACCCTAATTGGTACATAAAAACTCCTGCATAATTGTGATGTTGTAGAGTGTAATGATTTCCTATTGACGTAATATATTCCTCAATCGATTTTGCTGCTTAATACCGACACTTTGTCCATTAACATCGATAGGAAAAAATATTCATCGATACCGGGTTTCAGCTTTACAAACGTGGGTATATCAGGAAAAATGTCTAAAATTGTCTTTTCCATTTCAAAAAAATCAAAAAAATTTGTTGATACTACATCAATGATTTTTGGTACATAGATTAAGAAAAAAATCAGCATTCCAAATCTGTTTTCGTTACTAACTTTGATCGTTGCGCGCAAAAGATATGACCGTTTTAATTATGATAATTAGAAAAAATTCTAAAAAAATCGCGGCTTAATATAGCTAGCTGTTATATCCTATTATCGTTAACTGAATTCGTACCCTTTGCGATGATGCAAAAAATAATCGCAAAGTCTCAATGGATTCGCGAAAAATCAAATTTGTTAAATAATTTCACGTATTTACAAACATATTTGTGAAACAATAGCGCTCACAGTTACGAAAAATATATAATAAAAAAATAACAGCATCCAGACATTTTGGGGTATAAAATGAAACCTAAGTTGTGAAGGTTGGAGCTATAGTATTCATGTTATTTGCAAAAATACGAAGAAAATATTACGAAAAAATTAAAATCATATTATTCTAATTTTATTTTTTTATGGTTTTATAGGAAAAGTTGGAGAAAAAATGTTTGAGTTCTTCGGCATTTTCGTCAAAATTTCACGAAATAATGATGATATTCCGTTGTAACAAATTTTTCGCTTATAGTTTTCCCATTGGATAATTGTTAGAACCTTATTTTAAATCACAAGGAATTCCAATTGTGGCATAACGTTAAAATAATGTTATATTGAATATTACAACATTTGAGACGCATATAAACCGCGTAATTATGAAAATGACATGATGCGCATCCGATTTTCCAACACAGCAAATCAATCCCTTTTATTTGATGTACAGTTCGTCAAATTCTATTTGGCGGCCACGATGTAGCATCTGCTGCATTTAAGGGTGCAAAATACAGTAAAATGGTCATAATTTCCGCGAAGTTCATTTACATTTTATGCGCATCCGATTTCAATAATCACCATTAAAAAATACGTCATTCTATGCCGTTTCAATGCGATCCATCAAGAACCGTGGATGTAGCATCGCACTCAATTTTTAGAAAAAATCTTTTATATCTCTAGATTAGCGATAGTTTTGAAATATCTGTTTTCGCGCAGTTTAAACACGCGTATCGATCTATTTATTTAAGTAGAACTGACACATACAAAACGCGTTTTAATATGCGATATTTTCAAAATAATTTTTTTGTAAATTTTCGAAATTTGGGTGGTATCATATCCGCCGATCTAGTGGGTCGATTTTTACGCGTCGTGTCTTGTTAGATTCAGAACGTAAAAAAACTAAATTTACGCGGGTTTCCACGGAAATCGAATGACGTTTGTAAATTTTAAACCAAAAAAATAGGTTTTTGAGAAAAATTTACGCACAAAAATTTCGTGTTTAGGCGCAGATTACTGTGATCCTGTGAGGGCTACACCCTCATGTTATACATGAAAAAATGCGAAATCACGAGTACTACAATCCAATAATAAGCTTTTAGGGAAATCCAACTGCGCGTCCCGATTAGAGCAAAAATTCAAAAAAACCCATTTTTGAGGTTTCAAAATGTCAGCATCCGTTTGAGGTAGATACAGTGGATATATTAAAAAATCATACATTAGAAACTTCAACTCTGAAGTGTGCTCTTTAACTTCTCCTTTGAGCATTAAGCTCTACATTGTGTTGTATAACCACAAATTGGAAAATAACATAATGAAACTCGTTTATTTCAACGATTTTTTCCGATTTTTTTTACATTAGTACGGCCACAGCTTCCCCTCAAATTATTATTTTAAGAAACCCCTCGGTGAATCGGGCTAAAACAGTTTATTTTGCCGAAATGCGGTCAAAAGTTATGGTATAGTAAAACTGATCGCGAGTTACAATGCCCCATACCTCAGTTTCAACATAAGTTAATTTTCTACAAAAAGCTTGATATACACTTTGATACGATAAAAACAGTGCTGATCGAACGGTTTTCGACACAATATAAGTTCTGTTTCAGATAATTTAAAGTCCATTTAGCCGTATCCGCCTGTCTGTCTATCTGGCTGACGTGCACAATATCACTCGAACGGACCAATCGATTTGCTCTAAACTTTGCATCTAGTAATACGAGTCGATCAATTCTTTCAGGTACCTCCCACACAAAAGTTCAAAAAGGTTCTGAAAAAAATGTGTGGTCCGTAATATGCACATCGTGAAATATCTACCAGACATAGATGAGGTTCCAATATAGACTCTATCGGTCCACTCCTTCGGGTACTCCAAAGCAAAGCGATTCTCTAACACATTTTTTGAGTTACCGACAAAAATCAGTAAAATTAATATGCTTATAAATTCGCTAATTAACGATATTTTTCGGTAAGTTAGTGACCAAAAGAAATAAGTCATAAAGTTCTGCCGATAGTTACAGTGTTGTCAACATTAATTTGCAATTTTCAATCATAATTTTGCGTTTTAACTTCACCGACAATAGTCGGTAACTCAAAAATGAGTTAGAGAATCGCACTACTGTTCCAATATCCTTTGGTAATTTATTCCGATGCTACTTTTTTGGTTTTGTTTACAGCGATATGCCCATGGGCATGGGCTTGCCTTTCTGGCGCAGTTGTCCAAAACCTCTAAGTTATACCATGACCAGCAATTTCTGGAAGGCGACCATTCCAAAATAGACCATGCCGAGGCATTCCTTCAAGTACCTCCTCCGCAACAGTTTTGAGCCTTAATCCTAATATATACTTTTGTCTGCAAGTTCGTCCGCCCAAAACGGGCCAACAAATTTGAAAACCTCATAAATAGATATTTATTGGGAAAATAATTTTGATTGTGTAACCGGTAGTTGATCTGCCCATAGATGTAAGTTGCAATTCACACAGGCTGAAGGTATATTTCTGTCGGCAAAGCCTACTAATACTTTCGTACGTGTTCCTTGTGACAATACGCTTCTCCTTTTTCCCGATATTTTTCCTGGTGCCGCAGGCGAAGAAAAATATATGCTAGAAATATGTTTGGATCCAAACAAATATTTGCAAACAAATATATGTTTGAATCCAAACATAATTTGTTTGTGTCCAAACAAATATATGTTTGAATCCAAACATAATTTGTTTGTGTCCAAACAAATATATGTTTGCAACATTTTGTAGCACATCTCAATTTTATTTGTTTGGTTACCAACATATTTTTTATGTTAGAACATATTTTTTATGGGTGGAGAGAGGATTTTTGTCAAAGAGAGTAACAACAGGACTCTCGCGTCTGCGGAATGCTGTTTTATAATAAAGAGCTGTGTGTATGGTAGACGCAGAAGCGTTGGTGGTGTGTATGCTGCAAAACACGTGTGTTTCGTGCTTTGTTGTTGCTAACCAACGTAGCAAGCGAAGAGGAAAAGAAAAAAATTTTATTAACTATGTTGTTCGTTTTTCATCAATTTTCTCAATACAATCGTTGAGTAAAGACGGTAAAGTGGGTGAATAAATCAGTGTTTTCTTAAAGAAATAGTGCTTTTTATACCCTCAGCATTTATGCTAACGAGGGTATATACACTTTCATACGGGTAAAATGTGCCTCATCGAAATAATGGTTTTAGACCCCAAGTATGTTTGGACGAAATGTGTTTCAGACAATTTGGAGTCGATTAAGCAATGTCTGTCCGTCTGTCTGTCTGGCTGGCTGGTGCGCACGATAACTCTCGAACGGATGAACCGATTTGGTCCAAAATTTAGCCTTCGTAATATTTTGTCCAAACTTAGTTTAAGTTCGAAGATGGGTCCACTCCTTCTAGTACCTCCCCCACAAAAGTTCGAAAATGTTCGGAAAATTTGTGCGCACGATAACTCATGAAGGGAGTAACCGATTTGGTCCAAAGTTAGCACATCTCGAAATTTCTACCAAACTTAGATGAGGTTCCAATATGGACCCAATCGGTCCACGCCTTCGGGTGCCTCCCACACAAAATTTCAGATAAGTTCAGAATAGGACCTGCTCTCGAATCGCTTCGACTTTTGTTACAACAACTTGTATTCACTGCCCTCCATACAACGGTACAAACTTCATCAGGGGCAAGTCCATACTTCCTGAGAAAATAGCGCAATATAATTCTCGAAGGGATCAGCCGATTCGGTCCAACATTTGGCCTTCGTAATATTTTGTCCAAACATAGTTTAAATTCGAAGATATGCCATATCAAGTCACTCCTTCAAGTACCTCCCCCACAAAAGTTCAAAAATGTGCTCACGATAACTCTTGAAGGGAGTGACCGATGTAATCCATACTTTGCACATCCCAATATATCTACCAGATATAGATCAGGTTCGAATATGGACTATATTTGTCTACTCCTTCTGGTAACTCTCACACAAAATTTCGGATAGGTTCACTTTAAGACCTGCTCTCGAATCACTTTGATTTTTGTTGAAGCGATTTGCATTCGCTACCTCCATTTCGACGGCAAAAGTTTTTTTCAGGGGCAAGTCAATATTTCTTGGGAAAACATCCCGAAAGGTGTAAAAACCCCTATGTCACTATATGTGGCGGTCGGAAAGCACGATAACTCTCGAACTGTTCAACCGACTTGGTCTAACATTTGGTCTCCGTCATATTATATCCAAACTTAGTTTCATGGCGCAATACCGGTCCACAACTTTCGGTACTTCTCCCCAATATTTAAAAACATGCCACTCAAATGCTATGACGATATCACTTGAATGGGGCAACCGATTTGGTCCAAACTTTGGATCTCCTTATATTTTTTTCCAAATTTAGTTTAACTTCTAAAATGGCCCATATCGGTCCTCCCTAAGGGTACCTCACCCACAAAAGTTCAACATTTGTGTCTTAGTGCAGTTAAATCCTAATCCAGATTTTTTTCGGGAAGTTCAAATGTCCAAAAAGGGCCACAAAATTCTAAGAGATCTTAAATACATTCGATCTGTCCGTAGGTGAATGTTTCACTTCACATTGGCTGAGGGTATATATCTGTCGGCAAAGCCGACTGACACTTTTTTACTTGTTAGTAAATACATACATATGTACATGCATACACACATATGTTATATAATCATTTGATTCTAGATGCAAATTTCCCACTGATGATTTCAACTTTGAGGAAAATGTGTTTTTTTTCACAACTAAGGAGAAGCGTTGAACGATGTTTCTATATAATTTTTTCTTTTTAAAGGTGTGACTTTTTATAAATTATCTTATTCAGATTTTCTTTTATTAAAGTCAGTTATGCATTTCTTTGCAATTTTTTATGTACCTATGTGTCTGTTGTTGTTTTTATGTTTGGTATATCTATGCCTTTTAATAAACCACCACCATTTTTAAATGTGGGTATATGATAGAGATAGCCAGTGAGCGCTTACTGAGAGCAAGTGAGCATACATTTCAATGTGTTTTACATTGAAATTTACGCTCCCTTGCTCTCAGTAAGCGCCTTTCGGCTTTTGGGTTTGTATTTGTTTGCACCCAAACATATGTATAATTGTTTGCAGGACCCAAACACATGTTATGTTTGGGACTGATTGCAATCAAATATATGTTTGCTGCAAAATATGTTTGGGACATATGTTAGAGAGGCCTTTTTTCCTCCGTGTAGGCGCATCCGCCGAAGTTAATAAATCCAACAACAAGTTTAAGGTTCGCTCATTTTTCAAATGGAAATATATTTGGAGGTTATGGGTTTCAATAAAATATGTTTTTGCAGTCTAGTGCATAATTATTTATGTTCCTTATTCCCAGTGCACACTAGCGTGAATTTCATGAAATTAGGCGTTCTTAGGTCGAAATGACCACTACAGTAATTGTATGGTTTTACTCTACTATGGAACTCGATCTAGAAACGCATAATTTCATGAAATTTTTAATGAAATTCAGGCTAGTGTGGACCGGGACTTAAGACGACAGCACCAGCTTTGTTCTTTCCAAGTACATACATCCAACAGTGCGCAAAGAGTCCTTACATTTGTTAACATAGTTTAGGGGAGGGTTACTAACCTTACGCCAAAGTATGTACCATGAATCTATATCTTTGTTGCAAGCAATAACATTTGTTTAGCTACTAAATTTAATTTAACAAAAATAGATTGCAATTAAGTGTACATACATGAGTAAACATTTATTTCTTTAAAAACCCTAACAAATTATTTTTAGTACCGCGACGACATGACATATATATTTGACGTTCTAGACAGTTTGGCACCAAGCACATTAGTTGGAGTCAAGTGGCTCTTATCAATTTTTGGGAATTCGGGAGAAATGCGTATTCTTATGAAAAACTTTATCTAAAGTACATTTTTATAGATTAGAAATAACACAACTGTGAATACATATTATAACAAGAAGTTTTTGAAAATGTTACATTCTTAACTAAAAGAAATTGTGATTTTATTACTTTTTTGTTGTCTATAAATGAATGAATCGTATGAAGTGATATTGTTTTTGATGGAAGCTAATAAGAAATGTGACATAAGTGTATGACTTATAAATTGTTTTTATTAAATATAAACATATCACTTTAAAGACATGGTTTGTCAAATCTGAAGGGGTGGGGGTCAAAAAAGTGTAATGCATTTTTAAAAATAAAATTTACAAGTTGAAAAGTTTCCAAAATTACCAAAATGCATTTAAAATTTCCAAAAAATATTTTAAGTATATCTATCCACTTAATTTTTATTGGTAAAATATTTTCCCAATTTTCAGTTTTACAGTTATTTAATTATTTATTTCGTTAATTTACAAGTAGGCGATGTTTGCTCTTAGCGCCTTTCTGAACAACCTCACGTTTTTATAGTGTGTTTGTGGCACTGCAATATCTTAACATTATCACGTCCGTTGAATAATGGCTATTGGAAACAGGGAGATTCTTTGGGTCACAAGAAAAAAAAAATAAATAAATATTCTGTTTCTGAACGATAATCAACAAAATAAATAATTTCACACAATTCCCTTCTTCAATGACAAACAATTGTATTTTTGGCATGCGAAATATGTTGATAATTCAATTTTTTCCACTGAAATTGAAAATGAATCAGATGATCGGTTGATCGACATTAAAGTAATTTGGGTACATGTTTTTTGGTTTTAATTATTTGCAATTTTTCAAAATGTCATAACGTTTGAATAATGATCTAATTTTATTGTGATATGTCGTTATATGACTAAAATGTCGTTTAGTTATTTGTGTTTATTCGAGGATATTCCCTAATTTATTAAAAAGTTTTTATCGCTTGACATCAAGATAAGGCAGGAATGTAAATATTGGGAAAGATGAGTGTTCGAAGTATAAATAATTTGAGAACATTTTTTGAGACTTCGAATGATTTTGGATTTGGCAAAATCGTGCGGACCCTGTTCCAGAAAACCACAAGTTCTAGATCACAAAGAAGAAGATCACAAAGTCTTCCTGTAGAAGACCACAAGGTCGTCTCACAGAGGACCACCACGTGTTCCTATAGAAGACCACCATGTCTTCTTATAGAAGGCCACAACGTCTTCCACTAGAAAACCACTAAGGTCTTCATATAATTTTTCTGATTGAAGACCACATGGGTGACGTAGGGGATGAAAGATGCTAAGCAACGGCCCTGATCGTCTTTAACATGACATAACCCAGGACGTGTCTTGGTCCCTCTTTCAATCATCTCCCTGTGCTGTCACCTGGAGATTTGCATTTAACACTCGTTAAAGGTAATCAGCCAGCATGTACCGCACGTTCACGCAAAAGAACATTAAGTACTTTAGTTGTGCATTGGGCTAGCAACCCACGACTCCAAAAACATCGTATGTGCTATGGAAAACAAGAAAAATCAAACCCAATAAAGTTTACGATCCCCGTAATGTTTTAAGGTCCATGATCTGCGAATCTGCACCTTGAATATTCGGACGTCTGGCCTCCAGCTTCACCCCAGTGAATGAAAGAGTTGCCCAATTTGGATAAATGCAAAATTGTTCAACATCAGTCTTGTTTGGGCTCATGCTCCCACTTAAGACAAAAACGAACAGACCAAAGAAATATTTGACGAGCTGTTAGAAGAAACATATGACCGTAGTCCTGCCCATGTCATTAAAATTATTCTAAGCGATTTTAATATCAAAATTAGAAAGGAGAAAATCGTAGACCCGGCAGTCGGGAAATTCAGTCTGCACAGTGAAACATCAGACATTGGAATGAAGCTAATAGACTTCGCTGTGGCAAAAAAGTGGTAGTTAGCAGCACCAGATTTCAGCATCTCCACATTTATAAGGGTACATGGCAACCTCTAGACTACAAATGAAGAAATCAAATCGATCACGTTGTGATAGAAGGAAGACATTCATCGAGTTGAATGTACGATCGTTCTTAGGAGCAAACATTGATTCGGAGCAAATGTACGTACCCAATAATACGTAGCAAATAGAGTACGAACAGACACAATACGGAAGTTGAACAATGGTAAGCTGCAAACACAGCCGAAAGCCACAGCATATTCCACTCAACTGGTCCAATTTCTTAATCAAAGCACTCCTCTTTCCGATAACAATGCAGCACAGTAGCAAAGTATTGTCCACTCCATGCAAATAGCTGCAACACAAATACTAGGATACCAGAGACCCCCACCAAGGATCCCACGGTATGACCAGCAGTGTCGTGCTATACCCGAAAAGAAAAATGCCGCATATATGGCAACTATACAATCACCTCCTAGTGCACGAGAGAGGTTTCGGTAGAAAAGGGGAGAGGAGACACGTCATTTTAGCACATAAAAGAAATAAATGGAAAAGTGGGAGCCTAAAAAAACCGAGATGCCAGAATTAAGTCCAAAAATTCTATTAAAATATGAAAAATCGAACTGACGGCTTTGACATCCTCCTGTAGAGACCAACAATTTAGTAACAGATACAGATAGTTTGCTTAAGATATGGAAGAAGCATTTTTCCAAACTGTTGGCATCCAATACTAGCGAAGACGACGAAGATACCACAGATCCAATCCCAGCAGATGGATCCAATCCCAGAAGACGCGTACCCAACGATTGAGACCTGAGCAACCTGTGTCCCGGCCACAAGAAAGAACACGGAAAGAAAAATGCTTCGTTGTATCAACGAACGGGTTTCATTGATTATTTTTCATTGATGCTATGAAACGTTCCATTAATATAATGAAATGTTTCATTTATGCAATGAAACTTTACGTTATTTAAAATTCAATAATTTTTGGTTTCATTGTATAAACGAAACGGATTTTATTGATACAACGAAACTTTTAATTTCTATAAATTTAAGAAAACAAGTAAAAAAGTATCAGTCGGCTTAGCCGACAGAGATATACCCTCAGCCAGTTTAATTTGAAACAGTTTATTCCAAAAAATACTTCATACGCACAAAAATGTGGATTAGGATTAAAGTTCAAAAGGATTGCGGAGGAGGTACTTAAAGGATTGGACCGACATAGTCCATTATGGAAGTGGATCCTATTTTGGGAGTCATATATTTTCGATAGATATCGCGCTCACTAGTCATTTCAGTTGGTCATTGTATAACTTTTACACCAGTATTCCAGGAAGCATAGACTTGTCCACGAAAAACATAACATTCCTAAGGAGAAAAAAATTTAGACAAAATATTGAAATACCCAATTTGTTGCTCCGTTCAAGAGACATCGTGCATACCATTTTAGTGACATTCTTTAAATATTGGGGGGAAGTACCGGAAGCTGTGACCGGTATTACCCATCTGCAAACTGAAACAAAGTTTGTACAAAATATGACGAAGGCCAAATATTGGACCAAATCGGTTGATAAGTTTGAGGGTTATCGTGCTCTTCAGCCACTACATATGGTGCCATAGGGGTTTTTTACACCTTTCGGGCTGTTTTCTCAAGAAGTATGGACTTGCCCCTGAAAAAATATTTACTGTCGTAATTGAGGCAGCGAATGCAAGTTGCTTCAACAAAAATCAAAGTGATTCGAGCGCAGGTCTTAAAGTTAACTTATCCGAAATTTTGTGTGGGAGGTACCCGAAGGAGTGGACAAATATAGTCAATATTCGAACCTGGTGGTTATATTAGGTTGTGTAAAGTATGGACCAAATCGGTCACTCCCATCAAGAGTTTTAGTGCGCACAATTTTTCCGAACATTTTTGAACTTTTATGGGGGAGGTACCTGAAGGAGTGGACCGATATGGCTTATCTTCGAACTTAAACTTTGTTTGGACAAAATATTACGAAGGTCAAAGTTTAGACCCAATCGGCAGATCCATTCGAGAGTTATCGTGCGCTACAACCACTCCACAAACCGTGTCAGGCTATTTTCTCAGGAAGTATGGACTTGCCCCTGATGAAGCTTATACCGTTATATGGGGGGCAGTGAATGCAAGCTGCTACAACAAAAATCAAAGCGATTCGTGACCAGGTCCTAAACTAAACTTTTCCGAAATTTTGTGTGGGAGATACCCGAAGGAATGGACCGATTGAGTCCATGTTGGAACCTCATCTAAGTCTGGTAGAAATTTCACGAAGTGCAAAGTATGAATCAAATCGGTTACCTTCTTCAAGAGTTATGGTATGCACACATTTTCCGAACTTTTCGGAACTTTTGTGGGGGAGGTACTGGTAGGAGTGGACCGATATAACCCATCTTCGAACTTAAATTAATTTTGTGTGGGAGATACCCGAAGGAATGGACCGATTGAGTCCATGTTGGAACCTCATCTAAGTCTGGTAGAAATTTCACGAAGTGCAAAGTATGAATCAAATCGGTTACCTTCTTCAAGAGTTATGGTATGCACACATTTTCCGAACTTTTCCGAACTTTTGTGGGGGAGGTACTGGTAGGAGTGGACCGATATAACCCATCTTCGAACTTAAATTAAGTTTGGACATAATATTGCGAAAGCCAAATTTTGGACCAAATCGGTTCATCCGTTCGAGAGTTATCGTGCGTACCAGCCAGGCAGACAGACGGACGGACATTGCTCAATCGTCTCCAAATTGTCTGAAACACATTTCGTCCAAACATACTTGGGGTCTAAAACCATTATTTCGATGAGGCACATTTTGTCCGTATGAAAGTGTATATACCCTCGTTAGCATAACTGCTGAGGGTATAAAAATGGAAAAGTGGCATGGACGCCAACCATCAATAGGCTTCTTTCTCTGTGAGACCCCCATCAACCCCCAAAATTTCGTGAGGATCCTATCAAAATTCCGACCTGTAGTGTGATTGCACAAAAATGGAAAAAGGGATGCATTACCGACTATTGCGATATCTCTGTTGTTTGACCACCTATGACAACCTAGTTCACATCGTTGTAAAGGTGATATTTTCTATTTTCCTTGCCATGTTTTGCTTTCGATATACCTTTTACAGAAGAGAGATATTCGCTTTGAGATAAAATGTTGGCCGTTTCTCCAAATAAGTTTTTTTTTCACATTCTGACCCCTGAATAATATCCGACCATTAACAAATTCAATAGGTTTTTTTTTTCCTCTGTGGGACCCCCATTAACTCCCAAAATTTCGTGACGATCCAATCAAAATTGCGACGTGTAGCGTGATTACAAAAAAATTAAAAAATGGGATGTATTACCGACTATTGCGATATCTCCATTATTTGGCCACCTACGCCAAACTGCTTTACATCTTTGTAAAGATGGGATTTTCTACTTTCAGGATTTTCTACTTCAGACCAGATTGGCTTTTTGAAGGTCCCCAACCAAAGCTGTGATATTCGTCATTATTATTAAAATCGCAAAAATGAAAAGTTGTGTTCTATTAGCAGCTATTGCGATATCTTCGTTGTTTGACCCCCTACGATAACCTACGTTACATCGTTGCAAAGGTGATGTTTTCTACTTTTATTAGGTTTTGCTTTTGATACACCCCATATAGAAGCAGAGATATTCGCTTTGAAATAAAATGTTGACTTTTTCTCCAAATACGTTTTTTTGCGCATTCCAACCCCTGAATATTATCTGACCAACACAAAAATCAAAATTTGGTGACGATCGCATTCAAATTGCGACCTGTAGCGTGATAGCAAGGTTTAGATGGACAGACGGACGGACCATTATTCTTATAACACCCTCCCCACATATTGGTGTGGGGTATAACAATTTGAAGTCGATTTACCCATGTTCGTCCGTCTGGCTGTCTGGTGCGCACAATAACTCTAGAACGGATCAATCGATTTGGTTCAACATGTGGCTCTCGTAATATTTTGTTCAAACTTAGATCAAGTTCGAAGATGGACCATATCGGTCCTCCCCCACAAAAGTTCAACACTTTTCGCTAAAATGGTGCACACGATAATTCCCGAATGCTTGGTTGCACATCATAATATTTCTACGAGTTCGAATATAGGCGATATATGTATGTCAACTACTTCAGGTACCCTCCACACAAAATTTCGGAAAAGTGTAGTTTAAGACCTCCTCTCGATCCCTTTACTCTATTCTCTGCCCACATTACGATGGTACAAGTTTTTTCAGGGAGAATGAGAAAATCGTACAACCGCTGTAAAAACGCCCTACGTAAAATTTCTTCCTTACAATGGTCAACATTTTGCTTGAGGCCAAGGTTAGGGCTATCTAAAGATCTTTTTCAAATTTTTACCGAAGGTACTCCTGATCCTGTTTTGAGCAATAGTAAATTTCTCGAGGGCAACTCCATGCTTCTTCACAAGTGCTTTAAATCAAATAAATCAAAATGGACTTAGTTGGCCCACTCCTTCAAATATATCGTAAAAGTTCAACACTATTCAACACTTCCACTATATTCGACGGTATTTGACTTGGTCATAGATCTTTCAATTCTTTGTCGACAAAGCCAACCGATATTTTTTTAATTGTTATTTTATAAATTAAGGAAAAAAGATTTTATTCAAATGTATGTAAGGCCGTATCTCCTTGCCAATGCGCTGAGGGTGTATAACAGTCGGCTAAGATGCGTGATTCTTTCAATATCAATTGTTTACATTGTTTTTATGAGATTTAAACCTAAGTTCAAAACTGTTTCCATTTAAGGTCATTTGAGCGATCAGTTGCCTGACAGCCGAAGTACTGAAAAAAGATCGCCACATTACAAACTAAGAGGATTATTTAAATTAATTTGCAGTTTTTGTCAAAGTGTAAGCTTATTACACTACCCACGTAATGGTTGTCAATAATTTTCCTGTTTTTTTTGTTATTTTTGTTTTTAAACATTTTGTTGATCTTGGCAATGAAATTCCATTTGGCTTATAACAACCTCACAATCAATTTGGTTCTATATTGCAAAAATAAAGAAAAAAATATTTTTCAAAATTAATTATTCAAGTGTTTTATAAGTAGCACTCTGTGTGGGTGTGAAAAACAAACTCAGGCCTAAATATTGTTTCTGCAACAAGGCTTAAGGCGAAAGGAGACCAAGCAGTTGTGGGAGGTGACAAGGCAAATATGTATTGAGCCACTTGGCATATTTACACTAATTGCCTTACAGTGTTACTGGCAAAGTAGTCCCAAATAACTGACATTCTCGAAAATGAACGTTGCATATCGCTCATAATTGAACTGCAAGCAGTTTGTCGGGCTGGCCATCATATGCCAGATTACGTATTACGTAGTCATGGTGTCGACGTATGTGGTGGCTGTTGTCGGTCGGTAGATCTCCAAGCCGTCATTACAACACACTTCTGTTTCACATTAAATCATTGCAGCAATTAAATGATGTCATAGTCTGTATTTATTTATGAATAATGATGACGGAATGCCGGGTAGTCTGACTGCCCAGCCATTCCGACAAGCACTGCAAAGAATGTTGACGCTTACTTGGTGACTTCTATTTGATCAATTTTGAAAGACAGCCAACAACAGAAACTGATGACGCCGCAAAAAAGCGTCATCAATTTAATGGCGATAAACGTACCTTCTTGCCGCCTCCACAGCGCAATGTGCTGAGCTTTTTGTTTATGTTTGAATTTTAATTAAAATATTTGTTGTTTTTTGATGTTTGTTTTTTCTCGGTGTATATATGGAATATTGTTTTTATTTTTTTTTTTGCGTTAAGAAATAAACATTTTTACTGTTTATTCGGCCACCAATATCGCATTTGCTGTGTGGACAAAAGTGAAACAACAAAAATAGAAGAGTAAGAGCAAATAATTAGAAACAGCTCTAGTGCTGAAGTCAAGTGGAGTATGGCACAGTGTTTTGCAGTATATACATAAAACAAAGTCGTTTTCGGCAATTTACGCACAGGCAATTTACAGAAGCAACTTTTCTTTTCGAAAGGGTGTTAAGAAGCACCCTTTTCTCATTGAAAGGGTGTTAAGAAGCACCCGTTTCTCATTGAAAGGGTGTTAAGAAGCACCCTTTTCTCATTGAAAGGGTGTTAAGAAGCGCCCTTTCTTCTAGAAAGGGTGTTAAGAAGCGCCCTTTCTTCTAGAAAGGGTGTTAAGAAGCACCCTTTCTTCTAGAAAGGGTGTTAAGAAGCACTCTTTCTTCTAGAAAGGGTGTTAAGAAGCACTCTTTCTTCTAGAAAGGGTGTTAAGAAGCACCCTTTCTTCTAGAAAGGGTGTTAAGAAGCACCCTTTTCTCATTGACACCATTTCTTCTAGAAAGGGTGTTAAGAAGCACCCTTTCTCCTAGAAAGGGTGTTAAGAAGCACCCTTTTTTCTAGAAAGGGTGTTAGGAAGCATATTTTCTTCTAGAAAGGGTGTTAAGAACCACCGTTTCTTCTAGAAAGGGTGTTAAGAACCACCGTTTCTTCTAGAAAGGGTGTTAAGAACCGCCGTTTCTTCTAGAAAGGGTGTTAAGAACCACCGTTTCTTCTAGAAAGGGTTTAGGAAGAACCCTTTCTTCTAGAAAGGGTGTTAAGAAGCACCCTTTCTTCTAGAAAGGGTGTTAAGAAGCACCCTTTCTTCTAGAAAGGGTGTTAAGAAGCACCCTTTCTTCTAGAAAGGGTGTTAAGAAGCACCCTTTCTTCTAGAAAGGGTGTTAAGAAGCACCCTTTCTTCTAGAAAGGGTGTTAAGAAGCACTTTTTCTTCTAGAAAGGGTGTTAAGAAGCACCCTTTCTTCTAGAAAGGGTGTTAAGAAGCACTCTTTCTTCTAGAAAGGGTGTTAAGAAGCACCCTTTCTTCTAGAAAGGGTGTTAAGAAGCACTCTTTCTTCTAGAAAGGGTGTTAAGAAGCTCCCTTTCTTCTAGAAAGGGTGTTAAGAAGCACCCTTTCGTCTAGAAAGGGTGTTAAGAAGCACCATTTCTTCTAGAAAGGGTGTTAAGAAGCACCCTTTCTTCTAGAAAGGGTGTTAAGAAGCACCCTTTCTTCTAGAAATGGTGTTAAGAAGCAGCCTTTCTTCTAGAAAGGGTGTTAAGAAGCACCCTTTCTTCTAAAAAGGGTGTTAAGAAGCAGCCTTTCTTCTAGAAAGGGTGTTAAGAAGCAGCCTTTCTTCTAGAAAGGGTGTTAAGAAGCACCCTTTCTTCTAGAAAGGGTGTTAAGAAGCACCCTTTCTTTTAGAAAGGGTGTTAAGAAGCACCCTTTCTTCTAGAAAGGGTGTTAAGAAGCACCCTTTCTTCTAGAAAGGGTGTTAAGAAGCACCCTTTCTTCTAGAAAGGGTGTTAAGAAGCACTCTTTCTTCTAGAAAGGGTGTTAAGAAGCACCCTTTCTTCTAGAAAGGGTGTTAAGAAGCACCCTTTCTTCTAGAAAGGGTGTTAAGAAGCACCCTTTCGTCTAGAAAGGGTGTTAAGAAGCACCATTTCTTCTAGAAAGGGTGTTAAGAAGCACCCTTTCTTCTAGAAATGGTGTTAAGAAGCAGCCTTTCTTCTAGAAAGGGTGTTAAGAAGCAGCCTTTCTTCTAGAAAGGGTGTTAAGAAGCAGCCTTTCTTCTAGAAAGGGTGTTAAGAAGCACCCTTTCTTCTAGAAAGGGTGTTAAGAAGCACCCTTTCTTTTAGAAAGGGTGTTAAGAAGCACCCTTTCTTCTAGAAAGGGTGTTAAGAAGCACCCTTTCTTCTAGAAAGGGTGTTAAGAAGCACCCTTTCTTCTAGAAATGGCGTTAAGAAGCACCCTTTCTTCTAGAAAGGGTGTTAAGAAGCACCCTTTCTTCTAGAAAGGGTGTTAGGAAGCACATTTTCTTCTAGAAAGGATGTTAAGAACCACCGTTACTTCTAGAAAAGGTTTAGGAAGAACCCTTTCTTCTAGAAAGGGTGTTAAGAAGCACCCTTTCTTCTAGAAAGGGTGTTAAGAAGCACCCTTTCTTCTAGAAAGGGTGTTAAGAAGCACCCTTTCTTCTAGAAAGGGTGTTAAGAAGCACCCTTTCTTCTAGAAAGGGTGTTAAGAAGCACCCTTTCTTCTAGAAAGGGTGTTAAGAAGCACCCTTTCTTCTAGAAAGGGTGTTAAGAAGCACCCTTTCTTCTAGAAAGGGTGTTAAGAAGCACCCTTTCTTCTAGAAAGGGTGTTAAGAAGCACCCTTTCTTTTAGAAAGGGTGTTAAGAAGCACCCTTTCTTCTAGAAAGGGTGTTAAGAAGCACCCTTTCTTCTAGAAAGGGTGTTAAGAAGCACCCTTTCTTTTAGAAAGGGTGTTAAGAAGCACCCTTTCTTTTAGAAAGGGTGTTAAGAAGCACCCTTTCTTCTAGAAAGGGTGTTAAGAAGCACCCTTTCTTCTAGAAAGGGTGTTAAGAAGCACCCTTTCTTCTAGAAAGGGTGTTAAGAAGCACCCTTTCTTCTAGAGAGGGTGTTAAGAAGCACCCTTTCTTCTAGAAAGGGTGTTAAGAAGCACCCTTTCTTCTAGAAAGGGTGTTAAGAAGCACCCTTTCTTCTAGAAAGGGTGTTAAGAAGCACCCTTTCTTCTAGAAAGGGTGTTAAGAAGCACCCTTTCTTCTAGAAAGGGTGTTAAGAAGCACCCTTTCTTCTAGAAATGGTGTTAAGAAGCACCCTTTCTTTTAGAAAGGGTGTTAAGAAGCACCCTTTCTTCTAGAAATGGCGTTAAGAAGCACCCTTTCTTCTAGAAAGGGTGTTAAGAAGCACCCTTTTTTCTAGAAAGGGTGTTAGGAAGCACATTTTCTTCTAGAAAGGGTGTTAAGAACCACCGTTTCTTCTAGAAAGGGTGTTAAGAAGCACCCTTTCTTCTAGAAAGGGTGTTAAGAAGCACCCTTTCTTCTAGAAAGGGTGTTAAGAAGCACCCTTTCTTCTAGAAAGGGTGTTAAGAAGCACCCTTTCTTCTAGAAAGGGTGTTACGAAGCACCCTTTCTTCTAGAAAGGGTGTTAAGAAGCACCCTTTCTTCTAGAAAGGGTGTTACGAAGCACCATTTCTTCTAGAAAGGGTGTTAAGAAGCACCCTTTCTTATAGAAAGGGTGTTAAGAAGCACCCTTTCTTCTAGAAAGGGTGTTAAGAAGCACCCTTTCTTATAGAAAGGGTGTTAAGAAGCACCCTTTCTTCTAGAAAGGGTGTTAAGAAGCACCCTTTCTTATAGAAAGGGTGTTAAGAAGCACCCTTTCTTCTAGAAAGGGTGTTAAGAAGCACCCTTTCTTCTAGAAAGGGTGTTAAGAAGCACCCTTTCTTCTAGAAAGGGTGTTAAGAAGCACCCTTTCTTCTAGAAAGGGTGTTAAGAAGCACCCTTTCTTCTAGAAAGGGTGTTAAGAAGCACCCTTTCTTCTAGAAAGGGTGTTAAGAAGCACCCTTTCTTCTAGAAAGGGTGTTAAGAAGCACCCTTTCTTCTAGAAAGGGTGTTAAGAAGCACCCTTTCTTCTAGAAAGGGTGTTAAGAAGCACCCTTTCTTCTAGAAAGGGTGTTAAGAAGCACCCTTTCTTCTAGAAAGGGTGTTAAGAAGCACCCTTTCTTCTAGAAAGGGTGTTAAGAAGCACCCTTTCTTCTAGAAAGGGTGTTAAGAAGCACCCTTTCTTCTAGAAAGGGTGTTAAGAAGCACCCTTTCTTCTAGAAAGGGTGTTAAGAAGCACCCTTTCTTCTAGAAAGGGTGTTAAGAAGCACCCTTTCTTCTAGAAAGGGTGTTAAGAAGCACCCTTTCTTCTAGAAAGGGTGTTAAGAAGCAGCCTTTCTTCTAAAAAGGGTGTTAAGAAGCATTCTTTCTTCTAGAAAGGGTCTTAAGAAGCACCCTTTTGGATAGAAAGGGTCTTAAGAAGCACCCTTTTGGATAGAAAGGGTCTTAAGAAGCACCCTTTTGGATAGAAAGGGTCTTAAGAAGCACCCTTTTGGATAGAAAGGGTCTTAAGAAGCACCCTTTTGGATAGAAAGGGTCTTAAGAAGCACCCTTTTGGATAGAAAGGGTCTTAAGAAGCACCCTTTTGGATAGAAAGGGTGTTAAGAAGCACCCTTTTGGATAGAAAAGGTGGATAGAAAGGGTGTTAAGAAGCACCCTTTTGGATAGAAAGGGTGTTAAGAAGCACCCTTTTGGATAGAAAGGGTGTTAAGAAGCACCCTTTTGGATAGAAAGGGTGTTAAGAAGCACCCTTTTGGATAGAAAGGGTCTTAAGAAGCACCCTTTTGGATAGAAAGGGTGTTAAGAAGCACCCTTTTGGATAGAAAGGGTCTTAAGAAGCACCCTTTTGGATAGAAAGGGTCTTAAGAAGCACCCTTTTGGATAGAAAGGGTCTTAAGAAGCACCCTTTTGGATAGAAAGGGTCTTAAGAAGCACCCTTTTGGATAGAAAGGGTCTTAAGAAGCACCCTTTTGGATAGAAAGGGTCTTAAGAAGCACCCTTTTGGATAGAAAGGGTGTTAAGAAGCACCCTTTTGGATAGAAAGGGTGTTAAGAAGCACCCTTTTGGATAGAAAGGGTCTTAAGAAGCACCCTTTTGGATAGAAAGGGTCTTAAGAAGCACCCTTTTGGATAGAAAGGGTCCTTTTGGATAGAAAGGGTCTTAAGAAGCACCCTTTTGGATAGAAAGGGTCTTAAGAAGCACCCTTTTGGATAGAAAGGGTGTTAAAAAGCACCCTTTTGGATAGAAAGGGTGTTAAGAAGCACCCTTTTGGATAGAAAGGGTGTTAAGAAGCACCCTTTTGGATAGAAAGGGTCTTAAGAAGCACCCTTTTGGATAGAAAGGGTCTTAAGAAGCACCCTTTTGGATAGAAAGGGTCTTAAGAAGCACCCTTTTGGATAGAAAGGGTCTTAAGAAGCACCCTTTTGGATAAAAACGGTCTTAAGAAGCACCCTTTTGGATAGAAAGGGTCTTAAGAAGCACCCATTCGGACAGAGAGTATTTTAAGAAGCACCCTTTCGGATAGAAAGGATATTAAGAAACACTTTTTCTAATCGAACAATTTTAAAAACCTCCCTTTCGGATAGAAAGCGTCTTGATGGCTTTTTAAGAAAAAAACATATAAAAAATTAAAATTCCCACCCACATTGCTCCTCTTTTCAAACACTGTGGCATTGCCCAACATGAATATGGCATTTTTGCTTACAAATTTGAAATTCGCATAAACGAGAATGTGGTGCATTCCGGATAATGGTGGTGGAATGCAAAATGCATTTTCTGGTCAATTCTCAAATATTTCTATGTGCACGAAATATTCTCAAAAACTGAGAATATCTACTAGATGATGGCTGGCTGGCTGGTATTTTCTCAAACTGAAAAATGATGAGCAAAGCAAACACGGACGGCTACGGCGATTGGTAGTGGCAGATCATTCATTGGCAATACTGAGAACGTACACAGAACGAACGGTTTGTTTGATTGCGCTGAGGGCGGCATAAATTTATGCGAAGTGTTTGGGGCGGTGGAACAAACACCGGCAGCCGCGAGCCAGTAAGTGAGTAATACATTTTCAAGATTTGTTGTGTTTTGAATTTCTCTAAAAACAACTGAAACACTTTGAATTTCATTCAGTCGTGCATTTCTTAGACAACGATACAGAAGACGTTTTGTTGTCGCGTCCCACAACACAATTGTCCGGGTCTCCTTGAACGTTTTTTGTTTTGTTTTTGTGATCGATATTTTTTGCGTTACATTTTGAATTGATCGATCGATCTGTCGCATTTTAAAGTGGTTCAATACGGACGGTGTATCACTTCAATGGATTTGGTTTAGTTTCCAAATAAAAAGAAAATAAATTGAAATAAAAAAAGAAAGAGTGGCTCCTCAATACTTTCACACAGAAAACATAAAAGAAGTGAAGTGCAAATAAATAATTTTAATTGGAAACAAAACTTTTTCACTGCGTCGTTGCTAACACCGAAAGCACTGCAACAAATCAACTACAAAAATTTGTAATTAAATTAATGGTGGTAAGTTAAATGGATCAGAAAAGACAAATAGACAGATCAAACGCAATGAAATACATGTGTATGTACTTTTATGCAAGTGTCTTGCTTACGCATCGTTCAAAAATTTAGGTGCAAACAGTGGCTGCATTTTCGGTTATTGTGTTTTTTTAGTAAAGTTTACAAATACAAAAAACATAATGTGTAAATACATTTTGGCGTGCCTAGGGAGTTTATCTTGCGAACTTAAATCGATGGAATAATGTTTGGGCCTAACTTTGGTATACAAATTTGCGAATCTCTATGAATTTGTCTTTAAGCAACAGTTGTGTTTCCGGTCCACCTTAATTATGACGACATCAAAACCAGGTTATCAGTTCACAATGTCAATTAGAACGGTACATCCTCTATATAACGGTACAGATACGTTTTTAGTATTGCGAAAAAGATGTATGTATTATTTGGTATTAACTTACAAAAAGTTCATTACTGTATTTTGGTATTTCGGGTTAAAACAACCATCAACACATGTCCAAATATTGGTATAGACCCAAAATAAAGATACCACCGTATGTTTGGGAATCAACCCAATTGAAATTCTCAATGTGTAAACATTTTCCCTGTAGGAAATTGTGAAGATGGGGTGTCACCTTGCACATTACGATGTTGGCAAAATAAACAGCTTTTCAGCAATATTTGTCACATTAATAAGTCGTATGTCATCGTTTATACATATAATCGTTTATAAGGTTTGTAAGGTTAATCCTCATATGCGACCATTGCCCGATTTGTTGTATTATTTAGGGAAGAATGAGAAGCTAATAACTAGGAAATTTATTGCTAATATTTCAAAAAAGTTCAAAATAGGAAAAATGCATTTCTCAATAGTTCAGCTTGGCATACGAACAATTTGATTGATTAACAACGTCATCTCAAGAAGCTAAAGGTTTCGTACACTCTGAATAAGAGAATTTAATTCACTGTTACTTGTTTATATCCTTTAGGCTAAAGAGGGTATATACACTTTGACACGATCAAAAAATGTGCCTTACCCAAATAATGAAAGTATACACGAACATATGCACGTTGAAACCAAGTCGGTTTCAGACAATTTGGAATCGATTTAGCCATGTCCGTCCCCCTATGTGGCTCAGACTCACGCTAACTCTCGAACTGAGTCGGCTCAAATTTTATATAGTTTATTTTTATACCCTCAGCATTTATGCTAACGAGGGTGTATACACTTTCATACGGGCAAAATGTGCCTCATCGAAATAATGGTTTTAGACCCTAAGTATGTTTGGACGAAATGTGTTTCAGACAATTTGGAGTCGATTGAGCAATGTCCGTCTGTCTGTCTGGCTGGCTGGAGCGCACGATAACTCTCGAACGGATCAACCGATTCGGTCCAAAATTTGGCTTTCGTAATATTTTGCCCAAACTTAGTTTTAGTTAGAAGATGGGTTATATCGGTCCACTCCTTCCGGTACCTCCCCCACAAAAGTTCGAAAATATTCGGAAAATTTTTACGTACGATAACTCTTGAAGGAAGTAAACGATTTGGTCCATACTTTGCAAATCGTGAAATGACTTAGATGAGGTTCCAATATGGACTCAATCGGTCCACTCCGTCGGGTACCTCCCACACAAAATTTCGGATAAGTTCAGTTTAGGACCTGCTCTCGAATCGGTACAAGTTTCATCAGGAGCAAATCCATACTTCCTGAGAAAATAGCCTGATAGTTCCACAAAACCCCTATGACACCATATCACTTCGAACCCCCTATGGCTGCCTATGTAGAGGCTGAAGATCTACTTCCATAATGGTCCAGTCGATCCATTCCTTTAAGTATTTCCTCCGCAAAACTTTTGCTCTTTAATCCTAATCAACATTTTTGTCGGTTCATATGTCCAAAATTTTTAAAACCCTCTAAATACATACGTTTTTAGGGAAAAACTTGTTTCAATATACACAGGCTGAGGGTATATCTCTGTCGGCCAAGCCGACTGATACTTTTTTACTTGTTGCCTTCCAAACCAAAATATACCATTATGTACCATATAAACAAGTAGAAATGAATCAGTTGACTTTGCCGACAGCAAAATAAATAGCCTCAGTCTATGACTATACGAGAGCTGAAGGATAACTATCTGGCCTAACAATGAAAACGCGAATATTTACCATCAAAAACAGTTTTATTGTTTTCTTCAGTAGCCTCCAGCATGATTTATTTGATTTTTCGTACGCTCAAATCGATTGTTGAATCCCTTTTCCACTCCGATCTAGACATCTCTAAATCATGGTTACTGAACGCTTTTACAGCATCTTTTGGCAACGGAAATCGTTGACCATGCCTTTTTTTTTCTTGATACGATGGAATCAAATAAAGTCATTGGATCCCCAGTCAGGGCTGTACGGTGGATGACATATCAGTTCCACGTTTTGTCCGGACAAATAGACCCTGGTTTGAATCGATGTGTGAGAGCGCGCATTGTCAAGATGCAGAACGATTCTCTTGTTCGTTTTTCGAATTCCTCAGGGGACTTCAGGCAAACAAATTGTAATGTAACACTCTCAATTAAACGTCCTACATTTCTCATGCAGTATAGTCGCCAAGGAATCGACCGTCAGTTTTGCCGAAGAAACAGGCTGCCATTTGCTTCGAAGGTCTTCTTCCATAAACAACTTTCGTTGTATTTGGCTCGCTTTCGAAGACCCAAACGGTCGATTCCTTTCTTGTTTCGGGCTCCTAAGCATATATCCAAGATTCGGCGTCTGTGAAGATCTTTTAAATGTCGTTTGAAGCACCACGATCGTTTTTGTTCACAATTTCTTTGCACAAATTTGACAAATTTTGCTGGATCCAGCGAGAAAAATCCATTTTTGCGGCCAGGTGTTCATGCAATATCAAATCATAGTTGGTGGAAGAAATGCCCACTCTTGCCATGATTATCCACGTCGAAAGTTATGAAAAATTATCGGAAGAACATTTTCACAAGTAAATTTCATTCCAACCCAATATAGGGTCATATGTCAAACTGACCTGAGTAAGCTTAGACTAAAAACGTTCAAACTTTCCAAATAAAAATATCAAATGCCACCTGGCGATACTGCAAGTTGCCTAGACCAGAAGGTTTTCGAGTGACCCTCATATGACTGAATTTCTTTAAAATGAAGTGTTTTAGGACGGGTCTCATAATATCGGCAATTAAAAATAATTCACGTGGAAGCGCACGCAGAAATATATAAGTTAGAAATATGTTTGGATCCAAACAAATATTTGTTTGGGAATGATTGCAACATTTTGTAACATATCTCAATTTAATTTGTTTAGGTACCAACATGTTTTTACGTTAAAACATTTTTTTATGGGTGGAGAAAAGATTTTTGTCAAAGAGAGTAACAACTGGGCCCTCGCGGCTGCGGAATGCCGGTTTATAATAAAGAGCTATGTGCATGGTGTAATAGCCCAGCTAACATTTTTTCCTAATTCTTTGCGAATTCGGACAGAATCTCTGCACAAGTTGCCGATTCTGATGCCGAATTCTTTCCGAATTCGGTACAAAAGTTGTATGGACGTGTCCACCGAATTCGGAAAGAATTTTCTAAGAAAATTCTAACAAAACATTAGAGTTTCGCAACCAATTCGGTCCGAATTCGGAAAAAAAGTCGGTGGAAAATTTAGATTTTTTGAAGAAAATCGGTCCGAATTCGGAAAGAAATTCTGGAAAAAGATTTTCTGAAAAAATTCGGAAGAAATTCTTGGGCGCTGACGCCTTTGATATTGACACAGAACAAATCCCCACTCAAAAACAATTTTCTTTTAATGCGCTATTTATGGATGATTCTAATTTCAAACGTCCTAATGATTTTCCCTGTTGTTATCATTTTGTGATTAATAGTAGAAGAATGTGCACGAGTATGTTGAAGCTATCAACACTATCTTGAATTATTTTATGTTGCATTTATATTAAAACAATTCAAAAATTGTATATTCGAATTTTATAAAAATTATAAAATTCGACAACAATCGAACAAAAAAATCCCTTAGAAAATCGATTAGAAATCGGAACGAGATTCTTAAGGTTCTTCAGAAAATGTGCAGAGATTCTTAGAAAAAGTGTTAAAAAATCGGTTAAATTTCTAGAAAAATATTAGAAAAATCGTCAAATAACTAAAAAATATTCAGAAAATCGCGAAAAAAATCGGAAATCAGAGCCCTCGGAAAAATTGTTAGCTGGGAGGAGACGCAAAAGCTTTGATAGTGTGTATGCGGTAAAACACGTGTTTTTCGTGCTTAGTTCTTGTTAACCAACGTATCAAGCGAAGAGGAAAAGAGAAAATTGTATTATTTAAGCTGTTCTTTTTTCTTCAGTTGTCTAAATATAATCGATGAGTGAAGACGGTAAAGTGCGCGAATAAATCACACGGTGCGCCTTAACTAATTTTAAATGGAAGGTGCTTACACCTGGAAAGTTTTTGCATATTCTGAAACTACAATGCTCAAAGATGAGAAATATCAAGAAACAACAAAAATCACCGAAGGGATTTTCAAATAAATCGCGATTTAAGTTCACATTTTAAGGCGTTCTTTAGGTTTTCACGATTTTGCTTGGAAACCGCGAATTCTATGTAAATGGGCCTAAAGAAAATGTTGTAGCTGTAAAAATTCTCCACAAGATTGACCTCTATGATATGACTTGCGGTTTCCAAGCAAAATCTTGGAGACTTAAGAAAAAAACCTAAAAATTTGAACTGAACCTCTATATCTCAAAAATGGTAAAACCTACGAAAAAAACCTAAAGGTCAGGCTTGTAGGGAATTTTCACAGCTACAACATTTTGTTTAGACTCATTTCGCTACGACTTGCGGTTTCCAAGCAAAATCGTGAAAACCTAAAAAACCCTAAAATTGTGAATTTTGATAGCGATTTATTTAAAAATCCCTCCGGCGGTTTTTTCTGTTTTATTATTTTTCTTATCTATGAACATTGCTGTTTCAGAAT
The DNA here is from genome assembly GCF_047663935.1 of Musca autumnalis. Lineage (NCBI taxonomy): Eukaryota > Metazoa > Arthropoda > Insecta > Diptera > Muscidae > Musca > Musca autumnalis. The sequence goes on along the minus strand of NW_027411644.1, from coordinate 281,386,221 downwards.
CCGCGAAATCTTCCCATGTGTAAGCGGTTTTCATCAAAAGTTAGTTAAGGCGCACTGAGCATGATATTGTTTTATAAGAAGGCGATACAGTCAGTGCATTGTCTCAATTTGAACTTCTGTATCTCAAAAACGGTAAACCTTACGCAAATATCATAAAGGTCTATCTTGTAGAGAATTTTCACAGCTACAACATTTTCTTAAGGCCATTTACACAGGACTCTTGGTGTCCAAGCAAAATCGTGAAAACCTAAAAATCTGAACATAAATAGCGATTTATTTGAAAATCCCTCCGGATATTTCTAATCTATGAGCATTGTAGTTTCAGAATCTGCAAAAACTTCCCAGGTGTAAGTACCTTCCATTTAAATTTGGTTAAGACACACCGTGATCAGTTTTTTGTATTTTCTTAAATATATTGTGCTTTTAGTAAATTAAATTGCCAATACATTTTATAATTGAATCAAAAAGGTGAATGGAAATATTTTATAGGACAAGGAAGAAATCGCATTTAATATTGGTAATTACACCAATACGTTTTTCATATAAATACATACATATGTTCAGTTTTTTCTTTTATTAAAGTCTGTTTTGTATTTCTTTGGAATTTTGTATGTACCTATGTGTCTGTTGTGCTTTTGCTTTTTTTCTATGCCTTTCAATAAACCACCACCATTTATAAATGTGTGTATATGTTAGAGATAGCCAGTGAGCGCTTGCTGAGAGCAAGTGAGCATACATTTCAATGTGTTTCACATTGACATTTACACTCCCTTGCTCTCAGAAAGCTCCCACTGGTGTTTGTGTTTGTTTTCTTGTGGCTTTTGGGTTTGTATTTGTTTGCACCCAAACATATAATTTGTTTGCACCCAAACATATATTTGTTTGCAGGACCCAAACATATGTTATGTTTGGGACTGCTTGCAAACAAATATATGTTTGCTGCAAAATATGTTTGGGACATATGTTAGAGAGGCCATTTTTTCTGTGTGTACGTATTTTTAATTGATTTTTTAGAGTTTTATTTGCTCCAAGATTTTTTGTAATTTTTTCGATTCTCCGCGAAAATAAAAACAATTTACGGTGCATCTACGGATGGATATCAAATGTTGTTACTGATATATGCATACATTTTTCAATACAACAATTTTGTGAACGCGAACAGATTTGAAAGCAGAATGGAATTGCAAAGAAAATTTGGTTTTTACCATATATATATGGTCTTCGACTAATAATTCGATGTGCTGCACTCCACCTTTAGGTGGAGCATATAGTAATAATAGCTCGGTGGACCTAATTATACTATGAACAGATGTCATGTTTAAAAATAACATAGGAAGTTTCCAGCGTAGATTTTTAATTTTTTGGGGGTTGATGTCATAAACAGTAGGTCTAATTATTCCACTCATTCCATTCCACTCCACCACTTGCGCGACGTATTTGGATCATTCGGGTCGAAATGGTAGTATTTTATTTGCAAATGTTCAAATTTTGTCAGCTGGGTCCCCCGAAATGGTGTTAAGATGCATTTCTGGCTACGTCCATGTGTTAATGATCACAATGTCTACCCCCAATTACAATTTCAACACTACATGAGAAGGAATCAACTAAAGTGGTAATGGGTACTATGTCCGGTGCATGTATTATGTCCTGTGTATGTAACACGCAAAAGGCAGCGAGATAGATCCATAGTGGATATATATAAAATCACTTTCTGAGTCGATTTATGTATGTTCGTCCAACTGCCTATGAACTTTTGTTCGCAACGCACAGGTCGCACTTATTATCCGATTCAGCTGAAAATTGGGGAAAAAAATATTAGCCATATAGGAACGCTATTGCTTTTGGTGCAAATCGGTTCAGATTTGGATATAGCTTCCATATATATTTTCACTAGATTTGAGGTATTTGGTGCTTTGTATATCCAAATATTTTCTCCAAATTCAGTTTAACTTCTAAAATGACCCTCTCCTTAGGGTACCTCCCCCACAAAAGTTCAGCATTTGTGCCTAAGTGCAGTTTAGGGTCTGTTCGAAAATCCTTTGGCAATGTATACAGATGGTGTTCGTTGTGGTCCTGTATACAGCGATATTATGTTTTCCGTGGACAAGTCCTTGCTTCCTGACATACAGGTCCAAAAGTTACACGAAATGACTAGTGGTCGCGTTATCTATCGAAAAGACATGGCTCCCATTCCTTCAAGTACCTCCTCCACATTTTTGCCGGCAAGTTCAAATGTCCAAAAAAGGGCCACAAATCTCTGAAAAGACCCTAAATTCATTCGATCTGTCCATAGATGAAAGTTTCAATTCACATAGGCTGAGGGTATATCTCTGTCGGCAAAGCCGACTGATACTTTTTTACTTGTTTTAATTTAGTTTAACTTCTAAGTTCAAAGACAAGTTGAAATGCCCAAAAAGGGCCACAAAATTCTAAAAAGACCCTAAATACACTCGATCTGCCTGTAGATGAAAGTTTCAATTCACTTAGGCTGAAGTTATATCTCTGTCGGCAAAGCCGACTAATACTTTTTTACTTGTTTTATTTATATAAATCATCAAATAAGATCAAAATATTGGAAGGCGAGGGCGTGACGTGTCCCTAAAGACATCATTTCTTTCTTTCTTATTTACGAAAAGTTTCAGAATAACTACTGTTAAATTTTTCTCTGATAAAGTATAAAATTTCTAAAAATTTATCATTTCGGTCCCAGGCCCCTGGGTTCGGCCCCCCGGTTACGTCGGTGTCGTTTATACTTATTTTAGAATAGTTCGTTTGCGTCATTTATACAAAACAGTGACACCCACAATCCATCAACAAGTGTTTTTTCGTGTCAAAGGTCAGAAATGACGCCAAAACAAATATCCCCTCCCACCTCCAACAAAAACAGAAAAGGTCTGTTGACATCGCTGTTATGATCATTTAATTCTATTTCAAGCATTTAACATATTCCAAGCTATTAGAAATACATATCATATGTTCTAAATGTTTACACGAATGTGATGCCTATGCTGCGGGTTGTGTTTATGGGGACAGCGATCCATGTTGGAACGTACGACAACCTCGAAACGGCAATAAATTTTGCACTGACAAAAAACAATTTTTGTTGTTTGTGCTTTCTTCATTCAATTCCGTTCTTCTGTTCCGTTCGTTGTACGATGCTAAACGCCAAAATATCGTCACCGTTCTGTGTGCGCTATTTTTAGTTTGGCGATTTGTTTATAGACAACAAACGTGCGTACATACCACACCGAATACAAAACGCCATAACAAAAATCTGCCGATCTATAAAATGTAAACCACAGTACCGCACCACCAGCAGCACCAGTAGTAGCACAGCAATCACATGAATTGTAACCACACAACAATCAATGGCAAAATTAAAGTTGTCGCCATCGACCACAAGATACCTTAAACCGTCACATGTGCTGGAGATACATACATATATACAGAGACATATGTACATACCCTTTGCACATGTATGATATTCTATTTAACCACAGGTATTTGGTTTTCCGGCAGTTTTTTAATTACATATTTGAAAAAAAAAAAACAAAAAACATTGGCTTAGAATTTCACTTTTCAAATGCAAAAACGAAAACGAATCGAGTTCGTTTAGCAAGTGACGGATTTAGGTAGAGGTATAAACTATATGAGGGTAAAGGGTGTTGTTATTTGTATGACAAAATTATAAATACGGCTTAAGGTATTTAGCTACATTTTCCGCCCAATTTGACACTTGATGTTTCAAGATGTCAAAAAACTGATGCTTCAAAAAAATTGTGGAGATAGGTCCACGTTTTGATATAAACCCCATTTAACGGTACCTCCCGATTATAAGTATTTTAGCTACATTTTTTGACAGAATTAGCTGAAATTTAACATTTGGGGTTCTCAATGATGGTACCTCCCGATTTAAGTATTTTAGCTAAATTTTTTGAACGAATTAATTGAAATTTGACATTTGGGGTTCTCAATGACCAAAAAACTTCTCCACTAAAAACTGCCAAGATATGCCCACGTTTTGCTATAGCCCCCATATAGCGGTACCTCCCGATTTTCGGCATTTTGAGGGTTTGAGCTACATTTTCGGACCGAATTAGCTGCAATTTGACATTTGAGGTTCCCAATGACGAAAAAACTTCTCCACTAAAAATATCCAAGATAGGTCTACGTTTGGGTATAGCCCCCATATAACGGTACCTCCCCATTTAAGGTATCTTAAAGCTTTCAGATATATTTTCTGATCGAATTAGCTTAAATCTGACATTTGATGTTCCCAGTGATCAAAAAACTTCCCTACAAAAATTATCAAGATAGGTCCACGTTTTGCTATAGCCCCCGATTTAAGGTATTTTCGGTCTTGTAGCTTTTTTTTGGCCCAACTAGCTGTAATTTGACTTTTGAGATTCTCAGCGGTCTCTCCACAAAAAATCGTCAATATAGGTCCATGTTTTGGTATAGGTCCCATATAACCTCGAGATGTTCGGTATTTTAAGGGTTTTAGCTACATTTTTTTAAACGACCTAGCTGTAACTTGACACTAGAGGTTCTTACTGGTCGCAGCACTTCTCCACCAAAAAATGTTTAAATAGGTCCATGTTTTAGTATAGTCCCCATATAACGGTACCTCCTGATTTTCGGTATTTTAAGGTTTTTCGCAACAATTTTTAATCGAACTAACTGTAATTTGACCTTTGAGGTTATCTGTAGTCACGGAACTTCTCCACTAAAAATGGTTTATATAGGTCTACGTTTTGGTGTAGGCCCTATATTTCCGTAGCCCCCGATTTTTGGTATTTTGAGGATTTTAGCCACATGTTCCGCCCAAAATTGGCTCCAATTTGGCACTTAGAGTTTCAAGAGGTCAAAAAAACTCTGCACCAAAAATGATGGAGATAGGTCCACGTTTTGGTGTAGGCCCCATTTACGGTACCTTCCGATTATAAGTATTTTAGCTACATTTTTACTAAATTAGCTGAAATTTTACATTTGGGGTTCTCAATGACCCACAAGCTTCTCCACTAAAAATTGTCAAAATAGGTCCATGTTTTAGTATAGCCCCCATATAACGAATTTCCGAATTTTCGGTATTTTGAGGATTTTAGCTACAATTTTTTTGGGTGACGATGGAAGATACCTAGGAACGGTCCTGACTGGCTTTAACATGGCAAAGCCCAGGATTTATCTTGGTCCCTCTTTCATCTCAAGTGGACACTGACCTCCCCGTGGTGTCATCTGGGGAACTGCCTTTTACACCCGTTAAAGGTAGTGAGCAAACATGTGCCGCGCGTTCACCCATAAGAACGTTAAAAACTTAGGTTTGGGCGTCGGGTTAGTAACCCTCCCCTAGAAAGAGCAGCCTACTAGGAAAACGAAAGAAAAGAAAAACAAACCCCTCTAAAGTTGACGAACCCCACAAACGTTTTAAGGACCATGATCTGCGAATCTGCATCTGGAATGTTCGCACTCTTTATAGAGAAGTTGCAGTTTACGCATTGGCAGATGTACTTGAAAAGTACAAGGCCGACATTACTGTCATACAGGAAATACGATGGAACGGGAAAGGCGTCGCAACAACACCTAAAGGTGACGCACTGTATTATAGCTGTCATGACACAATTCATGAGTTTGGTTGCGGATTTGTAGTTGGTCGGAAGTTAAAACATCTGGTCTCCAGCTTCACCCCAGTGGATGAAAGACTCGCTGCAATTCGATTAAAAGTAAAATTCTTCAACATCAGCTTTATTTGCGCTCATGCTCCCACTGAAGACAAGGACGAACAGACCAAATATATATTTTACGAGCGCTTAGAAGAAACTTATGACCGTTGTCCTGCCCATGACATTAAAATGATTCTAGGCGATTTTAATGCCAACATTGGAAAGGAGAATATATGTATTTGGCCCAACAGTTGGGAAATTCAGTCTGAAACATCTGACAATGGTATGAGGCTAATAGACTTTGCAGCTGCAAAAAACATGGTCGTTAACAGTACCAGATTTAAGCATCTCGATATTCATAAGGGCACCTGGCTGTCGCCAGATCAAAAAACAAGAAATCAAATTGCTCACGTTGTGATAGACGGAAGACATGCATCAAGCGTGTTGGATGTACGATCGTTCCGAGGTGCAAACATAGACTCGGACCACTACCTTGTTGCAGCAAAGGTACGTACCAGATTAAACGTAGCAAACAAAGTGCGAACAGACACAACACGGAAGTTGGACATCGGTAAGCTGCAATCACAACAGATAGCCACAGCATATTCCACTCAACTGGCCCAACTGCTTAATCAAAGCACTCCTCATCCCGATAAGATATCAGGACAATGACAAAACATTGCCCACTCCATGTAAACAGCCGCAAAATCAGTACTTGGATACCAGAGACTTCCACCAAGGAATGCATGGTATGACCAGGAGTGTCGTGCTGCTACCGAAGAGAAAAATGCGGCATATAGGACTACTTTACAATCAGTAGCAACGCGTAGCGCACGAGAGAGGTATCGGGACAAAAGGAGAGAGGAGAAACGTCTTTTCCGCAGGAAAAAGAAAGAGATGGAAAAGCGGGAGTGTGAACAAATCGAGATGCACAGGAGACAGAATGAAGTCCGAAAATTCTACCAAAGAGTGAAACATCCAACAGATGGCTTTGGTACAGGCACATCCTCCTGTAGAGACCAGCAAGGTAATCTGGTAACAGATACAGATAGCGTGCTCAGGATATGGAAGGAACATTTCTCCAATCGGCTGGTATCCAATAGTAGCGACGACGATGATACCACAGATCCAATCCCAGAAGATGGTATAGAATGTATACCGCCCGGCAAAGATGAGGTAAAAACAGCAATCGACCGGCTGAAGAATAATAAAGCAGCAGGAGCCGATGGCTTACCAGCCGAGCTGTTTAAAACCGGAGGCGACGCGGTGATAAGGTGTATGCATCAGACAGTTAGCAGCACCTGGCAGGAAGAACGCTTACCCGACGATTGGAACCTGAGCATCCTGTGTCCCGTCCACAAGAAAGGAGATAAGACTGTATGCTCCAACTATAGGGGCATAAGTCATCTCCCTATTGCCTATAAGATAGTGTCAGGGATATTGTGCGAACGACTAAAGCCAATGGTAACGAAATAATTGGACCATATCAATGCGGCTTTAGACCTGGCAGGTCCACCATTGACCAGATATTTACCCTGCGGCAAATCCTGGAGAAGACCCAAGAGAAGCAGATCGACACCTACCACCTTTTTGTCGATTATAAAGCAGCCTTCGACAGCCCGCTGCGTTCAAAGGTATTCCAAGCCATGTCTGAATTTGGTATCCCCGCAAAGCTCATTCGGCTTTGTAAAATGACTCTAACTGACACAAGATCTTCAGTTAAAATAGGAAAGACCCTCTCCAAAGAGTTTTGTACCAAAAGAGGTTTCAGGCAAGGAGACAGCCTTTCGTGTGACCTATTCAACATTTTGCTGGAAAAGGTAATACGAGAGGCAAACGTCAAAAGAAGTGGCACAATCTACACCAATAGCCACTTGTTACTTGCTTATGCTGATGATATAGACATCATGGGACGATCAGTAAAAGAAGTAACCGATACCTTTATGAAAGTCGTAGGAGAATCTGCTAAAGTGGGTCTGGCGGTAAACGGCGAAAAGACCAAATTAATGGTGTCGACGCGCAATGCGTCCATTGAGATCGGACCAACTGTTGAAGTTGGTTCCCATAATTTTGAGGTAGTTAAAGACTTCGTCTACCTCGGCACCGCCGTAAACACAACAAACGACATTAGTTGTGAAATAAAAAGAAGACTTGTATTGGCCAACATATGCTACTTTGGCTTAATTAAGCACTTCAAAAACAAAGCCACAACTCGTCAAACAAAAATAACGCTTTACTAAACACTGATACTACCCGTGCTAATGTATGGTTCCGAAGCCTGGGTACTTGGCAGTGCTTGGCGTGTTTGAGAGAAACATTTTTCGAAAGATCTACGGACCAATCTGCGTTAACGGTGAATATCGACGTCGTATGAACCACGAGCTGTGTCTGCTATACAACGACATCAATATAGTTAAACGTATCGAGATGCAGCGAGGCTAGGCCATATAATAAGAATGAGCGATGATGGACCCGCTAAAAAAGCGTATAAATACGGGCCACATGGCGGTGCACGCAGAATTGGCAGGCCAAAGAATAGATGGCGCAAACAAGTGGATGAAGAGATGACAATGCGCGGTATTCCAGAAAGCGAAGCACTAAACAGAGAGAATTAGGGATCTTTGAGTTCTCTGTGGTCACGGAACTTCTCCACGAATAATCGTGAACATATGTCCATGTTGTGGTATAGCCCTCATATAGCAGTACCTTCCGATTTTGGGTATTTTAAGGATTTCATCTACAATGTTTAACCAAACTAGCTGTAATTTGACATTCAAGGTTCTTAGTGGTTCCACCACTGCATAACCAAAAATTGCCAAAATAGGTCCATGTTTTGGTATAGGCCCCATATAACGATACCTCCCGATGTTCGGTATTTTAAGGTTTTTAGCTACAACTAGCTGTAATTTGACAATTAGTGGTTCCACCACTTCTTAATAAAAAATTGTCTAACGGACCCTCCCGATTTTCGGTATTTTAAGGGACTTAGCAACATTGTTTGACGAAAGTACCCAGATTTTTACATTTGAGGTTCCATGAAGTTTAAAAAAATTTTCCACCAAAAATTGTCAAGATAGGTCCACACTTTGATATAGACCCTATAAAAAGGTACCACCTAGTTGAACACATTTTTTAGATTACATGATGTAGGCATTTACGGCATTCGTGATCGAAAAAGTTTTGCACCTAAAATTGTGATCAGGAAATAAAAGAAATTATTCAATTTTTGTTAAGAATATTTTATGGTAGAGTGTATAAAAAGCTCTGCCCGGTCATAACGACTTTGTACTTGTTTTTATTATTGTTTGAAACCTCGACCTACTTTTATGCCCTCAGTCTTTGGGCTACTTAGGGTATATACCACTACTTTCGCTGGTATTGTTGTGGTTACAAAGTTTTTCCACAATTTACACACATACCACCTGATTGCGATGAAAGAGCGTAATAAAGTAAACTAAGATTTCGATTTGCTTTTGTTTTGCATGGCTATTGACTCACTAATACATTGTCATGAGGAGCCACTTTTTCAATACAAAACCGTTTTGGTCTGACCTGTTCTTGGCCAGTAAATGTAGTTTGATGCGATCTACAAATACGCCTCATCGGAAGAATGCTTCTACGCCTCACTTTCTTATTGGCTGGGGCGCACGATACATCTCAAGCGGAGTAAGAGATTTGGCCAAAACTAACGAAGAAGGTAGCTTGTTTACATTACTTTGTAATAGGTTATTCGGCTCATGTTGCAAATTTTTGTATGGTACCACTACCCTATGTGTTCCACTTTTAGATTCAAAGTTTATAAATCTTAAAGAGGTGACATAGTGCTCCGACGTGAAACTATAAAATTAATTAATCTTCTATTTCATTTACCTATTATCCAAAAATTTTCACTTATAAAGTTATCCCCTGTGTTACATACTATCCGCCTACAACAAAACACTCCTTCAAAACACTGTAGGGGCACACTTCAAACGTATAAAGTCGTGCGACACAATGCCCAAGAAGAATATTTATTTCGATAAAAATAAAGACAAATATTCACATGTTTTGGAGTATTTTGCTTTTCCTCCCCCCTCCCCCCTTTGTAGTTGTCGTTTTTCGTGTGTGTTTTCTACATTGTTGTAATTGAAAACATTCAAATGTTTATGCAAAATATTGTACAAAATTGTGTTTTTATAAACTGAATAACATATGGTCACCTTCACCCAACACCCCATCTCACTTATCCCCCTTACAAGACACAACTAAAGACAAACATTTAATGTTAATTTATCTTTTGACTTTTTATCGGAGGAGAGTGGATGTGTGGTGTGCAGGCAGGCGGTTTCTATTCACTCATGAATTTTACGCACACACAAATTACCAGCGATGTATTTGGAATTTGTTTGTATTCCCTTCCCTAAATGGGAATCCATGACCAAACGGGCAGCGGTCGCTTAGTAAATAATAATAAATTGAATGGCATGGATTATTGATTGAAACGATAAATTTTACTGGTGATGCTCCATTGTGGGCGCATAAATAAAATTATGTTCGGAGAGTGATGGGAAATCTTATCGGTGGGGAATTGAGGGAATCGTTGTTAGGAAATCGTCTGTGACATAGGGGATTTCATGTTTTTTGTTTTGATACATAAATGGGTTAAAGATTTTGCAACCTTTGCTGAGGGAGATAGAAAATTGATTGATTTTATTAAGGAGGAAAACAATTTTTCACAGCTTACATAAATCGGATGATATATGTATGTAAATGTGGAATGAAAAATAATTAAAATAATGATAATATTAACCCGCACTAATGCTCTTAGAAGCACTTAAGCGGGAATAATACCAAAGAATATTTATTACAAACAACCTAAAGTCAAGTGGTTGGAACGCAGGAGAGAAATCTCGGACCCTATTTGGAAAAAAATAACTACTGGGTTAAACACCCTCAGCCTCAACACATTTTGAACAATATTCATAATATGTATGAATTTTTTTTCTGTAAACATTCTAAAATGATAGAAATGGCAAAGTAGTGAACTACATTTAAATGTTGTACACTAATCAGGTTAATATCCTCAGCAGGCAGTTGTCTATGACTGTACATACAAACAATAAAAGTTGTGGTAGACCTAAATGTTCTTTAAACAAATCATCTTCAAAAGAAATATCAATTCCGTAGGTGACAAAGTTTTAGACGTTTGCAGGGTAAACTTTTAGGTGTTTTGTGGGGTATCAGAAATACTTACTTACCTAGCTGGCCCATTACAGAACATTTGTTCTATAGGCCGAACTAAGAAAATATCTCCATTTCTCTCTGTCTATTGCTTCTCTTTATGGAATACCGCGCCTTGTCATCTCTTCATCCACTTGTTTGCGCCATCTATTCTTTGGCCTGCCAATTCTGCGGCTCATATTTATACGCCTTTTTAGCGGGTCCATCATCGCTCATTCTTATGATATGGCCTAGCCTAGCTCGTGGTTCATGCGACGTCGATATTCACCGTCAACGCAGATTGGTCCGTAGATCTTTCGAATAAGTTTTCTCTCAAAGAAATACTTACTTACCTAGCTGGCCCATTACAGAACATTTGTTCTATAGGCCGAACTAAGAAAATATCTCCATTTCTCTCTGTCCATTGCTTCTCTTTCTGGAATACCGCGCCTTGTCATCTCTTCATCCACTTGTTTGCGCCATCTATTCTTTGGCCTGCCAATTCTGCGGCTCATATTTATACGCCTTTTTAGCGGGTCCATCATCGCTCATTCTTATGATATGGCCTAGCCTAGCTCGTGGTTCATGCGACGTCGATATTCACCGTCAACGCAGTTTGGTCCGTAGATCTTTCCAAGAATCCTTCTCTCAAACACACCAAGCACTGCCTTATCTGCTTGCGCAAGTACCCAGGTTCGGAACCATACATCAGCACGGGTATTATCAGTGTTTTGTATAGCGTTATTTTTGTTTGACGAGATGTGGCTTTGTTTTTAAACTGCTTACTTAAGCCAAAGTAGCATCTGTTAGCCAATACAATTCTTCTTTTTATTTCACAACTGATGTCGTTGATTGTGTTTACTGCGGTACCGAGGTAGACGAAGTCTTTTACTACCTCAAAATTTTAGGAACCAACGTCAACAGTTGGCTCGATCTCTATGGACGCATTGCGCGCCGACACCATCGACTTGGTCTTCTCACCGTTAACCGCCAGACCCACTTTAGCAGATTCTCCTTCGACCTTCATAAAGGTATCAGTTACTTCTTTTACTGATCGGCCTATGATGTCTATATCATCAGCATAAGCAAGTAACATGTGGCTATTGGTGTAGATTGTGCCACTTCTTTTGACGTTTGCCTCTCGAATAACCTTTTCCAGCAGGATGTTGAGATGAGAGACTGTCTCCTTGCCTGAAACCTCTTTTGGTACAAAATTCTTCGGAGAGGTTCTTTTCCATTTTAATTGAGTATCTCGTGTCAGTTAAAGTCATTTTACAAAGCCGAATGAGCTTTGCGAGGATACCAAATTCAGACATGGCTTGGAATACCTTTGAACGCAACGGGCTGTAGAAGGCTGCTTTATAATCGACAAAAAGGTGGTAGGTGTCGATCTGCATCTCTTGGGTCTTCTCTAGGATTTGCCGCAGGGTAAATATCTGGTCAATGGTGGACTTGCCAGGTCTAAAGCCGCATTGGTAGGGCCCAATTATCTCGTTGACCATAGGCTTTAGTCGTTCGCACAATATCCCTGACACGATTTTGTAGGCAATCGGGAGTAGACTTATGGCCCTATAGTTAGAGCATAAAGTCTTATTTTCCTTTTTTATGGATGGGGCACAGAAAACTCAGGTTCCAATCGTCGGGTACTAGTTCTTCCTGCAAGATGGTGCTAATTAGCTGATGCAGACACCTTATCAGCGGGTCGCCTCCGGTTTTAAACAGCTCGACTGGTAAGCCATCGGCTGCTACAGCCTTATTATTCTTCAGCCGGTTTATTGCTGTCTTTACCTCATCTTGGATGGGCGCTATACATTCAATACCATCTTCTGGGATTGGATCTGTAGTATCTTCGTCGTCTTCGCTGGATACCAACAGGTTAGAAAAATGCTCTTTCCATATCCTGAGCTCACTATCTGTATCATTTACCAATTTACCTTGCTGGTCTCTACAGGTGGATGTGCCTGTACCAAAGCCATCAGTTTGATGCTTGACTCTTTGGTAGAATTTTCGGACTTCATTCTGGCTCCTGTACATCTCGAATTTTTCATACTCCCGCTTTTCCATCTCTCTCTTTTTCCTGCGGAAAAGACGTTTCTCCTCTCTCCTTTTCTCCGATATCTCTCACGTGCGCTACGCGTTGCTACGGATTGTAAAGTAGCCTTATATGCCGCATTTTTCTCTTCGGTAGCAGCACGACACTCCTGATCATACCATGAATTCCTTTGTGGAGGTCTCTGGTATCCAAGTATGGATTTTGCGTCTGTTTGCATGGAGTGGGCAATATTTTGCCATTGTGTTGTTATGTTATCGGGACAAGGAGTGCTCTCGTTAAGCAATTGGGCTAGTTGAGTGGAATATGCTGTGGCTATCTGTTGTGATTGCAGCTTACCGATGTCTAACTTTCGTGTCTGTTCGTACTTTGTTTGCTACGTTTAACCGGGTGCGTACCTTTGCTACAACTAGGTAGTGGTCCGAGTCTATGTTTGCTCCTCGGAACGAGCGCACATCCAACACGCTCGATGAGTGTCTTCCATCTATCACAACGTGATCAATTTGATTTCTTGTTTTCTGATCTGGAGACAGCCAGGTGCCCTTATGAATATCGAGATGCTTAAATCCGGTACTGCTAACTACCATGTTTTTTGCCGCTGCGAAGTGTGTCAGCCTCATGCCATTGTCAGATTTTTCATTGTGGAGACTGAATTTTTCCGACTGTTGGGCCGAAGATATTTTCCTTTTCAATTTTTGCATTAAAGTCGCCTAGAATAATTTTAATGTCATGGGCTGTACAACGGTCATATGTTTCTTCTAAGCGCTCATAAAATATATCTTTTTATTAATTTTCTCGTTTAGAGTTAAGCTTAATGATCTGAAATTATTTGCAAGTGAAAAAGGAAAGCCATGGACTCGAACCCACATAGTCACCAAATTACGTTACCTGGTTTCATTGGTGGTAAAGCAAATCTTCGGACGTATCGACTATGTAATGGCTTCTCTGTCCTAGAACTTATCGTTTTTCAAATGCAAATGTGTTTTTATACATTAACAGATATTTGGCCGTTGAAATGTATTTTCTTCACAACAACCGCTTTTTGCGATGCCTTTGAAGTTATGAGTTTTGGCTTTGAACGCTAACATGCCGTGACAACATTTTTTGATATGTTTTCAAGGACGTGGGTTCAAATCCCAGCCGGGCTCAGCCTATTTTTTTTTTATTTTTTGAAATTTTGCCTGTTAGGGCGAAGATCATTTTTTAATGATTTTATTAATTTTCTCGTTTAGAGTTAAGCTTAATGATCTGAAATTATTTGCAAGTGAAAAAGGAAAGCCATGGACTCGAACCCACATAGTCACCAAATTATGTTACCTGGTTTCATTGGTGGTAAAGCAAATCTTCGGACGTATCGACTATGTAATGGCTTCTCTATCCTAGAACTTATCGTTTTTCAAATGCAAATGTGTTTTTATACATTAACAGATATTTGGCCGTTGAAATGTATTTTCTTCACAACAACCGCTTTTTGCGATGCCTTTGAAGTTATGAGTTTTGGCTTTGAACGCTAACAGGCCAAATATCTGTTAATGTATAAAAACACATTTGCATTTGAAAAACGATAAGTTCTAGGACAGAGAAGCCATTACATAGTCGATACGTCCGAAGATTTGCTTTACCACCAATGAAACCAGGTAACGTAATTTGGTGACTATGTGGGTTCGAGTCCATGGCTTTCCTTTTTCACTTGCAAATAATTTCAGATCATTAAGCTTAACTCTAAACGAGAAAATTAATAAAATCATTAAAAAATGATCTTCGCCCTAACAGGCAAAATTTCAAAAAATAAAATAAAATATATCTTTGGTCTGTTCGTCCTTGTCTTCATTGGGAGCATGAGCTGTTGTTGAAGCATTTAGCTTTTATTCGAATTGTTGCAAGTCTTTCATTCACGGGTGTGAAGCTGGAGGCCAGGTGTTTAAACCTCCGACCAACAACAAATCCGCAACCAAACTCATGTTTTATGTCAGGCAGCTATAACACAGTGCGTCACCTTTAGGTGTTGTTGTGACGCCTTTCCCGTTCCATCGTATTTCCTGTATGACAGTAATGTCGGCCTTGTACTTTTCAAGTACATCTGCCAATGCGTAAACTGCACCTTCTCTATAAAGTGTGCGAACATTGCAGGTGCAGATTCGCAGATCATGGTCCTTAAAACGTTTGCGGGGGTCGTCAACTTTAGAGGGATTTATTTGTCTTTTCTTTTGTTTTTTCATAGTAGACTGCTTTTTTCTAGGGGAGGGTTACTAACTCGGCGCCCAAACCCAAGTTTTTAACGTTCTTATGGGTGAACGCACGACACATGTTAGCTCGGGTCGGGGAGGTCAGTTTCCACATGAAATGAGAGAGGAACCAAGATAAATCCTGGACTTTGCCATGTTAAAGCCGGTCAGGGCCGTTCCTTGGTATCTCTCATCCCCTACGTCACCCGGTGTATCAGAAATATTGCGCCTAATTATTTCCAATAAACTCATCTTTAAAATGTCTAAATACATCCTTTTCGTGTATAACGACTCCCTTCTGGTCGCCTATAAAGCTCTTTAGGTCGTCTTCAAAACACCTTTTTGGTTGCCTATAAAAACCCGGTTGTGGCTCCCTTCTGGTCGCCTAGAAAGACTAACTTCTGGTTCATACGGCCCAACCAAAACTACTCAACTTCTGGAGTCGAGAATAAGCTTTATGGACACAGCACATGGAAGCAAACACATCCTTAGCACTGAAGATAGAATCAGACCATATACTGTTACAATAACAAGAAGAACCACTTCAGCCTCTTCGAACACATTTGCAAAAGAATTATGGAGGGTTAGTGGGGCATTCATTTATTTCCACTTTTACGTAAATTATTATGACTAATTACTCAATTCAATTCGGCTGTATAAATAATGATAATACTTTTTTTCCTTTGCTCCTCATTATTTTCAACTAAACAAAAAAACATTAAAAAATAAAATAAATATTTGATTAAGATGTTTTGTTTTATTTTTGCCGGTCATAACTGCTATGCAAATACTCAGTTTCACTATTTAAAGTCATTTCACCGAAAGGGGGCATACCCTTAATTTTATACTCTTTTCATTTATCTCCGAATATAAACAAATAGATTTTAGAGATAACAAAATTTTAATTTTAAATGTAAATTGTTGCCGGGAATTGTCACTTGCAAACTGTTGCCCTTGGCGGTAACAAGGGTAATTCAAGAGATGGGAAACGTTTTTTTGCGAATTATTAATGTTTGTTTTTATTTTTTATATATTAAAAAAATAATTATATACCTATTTTAAGAGCGATAACGTATAAATTATTCAAATAATTCCTATAATAAAATTTTGTTCTTCCTTCTTTTACAGTGATTCATTCCTTGCTGTCGGAAATTAATACATCATGGAAATTCCAAGATTTCTCCCATTATCCGCCGTTCTAATAATGGCTATCATGACATTTTATGTCACACCCACAAATGCCTGCATGTGCATGCCAGAGCATCCACAACAGCATTACTGTAGAGCAGATTATGGTAAGTACAAAAATATACTCGCGAGTGGGAGTACTAGAAGAGTACAAGTTTTACAAGAAGTTAACTCCCCACTCTTTTGTTGTTTGTGGCAGCGCTTGGGAGTACTCATTTCAGGAGTACTCCAGATCGAATTCGAGCGAGTTCCACCTTCAACTCCAATTCGAACGAGCATTTTGGAGCTCTGAATAAGTTGTCTCTATTTTTAAATTTTTTATTCCCACTTCTTGGTCGACATTGATATGATCTCTCAATTATAACGATTTGTTTATTAAATATCTCTCTACTTTCCCATTTCTCTTTACAGTTGCTCTCGTTCGTGTAATGCGTAAATCCACCAAATTGGTTGAAGGCAAGGTTGTCTACAAGGTTGAAGTAAAGAAATCATATAAAGTAAGTCCTAACTTCCTTCAAAATTACAACTAGCAACTTAAAAAATATTTTCTTTTGCGTTTCTTTTTCCAGATGACCCCAGAAGGACAACAAACATTAAAACATGGACGTATTATGACTTCAGGTCACGATAGTTTGTGCGGTGGTTTTGACTTGCAACTGGGTCGACTTTATGTCATTGCCAGCAGAGGTCCTCAGTTGAATATGTGTCACTATGCCAAGGAGTATAAAAAGATGAGCATTATTGAAAGGACAGGATTTACCGGAGCCTATAAAAAAGGATGTGGATGTGAGGTAGGCAGAGTAGAATAGAACAAAAAAAAACGAAAAACTTTAATTTACAACATTTCAATTATTTTCTTCAACAGATTTCATTTTGCCGAGGAAATCGTTGTCCTGCTACAGATGACAACTCCTGTTCATGGTCTCCATTCGCCAGATGTGAAACAGATTACAGTGCCTGTATGCCAATAAGAAATCATCGTTCACCATTTACCACAACAGATCCATCGATTAAATGTCGCTGGCGAAGAACTGTTGCATATGATGAGTGTAAAATGAGTCCATAGAGGAAGGAGTCGCAGAAGCTCCGTATATATTATTGAATCTTCATTATGTGCCAAACATGTGTCATTCATAAAACTTATTTATGTTTAACAAACGAAAAAAAGAAGCAGAGAACTTGTTTTGTCTATCCATTAGTTGTAGTCTTAACTATTGTGTAAATGTAATTTATTTTTATGTTTTGTTTAGTTATGTAAGTCCAAAAAGAATAAGAAAAAGAACCAAAAAAAAAACCAAAATAAATGTTATGCGGAAAATTAGCTATTTTGAAACGTTAAGAATCCAAAAATGATCATGTGATTTTATGTTAAGAGCCGGCGAAATATTGCGATTTATGGATATGTATGATATAATTGAGTTTTCTTCATTAATCGCCATTCTAAGAGAAACTATAAGCTATGGTAGTCTGTTCATCATCAATGAGACGCTCTCTTGATCTCTGTCCCTTTTGAAATCTTATAATATTCCATAATTTTTTTCCACTTACCAAATATTTGGGCGAAGGGAAGAATGTCTGCTCAATTAAGGGGAAATTTTCTTTACCCAAACGACGTTGCAGTTGTTGCAAGTGAGCGAATACCCAAGGTTTATCCTGAAATGAGAGAAAAGTGTAAATATTAAAAAAAAAAACACTAAATATTTTAAAATTTATTTAAAGTCATTAAAAGTGGATGTAGACGACTAGAGTCGCTTCTTATTGATACGCCACTGAACCACACGCTTAATAAAACGTGGTGAAAAAATAGTGCCATCAGTTGGAGAAAAATCATGATTACAGTTGTCTTGAACTTGCAACGTTGCGAGGGTTACAGCGTTCTGCGGAAGGATCGTACATCAAGCGGAGGAGGACTTACCTACCTTACACAACAGACAGGCCTGTATCAAACATCAAAATAATACCATCAAAACAAAAGCAACAACCAGACGAAGTTTATCAATTGGTGTTGTTCACGCACATTGTAAATAATAAAAAGAAGTAAATGCAACAAAAACGCAATTATATCGAGTAGCTCGTAGAATACTGTCTTTGCAAAGAAGCTTAACACGGGGCTTTTGAAGCAAATTTAAACGGAAGGTGCTTGCACCTGGGATTCTGAAACTACAATGTTCACAGATGAGACAAATCAAAAAACAAAAAAAAAAATCGCCAGAGCGTGTTTTAAATTAATCGCGATCCAAGTTGACATTTTTAGGGGTTGTTTAGGTTTTCACGATTTTGCTTGGAAATCGCAAGTCCTATCAGAATGAGACTAACGAAAATGTTGTAGCTATCAAAATTCTATATAAGATTGACATTTATGGTATTTTCGTAGGTTTTACCATTTTTGAGATATAGAAGTTCAAATTTGGCCAATGCACCGACTGTATCGCCCCCCTTATAAAACAATGTCATGAAGGGTGCGCCTTAACTAACTTTTAATGAAAACCGCTTACACAGGGGAAGTTTTTGTGAATTCTGAAACAGCAATGTTCATAAATGAGAAAAATCCAAAAACAAGAAAAAATCGCTGTAGGGATTTTTAGAGAATCGCGGTCAAAATTCACATTTTTAGGTGTTTTTTTAATTTTTCACGATTTTGCTTGGAAACCGCAAGTCCAATCGAAATGGAGCTAAAGAAAATGTTGTAGCTGTGAAAATTCTCTAGAGGATTGACGTTTATGATTTGTTTCTAGGCTGTACCATTTTTGAGATAAAGAAGCTCAGTTTACATTTTTAGGTTTTTTTTGTTAGGGTTGCGCGATTTTGCTTGAATACGCCAGTCTTATCGTTATGGGACCTGAGAAAATCTTAAAGCTGTGAAAATTCTCTACAAGACTGGCTTAAGTAACTTATCCTAGGTTGTACCATTTTTTAGATATATAAGTTTAAGTTGGGAATTTGCAGTCGTGACATTGTTTTATAAGGGGGCGATACAGAATTGAATTGAATTTGAATTGTAACAATTTGAACTTCTATATCTCAAAAACGGTAAAACCGACGAGAATACCATAAAGGTCAATCTTGTAGAGAATTTTGATAGCTACAACATTTTCGTTAGTCTCATTCCAATAGGACTTGCGGTTTCCAAGGAAAATGGTGAAAACCTAAACAACCTCTAAAAATGTCAACTTTAATAGCGATTTATTTAAAAATAGCTTCGGCGATTTTTTTTGTTTTTTGATTTTTCTCATCTATGAACATTGTAGTTTCAGAATCCGCAAAAACTTCCCAGATGCAAGCACCTTTCATTTAAATTTGCTTCAAGAGCACCGTGTAAGCTCTGCCCTAGTGACCTATACGTGGAATGTATGGGGGATTGTAGGATTGCCGAGGTGGTTTTGCACCATATGCCTGACATTAGTTCGCTTTTGGAGGCCAATAATCATCTTGTGCATGTGACTAAAATGCTCACAATGACCTTTGGTATTCCATCCTTTGAGCAGGGGGTACAGCGAAATTGATGGCTCCACATTCTACACGGTGAACGAAGACTCTCCTACGAGGATAAGAAGAGATTGCAGCAGCTCGCCAGTGGCACCCATTGTGGCAACCTGTCTGAGGGCACTTCGCTTTTGGAGCACAATTCATCATGAGCTTTGGAATTCCATCCTAGGCAATGACCAGAAGGGTACATAAATTTGCCGATCAAATTTATAGCTTCATATTTTATAAGGTGAACGAAGACTCTCCTACGAGGATAAGAGGAGATTACAACAGCCCGCCAGACGTCACCATTGTGGCACCATCTCTGATAAAATAAAGTGTCCACCATCATCGTCTTATTTAACAGACCACCAGACTTCATAACATTTGACCGCAGTACTTTTCTGAACCATTGAAAAACTGATTGGCGATGGTTCAGATAATTTACCAATCAGAGAGCTGCCCAGACCCACATAACATCGGCTCGTTACATACCTGCTGTTCGAATATCCGAAATTAGACCAAATTTCTCAGCAGAGAAGACGGAGGAGCTTCTTTTGTATGAACCTTGAATACCAAGGATTTGGGTATTTTACTTTTGAAGTCAATGAATAGATTATGAGTACAAGCAGAAAAAGTGCCCAAACCAACTGAAGCAATTCAAAATTGGTTCAGGATTGAAAAGTGGCCAGCGGTTAAATCACTCTTGAGTTCGGGAAGGAATGCTGTTAGAACGGATGTTACTTTCAAGGACGTGATAGTGACAGATCCAAGGAGGAGCGCCTTCTTAACCGGCAGCTTATATAGCACCCCAACAGTGATAGGGCGAAGTGGAGTAACCCGAGAGTGTTGGGAAGAAGAGGAATGTTCTGCGCCGTATAACAGCCTTCTCAGCCGAGAAAGTACCACCACAATTTACGATGAGAGATGTCGCAGACGTAATCCGAAACTCAAAAACATCCTAACCGTTGGTTCCACACGGAATCTCTGTGGTAATGTTTTAGCAACTGGATGAAAGCGGATTAGAGTTTTTGGCAAGTACACTTAGTTAGCCACACATGTTGCATCAGAAGTCTAAAAAGTTAAGTTGGTAGGGTGGTCTCGATACTGAAGCCAGACTAGCTTGCCAGCAGATGCGAATCATAGAAGCAAATTCCTTTCTGTCGCCGTTAGCTAAGATTTTAAATATATGTATTAATTCTTCCCATGATGAGAAGGTGTTTCCCAGTTGCTCAACTTCAGTAAGGATTTCAGAAAATTCACAGTATAGCAACGACATTACAAGATAAATCGTACTGACCGCGATACCGAAAATATATGGTCCTTGACCATACCTATCGGAGATCTTCTATACCATCAAATATGTCAAGTTGTTCGAGGACATAACAAAGACTTCTCTCCAGACGTGTTTGAAACTATCGATAATTCAGATAATGGAATTCAGAAACAAGAAGTACAAAGACCGTAGAGTGAAACAGTGGGTTCTATTTTCAATGACATATCGCTCATTTACTCAAAGAGTGGCATAACTCAAAAAACGCGTTTTCTTAGTTAGCAATTTCTATTTTTTCTACGACCTTGACTTTATCTTGTGAAAAATTTTCATGTTGCTATCTGTAAAACTCAATGAGTTACAGCTGATTTACGAGGAGGTTGACATAAATTAGCAAAACTGTTTTTTGAGTTTATGAAACACTAATATAGTTCAAATCATAATTGATCTTGCACAGAAATTTAGCCCTGATATCTGGCCAGCTCTTTGCAAAATATTGTTCCAGTGGTTATTTTATTTTTTGTGTAATAATCTTTTTAATAGGGAAGTCAAAATTCAATCGTGAACTTAAAACGCGTTTTTCTCGAAACTGCATTTTTTTGAGATGTGCCACTCTTTGAGTAAATGAGCGATATGTAATAGCTTAAATATCTACATAGCTCACGTAGTAAAGTTGTTCGTTATCTGTGAAATATAGAAATATCCCCCCTCACCACCTTGACGGCTGAAATGAGGCCCCCACTGAACATATTTGTCGATTATGTCCTGATTTCGAACACTAATTACCGCAGATATACCTTGCAAACCACTTATATTTACTACTACCTCAGAAGTAGAAACAAGGTACTCAAGTCGCTGGCCGGTTACACTTGGAATATTGATAAAGAAACCTTGTTGACCTTTTATAAAGCAATATGATGGTCTGTGGTAAGCGATGAGGCGCCAATGTGGTATGCAAATGTTAGCACAGCACAACAAGATGTTGTCGATGCAGTACCTGCTAGGATGTTATCGTCATTAGCCTCCACGTCACAATCATGTGAACGGGCTTTGTCCATACGGGTACGTCAGGAGAAATTTCCAAATTTAGAAACGGGAATTTCTAGATCATCCGGCCGGCTTGGATAGTATTCACGCTGATGCAGTTGCACAGACAATTCAAAGCTAAAGTGCGAATGCAACTGCCAAGGCAAACACTAGTGGTTACAGCTCAATTAAGAAACATACGGTACAGCCGCCTCAATTTGTATTGGTCCCAATATTGATAGGACGACACGCTCCACGTTTATTGGTCTGAGGGTCCTTAAAAATATTCTTTAAAAATCCACAACAACAACATAGGCCAAGCTTATAGAAACTCAGCAGCAAGCAAGGAAGTAGCATATCATGCTTCATGTTGATATGTCAGCCTCCAAAAATGTGTCATATTTACGGTTCAATAACGGTGGATTCCGAATTAATATCGAAGAAATAGGGAATAGAGGAAGTAATATTTAGTAGTAGCTAACTTGCTCCTTCGAACCATTAGCACACAAAAAATGCATATTTAAGACAAGGGGATTATTTGGCACATTCAAAACCCCAAATCTGCCGAGCTTTGCGACGTTGTAGCTTGGATGATAACCCGGAGTCTCAGGTAATAAGATCACAAATGTAGAAGAACTTCACTGAAACAGAGTTTCTGATGTCCCCTTAAACCGTGTATATCTGGACGCATAGATAGCAGCCCTTCCTCAATATTTCTCGCGACTCGCTCACTGTCCCTGAGAGTTCTCACATTCCAGAATTCAATCATTGTCCTTTTACAAAGGTCGTCAACGAGCATTCCGTTTTTTATTTTTGCCATTTATATTTAGCGATTCGTTAGCAATATAGATTCGGAAAAGTTGGGTGCCGGCATATCTTTCCTAGACCCAACTTTTCCGAAGCTATATTGCTAACGAATTGTCGGCTTTGCCGACAGATATGTATATACCCTCAGCCAATGTGAAGTGAAAGTTTCACCTAAGGACAGATCGAATGTAATTAAGGTCTCTTCAGAATTTTGTGGCCTTTTTAGATATTTGAACTTGTCGACAAAAATGTGGATTAGAAATTAACTGTACTAAGACACAAATGTTGAACTTCTGTGGGGGAGGTACCCTTAAAGAGGGCCGATATGGGCCATTTTAGAAGTTAAACTAAATTTTGACAAAATATTAGGAGATCCAAAGTTTGGACCAAATTGGTTGCCCCATTCAAGTGATCTCGTCCTAGCAATTTAGTGACATTTTTTGAATATGGGGGAGAAGTACCGGAAGTTGTGGACCGGTATTGCCCCATGAAACTAAATTTGGATAAAATATGACGAAAACCAAATGTTGGACCAAATCGGTTGAACAGTTCAAGAGTTAACGTGCTCTCCGACTGCCACATATTTACACCTTTCGCGCTGTTTTCCCAAGAAATTTGGACTTGCCCCTGAAAAAACTTTTACCGTCGTAATGGAAGTAGCGAAAGAAACTCGCTTCAACAAAAATCGAAATGATTCGAGAGCAGGTCTTAAAGTGAACTTATCCGAAATTGTGTGTGAGAGGTACCAGAAGGAGTAGACAAATATAGTCCATATTCGAAACTGATCTATATCTGGTAGATATATTAGGATGTGCAAAGTATGGATTACATCGGTCACTCGCTTCAAGACTTATCGTGCGCACAATTTTTCCGAACATTTTTGAACTTTTGTGGGGGAGGTACCTGAAAGAGTGGACCGATATGGCTTATCTTCGAATTTAAACTATGTTTGGACAAAATATTACGAAGGCTAAATTTTGGACCGAATCGGTAGATCCGTTCGATAGTTATCTTGCTCTCCATCCACTACACGCGTTGTTATAGGGGCTTTTTGCATCTTTCAGGCTATTTTCTAAGGAAGTATGGATTTGCCCATGATGAAGCTTGTACCATCGTATGTGGGGCAATACAAGTTGTTGCAACAAAAATCAAAGCGATTCGAGAGCAGGTTCTAATCTGAACTTATCCGAAATTTTGTGTGGGAAGTACCCGAAGGAGTGGACCGATTGAGTCTATTTTGAAACCTCATCTAACTTTAGTAGAAATTTCACGATGTGCAAAGTATAGGTCAAATCGGTTACTTCCCTCAAGTATTATCGTGCACACAAATTTTCCGAACATTTTCGAACTTTTGTGGGGAAGGTACCGGAATGAGTGGACCGATATAGCCCATCTTCGAACTTAAACTAAGTTTGGACAAGAGTTATGGTGCGCTCCAGCCAGACAGACATTGCTCAATCGACTCCAAATTGTCTGAAACTCATTTCTTCCAAACATACATTATTTCGATGAGGCACATTTTGCCCGTATGAAAGTGTATATCACGAATATTGTCAATTATTTCATATTCCATTTCAGAAAAAAAGGATACTTTTTTTTCGCGCTACATCAACGATTTTTGATATGTAGGTTAAGAAAAAAATTACCAGTACGAATCTGGTCGCGAGCCAATTTTTGGTTGTTGCGGACAAAAGTTATGGCGCTTTTATTTCGCTTTTTAAGAAAAAAATATTATAAAAACGCTAATTGTTTTAATGAGCACCATTGTTACAAAAAAGTTCTGTCGATGTGACTTCAGCGAGTAGATTGCATAATACCTGCAAAATATTACACAGAATTCGCGGAATGTACATAAAATTGATATATTATTGAATATAAGTCAACTTTTTTCAAAATTGAGGCCCGTTTAGTGGTCATAAAATTAACTAAAAATTTGTTGTGGATCAAAACTTCACGGCGAATCAAATGAGACTACAATCGTACAGATTGGTGTTATAGTTTTGATGCTACAGCCAAAATAAGCACATAATTTGGTCAAAAAAGAATTTTTTATTTGACAAAATATTTTTTCACATGCATTATGTATTTAGTAGAAAATATTCGAAAAATCTATAGGAATACTTCCATCATTTTGCTTAAATCTCCCAATAAAATAGACGGATTTTGCTTTATTGACATTCATATTAAAGCTTTTCCATTAAGGAAGGTAATTGGGTTGATGAGGATATATCTCAAAGCTTCTGAAATGGAAACAGAGGTCAAAGAACCCATTTTAATTTATATGAATTTTAAAATACGTGTAAATCGCGTAATTATCAAAATCATTTTGTCCGCATGTGATTTTCATGTACAGCAAGACTATATCTTTTAATTTATATGTATTTTTCGAAATTTACACTGGAGGCTAAGATGTAGCATCGGCTGCATCCTAGCATTAAAAAACCTATAAAATATCGCTAATTTCCGCAAAGTGCATACAATTTTTGTCCGCATCCGATTTCAATGTTCACCATGAAAATCTATATCGAAATATATCTATTTGAAGGCGATCAATCAAGAACCGTGGATGTAGCATGACACACTATTTTTTCGGATAAAATTAATGTAGCTCCCTTATCAGTGAAGTTTTCAAATCTCTGTTTCCGCTAAAAGTAAGATGCTGTACTAGTTTTTTCATTGCAGTGGAAACGAACCGTAGAAAACGTGATAAACTACGCGATATTTCCAAAAACAATTTTAGATGATTTTTCTACTTTGGAATTTCTTGTAACTCGCGTTTTAGTAGATGGATTTTCACGGGGAATGATTTATTGGATCAGGAACGTAAAAAACTAAAATGTGCAATCAAGTACGAAGAAATCGAATGACAATTTTTAAAATTAGTCCCGAAAAATACGATTTTTAGAAAAATGTTCGCACAAAATTTTCGCATTTGGATGCAGATTTCTATGAATCTGTGCAGACTACATTCACAATATTCATATCAAATAACTTAGAATCGCAAGTACTGCAATCCTATATACGGTTTTTTGAAAAACCTGTTTGCGGAATGAAGTTAGAAGAAAATTTCAAAAAACACTGTAAATCTGGCTTCAAAGTGTCAGCATCATTTAATGGTAGAAGCAGACGAAATTTTGAAAAGTACTACACTAGTGAGGTTATCCTTATTTAGTTTGCTTCTGCTTTTATTTTGACAGGAAACTCGAGAGAAGTGTGGTTTACTCACAAATCGAGAAAAAGCAAAAAAAGACATGGTGGCTTCAACCCATTTTCACCAATTTTTTAACATAAATATAGCCACAGCTTCCACGCAAATTATCTTTTAAGGCCAATATTTTTTTCCACGTCCAAAAACATTTCATTTTATCCAAAAGTATTTGATTTGTATAATATACAATCACGAGTCGCGTGTTCTACAAGGGTAAACCTTGGCTTCAGCTATGTTAAATTTTCAAAAATATTGGTGATATACCCTCGCTGGCATAAATGCTGAGGGTATAAAAATGGAAAAATGGGATGCATTATCTACATTGCAACATTGTAAAGATGGAATTTTCTACTTTTTACTTTTCTTTTGGATGGTCCCCAACTAAAGCTGTGATATACGTCATTATAATTAAAATCGCAAAAATGAAAACTTGGTGATATTTTCGTTGTTTGAACACCAACGACAACCTACTTTACATTATTAGAAAGGTGATATTTTCTACTTTCATTTTCATGTTTTTTTTTTTGAGATATTTTCTTTGGAATAAAACGTTGACTTTTTCTCCAAATAAGTTTTTCCCTATTCCGACATCACCTAAATCAATAGGCTACTTCCGGGACCCCCATTAACCACGAAAATTTCGTGACAATCCGAGCAACTTGCAACCTCTAGCTTGATTACAACGTTTAGATGGACATAAGGGCGGAGGGACGAACATACATATCCAGATCGACTGAGCTCGGCGAGACATTCATTTGAATATATATAATTATGGGTCTACGACCATTATTTCGATGCGTTACAAACTTCTTGGCCAAAACCAACTTATAATACCCTCCTCACATAGTGGTGTAGGATATAACGAAGGGATGTCGCGGTGATTATGTAAGCTGTATTTTTGCCGGGATTGTACTCGCAAATTGATAAACATGCTAATTAAAGTGCTGTTTCAATATGAGGCCACAATTGACAAAGTAGAGCAAAAGACGAATCGGTTAGAAATTCGGATGCATATTTCTTATCTCAAATAGTGATATCACCTTATTTTTATAAAGTTAAATCCTACTTGGCTAAATTGTTTTTTCGGTCGTACCACGATCTATCCAAAATTCGTCTGTACTTACCTGAAATTGGTAAATCGAATGCAATGAATTAATGCTGGGAACACCACCGTATTTCAAGCCCAAAATTGTTGAACGATAATCATTGGCACCATCACGAGGTGGCTGGCGTATGAGTACAAAATCTGGTCGGAACATGCGAGGAATCTAAGAAAAATAAAAAAGGCATTATTTAAAAAATTACACAATAATTAATTACAACAACTTACCCTCGAATCACCACGATGAACTTCCATAGTAACAACTGGCCCAGATTCGGCACTGGCATGCAGGGTTATGTCCTACAAAACAATACAAGATGAATTAAAACAATTGACAAAATGCAACAGCATAACTCTTACCCGGAACTCCGCCTGTTCCACACGTATATCATAGTCGCCATGTAAACGTTTGCCACGGAAATATTTCGACCAATCTGTATTATGATCATCGAGCACCAATAGCGTAAAATATTTATCCTTATTAAAGGCTGGAGCACGTGTGGCACTTTGAACCGCAGCACCTTTATTTTGTGTTTGTGTGTGTATAAAATTTATGAAAACATATGATTAGTGAATATTTAAGAAATATTTTAGTTTTACACCAAGGTACTTGGCTTGCGCTCGCAGCATGCATTTTTTGTTGTTAATTTCATATGTATAAGGAAGGAATTTTGACATTCAAATAAATGGCCTTTCTTCGGAATTTTATTTTCCGGCATTCACGTAAATATTTCTTAGATAAGGTAACAGGACAGATGCTAAACATTTTTCTCAAGAGAATAAAATTAAGTTGTATGAAACAATGAAAATTCGTCCTGTAACGGATGTATCGTTACGTAAGAATGGAATAAGTATAGCCTATATGTATCAAAATAGTTATCGTAGTAAAAATTTGTAGATTCTCGCAGGTTCTGGAACAGAGTATTTAATGCAATTAAATCGCTTTTTTCGTGAACAAGTCCATGGTTCCTGACAAAATAACACAAACTCTAAAATGTCCTACGGTGGCCTATATAGATCCAATTCCAAGATGGAATATTTCTTCCTGCGCAAAAGTTCGGCAATTTTGCGCTTGAATTCACTTTAGCTGCTAGTCTTCGTGATGTTATTATTTTTTTTTTTATTGGGGAATCAAATACTTCCTGAGATATGGTATTGCAAATGTTTCATATACATATCGCTCATTTACTCAAAGAGTGACACATTTCAAAAAACCCAGTTTCGAGAAAAACGCGTTTTATGTTCGCGATTGAATTTTGACTTCCTACTACTTGGACCATATTTTTAAAACAGCTAGCCAGATATCAGTGCTAAATTTCTGTGCAAGATCAAGCATGATTTGAGTTGTTTTAGTGCTTCAGAAACTCAAGACACTGTTGTGTTGAATAATGCGAAGCTCGTAGTAAATGAGCTGTAACTCGTTGAGTTTTAGAGTTTTAGCATGAAAATTTGACACAAGATAAAGAAGTCGTAGAAAAAATAGAAACTGCTAAGTCAGAAAACGTATTTCTGAGTTGTGCCACTCTTTGAGTAAATGAGCGATATGTACATTAGAGTGAACCTAAAAAACAAAAATTGTTTTTTTGGAACTTCTACCCTCCAATTTTTTTCCATTTGGTCGAAAAACCTTATACATGAAGTGTTATGGCGATCGACTAAGGTTAAAAAAACAAATTTTTGTGTTTTTGGGTCACTCTAATGTACATCTTATATTGCCGTTCTGATAGCTTCAGCATTTATGCTAACAAGGGTATATACACTATCATACAGGCAAAATGTGCCTCATCGAAATAATGGTTTTAGACCACAAGTATGTTTCAACGAAATCCTTTTCAGACAATTAGGAGTCGATTTAGCAATGTCCGTCTGTCTGTTTGGCTGGAGCGCACGATAACTCTCGGACGGTTTTATCCATTTGGTCTAAAATTTGGCTTTCGTATTTTTTTTTCAAACTTAGTTAAGTTCAAAGATGGGCCATATCGGTCCACACCCTCAGGTAACTTCCCCACAAAAGTTCAAATTTGTTCGCAAATATTATGCGCACTATAACTCACGAAGGGTTCATACTTTGTACATCGTAATACTTCTACCAGACATAGATTAAGTTAGAATATAGACTACATCAATCCACTCCTTCGGGTACCTCCTACACAAAATTTCGACAAAAAAAAACTGTTTAAGACCTCCTCTTGAATCTTTTTGATTTTTGTTGTAACAAGTTGTATTCGCTGCCCCCATTCCGACGGTACAAGTTTTTTCAGGGGCAAGTCCATACCTCCTGAGAAAATGACCCGACAACTAAAAAAACCGCTATGGCGCTATGTGTTGTGGATGGAGCGTGTGGTAGCTCTCAAAAGGTTAAACCGATTCGGTCCAAAATTTGGCAGTCGAAATATTTTGCCCAAACTTTAATCAAGTTCTAAAATGGACCTTATCGGTACACTCCTTTGCGTAAATGATGCGTACGATAACTCTCGAAAGCTGTGACCGATTTGGTCCATACTTTAGGCATCGTAATATTTCTACTAGACAAAGACAAAGGTTAGTATATGGAGTAGGTATGTCAACTCCTTCGGATACATCCCACACAAAATTTCGGAAAAGTGCAGGTTAGGATCTCCTCTCGAATAGTTTAGAATTTTCTTGCAACAGGTTGCGCTCAGGGCCCCTATTACGATGGTACAAGCTTTTTTAGTGGCATGTCCAAACTTCTTGAAAAAATGACCCAGAAGCTATAAAAAAACCCCCGACGGCCGGCATGTGTTGTTACTGGTGCACACGACAACTATTGAACCGTTTACTGAACTGCTTTGGTCATATCGTAATATTTCTTCGCATATTAGATGCAATTCGAAGATGGTGCTTATCGGTCCACGCCTTCAGGTACCAACAACAACAACATTGTTCCACAACATCCCATACGGGACAAGGGAGACTTCTCTCATATCAATGAGTGCACCCCGATTCATATTTAGCTCAATGATATGGGACCTACTGTTTATCGCCGAGTCCGAACGGCGTGTCCTAAGACACCACTTGTAGAGAAGTTTTTCAAGGCTGAAATACTCAGGAAAAGTCGCCAACATTACTGAGGGGTATTTTGCCACCGTTGAAAAATGTTTGGTGTTGCCTGGCCGGGGAATCGAACCACCGACCCTCTGCGTGCAAGGCGGGCGTGCATACCACTGCACCACGGTGGCACCCACGCCTTCAGGTACCTCCTCCACAAAAGTTCGAAAATATTATCTACAATGGTAAGCACAACATCTCATAAACCGAGCAACCGATTTGGTCCAAACTTTGGATACCGAAACATTTTGTCCAAACTTAGTTTATGTTCAAAAGTGGGCCCTATCGGACCACTCTTTGGGTACCACCCACACAAATGACCAACATTTTTGTTTAAGTCTAGTTGAGGATCATTTGGAAATTTTTACCAAAGGTACTCCTAGCGGTACTGTTTACAGCGATATTATATTTTCGTGGGCAAGTCCATTTTTCCTGATATAATGGTCCTATGGAGAGAAATTACTCCCAAAATAATACACACTTCCAAATTGGACTATATGGGTCCATTCCGTTAGGTACCTCCACCGCAAAACTTATGAGATTTTATGCTAATCCTTTGTCGGCAAGTCCATACACCCAAAATTCTGAAACCCTCATAATACTCTCTAAACTTTTTCTGTTGAATTTCACTATGATAATGATAGGCAACAAGATGCGACCCAAAAATGCGTAATTTTCAACAGCTTTGATGCTGTAGGATTTTGCGCAAAATGTGTGTTAAAATGTACACATTTTTAGTTGCGATTTTAGACAAAATTTTACGGAATTTTACGTACTTTTTTATGTAAATGTATGCAAAGTACATTTTGAATACAGAGAAAAAATTGTTTACTTTATATAAAAACATAACTTATTTCATTTATGTAATTAAAAATACTAATAAAAGCAAATATATATAAACTGTATATAAAATCTGGTTACATACTTCTAAACTTTAATTAAAATTATTTATGACACTAAAGACATTTTGCACTTTAATGTCCAACTTTTGTAAAAAATTTTAAGCACTTTGTAAAAATTTTTTATTGACTCTTTTATTTACTGTGATTTATTAAAAAACAATATCTTCACAATCTTTCGTCCGATTTGAACTAAGAACCGCGAGCAACTAACAGGCGTTTTTGAGTTTTGTTGTTCTTCTGCTTGATTAATACACATTTTTTGCTGTTATTTGTGTTTAATTTTAAGCACTTTCTGTTGAAATTACAGTCTCTGCAACACTTTATATTTTAAATTAAGCAGTTCGTGTTTAATTTCAAGCACAATTTGAATTTGTTTGAAACTACACATTTCCATAAATTGCCCTATAATTTGTTAATTATTACGCACCTCCTAAAAAATCACAGTCATTTTCAGTCAAATTTTCAACAAATAATGTTGAGTGTACATATGCTTTTTTTCGGAAATAGGAGTTTCAATTCACACAGACTGAGAGTATATCTCTGTGTCGACAAAGCCGACTGATACTTTTTACTTGTTAGTAGTTTTTGTGGACTTTGTTAAAACGCTATAATTTTATTCCCCATACTTAGTTCGGTCAATCACCGCACTGTGGATCGTAGTCCTTAATTTTTTTTCTATCAACCAAGTAAGTACTTATGCTTCGGAGTCATAAATTAGCCCGAGTAATATCAGCGTTATCTAGAGCTTTATTTTTGCTTGACAAGAGATGGCTTAATTTGTCTGTTCAAAATTATTCTTCTCCTAATTTCAGAACTCATGTTATTTGTCTAGGTATATGAAGTCATTGACTAAGTATTTAACCATTTTTAACAAGGACATCCGAAACAACAAGTCATATTTTTACCACTAAAATAAGTAGTTAATCGTTGCATACTAACTACTTATTTGTTAACTTTTAGTGGTCGAAAAAGAACTACATATTTCTGGCGACATGACCTTGTTCAAATAATGGGATATTACG
Source organism: Musca autumnalis (assembly GCF_047663935.1). Taxonomy (NCBI): domain Eukaryota; kingdom Metazoa; phylum Arthropoda; class Insecta; order Diptera; family Muscidae; genus Musca; species Musca autumnalis. The sequence continues at coordinate 281,354,025 of NW_027411644.1, read as the reverse complement.
GGCATTTGTAATGTGTTTTTTTGCTGGGTCAGCTTCAAGTTCAAGGACATATTGAGCGTCGTTAACTTTTTCATTTTTTTAGCAGGATGTTGAAAAGATCACATGAAAGAAAGTCTTTTTACCTGAAACCTCTTTGGTACTAAATTGTTCGGAGAGTTTCTTTGCTATTTAAACTTAGGTCCGGGTATTAGTTTACGGCAATACCAATTTCACCACTTTGAACTTATAAAGCAAGTGTCGATCTGAATCTCCTAAATAATTACTATTATGTTGCCGTAAGGTGAATATCTGTTCAATGGTGGTTTTTCTGGATCTATTGTCACATTTATATGGCCAAGTTATCTCACTGACCATTAGTCGTCTCCACAATATGTCGGATATAGTTTTATGGTCATTAGATGGTAGACTTTGGCCCTATAATTTTGAACGCAGTCTTATCATTTTTTGTGCACGGGGCATAGGATGTAAAGCATTCTACACGCTTTATCAGCGTTTTGACTTATTCGGCCACACAATTCTTCAGCTGGTTTATTGAACAAGACCATCTTTGGGAATCGAGCACACAATATTTGTCTGTCACCAGATTACTTTGCACGTCTCTGCGTGAGGAGGTGCCTGTTTTTTGTTTTACTCTTTTGATGAATTTACTTCTGAACATCTACACCATTTTCACATGTAATTCAAAGAATTTCAGTTGTAATTTGATTATTTCATTTGAAATTCGAAACATTTCACTTGTAATTTGGGAATTCCAATTGAATTTCTAATTATTTCATTTGTAATTTGAAAATTCCATTTGATATTCGAATTATTTCATTTGTAATTTGAATTTTTTCTTTTGTAGTTCGAATTTTTCCATTTGTAATTCGAATTTTTCTATTTGTAAATCGAATTTTTTCCTTTGGAATTTCAAATGAAGAAAATTCAAATTACAAATGGAACAATTCGAATTACAAATGAAATAATTCGAATTACAAAAAAAATATTCAAATTACAAATGAAATAATTCGAATATCAAATTAAATTCTCAAATTACAAATGAAATAAATCGAATTCCAAATGAAATTTTCAAATTACAAATGAAGTAATTCGAAATTCAATTGGAATTCTCAAATCACAAGTGAAATGTTTCGAATTACAACTGAAATTATTCGAATTACATGTGAAAATGGTGTAGATTTTTTTGCATTTCCGCTTTTCAATTTTCTTGTTCCTGTGAAAAATATGTTTCTCCTCTCTCTCCTTTTCCCCCATACCACTCTCGAGCACGACACTTTGCTTCTGAATACAGAGTAGCCCTATATACCGCATTTTTATCTTCAGGCGTGGTCATACCATGGGTTCCTTAGTAGAGAGATTTTGTAGATGTTTGGTTAACACTTTGTGACTGCGCTGGTATGTTGTCGAAAAAATGAGTAACGTCACGCTACAGTTACAGGTGCATGGGGTTAAGCTCGCGGTAGCCAAAGGTCAGTCACCGAAATTTATTTGTGTCAGCGACGTGAATAAGGATTCTTGGCTGATGGTATAGGGTTATACTGATCAGATTTATTCGGAGGTACAATTCAGCTCTAGACGATATATAAAGATGCGGCAACCTAATCACCGCATAGCTTCCGCTCGAACCCGAAAGCTGCTCCTTGTCCTTGAATGATTACAGTCGTCGAGGCTGGTGTTCTGCCTTGTATCGCTCCAGTTTTGTCTTCTTTTTCTCTCGTGGCACTCACGTCCCAACAGCCGTAGGTATTAAAGAAGATGGCGTGGAAATCTCACGTTCGTCGCTGCATAGTAGCAGTAGTACCTCGAGGCTTTCAAAAGCTTGCCGTATATACTGTTTCTCTCGGTAGAGGCTAATTGCGATAAACTTTCACCACACTGCTTGACAAACTCGCCTTCGTTGTTGCACTCTATAAGTGATCCGCTGCGGCTACGTATTTCTTGGTGTGCCACGGTATCCCTCGATGGTGGCTTATGGCAACTTATCTTCACCAGCGGTCGTGTTGTTTCGGAAGATGGTATGGGAAACTCACCTTTGATACTTCCACAATTTTGCCGCCAAGGCTATCAGTTGACTCGGTTGGCTCTTTCACTTGACTCACCAGGATCTTTTAATCGCTTTCAGCGTCACACACTGCTGTAATCCCTTCTTTGGGAAACTCACCTTCGATACTTCCGCAATTCTGACGGCAAGGTTATCGTTCACTTGATCCACCATGATCCTTAGTTTCACGCACTTAGAGGGACGCGCTTTTATTCGCTTCCACCGTCACACATTTTTGTAATCCCTGTTGAATGCTAGCCACTCCATTAGCGTTGTTCTGATGCATGATTTTTTTCATGGCGGAGTTGGTTTCGTAACGCAACATTCTAGAAGCCCTTTTGTTATTGTTGGCTTCTTACAGGTATTTCAGGCTGATTACTGCACGTATGTTGTTGCTACATGTTTATCCCCAATCAAGGTTTAAAGGCCTAAAGAACGCGTGTTGTAGTTGGAAACGAGATCCGACTATTTACATCACAAATTAAACAAGTGGGCAAGCTGAGTTGAGTGTAGCTGCTATTTGTTATCATAGCTTCTCGGTACTTTTAATCATGTACTTGCTTTTGCCGTATGTGCTACAGGTAGTGACCAATGTTTACTCCTCCCATCGATCCTGCATACCCACACTCAATTTGGTTTCTTGGTTTTGATTTGATGAGAGCCACGTGAAGCTTTGTCTATGAAGTAGCCTAAACTTCGTTCTACCATTTGTTTTACCGGACCCATCTTTTGAATCAACGCGATCGTATTTTTTTCGAAATTTCTTGCAGCGATCAACACGGGATCCGACGAGAAAACAACCATTTTTGACGCCAAGTGTTCATGCAAGGATGCCCCTATCTCACGGTATATAAAATGGCGATATTGCATTATCCGTTCACGCACGACTTAATTTTTTCTAGCACAACGGCCGTTTTTGGACGGCCCTTACGAACTTCGTCCTTTTGGCGAGTGTCGGTCACGATTGAATTCATTAAACAAGTTTTTCATAGTGCTCTAGAATAGTCCTTTATCGAGAAACAAATATTTAATTTAATCGATGCACTCTTGCCGTGATTATCCAGGTCGAATTTTGTGTTTCATTTTTTTGCAAAGTGATTTTTTCAAGTCTAAAAACTGTCAAAATTAAAAAAAAAAAATTAAATGACGCCTGGCGACATTGCGTGTTGCCTAGGCCGCAAACTTTTCTAGTTCCCTTCGTATTAAGTTTGTTTTTGTCCGTTTTGTAACACATCAAAATAATCATTTGCGACACTATCAAATATACATTAGGGTTATGACTTTTTTACAACCTTATATCCCTGTATCATAGCGTGGTGAGGTTTGCCATAAGATTACATAAAATCATAATTATAAGGTGATTCGGTGAAAAAACCTCACGCACAAAATGATTTTAAAATTTTAATTTATCAAAATTATGGACAATTTTTTGAAGTCACTGTAAGCAGATATACAATTGAAAATAAACTTTAGGGTCACATGAGATAATTAAACTGACATAACATTTATTTCTCACTAATCTTCTTCAATTCTGAGAATCGTAAAAATGTCGTAAACGCTTTTATTAAAAGATATAATTTTTTAACAAAAAATTTAAAATTTGTTCAAAGTGGTTTGTGCATGACCTTTTTCAATATTTGAAATAAATAAACATTATTATAGTTATTATTAGGCTTATATTTATTCATTTTTTTCATTTCATACATTTTTTCAAAAAATTATATTTTTAAAATCGATTTGTGCGTGAACTTTTTTTATATTTCAATGAAATAAACGATAGCGTAGTGATTATTAGGCAAAAGTTCATTCATCCCTGCTACAGGAAATCATTTTTGAGAAAAAATGTCAAAAAGTCATTACCCTAGTATACATATATATTCGGTAACATTTTTTTCTGGCGCAAGTCAATACTTCTTGAGATATTAGCCTAAAAGCTCCATGGAACCCTGACGGCACCAACCAAAATGGCGAATCCGCAAAATAATTCTCGCAGGGTGTTTGTGATTGATGACGTTGTACATCGTATTTTTTCATCCAGTCATGTATCAGGTTGGAATATGGACTATATCGTTCCACTCCTTCGGGTACCTCCGACATAAAATTCGGAAAAAGTGAAGTTTAAGAGATCGTCTCGCATCGTTTTTATTCTCTTTTCAGGAAATTGTTCTAGCTGCCTCATTTACAAAGGTGCACATGTTTTCGGGAGTAAGTCAATACTTCTTGAGATAACGGCCCAAAAGCTCCAAAACCCTGCCGGCGTACACTAAAATGGCTATTGTGCAAGATAACTTTGAAACTTTTTCAAAAATGTCTTCCAAACTTAGTTTAATCTAATTTAGTATTTCGAGTCCTTTATCAAAGTGTTTGGTCTATGTCAATGATTTGGTATTGGCCCTCGTTACGGTACCTACAGATTTTAAGGCAAGCTCATGTTACAAAAGCAATCTTTTTTTTGGTCAGTGGCTGAGGGTATATCACTGTCAGCACAGCTGACTGATACTTTCTTACTTGTTTTTTTTTTCATTTGTTTCTTCTAAGAGCTCCTAAAATATATCTTTCATTGTCCTTGTCTTTTTTCGGACGCAGAGAAGACCGATGTTGGAGAATTCAGCGTTTATGAGAATTGCCGCTAAGACTTTTTAACGTCTCACTAACTACAAACCCACAGTCTTTCCTCTCATATTAGCTCTCTATTCGTTAACGTCAACGGCAGCTTCCCATGTGACGCCACGGAGAGGCCAGTGAGGCGAAAGAGGAATCAAGATAAATAATGGAATTTGGCATGGAATTATTGCGTGTATCTCTCCAGCAACATTTTTGGAGCTACATGATACGGATAACACATTACAAAATAATGTAATGGTTAACGATGGCACTATTTCTGTTTTGGCTCCCACTACAAACCAAGAGTTGTGGGCAATGATATGAATAGTTCTTAAGGTACATGTAGGTATTTAACCACTCCTAATGTTCGTAAGCGTGGCCATAGAGTAAGTACTTCTTTGTCGTCCTCCTCTATAATATAATTGCAATCATTACCAGGTCTTGTTTTTTTTTCGATTTTTTGGGGTTTATGCGATATGAGGCTTATATTGTCCCTAAAATTTTGGGTTTCAAGGAGAAGATCCAAACCAATTCCCCCTTCTTTTCGACGATTTTGGACATGATTTTTTTATGTATAGCGGATAAAGAGGTCCCACTGAACAGTATATACACTATTGAACCGAAGATTTAAAATTCTAAAGTTTGAGGTGTGACATACACTTTCTTTTGCATAGTGCGTTTAAAGGCCATGATTTATTTGAATGTCTCATTTCTTCTTTCTTCGCAAAATGTCGTATTCGTGATAAGTATGTTTTGTAGCATAAAGCATATAATACATAGTGCGCTTTTTAAAATATATTTGTAAAAGTGTTAGTAGTTATGTTTTGTTGTTGTTGTTATTGCTGTAACCAAAACTCTAGTCATTCGTGCAGACTAATAATTAGTTAGTGGTGTGATTGAGCATTCAAAATCATAAGCGATTCAAGTAAGAACAAATATTGAAATTGGTTATACCCAAAATTGAAGCGCCTTGATCTCGTGCGGCTCCCGTTAAGCTTTGAACACGTTGCAACAGACTTTCACGCGATTTAGCCGGACTGGTTGGGGCGCTAACACCACGAGGCGGGGCAGCTGTGGCCGTTGGATTGGTAGCTGTTGTCTTGCCAAAACTTAACGAGAAGTCAGGTGCATTGCCCGTTGGCTGTGGCGGTATATTGGCGGTGCCCGGTGCCGGTGGTGGTGGCATGTTAGGTGGGCCACCAGACGAAACCGCTGTTGGTGGTTTCGTTGGTTGTTCCTGGATGGGACGCGCTGCCGGTGGCAAATCATTTGGATCGATATCATCAGCCTCGGAAGATAAATCTCCCGAGCTGAATCTGTACGTGTGTGGATATGTGTAAGTGTAGAATTTGGAAGTTCCGTTAAATTGTGTTGATTGTGTGTGATGGAAAAAGTGTGGTTTTCGATCATATAATACCAATTAAGGGGAACAAGAGATATAAAAAAAAGTGTAGAAGAATACAAAAAAGAGGAAGAAGAGAGAACAAAGAGAGCCAAACCATATGAAATTTTAAATTAGTACAACTTTGTTGCTGTCTGGGGGGACGTAGATTCTTTTAAACGTTTTTACCTTCTCTTCAGGAAATTAACATTGGAAGTAAAACTGCTCTTGAACGATGAGAAATTCAGGGTGCCGGTTTTAGTTTCCTTCTGGGGGGATTTAATTGGGGGGAAACATAATTTATATTTTTTCGTTGATTAAACAAACGATGTGTTAAAATGACAATTTAACAAAAATCGTTTGTTTTTATTTTTTAGGGGATGCATTGAAGAATCACAAAAAAATAAACAAATTCGCACAGTTTTAAAATCAGAGAGAGAGAGAGAGGGGAGAGATAGAATTTGTTTGAAAAAAAAATATTTTTGGTTAGAATTGTTATATTTTTTTTTAATTTTTGTATAACATTTAAAGCGTTTTGTTTTTGTAATCACAAAAAACATAAAAACTGGAAGACAAAACACAATACAAAATCCAAAATAAAAAATAAAGAAAAACTAAAGTTTTGTTTTCTAAAAGAAAAAGGTGCATTATTTGTCATTCTAATCATAGATAGCTAAGTTAGTCGATAGATTTTTTTCATTTCCTTGTTTGTTTTTTCTTTTTTTCTTCTTTTGCATACTTCAAATGAAAATTCACACCAGCAAAGATGGTAAAAAACATTAAAATTCGATTCCGTTTCAAGTCGGTTTTACAATACCCCAGAAAATTTTCCTGAGAAAAAATATGGGGGTATTTTGCGGAATCGGTTTAAAATTTCATATGCTTAGGATTCCCATACGTTGTGATTAGTAGATTTATTTTTTAATAAGAGAAATATACAGTTGTAGTTATAAAAACACACATAGAAAAAATATCCTGTCGTTTGCATGTTGACGTGTGTGTGTAAATATTTTTTTGTCTATTTTAAATTACACAAATACATACACACTTATATAAATAAACACACACTCACATATAGAATTACAGATGCTTATGATGGAAAGAAAAATGAAAACAAAATACTTAACCTATATAGCCGCCAAAAACATAACTATGGTTGGTTGGTAGAGTGACAAAAAGAAATTATGGAGAAATGGAATCTTGGAAAGATGAGCATTGTGATGATAAATGAACTCGTATTTCAAGAAAGCGTAACAAAATCCTTTGGTTTTCGGGAATGACATTTAGCTTAAATAATTTCTTTTTTGGACATGTTGTTTTGTTTCTTTGCCAGAATAATTTTGTAATAATTCTTGTTAAAAGGCCAAATAAAAAAATGGAGTAAATAGAGTCATTAGGCTTGATGGAGTTTGGCAAAGACAGTGAAAGTTGAAACTGTTTATGAAAATGGAAGGATTGTGGAGAGTTTTATATATGACTCCTTGCGTAGAACAATCATTTACGAAGAGAAATTTGCAAAATATTATGTGGATTGAACAGCGAATAAACCTACATAAGAGTCATTGACATTTTTGTTGGATCCCTATCGGTTAAATGGTACAAAAAAACAACTAAAAAAGTATCAGCTAACTTTGCTGACAGAGATCTACCTTCAGCCTATATGAATGTAAACTCTCATCTACGGGCAGATCGAATGTATTAGGATATTTTCAGAATTTTGTGGCCCTTTCTGGTCATTTGAGCTTGCCGACAAAAATGTGGATTATGATTACAATTCAAAAGTGTAACGGTGGAGGTACTTAAAGGAATTTACCGACTTGGTCCATTATGGATATGGATCTTATTTTGGGAGTCATATCTTTTCGATAGATACCGCGCCCACTAGTCATTTCAGTGAGTCATCGTATAACTTTTGGACCAGCATGACCGGAAGAATGGACATGTACACGGAAAACATAATATCGCTGTAAACAGGATCATAACGAACAGCATCTGTACACATTTCCAAAGAATCTTCTAACTGCACTTGGACACAAATTTTTAACTTTTGTCATTTTAGTGACATTTTTTAAATATTGGGGGGAAGTACCGAAAGTTGCGGACTGGTATTGCCCATCTTCGAACTGAAACTAAGTTTGGACAAAATATGACGAAGGCCAAGTTTTGGAACAAATCAGTTCGAGAGTTATCGTGCTCTCCAGCCACTAGGCGCCATAGGTGTTTTTTAAACATATCCGGCTGTTTTCTCAACAAGTATGGAACCGCGCCTGAGAAACGTTTACCGTCGTAATTTAGACAGTGGATGCAACTTGCTGCAACAAAAATGATTCGAGAGCAGGTCTTAAAGTGAACTTATCCTCAATTTTGTGTGGGAGAAATCCGAAGGAGTGGACAAATAAAGTCCATATTCGAACCTGATCCATATCTGGATGGGTAAAGAATGGACCAGATCGGTCACTCCCATCAAGAGTTACCGTTCGTAAAATGTTTCCGAACATTTTTGAACTGTTGTGGGGAGGTACCTGAAGGATTGGGCCGATATGGCATATCTTCAAACTTAAACTAAGTTTTGGCAAAATAACACGGTGTCATAAGGGGTTTTTCCACCTTTCAGTCTATTTTCTCATAAAGTATGGCCTTTTCCTGATTAAACTTGTACCGTCGTATAGGGGACAGTGAATACGAGTTGTTAAAACAAAAATCAAAGCGATTCGAGAACTTTACTGAATTTTTCCGAAATTTTGTGTGGGAGGTACCCAAAGGAGTGGAGCGTTCAGTCCATATTAGAACCTCATCTAAATCTGGTAGAAATTTCACAATGTGCAAAGTATGGAGGGTGACGCAGGGGATGGAAGATACCAAGGAACAGTCCTGACCGGTTTTAACATGGCGAAGCCCAGGATTTATCTTGGTCCCTCTTTCATCTCAAGTGGACACTGACCTCCCCGTGGTGTCACCTGGGGAACTGTCTTTAACACCCGTTAAAGGTAGTGAGCTAACATGTGCCACGCGTTCACCCATAAGAACGTTAAAAACTTGGGTTTGGGCGTCGGGTTAGTAACCCTCCCCTAGAAAAAACAGCCTACTATAAAAAAACGAAAGAAAAGTAAAACAAACCTCTCTAAAGTTGACGAACCCCGCAAACGTTTTAAGGACCATGATCTGCGAATCTGCACCTGGAATGTTCGCACTCTTTATAGAGAAGGTGCAGTCTTCGCATTGGCAGACGTACTTGAAAAGTACAAGGTAGGGATAGGTAATGGAAAGCAATAATCGGAAGAATGGACATGTACACGGAAAACATAATATCGCTGTAAACAGGATCATAACGAACAGCATCTGTACACATTTCCAAAGAATCTTCTAACTGCACTTGGACACAAATTTTTAACTTTTGTCATTTTAGTGACATTTTTTAAATATTGGGGGGAAGTACCGAAAGTTGCGGACTGGTATTGCCCATCTTCGAACTGAAACTAAGTTTGGACAAAATATGACGAAGGCCAAGTTTTGGAACAAATCAGTTCGAGAGTTATCGTGCTCTCCAGCCACTAGGCGCCATAGGTGTTTTTTAAACATATCCGGCTGTTTTCTCAACAAGTATGGAACCGCGCCTGAGAAACGTTTACCGTCGTAATTTAGACAGTGGATGCAACTTGCTGCAACAAAAATGATTCGAGAGCAGGTCTTAAAGTGAACTTATCCTCAATTTTGTGTGGGAGAAATCCGAAGGAGTGGACAAATAAAGTCCATATTCGAACCTGATCCATATCTGGATGGGTAAAGAATGGACCAGATCGGTCACTCCCATCAAGAGTTACCGTTCGTAAAATGTTTCCGAACATTTTTGAACTGTTGTGGGGAGGTACCTGAAGGATTGGGCCGATATGGCATATCTTCAAACTTAAACTAAGTTTTGGCAAAATAACACGGTGTCATAAGGGGTTTTTCCACCTTTCAGTCTATTTTCTCATAAAGTATGGCCTTTTCCTGATTAAACTTGTACCGTCGTATAGGGGACAGTGAATACGAGTTGTTAAAACAAAAATCAAAGCGATTCGAGAACTTTACTGAATTTTTCCGAAATTTTGTGTGGGAGGTACCCAAAGGAGTGGAGCGTTCAGTCCATATTAGAACCTCATCTAAATCTGGTAGAAATTTCACAATGTGCAAAGTATGGAGGGTGACGCAGGGGATGGAAGATACCAAGGAACAGTCCTGACCGGTTTTAACATGGCGAAGCCCAGGATTTATCTTGGTCCCTCTTTCATCTCAAGTGGACACTGACCTCCCCGTGGTGTCACCTGGGGAACTGTCTTTAACACCCGTTAAAGGTAGTGAGCTAACATGTGCCACGCGTTCACCCATAAGAACGTTAAAAACTTGGGTTTGGGCGTCGGGTTAGTAACCCTCCCCTAGAAAAAACAGCCTACTATAAAAAAACGAAAGAAAAGTAAAACAAACCTCTCTAAAGTTGACGAACCCCGCAAACGTTTTAAGGACCATGATCTGCGAATCTGCACCTGGAATGTTCGCACTCTTTATAGAGAAGGTGCAGTCTTCGCATTGGCAGACGTACTTGAAAAGTACAAGGTAGGGATAGGTAATGGAAAGCAATAATCGATTTTTCGACTTTTCGATTTTGGTCTAAAACTAAAAATAAGATTATTCGCTCTTGCGATTATTTCAGTTGTCTTAAAACTCGACTTTCGACTTTGTCATAACCGCAGAAAATCGATTATTCGTCGACCGCCAAAAGTGTAAAACCACCAAGTCAACAATCTACGGTCAAACTCGAAAATCGATCATAGGGTAATCGATTATGCGATTTTCCCTCCAGACAAAAGTAGACTACGATTTTTAGACTTTTGACAGCAAAAAGTCGATTAATCGATTAACCGAAAGCCGACTTACATACTTAGCTATGATGAACCCGCTAAAAAGGCGTATATATACGGACCGCTTGGTGGTGCACGCAGAATTGGCAGGCCAAGGAATAGATGGCGCAAACCAGTGGATGATGAGATGAAAAGGCGCGGTATTCCAGAGTGCGAAGCAACAAATAGAGAGAAATGGAGATCTTTTCTTAGTTCGGCATATGGAACAAATGTTCTGTAATGGGCCAGCTAAGTAAGTAAGTAAAGTATGGACCAAATCGGTTACTCCCTCCAAGAGTGAAAACCATTATTTCGATGAGGCACATTTTGCCCGAAAGTGAAAGTGTATGTAGAAAAAATGCTGAGTGTGTAGCCAGTAAGGAAAGCGTTAAACGTTTTCAATATAATTTGGCGAAATTTTTCTAGACCAAATTGTGTTTCATTTTCGAAATTTCTTCAAATATATGAAATCGGCCGAAAAAGGAAGTAAAAAAAGGAACAGAGTTTGTGTTTGGTGCACCAAATGCATGAAATCGGGCGAACATATATATGGGAGATATATCCAAATCTAAACCGATTTCAGCATAATTTGGCACACTTATTTCTAATCCGAATTCGGTGACATTTTCCAAGTTCCAACTATATTGGACTGAATTTGCGTGGTTGGTACAGCAAATACCTCAAATCGGGCGAACATATGTATATATGGGAGCTATATCCAAATCTGAACCGATTTTTACCAAAATCAATAGGGTTCTTCATATGGCTAAAAAAATAATCTTCCCCAATTTTTAGCTAAATCGGACAATAAATGCGACCTGTACTTTGATCACAAAAATACATGGACAGATGGACGGACATACATAAATCGACTCAGAAAGTGATTCTATGTATATGCCCAAAAGAAACTATGGGTCTATCACGTTTCCTTTTGCATATTACATGCAAATGCACAAAGACATAAAGCACCTTATCACAATGTGGTGTAGGGTACAATAATACTAAAATAAATATGCCAAATCAACCTAGAAATGCCTAGAGCGGGCCCAATATTATGATTCTGATTAGCTTAGCCTTTTTAAGGAGCTACCCCCAGCCGTGCAGTCCAAAACCCATTTTTTATTTTTTCCACGAAAACTTCTTTAACAGAAGTTCAAAAATATTCACTAAAATGTAAGCTCGAAATCTATTAAACGTAGCAACCGATTTGTACCAAACTTTGGTGATCGTAATATTTTGTCCAAACATAGGTTAAGTTGAAAATGAGCCATTCTTAGGATACCTCCCTCACACTTTTGGGTGCAGTTTAAGGTCTGTTCGAGTATCCTTTGGAAACTTTTACAGAGGGTACTTCTTGTGGTTCGGGTGACGTAGGGGATACCAAGCAACGGCTGACAGGCTTAAACATGACAACTCCCATGACTTATCTTGGTAACTCTCTCATCTTAAGTGGACATTGACCTATCCGTGGTGTTACCTGGGGAGCTGTCTTTAACACCCGTAAAAGATAGTGAGCTTACATATGCCGCTCATTCCCCATAAGAACCATAAAACTGGGTTTGGTATTAAAATTATTCTAGGCGATTTTATTGCCCAAAAATGAAAAGGAGAATGTCTGGCCCAACAGTTGGGAAATTCAGTCTGCATAGTGAAAGACCTGACAATGGAATGAGGCTAATAGACTTCGCGGCGGCTAAAATCATTGTAACAGTACCAGATTTAAACATCTCGGCATTCATATGGGCACCTGGCTATCTCCAGACCAGACAAACAGGAGTGTTGTGTTCCTACCGAAGAGAAAAATGCCACAATAAGGGCGATTCAGCACTCAGGAGCAACGAGTAGCCCACAAGAGAAGCATCGGGCGAAAAGAGATGGGAGAAACTACTTTTTCGCATAAAAAAATCAGAAATGGAAAAGCGGTAGTGTGAAATGAATCGAGATGTATAGAAGCCACAATGAAGTTCTAAAATTTTAGCAAAGAGTGAAACATCAAACTGATGTTTTTGGTACTGGCAACGGATGCATGTATGTATATGGTGTGCTCAGGATATGGAAAGAGCCTTTTTCCAAACAGTTGGTATCCAACACTAGCGAATACGGCAAAGACTACATAGATCCAAACCCAGAAGAAGGTATTGAATGTATATAAGATGAGTCAAGATGAGGCAAAGACAGCAATAAAGCGACTGAAAAATAATAAAGTGGTAGGATGAGATTGATTTAAAACCGATTGCGATAAGGTGTATACATCAGCTAGTTAGCACTATCTGGCAGGACGAATTATTTGAACGTGAGCATCCTACGGCTATACAACAACACCAGTATAGTTAAATGTATCGAGATACAAAGATTGCATAAGAATGAGGGATGATGAACCCACTAAAACTGCGTATAAATACGGGCCACATGCGGTGTTCGTAAAAGTGGAAGGCTAACGCCTCGATGGAGTAAGCAATAGAGGACGAGGCTGAAATTGGAAAAAGTAAAGCAACATATAAAGAGGAATAGAAATTCTTTCTTAGTACGGCTTTTGGGACAAATTTTCTGTAGAAGGTCAACTAACCGAACCGAACCAAGTGCTATAATTAGCGGGTGATCCAACTCGAGGTACTTTTTGCAGAAGCCTTTTTATACCCTCAGCCTTTAGGCTAAAGAGGGTATATTCACTTTGATACGATGTGTGCCTCATCGAAATAATGGGTTTATACCCCAAATATGTTTGGGCGAAATGTGTTTCAGACAATTTGGAGTCGATCTAGCCATGTCCGTCCGTCTGTCTGTCCTGCTGGCTGGAGCGCACGATAACTCTCGAACGGATGAACCGATTCGGTTCAAATTTTGGCTTTCGTAATATTTTGCCCAAACTTAGTTTAAGTTGGGTGACACCGTGGTGCAATGGTATGCAGGCCCGCCTTGCACACGGTCGTGGGTTCAGAAGAATGTCGTGGGTTCGATTCCCCTGCCAGGCAACATCAACATTTTTTCAACGGTGGCAAAATACCCCCCGTAATGTTGGCGACATTTCCTGAGTATTTCAGCCTTGAAAAACTTCTCCACAAGTGGTGTCTTAAGACACGCCATTCGGACTCGGCGATAAACAGTAGGTCCCATATCATTGAGCTTAAATATGAATCGGGGTGCACTCATTGATAACAATGTTTTTTGTTTTTGTTTTTTTAGTTTAAGTTCGAAGATGAGCTACATCGGTCCACTCCTTCCGGTACCTCCCCACACAAAAGTTCGAAAATGTTCGGAAAGTTTAGGCGCACGATAACTCTTGAAGGGAGTGACCGATTTGGTCCATACTTTGTATAGCGTAAACATTCTACCAGAGTAATATGATGTTTAAGTATGGACTCAATCGGTCCACCCCTTCGGGTTCCTCCCACATAAAATTTCGGAAAAGTTTAGTTTAGGACCTGCTCTCGAATCGCTTTGATTTTTGTTGTAGCAACTTGTAGTCACTGCCCCACATACGACGGTACAAGTTTCATCAGGGGCAAGTCCACACTTCCCGAGAAACTAGCCTTAAAGATTCAAAAAAAACCCTATGACACCGTGTGTAGTGGTTGGAGCGCAAGATAACTCTCGAACGGATCTACTGAGCCGGTCCAAAATGTGGCCTTCGTAATATTTTGTGCAAACTTAGTTTAAGATAAGCCATATCGGTCCACACCTTCAGGTACCTACCCCAAAAATTTTCGGAAAAATTGTGCGCACGATAACTCTGGATGGGAGTGAGCGATTTGGTCCATACTTTACACATCCTAATATATTTACCAGATATAGATAAAGTTCGAATATGGACTATATTTGTTTTGTTCAATCCTTCGGGTACCATCCTCACAAAATTTTGGAAAAATTCTCTTTAAGACCTGTTCTCGAATCACTTTGATTTTTGTTGACGAATCTTGCATTCTCTGTCTCAATTACGACAGGGGCAAGCCCATACTTCTTGAGAAAACAACCCGAAAGTTGTAAAAAAACCCTATGGCAGGGGTAAAGCTCGAACCGAATACTGCGTTCGTGGATGTCGTAATATTTCTTCGAATATTAGATGAAATTCGATGGTAGTGCTATAGGTCCACTGCTTCCGGTACCTCTCCCACAAATGTTTGAAAATATTTGCTAAAATGATAAGCGCAATATCTCACAAACGTAGCAACCGATTTGGTCCAAATTTTCGATCTCGAAATTTTTTGTCCAAGCTTAGTTTATGTTCAAATATAGGCTCCATAGGTCCAATACTTGGGGTACCACTGATACAAATGTTCAACACATTTTTGTAGTTGAGGGTCTGTTCGAGAATCCTTTGGACATTTTTACTGAAGGTTTCCCTAGTGGTCCGATATTATGCTTTTCGTAGGCTGGTATGGTACAAAAGCCCTATCTATCGATATCCCCCGCAAATTTTTGAGCTTTAATCCAATCCATATTTCTGTCGGTTCATACGCCCATACATTTATTTATTTATTTTTTTTTTTGGAAAAAAAAGTATTTCAGTCCACACAGGCTGAGGGTATATCTCTGTCGGCAAAGCCGACTGATACCTTTTTACTTGTTTTTTAATGATCACGTATGATTCGTGTCATGCTGTCATGTTATGTTTGTTTAGTATTGTTTGGCATTTCATCCTTGAAAGACTTACGACTAAACAATGTTTGGAAATCGTTCAACTTTATTACAAATATTCACATTCTTTGAGGAATGTGTTTCGAGCCAAATTTTGTTTAGTGATAAGGCCCATTCTGGCTTAATGGGTATGTAAGCAAGGAAAGTAGCCGCATTTGGGTTAAGAGCAACGTAAAGAGATTCACATCATATCACTTCATCCAGAAAAAACGACGGTTTCTTGCGGTTTGGAATCATCAGTCCATATTTCTTTAAAAATGATCGGTGAGAACGTAACCTTCAATGGCGACCATGATAGCCGACTATTTGATGTCTGAAAATGAAGCTCGTGATCTCGGCGACATTTTGGTTTCAACAAGACGATGCTACTTCCCAACATGGCATCACTCAATGGCTTTATTAAGGGAACACTTCAATGAGCAGACAATTTCACGTTTTGGGCCGTTCGATTGGCCACCAACATCGTGTGATATTACACCGTTGGACTTTTTCCTGTGGGAATATGTAAAGTCTAAAGTGCATGCAGACAATCCCTCTTCGATTCAGGCCTTAGGCAAGATATCACGCGTGTCATTCGTCAGATACCAGTCGAAATGTTCAAACGATTAATCGAAAATATAACTCTATCGCCAGACCGTCTAAGACGGTCCCTAAACAATCAACCTAAAATAGTAGAGGCATTTTTATACCCTCAGCATTAATGCTAACGAGGGTGCATACACGTTCATACGGACAAAATGTGCCTCATCGAAATAATGGTTTTAGACCCAAAGTATGTTTGGACGAAATTCGTTTCAGACAATTTGGAGTTGATTTAGCAATGTCCGTCCGTCTGTCTGTCTGGCTGGAGCGCACGAGAACTCTCGAACGGATCAACCGATTCATTCCAAAATTTGGCTTTCGTAATATTTTGTCCAAACTTAGTTTAAGTTCGAATATGGGTTATATCGGTGCACTCCCTCGGATAACTCCCTCACAAAAGTTCCGCTTTTTTCGAAAACATTATGCACACTATAACTCTCGAAGGGACTAGCCGATTTGGATCAAGAACATCAAGTTCGAACATGGACTATATCGGTCCACTTCTTCGGTTACCTCCCACACAAAAATTCTAAAAAAGCTCGGAAAAGTTTATGCGCACGACAACTCTTAAAGGGATCAACCGATTTGGTCCATACTTTGAATATCGTGAATATGGACTCAACCGGTCCACTCCTCAATATACCTCCCACACAAAATTTCGGAAAAGTTCAATTTAGGATCGCTTTGATTTTTATTGCAACAACTTGTTTTCACTGTCCCCTATACGACGGTAAAAGTTTCATCAGGGGCAAACCCATACTTCATGAGGAAAGGTGCAAAAACCCATATCACACTGCGTGTAGTGGTTGGAGCGCAAGATAACTCTGTAACGGATCTGCCGATCTGGTCAAAACGTTGTCCTTTGTAATATTTTGTCCAAACTTATTTTAAGTTCGAAGATAAGTCATATCGGTCCACGCCTTCAAAAACTTAAAAAATATTCGGAAAAATTGTGCGCACGATACCTCCTGATGGAAGTGACCGAATTGGTCTAAAGAATTGGTCTACTATATCTAACAGATATAGATCAGGTTCGAATATGGCCTATATTTGTCCACTACTTTGGGTACCTCCCACACAAAATTTCCGATAAGTTTACTTTAAGATCTGCTCCCGAAGCAACTTGCATTTGCTGCCTTACTTACGACGGTAAAATTTTTTCAGGGGGACCCCATACTTCTTGAGAAAACAGCCCCAAGGTATAAAAAAAACCCCATGGCACACATATGTAGTAGATGGAGATCACGATAACACAACTCTCGAACTGATCAACCGATTTGGCCCAAAATCTGGCCTTCGTCATATTTTGTCCAAACTTACTTTCAGTACAAAGATGGGCCACAACTTCCGGTACTTCCCTCCAATATTTAAAAAATGTCCCTAAAATGGTATGCACGATATTTCTTGAACGGGAAAACCAATTTGGTCCAAAAATTGGACCTCCTAATAATTTGGCCAAAATTAGTTTAACTTCTCAAATGGGCAATATCGGTCCTCTCCTTAGCGTACCTCCCCCACAAAAGTTCAACATTTGTGTCTAAGTGAAGTTTAGGGTCTGTTCGAAGCTTCTTTGGAATTGTATACCGTTGATTCCCTCGACAAGTCCGTGCTTACTGGCATACTGGTCCAAATCTTATACGATGACCCACTGAAATGACTAGTGGGTGTGATATCTATCGAAAAGATATGATTCCCAAAATAAGATCTACTTCCATAATGGTCCATTCCTTTAAGTACCTCCTCCGTAACACTTTTAAACATTAATCCTAATCCCCACTTTTTGTCGGCAAGCCCAAATACCCATAAAGGACCACAAAATTCTGAAAATACCCTTTTTTACTTGTTATCCCTTAAATTTCGTGAGCAATATAAAATGTATAATAGCACTACAGTTGCAAATGTTTTGAATAGCACTCTTTATCCAAATTATGTATAGACTAAGGATTCAAATAAACGGAAATATTCTTAAACCTAGCAACAGAAACACATGTCTGTGACATATCCACTGTCAAGGTGAGCACTGCCCAGCAATACGAGATATTGGGGCCATTACAAACTGAACTAAAATTCACACATAATGCCTCAGGATTATATGCAGAGTCACTGTCTTTTATGCACATGATTAAAAGCTTTGAATCTAGGATGACGCCTAGGTACTTGGCGTGATCTGATAGGGGTATTTCTTGACCTCTTAGTCGTGGTAGATTGGGTTTTGAATATTTGGTCTTTGTGGTGAATGGTACCATCTCAGTTTTCCCTGGATTCACACCCAGTCCACAGCTTGTGGCCCAAGTATGTAGTGATTTCAGGGCGCCGTTCATGATGTCACATCGTCCGCATAAGCAACCACCTTAATCCCCATATGGTGAAGTTTTATAAGGATTTCGTTAATGATAAGGAGCCAAAGCAGTGGGGATATAACTCCTCCCTGTGGAGTTCCTCTGTTCCTTTTAAACCTAGCAACAGAAACAAATTTCTGTGACATATCCACTGTCAAGGTGAGCACTGCCCAGCAATACGAGATATTGGGCCCATTACAAACTGAACTAAAATTCGCACATAATGCCTCAGGATTATATGCAGAGTCACTGTCTTTAATGCACATGATTAAAAGGCCTCAACAGTAAAACAACCACCAACGGAATAAGCCATACATACACATACTCGTATGTATAAGTGACCTCTATTACATATGTACATAGAAATGTATCAATGAGTCCACGTCGATTCATATTGGCTCAATGATATGGGACATACTTTTTATCGCCGAGTTCGAACGGCGCACAGTGTTGTCTGAGTGGACAGAAATCGAAAAAATATGTTGTTGACTTTATCATACTCTTTATTTTTGTTTTTATTTTATTGAAAACACTTCAAATAGTTTAACTAGTTCGAATTTTTCATTCACATGCCCTCGCAAGTGCTTCTACAAAAATTCGGCAACCTTACATGTTTGTCCACGATTACAAGGAAGCGGCAACGCGCCGACATCACTTGTAAAGAAGTTTTTCATGGCTGAAAATATTGATGTTCTAGTCAGGGATTGCATAACTTCTGAGCGTAAGGCGGACGTACATACCATTATTGTTTTAATTACAAAGATTATGTGTGAATGTTATTTCAAAACTGGATGTCTATACCCCAACAAATACCTTCTCTAAGTAAGTGAGTAAAATAAAATGTTTCACTCTACTAATATGATCAGAATGCCTTGTGACAGGATATTCACATATTTATCACTAACGTCCCTACCATCACTTTGTTAATCATTCATATTTATATCGTTACCTTGGTTATAAATGGGTCTTAACTAAATTGTTATCTAGGTGTTCCATTGCTCATTTATTATATTAACTTAAAATAACAAAGGAAATTTTGCTGTGCGGTGCAGGAAATATAATCTAGCCCACCACTTTTCTTCACCTTTAACCCACATTACTGTGGTTGTTGTTAAGCGTCGTAAGCTTTAAGACTGACAAGCAAAAACCGAAACCCACCGTTCTTTCTCAATTAAGTATTTACTGAAACCTTATAAATTGTAAACAACCCACAGCAAGTCATTCATTTACTTAGGTAGAGAGGGGCTTTCCAAGGGGAGCTATGAATGTGGTGGATGCCATTAAGCAATTCAGAATTGAGTGAACTCATCAAGGACGATTGTTACCATTATTACTAGCGTCAATTGTTTGGTTTGGTCGATACGAACAGAACAGCACAGACACACAGATACCTTAAGGTTATGATGTTTGTAAGATATACTTAGTTTTAGTGAAAAATACATTTGGAAATAGTACCGGTTAAGTTGTCTTATAGTTGACTGTAGAAGTCCATTAAAGATGTTTCTAACATTTAAGAAATCCACGTTCTATGTCCTCTTTGGTGGTTGTTAAAATTCTTTAAAAAAATCCACGTTAGTGGCGTCCTTGGTGGTTGTTAAAATTCTTTAAAAAAATCCACGTTAGTGGCGTCCTTGGTGGTTGTTAAAATTCTTTAAAAAAATCCACGTTAGTGGCGTCCTTGGTGGTTGTTAAAATTCTTTAAAAAATCCACGTTTTGTGGCCTCCTTGGTGGTTGTTAAAATTCTTTAAAAAATCCACGTTTTAAGGCCTCTTTGGTGGTTGTTAAAATTCTTCAAAAATTCCACGTTTAGTGGTCTCTTTGGTGGATTTTAAAATTCTTTAAAAAATCCACGTTTAGTGGCCTCTTTGGTGAATCCTAAAATTGTTAAAAAAATCTACGTTTTGTGGCCTCCATGGTGGATCCCATTTTTTTTAAAAAATCCACTTTTTGTGGCGGCTTTGGTGGATCCTAAAATTGTTTAAAAATCCATGTTTTGTGGCCTCTTTGGTGGTTGTTAAAATTCTTTAAAAAATCCACGTTTTGTGGCCTCTTTGGTGGTTGTTAAAATTCTTTAAAAAATCCACGTTTTGTGGCCTCTATGGTGGTTGTTAAAATTCTTTAAAAAATCCACGTTTTGTGGCCTCTTTGGTGGTTGTTAAAATTCTTTAAAAAAATCCACGTTTTGTGGCCTCTTTGGTGGTTGTTAAAATTCTTTAAAAATCCACGTTTTGTGGCCTCTTTGGTGGTTGTTAAAATTCTTTAAAAAAATCCACGTTTTGTGGCCTCTTTGGTGGTTGTTAAAATTCTTTAAAAAATTCACGTTTTGTGGCCTCTTTGGTGGTTGTTAAAATTCTCTAAAAAATGTACGTTCTGTGGCCTCTTTGGTGGTTGTTAAAATTCTTTAAAAAATCCACGTTTTGTGGCCTCTTTGGTGGTTGTTAAAATTCTTTAAAAATCCACGTTTTGTGGCCTCTTTGGTGGTTGTTAAAATTCTTTAAAAAATCCACGTTTTGTGGCCTCATTGGTGGTTGTTAAAATTCTTTAAAAAATCCACGTTTTGTGGCCTCTTTGGTGGTTGTTAAAATTCTTTAAAAAATCCACGTTTTGTGGCCTCTTTGGTGGTTGTTAAAATTCTTTAAAAAATCCACGTTTTGTGGCCTCTTTGGTGGTTGTTAAAATTCTTTAAAAAATCCACGTTTTGTGGCCTCTTTGGTGGTTGTTAAAATTCTTTAAAAAATCCACGTTTTGTGGCCTCTTTGGTGGTTGTTAAAATTCTTTAAAAAATCCACGTTTTGTGGCCTCTTTGGTGGTTGTTAAAATTCTTTAAAAAATCCACGTTTTGTGGCCTCTTTGGTGGTTGTTAAAATTCTTTAAAAAATCCACGTTTTGTGGCCTCTTTGACATTGACATGACAACACAATCCTTGATGTAATGGCGACAAAAATATATGAAAAAAATACGTAATCCTAATAAACAAGGTTAACTTTGGAAGTAAGTTTGCAAAGTTCTTCAACGCGTGGGTTGGTTTGTTGAGTTACATCACATCGCTCATCTCCAATTTCTCTTTTAAATGTCAAAGGTAGTTGCAAATGTTAGTGGCGGATGGTCGACGACAATAATTGTGGAGGTGGTGGTGGCTGGTAATGATGGCCAACAATTTTTAATGGTTGCGGTCACATGTGTTACCATTTTTTACGTCTTTTATTTTGGGCAGGGAAAATAGTAGGGATACACACAAATGTGAGAGTTTGCCAAAATTGCTATGTACATGTTTTGCTTTTTTTAATTCGATTCTGAAAATGAATTTGATTGTTGGTACGCTGTTGTTGTTTTTTTTTTCTTGTGCAGTGAAACCAAATGAATAATTTAAAAGGAAAATCAAATACTAAAGTAAATACAAATATTACACACATTATTATTTATAAGCGGTAGTACATATGTAAATAAACAATGCAAATTGTTTTTTACACGCTCATATGTATGCAACACATACACACATATGTACTTTACATATATTTACATATATACAAATTAGAAATTAGTATAACCATTTGTATTTATATATAAATAAAAGTGTATGTAAATTATTTACTCGTGTGTTCCTTTTTGATTGAATTCAGTAAACAAATGAAACGAAAAACACAAACAAATGATGGTAAAGCAATAAAAACAAAAACAACACAAAATAATGACATTGACATGACAACATGAAGAACATGGATATGTGAATGGCTTACCGGAGGTGGGGCACAAATTCGCCCGCACCCAGCAGTTGCTATTGCACTTATATTGACCGACTACGAAAAGGGGGCTGACACAGCAGCTGCGCCTGGTTGTTGCTCCTCAGTTGTCGTTTATCGTGTCTGGTCTAGCTGGGCTTTTTGTAGTTAAGGCGTTGATTTGTTTGTTACGAACGACTGCTGTGGACACTGAAACAAGGACAACACAGAAAAAGAATATTGATTAGAATGGTATGCAATAGTAAACAATAAATATTTATTTTCATTTTGAAGAATAGTGGAATATGCCAACACTTGTCCTATTTGTAGTGGAACATACACGTTTTACATTGTAATCCTTAGAATATAAAAAAAGGGCTATTGTCGGACGCAGCCAATCATGGGATGAAACTTTTAAGCCTAAGAAATATGCTTAACGTATAAATTTTACTTTACAGGTCGAAAAAACTCAATACTTGCAGGATATGCAGATGATTTGGAATTGATGGTAGAACACTCCGTGCGTCACTAATATAAAAATTTGAAAGAAATTTTCACCGAAGATACAAGCATAATGGACCCAAAGTTGTAAGAATTCTTCCGGTTAATTACTCTAGGTATATGCGCCACAAAAGCCTAACCCGAACCCTGAGATGGGCAAATTTTTAGTGATACTTCTTCGTACACCTTTTTAACAAAAATGCCAGTTAGTCCGCTATTAGAAATCCTTTTAAAGGACTGCCTGTTGAGAATTTCTAGCTGGGACTAGAAGATTATATAACCTATGCCCTGACCATGGTATTACAATTATTATAGGTTATTTTAATGTCAAAGGGAAAAGATTTTCATAGAGAATTATGCTACAAGGGAATTAGGCCGATAGACTACGCGGCTTAATACAGAGTCATTATCTGCAGCAAATTTAAACATTGCGATATATTCGGAGTTAGAAGAAAGTGCGACAATTCTGCCAAAGAGAAAAATATCATCGTATAGAAGCGGGCAAGGTAATCTGCAAAGGCGAAGATGCCAAGAAGCAATCCAGGACATCCATGACGAGGTCAAGGCCGCAGTAATCCGGCAAATCAATAGCAAGAGACGAACCACGAAGCCACGATAAGAAGAACGCAGCGGAACACATACCCTGCGATAGAGGCTTATACATTATAGCTTCGCATAGAATTTTATATTACTGTCCAAAAGCCCTTTTTGTAATCAATTATACGAGGGCTACCAGATAAGCATCTGGCCTAATGAACCGATGTGTGAAAGCTCGCATTGTCATGGTACGAAATGAGCTTTTCCAATTTCTCTGAAGAGTTCAGGCTACCACTCAGAATTGACCATCCATCGAGGTGCTTCTTCCACGAAGAAGTGACATAGCTATAACGCCATAACCATAGAAAACCAAAACCCAATTGGTTTATGGCATTATATTATGTTACTACTAATCGAATACATTGATTTCCATAGGTTTGGTATTATAAAAAAAAATTTTGGGTTTGCCTCATCTTCGAAGACGCACACTGACGATTGCTGTCTTATTTCGGGATCATAGGCACAGAACCATGATTCGTCACCTGTGAAGATCTTATAAACATCTTATGAAGCACCGCGATCGTATGGTTCAAAATTCCTTTGCACCAATTGACACTGGCATTTTTTGAACTATTGTACCTGGTGCTTCATCGCCGTACAGATATTAACAATCCCCTTTCGCAAGTTGTGAAAAAGGGTCAGACGAAAATGTTACAAGCGAATTTCATTTTTTATACCCTCAACATTTATGCTAACGTGGGTATATACACTTTCATACAGGCAAAATTTGCCTCATCGAAATAATGGTTTTAGACCCCAAGTATGTTTGGACGAAATTCGTTGCAGACAATTTGGAGTCGATTTAGCAATGTCCGTCCGTCTGTCTGTCTGTCTGGCTGGAGCGCACGATAACTCTCGAACGGATCAACCGATTCGGTGCAAAATTTGGCTTTCGTAATATTTTGTCGAAACTTAGTATAAGTTCGAAGATGGGTTATATCGGTCCACTCCTTCCGGTACCTCCCCCACAAAAGTTCGAAAATGTTCGGAAAATTTGTGCACACGATAACTCTTGAAGGGAGTAACCATACTTTGCACGTCGTGAAATTTCTTCTAGACTTAGATGAGGTTCCAATATGGACTCAATCGGTCCACTCCTTCGGGAACCTCCCACACAAAATTTCGGAAAAGTTCAGTTTAGCGCCATCTCTCGAATCGCTTTAATTTTTGTTTTAGCAACATGTATTCACTGCCCCCCATACGACGGTACAAGTTTCATTAGGGGCAAATCAATACTTCCTGAGAAAATAGTATGAAAGTTGCAAAAAACCCCTATGACACCGCGTGAGATGGTTGGAGCGCAAGATAACTCTAGAACGGATCTGCCGATTCGGTCTAACATTTGGCCTTAGTAATATTTTGTCCAAAAATAGTTCAAGTTCGAAGATAAGGCATATCGGTCCACTCCTTAAGGTACCTAACCCACAAAAGTTCAAAAATGTTCGGAAAAATTGTTCGTACGTTAACTCTTGAAGGGAGTGGCCGAATTGCTCCTTACTTAACATATCCAGATATAGATCAGGTTTAAATATGGACTATATTTGTCCACTCCATCCGGTACCTCCCACACAAAATTTCGGATAACTTCACTTTAAGACCTGATATCGGATCACTTTGATTTTTGTTGAAACAACTTGCATTCGCTGCCTCAAGTACGATGGTAAAAGTTTTTTTCAGGGGCAAGCCCATACTTCCGAAGGGTGTAAAAACCCCATAGGCACCATATGTAGTGGCTGGAGATCCACTTCCATAACGGTCAATGTCGATCCATTCCTGTAAGTATCTCCTCCGCAAAACTTTTGATCTTTAATCCTAACCAACATTTTTGTCGGTTCAAACGCCCAACATTTTTAAAACCCCGTAAATACATTTTTTTGGGAAAAAATTGTTTCAATATACACAGGCTGAGGGTATGTCTCTGTCGGTAAAGCCGACTGATACTTTTTTACTTGTTTTTTCTAATTTTTCTAATCAAACCAAAAAATATATACTTAAATTATATACATACTAGCAGACCCCGGTCCCCGTTGCTGGCCCGTCGTAATGATTTTTAATGACAACTTTTTTTGGACTTTATGCTTGACAATTCAAAAAAAAGGTATTTTCTATCTCACTCATAAGTTTAGCAAATATAGCGATTATAAAACAATAGACCCCCGAAATTCGTCTGCAAATATTTTATATTTTCTGAAAATTGCATTAAACTAGGTTTAGTAGTTTTGGAAAAACAACGTATTGAAAAGAGTGGGCGTGGTCATCACTTTTCATGATATAACATATTTTGGCTCCAAATATGTACCTAGGGTACATACATACCCATTGCCTCCCAAAATTTATGCTGTAACCGGTATAATTATAATTTTGGTTTATACATATAGCGTTTAAAAGAAAGGCGTGGGGATGGTACCCCAACTTCTCCGAAATTCATAAATTATACATAACAACGACAAACATTGAGATATTGCTGCAAATTTCATGGAAATCGGTTCATTAGTATTGGAGATATCGACACCTCCAAATAATAATGTGCTAAGTCTAAAAAGTGAGTTTTGCAGGAGAAGCTCTCAAAGTTTAGAATTTTTTTTGAACTTCAGTACTATGCTAAGTCAATATTTGTTTATAACTTCTGTTCGGATCGACCGATCATTACCAAAATTAGACAGAGTTTAAGTTAAAGGACGTTCGATACCTCCAAATAGTTTGCTAATTCTGAAAAGCGAGTTTTGCAGGACAAGCTCTAAAAGTTTGGAAATTTCTTTGACCTTCAGTACTGTGCTAAGTAAATATTTGTTTATAACTTCTGTTCGGATTGTCCGATTATTACCAAAATTTGACAGAATTTAAGTTAAAGGACGTTAAATATAAAAATGTAAAGAACTTGAAAACATGCTAAGTCGACTTAGCATACTATTGTTTGGAGGCGTCGATATAACATATTTAAAACAGGCGTGGTCGGTCTTAAGTCTCCAAAGAAGTACCTAAATTGTAGATTAGATGTTTTAAATGTTAGATGTTTTAAATGTCGCATAGAGGAGGTACCCCGCCACATCTGGAATTCAATAAAATATGTAGCCTGTTTTCGGTGGCCCTCCCTGTACGTTCCTTGACAACTTCAGGAAAATCGGTTCAGTTGTTTTTGCAGAAAAAAAAAAATATTGAAAATTTAAAAAAGTGGGCGTGATAAAATTTTCTTTCCATAAAAACCTAAGTTGGGTTATGACGGCATTGGAGTTTTATTCATAAAGATGTGGCGTTGTTTTTTTTAATATGGCAAAGGCAAGTACCCCGTCCCCTTCGAAATGTACATTCCATGACAATTTTCGGAATGTCAGTTCAGTAGTTTTTGTAGAAAAGATTAAAATTGAAAAAAGTGGGCGTGGTCAAATTTTCAAATTTAGATTTAACCCTTTGTGGCCCGATGTTGCCTGTGGACAATTTTGCATTGGCGAAGTTATGCTTGTTTAAGTATAAGTAGTCGAGTACAAATTTGGACATGAAATATTTTATGGATTTTATAAAATGCCGTTAAATGTCAAACGAATTGAATAATTGCAGCCAACATTTTTTGAAAAATCTTACTGAGATGTTGATCTAACAAAATAAAAAAACAAACATATAATTTACAGTTCCAATTAGTAGTTACACATTTTTGAAATATGGAAGTTGCCATTTTGGTAATAAAGTGGTTACACTAGTGGAAGTCGAAAATGGTGGTTAGTGGTATTCAATGAAATACAAAGGGTAATTGGGATATTCGGGGTTGAGAAAAATTTTGTATTTATATTGTTATTCAAAGATTGGACTTGAATCAAGAGGAGATTGACACAGTTTTTTGGTGAATAGACATATTAAATGTTAGGAATTTGTATGATATCAAGCGAATATCTGTTCAAATATCGATGATGATAATTTTATGTATTGGATGAAGGTCAATATTATCAGGTTTAGAGTCTGCATACAAAATTGAAAATATTTTTCAAACGCTTCTGCTCTGAAAAATGTCAATATGAGTATTTCAGGTTATATGAACACCACCATATACGTCAAAATTGGCTAAATTGTGAACTATATATGATAAATATAGACCAATTTTCCATTCCATTTCCATCAATTTTCTTCCAGAATTAAACAAACTCATCAGATTATGCTTTTCCACATCATGAATAATGAAAAATATAACGATAATAAAAAGGAATTGATAAGAATTTTTTGCATAAAGGACTTATTTTTGAGCCTACTAATCATAATAAATATGAAAAATATTTTTATCTCTACGGAAAAAAATTCGGGGTTCAAAGGGTTAATATTAATTTTAATTAATTTCTCGTTGTAGTCGAGCTTAATGACCGATGTTTTTTTGCAAGTGAAAAAGGAAAGCCGAAGATTCGAACCCACACAACCACCATGTTGTGACATGTTTCGCTTCGGTTTTCCTTTTTCGCTTGCGATACAGTCAGTGCATTGTCTCAATTTGAACTTCTATATCTCAAAAACGGTAAAATCTACGGTAAAAATCTTGTGGAGAATTTTCACAGCTATAAAATTTTTTTTAGGCAAAATCGTGAAAACCTGAAGAACCCCTAAAATGTGAAATTAAATCGCTATTTATTTGAAAATCCCTCAAGCGATTTTTTTGTTTCTTGATATTTCTCATCTATGAGTTTCAGAATCTGCAAAAACTTCCCAGGTGTAAACATCTTCCATTTAAATTTTGTTAAGGCAAACCGTGCAATACATTGAAATTTCAAATATAAAAATAAACAGATTGTGTGAATGTTGTTTGAAATATATTTTGTAGAAAGTATCATATTAAATACTGCCTGTGTAGCCCTATGCCAGGGAAAAAAACAAAACTTCAGGAAGAGAACGCGCCGTGCAAATAAAAACAAAACGTTGCACAGAGGAGTGAAATCGAAAAAACGGAGATTAATTCAAAAAATTAAATTCGGTTTACGGTATAACTGTCGTTACATGATTATTTCCCGTAATTTCTAGCCCTAGGTAACCGGGCTATTAGTTATCTTTACCTACGCGTTTGGTAATTTCTACGTGCCATTTACCGAGGTGTATAAATTTTGAAAACATGTGGGAACATTGGTGATTTTCATTCATAATTTCGTAAAAACATTGCCACATACATATATGTGTTTTACAATTTTTAACACATTGACAACGATCTACCAGGCAAAATCCTTGGTGTAAGTAACACGGCTGTTTGCGACCCGGTAACGTTACCTATGGATTGAAATTATGAAATTTTGCTTACACGGGGATATCTATGAACTCATAGATAACTACGCGTAGAAATTACGGACATATAAGGTACAAAATTCTAGGTCTCTAACCAAAATGTTGTTTACTTTTACAGTTGCACAGTGTTAAAGTTGAAGTTTTCTTAAGAAGAGGTCATTACAGAATGGAATCGTCAACTGCAGGTAGTTATCAGAATGTGGAAAAAATAACTATGTATACCAAAAAAAGTTTAGAAATATATTTGAGATTAATTTAAAATGTATACATATTTTCTATATTTTTGAAAAATTTTATAGAATATTAAAAAAAGAAGCACTCGGTAGCAAGATAATTATAATTTTTTATGTTAGTCCTGAGTGTTGTCTTTCCAAATGAACTCATAACTCGTGCCATTTTATACCCTCAGCATTTATGCTAACGAGGGTATATACACTTTCATACGGGCAAAATGTGCCTCATCGAAATAATGGTTTTAGACCCCAAGTATGTTTGGACCAAATGTGTTGCAGACAATTTGGAGTCGATTGAGCAATGTCCGTCCGTCTGTCTGGCTGGCTGGAGCGCACGATAACTCTCGAACAGATCAACCGATTCGATCCAAAATTTGGCTTTCGTAATATTTTGTCCAAACTTAGTTTAAGTTCGAAGATGGGCTATATCGGTCCACTCCTTCCGGTACCTCCCCCACAAAAGTTCGAAAATGTTCGGAAAATTTATGCGCACGATAACTCTTGAAGGAAGCAACCGATTTGATCCATGCTTTGCACATCGTGAAATTTCTACTAAACTTAGATGAAGTTCCAAAATGAACTCAATCGGTCCACTCCTTTGGGTACCTCCCACACAAAATTTCGGATAAGTTCAGATTAGGACCTGCTCTCGAATCGCTTTGATTTTTGTTGCAACAAGTTGTATTCTTTGCCCCCATACGACGGTACAAGATTCATCAGGGTCAAGTCCACACTTTCTGAGATGCAAAAAGCCACTATAACACCGTGTGTAGTGGATGGAGCGCAAATTAACTCTCGAACGGATCTGCCGATTCGGTCCAAAATTTGGCCTTCGTAATATTTTGTCCAAACATAGTTTAAATTCGAAGATAAGCCAAATCGGTCCACTCCTTCAGGTACCTCTCCCACAAAAGTTCAAAAATGTTCGAAAAAATTGTGCGCACGATAACTCTTGAAGGGAGTGACCGAGGTAATCCATACTTTGCACATCCTAATATATCTACCAGATATAGATCAGGTTCGAATATTGACTATATTTGCCTTCTGGTACCACTCACACACAATTTCGGAAAAGTTCACTTTAAGACCTGCTTTCGAATCACTTTGATTTTTGTTGAAGCGATTTGCATTCGCTACCTCCATTACGACGGTAAACGTTTTTCAGGGGCAAGTCCATATTTCTTAGGAAAACAGCCCGAAAGATGTAAAAAATCCCTATGTCACCATATGTGGCTGTGGCACGATAATTCTCGAACTGTTCAACCGATGTGGTCCAACATTTAGTCTTCGTCATATTATATCCAAACTTAGTTTCATGGGACAATACCGGTCCACAACTTCCGGTACTTCTCCCCAATATTTAAAAAATGTCACTAAAATGCTAGGACGATATCACTTGAATGGGGCAACCAATTTGGATCTCCTAATATTTAGTTTAATTTCTAAAATGGCTCATATCGGTCCTCCCTAAGGGTACCACCCCACAAAGGTTCAACATTTGTGTCTTAGTGCAGCTAATTCCTAATCCACATTTTTGTCGGCAAGTTCAAATGTCCAAAAAGGGCCACAAAATTCTAAAGAGACCTTAAATACATTCGATCTGTCCATAGGTGAAAGTTTCACTTCAAATTGGCTGAGGGTATATATCTGTCGGCAAAGCCGACTGACACTTTTTTACTTGTTTGTCGTATTTTTGTTATTGAAGAAATGGTGAAAAAAGTCATTTATCAAAAAATCGTTAATTTTGAACATAATATATTTTGTCCTCATTAGTGGACCTATAATTGTAATTTTTATATTGTATTTGTTGTTAAGTGTTGTGTTGTTTGTTTTTAATCTACGTAAGACAAAGCATTTTGGATTGACAGGGTGATATTATTCTTGGAAAGTTAGGGTAATTTTTTTTAGATAGTAATCTCTTTCATGTACCTAGAACCAGAAAATATACTTTTCAGAAACGTAGAAATCTTTTTGGCAGTACATTTATTAGGACTCTATTGTAAAATATTGTTTAACCGTAAGTTTTACGATATCTTAAGCAAAAAAAGTAAAAATTCTTCTAAAGGCATGTGTAAGATCTTCTAAATAAACCGAATTTGTCTGGATTTTATTCCATAACGAGAATATATAGTGACTATGTTTAATAGAAATATTTTCACTCCCTTCAAAATCCGCAATTTGCAGTTTCAGCAAGTTTAGTTGCAATATTGGTATATATAAATGTTCAAAAAACCCCAAATTTGACGAAACCTCTATATGGGGGCTATATCAAAACATTGACATATATTGACTATTTATTTATTTTACGACGTGTTCTTAGGCACCCAGAACTATAAATCCTATTTTACAAAAAAAAAAAATTCAAAAAAAAGGTGTAAATATTCGAAAAATATTAACATTAGACCACTCAAATACTTTACTTACTTAGCTGGCCCAGTACAGAACATTTGTTCCATAGGCCGAACTAAGAAAAAATCTCCAATTCTCTCTGTTTGCTATTTCACTTTCTGGAATACCTTCAGCCACTTGTTTGCGCCATCTATTCCTTGGCCTGCGTGCACCGCCAAGCGGTGCGGGTTCATCATCGCTCATTCTTATGATATGGCCTAGCCAACGCAATCGTTGCATGTCGATACGTTTAACTATACTGATGTCGTTGTATATCAGCTCGTGGTTCATGCGACGTCGATATTCTTCGTCGACGCCGATTGGTCCGTAGACCTTTCTTAGAATTTTTCTCTCAAGCACACCAAGCACTGCCATGTCTGCTTGCGCAAGTACCCAGGCGTTATTTTTGTTTGACGAGATGTGGCTTTGTTCTTAAAGTGCTTACTTAATCCAAAGTAGCATCTGCTAGCCAATTCAATTCTTTTTATTTCGCAACTGATGTAGTTTGCTGTGTTTACGGCGATGCCGAGGTAGACGAAGTCTTTTACTACCTCAAAATTATAGGAACCAACTTCAACAGTTGGTCCGAACTCAATGGGCAAATTGCGCGTCGACACCATCAACTTGGTCTTCCCGCCGTTTACCGCCAGACCCACATTAGCAGATTCTCCTTCGACCTTCATAAAGGTATCAGATACTTATTTTACTGATCGTCCCATGATGTCTACATATATCATCAGCATAAGCAAGTAACATGTGTATTGGTGTAGATTGTGCCACTTCTTTTGACGTTTGCCTCTCGAATAACCTTTTTCAGCAGGATGTTGAAGAGATCACACGAAAGGCTGTCTCCTTGTCTGAAACCTCCTTTTGGTACAAAACTCTTCGTAGAGGTTCTTTCCTATTTTAACTGAGTATCTCGTGTCAGTTAAAGTAATTTTACAAAGCCGAATGAGCTTTGCGGGGATACCAAATTCAGACATGGCTTGGAATACCTTTGAACGTAGTGGGCTGTCGAAGGCTGCTTTATAATCGACAAAAAGTTTGTGGGTGTCGATCTGCATCTCGTGTGTCTTCTCCAGGATTTGCTGCAGGGTAAATATCTGGTCAATGGTGGACTTGCCAGGTCTAAAGCCGCATTGGTATGGCCGAATTATCTCGTTGACCATAGGCTTTATCCCTGACACGATCTTGTAGGCAATCGGGAGTAGACGTATGCCCCTATAATTAAAGCATACAGTCTTATCTCCTTTCTTGTGGACGGGGCACAGAATACTAAGATTCCAATTGTCGGGTACTCGTTGTAACTAGCTGATGAATACACCTTATCAGCGTGTCGCCTCCGGTTTTGAACAGCTCGGCTGGTAAGCCATCGGCTCCTACTGCCTTATTATTCTTCAGCCGATTTATTGCTGTCTTTACCTCATCTTGTCTGGGCGGTATACATTCAATACCATCTTCTGGGATTGGATCTGTGGTATCTTCGTCGTCTTCGCTGCTATTGGATACCATCACGTTTGAAAAATGATCTTTCCATATCCTGAGTACACCATATGTATCAGTTACCAAATTACCTTGCTGGTCTCTACAGGAGGAGTTGCCTGTACCAAATCCATCAGTTTGATGCTGCACTCTTTGGTAGGATTTTCGGACTTCATTCTGGCTCCTGTACCTCTCGATTTTTTCACACTCCCGCTTTTCCATCTCTCTCTTTTTCCTGCGGATAATACGTTTCTCCTCACTTTTTCTGCCGATACCTCTCTCGTGCGCTACGCGTTGCTACTGGCAGCATGACACTCCTGGTCATACCATGGATTCTTGGTGGGGGTCTATGGTATCCAAACACCTTGCGAACTTTTAATATCAGACCGTGGCCCTCAAGAATTCTTCTATAGAAAATAATTTGGCTGCGCTGAAATTGAATGTTGAGAAAGCTCAAACGCAGAAGTACTGAAGCATGTGGTAAGCCTGTGGGGATCCATTGTGATGTTGCCGATACAACAAGCGTGAATACCAGCTAAATGACATGCGTTATAGTTCGACTAAAGCAAATGTTTGACAAGAAAGGTCACCCCACACCTAGTTCAGCATCATGTCCTAGATCGTGTTCTTCGCGTTGTCAGGAAGAAGAGCTCCATGGGTTCACAAAATCAGTAAACATTGAGATTAAGGAAAGAATCGGCTGCAGAGACGAGAAGTTTATATTCTGTCACTTCACTGAGAGGAGTGATATCCGTTTTGCAAAGTTTAAGCAGATCCCAAACATCTGTAATTTATGCTTGAGCTCAGGGTGCCAAGTTGGTGGTTTTTCCGCTACTTGTGGTGATTTTTGACGTACAAAAACGGCATGAATGTCAACTATTTTAAGGTAAAAATCGGTACAGACCTATGGTGCGTATGTGGCTGTAGCGATTTTTATCTCGGAACAGTTGGCATCCCTGCTTGAGCTCTTGTCCCATTCTAGCTCTTCTTGCGTTCATTTTGATGCCTTAAACCCAAAACAGGTTGAGTAAAATCTGTTCATTTACTGCTTACTCACGGATTTTTCATTAGTAAATTGTTGTGCAGGAAATTTTGAAGTAGTCTGAATGACTACCCAAAGCTCTCAAATGCGTGAAGTCCCACTGGAAAAAACAGAACCTTTCACTGAGATTGTGTGATGGATGATTATATGTAATATTGCATATATGTATGTATGTGTGACTAACCCTGCGTTTACAAATGACAGGACAGTTGACTTCATTTATTGATTGTCAAATTCCCACAACTTGTCTGTGTGACGTAGGCGTCCAGACAACTGCGAAAACAGTTGTAAAATTATGAATGAAAATCACCGATTTCTTTTTGTTTTCCGTTTACATATTTTGTTTTGTACATATTCGTTTGTTTTCAGCACATTTGAATTATCATCTCACTTCTTTTTAACAAAAATGTCAAAAATTTGTCAACCCGGCTGTCTGTGAAAAACTGATGGACAGCTGTGAGACAAACGACAAATGTATGCATGTGTTAGTAAATCAGAGTTGTATTTGAAGACAAATTGTCTGGTGTAAACGCCTAGTTAAGCTTATGTGGGACTAATACTTGTGCGTATTCCGATTGTGTTAAATTTTATATCTGCTTACAGTGACTTCAAAAAATTGCCCAAAATGCTCATAAGTACATAATGTAAAATCATTTTGTGCGTAAAGTTTTTATCAAATCACTTTATATGTAAGATCTTATCTAATCCTACACAAAAAAGTAAAAAGTATTGGTCGGCTCCAGTATGGGTTGTTTTTTCCAAAATGTTACTGTTGTTCTGAGAGAACTATCCGAAAAAAAGTTTAAAGTTTATCCGCGAATAGGGGTCGACCTCTTTTTAAGCCTAAACGTTTGAACTTTTGTGAGGAAGATACCGCAATAATTGGACTGATATAGTCCATTTTCCTTTAAGAGTCATTTTAGTTCGCGGCCATAGAGTTTGTGGACTTACCCCTGAAAATATACAATGTAGATGGGTAAACAATTACTGACTAGGACTTGCGGTTTCCAACCAAAATCGTGAAAACCCAAAAAATCTCTAAAAATGTCAACTTGAATCGCGATTTATTTAAAAAGCGCTTCGGCGATTCTTTTTTTTTTTTGAGTTTCTGCCTTTTTTAGGGGCGAAGGCTATTATTTGTGAGATTTAATTAATTTAATTAATCGAGCTTTTTATGACCTAAGGACATTACATTGAAAAATTGACATCTATTTATACATCCAAGATTGCAATTTTGCATTTGTGAAGTTCAAATTGAAGCTTTTTATACCCTCAGCATTTATGCTAACGAGGGTATATACACTTTCATACGGGCAAAATGTGCCTCATCGAAATAATGGTTTTAGACCCCAAGTATGTTTGGACGAAATGTGTTTCAGACAATTTGGAGTCGATTGAGCAATGTCCGTCCGTCTGTCTGTCTGTCTGTCTGGCTGGCTGGAGCGCACGATAACTCTCGAACGGATGAACCGATTCGGTTCAAATTTTGGCTTTCGTAATATTTTGCCCAAACTTAGTTTAAGTTCGAAGATGAGCTATATTGGTCCACTCCTTCCGGTACCTCCCCCACAAAAGTTCGAAAATGTTCGAAAAATTTGTGCGCACAATAACTCTTGAAGGGAGTAACCGATTTGGTCCATACTTTGCCCATCGTGGAGCGTGTACCAGACTTAGATCAGGTTTTAATATGGACTCAATCGGTCCACTCCGTCGGGTACCTCCCACACAAAAATTTGGAAAAGTTCAGTTTAGGACCATCTCTCGAATCGCTTTGATTTTTGCTTTAGCAACTTGTATTCACTGCCCTCCATACGCCGGTATAAGTTTCATCAGGGGCAAGTCCATACTTCCTGAGAAAATAGACTGAAAGTTGCAAAAAACCCCTATGATACCGTGTGAGGAAGTTGGAGGGCAAAATAACTCTCGAACAGGTCTGCCGATTCGGTCCAAAGTTTGGCCTTAGTAATATTTTGTCCAAACATAGTTTAAGTTCGAAGATAAGCCATATCGGTCCACTCCTTCAGGTACCTCCCCCACAAAAGTTCAAAAATGTTCGGAAAAATTGTGCGTACGATAACTCTTGAAGAGAGTGGCCGAATTGGACCATACTTAACACATCCTAATATATCTACCAGATATAGATCAGGTTCAAATATGGACTATATTTGTCCACTCCATCCGGTACCTCCCACACAAAATTTCGGATACATGTTCACTTTAAGACCTGCTTTCGAATCGCTTTGATTTTTGTTGAAGCAACTTGCATTCGCTGCCTCAATTGCGATGGTAAAAGTTGTTGCAGGGGCAAGTCCATACTTCTTGAGCAAACATCCCTGAAGTTGTAAAAAACCCCTATGGTACCATATGTAGTGGCTGGAGATCCATTCTTTTTAGTATCTCCTCCGCAAAACTTTTGATCTCCAATCCTAATCAACATTTTTGTCATTTCAAACGCCCAAAATTTTTAAAACTCCCTAAATACATGCGTTTTTTGGGAAAAAATTGTTTCAATATACACAGGCTGAGGGTATATCTCTGTCGGCAAAGCCGACTGATACTTTCTTACTTGTTATTTTCAAAGACGACTCATTCGTCTCCCTTCTATTCCAGAAATCAATTTTTTTTTTTGGTTTTTGATTTTTCTCATCTATGAACATTGTAGTTTCAGAATTCGCAAAAACTTTCCAGGTGTAAGCACCTTTCATTTAAGTTTGTTTGAAGAGCACCGTGATGTGCATAAACTCCACATTTGTAAAAAATTTGATATTTTGTGTGAAGGGGTGGAAGGATATAGTCCATATTCGAACTTGATTAAAGTGCGAGAGAAATATTACGATGCGCAAAGGTTGGACCAATGACAATCATTCCATTAAATAGCTATCGTGCCCACCAGACATTTTATGAAAGTATGGACTTATCCTACAATTGGATAAATAAAGATGTCCCGCCATTAGATAGTATACGATGGAATGGCCAAGTTGAAGATCTTATCGTAAACTTGGAGAACCAAAGTAGAAGATCGGCTTTTGGACAAAACGCTCTCTTTAGAATATAAACCATCTTAATAAGTAAATAATTTATAAAGCCAAAGGATGAATGTTCTCCATCTGAACACTCCTGTGAAATACAATCCCTTTGATAGAAGCAACAAGGCGTACGGCTATATCCAGCTAACTAAGCAAGACGATCTAAAGCGAATTCTTTAACAAATCTGATTTTCACTTTTCATGCTACGTGTAGCTACTTTTAATTATTTTCCCAAAAAGCAAAAAAGAATTGTTAGTTTCCACCTCCATCTTAAAATATCATAGCAAGCAGGTGTTTTAATGCCATATTACAAAACAGAAATGTGCTCCAAAAAGCTTCTCATTTCTTTATCCACAAAAGTGTCATTAACGCCAAAGTAAATATTTTACTTTCGAAAGTAGAGAGACAGTCAGCGCTTAAAACCTGCTAAACAAAAAGGAAGTAACTGATTTTCATTTAGGTGTAAATTCATCCCTTGGGAGCTATTAAAGTTTTGAAGATTTTTTCCAAAGCTACTATTCAAATACATACCTATATGAGTTTTTATTTAAAATTCCCATTTTCCCTACTCCCAAAAGGCTGTATCCACAATGAAATGGATGCCAAGAGGAAGGTAGAGTTGCCCAAATGTGTTGTGTGTATGCCTCTTCAAAAAATATACATATTTTGTGAAGTATTTTTTTTGGGTACATAGATATACAGAAATATAAGTGTCTCAATGTTTAGATGTGTGTGTTTCTCTATCTGTATCATGTGATAGTTATGGCTGTTGGTTGGTGAGGATGAGGATGATGGTGATGGCGATGATGATGTTGACTTTAGGATGGTTTACAGGTGACGCTGTATGAATGACGACGACCGAAAACGATTACGACTGACTATTATAATATAGCCAACATTCGGTTGGTCGGTCGTTGAACCACATATCGTCTTTTGTCCAAAAGGGACAAAAACACACACTCACACATACACTTGGCCATTCATTCACACACTTATATAAATATTTGCATAAATTTAGCATAAAGTCCATTAACATTATTTCTGTTCGCTTTTTTGTATCTCTTGGAAATATTTTTAATCGAATCGGTGGTTGGCCGGTCTGGGTGTGAGTTTGGATGCTTGTAGGTGGGAGGGGGCTCTAATGCAAACTAGTAATCCTGTCTAAACAAATGTTAATGCTTACCCTCTTTGTTGTGTCCTTTTGTCCGGCTGGCTGTATTTGTGGAGTTACGTTTTTGTTCTACTACAACGGCACAAATTTCAATGGAGCACAGTGACACATATATTATGAGACTGCTTGTTCTTCTTCGCTTCGGCTGGTTTACTGATGACGTGGGGGGTTGTTAGTAGTAGCGAGGGGGATTACTGGTATCCTTTGCGGAGAATTGTATCCGTGTGTATACTGACAGACGAAGAACAGAAAATTTCTTATCACAACTCTAATAACGGCTACGGCGACGACGTTCAAATGCGCACTACTGCGACAAATCACTCTCTGCACACGCTCTCAAACAAATTCACACACACACACTCAAACACACAAACAGGACACGAAGGAGTTTCTTATTTCTTTTCGTTTCTTTTCCTAGCAGAGCGGCGGCGGGGGGTCGCTATGAGATACGTGATGCGAGTATAGAAAACACCACACACCCGATTCAATATAATTTGAAATTTTTCGTATTGTTTGGTTGGTGTCACACAGTTCCTTCCTTTCTTTGCTTGCTTTGGCTTTTCTTCCCACTTTTCTCTACAAATTCTTTTTGGTAGTTCAAATTTGTTGGTAGCTACAAAACTTGGTTGGGGTTATAAAAAAATTCCTTTATGGTAGATATGTGGGTAGACAGACAATTAGACAGACCTATTATCGATTTGATTATGAAAACGTTAAATTTTTTCTTATTCAATGATTTGTATTTTTTTTGTTTTCAAAAAACAAAACACTTTTGTTTGTGATTTTTTTGAATAATAAAACTTACAACTTTTTAACAAATTTTAACTTTTTCACAAAGCTTTTTTAAAGCAATTTTTATTTCTTTGATTTTAATTTTTCTTTGTAAGAAGAAAATTTTCCGCTTCCGAATTTTTTCCACCAAAGAGAAAAGCCAACTTTATTACTCGACGTTAAAAACTTAACTGATTGTGAGAGCTTGTAACATTTGCCGTTATGGCCATTACTTACATTGCGATACATTTGTATATTCTAATCTCTTTTACTTCAATCTCTCTCTCTCTCTCTCTTCCCAATAAAAAATAGAGAGCATAGGAATGTA
This sequence comes from Musca autumnalis, assembly GCF_047663935.1. NCBI lineage: Eukaryota > Metazoa > Arthropoda > Insecta > Diptera > Muscidae > Musca > Musca autumnalis. The sequence continues at coordinate 281,315,056 of NW_027411644.1, read as the reverse complement.
TCACTACCAACGTTACCAAGTTGGACAATTTCAGCCCAATATGGTCGAAAATTGGAAATGAGTAGTCATTAACGTAGCCAGCGTGGAGGGTAGGGGCCCGAACCTGCCCGAAATAATAATTGTTGCATCCTCTGACTTCAGCCTTACGAAGTTTTTTGGACCTTAAATATGTTTCAGAGAATTAGAAGTTGATTTCGGGCCTGTCCGGCTTTCGAACGGATCAACGGACTTGGTCAAAATTTTACAACTCGTAACCTTTTGTAGAAACTTAAATCGAGTTTGTAAAGGGTACACTCCTTTGGGTACTTTCCCCACAAAAGTTATCTTTTACAAACTGAAATTATGGATGAGAATGATAACATAACAAGTAAAAAATTATCAGTCGGCTTTGCCGACAGAGATATACCCTCAGCCTGTGTGAATTGAAACGTCCATCTATTGACAATATCGAATCTACGGATTACGGATTTTGTAGCCCTTTTTGAAATTTGTTGACAAAAATATATTTGGTTTGAAGCTCAAAAGTGTTGCGGAGGATGTACTTAAAGTGGATCTAATTTTGGGTTTGATTCCTTTTGATCGATTTTGTGGCCACCAGTCAGTTCAGTTGGTCACCGTATAACTTAGAGGTTTTGGGCCACGATGTCAAGAAGCATGGACATGACAGGAAGCATGGAAAATAATATCATCGGTATAATTTCCCAAAGGTTCTTCGAACAGATCCCAAACTGCGCTTAAACGAACATGTTGAACTTTTGTCTGGGAGGTACCCTAAGGAGAAAACTGATTTCTGAAGTAAAACTACATTTGGAAAATATTAGGAGAACGAAGGTTCGGAGAGTTGCAACGTTCAGCAGATATAGCGCGTACTACTTTAGTGAAATTTTTTAACTTTTGTTGGTGGGGGGTGGTAGTGGAAGGAGCGCACCGATACATCCAATCTTCAAACTTAAACTTGGTGCCGACTAAATATTACGAAGGCCAAATTTTGGCCAAACGGCTGATCCGAGAGATATCGTATGCCTAGTGCCATAGAGATTTTTACAGCTTTCGGGCTATTTTCTCAGGAAGTATAGATTTGCCCCTAAAAAACTTGCACCATTGTATACAAGTTGCTACAACAAAGATAAAAGCGATTCGAAATAGAGTTGTGCCAAAGGAACTATATGGAACTATCTAGTTCACTTCGCAGTTCCAATGGCCCACATTTTTTCCTTGAACAAACTGCGTATACTTAATATCACACGTCACATTTCATGATGTTAATCATACGTTTTGGAACTAGTACAAGAAACTAGGAACTAGATTACCCAACTCTAATTTGAAAGCAGGCCTTTTTCCGAAATTTTGTGTGAGAGGTACCTGAAGGAGTTGACATATATAGTCCATATTCAAGCCTAATCTATGTGTTGTAGAAATATTTCGATGTGCAAAGTATGCCTTCAGGAGTTATCGTGGGCACAAATTGTCCGAATATGCTCGAACTTTTGTGGGAGAGGTACCTAAAGGAATGCACCTTCGGACTTATACTAAGTTTAGAAAATATATTACGATGACCAAAGTTTAGACCGAATCGGCAGATCCGTTCGAAAGTTATCGTGCGCTTCAGCCACTACACATTGTGCCATAGGAGATTTTTACAAATTTCTGGCTATTTTCTCAGGAAGTATAAACTTGCCCCTGATAAAACTTGTACCGTCGTGATAAGGGCAGCGAATACAAGTTGCTACAACAAAAATCGAAACGATCCGAGAGCAGGTCCTAAAAACTGAACTTATCCGAAATTTTGTGTGGGATGTACCCGAAGGAGTGGACCGATTGAGTCCATATTGGAACCTCACCTAAGTTTGGTAGAAATTAAGTATGTACTAAGTACTAAGTATGGACCAAATCGGTTATTCCCTACATGAGTTATCGTGCGCACAAGTTTTGCGACAATTTTTGAACATTTGTGGGGGAGGTACCTGAAGGAGTGGACCTATATGGCCCATCTTCGAACTTAAATCGAATCTGGACCAAATATTTCGATACCCAAAATTTGAACCGAATCGATTGATCCGTTCGAGAGTTATCGTGCGCACCAATCGCTAAACTCCTTCGAGTACCTCCCACACAAAATTTCGGAAAAGTTCAGTTTAGGACCTGCTTTCGAATCGCCTTGGTTTTTGTTGTAGCATCTTGTATTCACTGTCCCCTATACGAAGGTACAAGTTTCCTCACGGGCAAGGCCATACTTATTGAAACAATAGCCTGAAAGTTGAAAAACAAACCCTATGACACCATGTTTATGGGTGGAAGCGCAAGATAATTCTCGAACGGATATGCCGATTCCGGCCAAAATTTGGCCTTCTTAATATTGTTTCCAAACTTAGTTTAAGTTTGTAGATAAGCCATATCGGTCCACTCCTTCAGGTACCTACCCCACAAAAGTTCAAAAATATTCGAAAAAATTGTGCTCACGATAACTCTTGATGGGAGTGACCGATATGGTCCATACTTTACACATTCTCATATTATCTACCAGATATAGATCAGGTTCGAATATGTACTATATTTGTCCACTCCATCCCGTACCTCCCACACAAAATTTTGGATAAGTTCACTTAAAGACCTGCTATTAAAGTGAAGCAACTTACATTCGCTGCCTCAATTACGATGGTAAAAGTTGTTTCAGGGGCAAGTCCATACTTCTTGAGAAAACAGCCCGAAGGGTGTAAAAACCCCCTATGGCACCCCCATGGTCCATGTCGGTCCATTCCTTTAAGTACCTTTTCTGCAAAATTTTTGAACTTGAATCCTAATCAACATTTTTGTCGGTTTATGCGACTAAAATTTTGAAACCCCCTAAATACATAGGTTTTTTGTGAAAAAAGTGTTTCAATTTTCACAGGCTGAGGGTATATCTCTGTCGGCAAAGCCGACTGATACTTTTTTAATTGTTTTCTTTACGACAGCTCCGATTCCGTCTACTGCACCCTTTCCGTGAGCAGTTGCAAAAAATTCCACTCAAATTCTTCTTTGGAAAAGGGTATACTACTTAAAATGAACTTGCTATACCCTCAGCCTTTAGGCTAAGGAGGGTATATATGAAAATGTGCCTCATCGAAATAATGGTTTTAGACCCCAAGTATGTTTGGACGAAATGTGTTTCCGTCCGTCTGTCTGTCTGTCCTGCTGGCTAGAGCGCACGATAACTCTCGAACGGATGAACCGATTCGGTTCAAATTTTGGCTTTCGTAATATTTTGCCCAAACTTAGTTTAAGTTCGAAGGTGAGCTACATCGGTCCACTCCTTCCGGTACCTCCCCCACAAAAGTTCGAAAATGTTCAGAAAGTTTGTGCGCACGATAACTCTTGAAGGGAGTAACCGATTGGGTTGATACATTGCATAGCGTAAATTTTCTACCAGAGTAATATGAGGTTCTAATATGGTCTTAATAGGTCCACTCCTTCGGGTACCTCCCACACAAAATTTGAGAAAAGTTCAGTTTAGGGCCATCTCTCGAATCGCTTTGATTTTTGTTTTAGCAAATTGTATTCACTGCCCTCCATACGACGGTACAAGTTTCATCAGGGGCAAGTCCATACTTCCTGAGAAAATAGCAGGAAAGTTGCAAAAAACACCTATGACACCGTGTGAGGTGGTTGGAGCGCAAGATAACTCTCGAACGGATATGCCGATTCGGTCCAAAATATAGCCTTAGTAATATTTTGTCCAAACATAGTTTAAGTTTGAAGATAAGCCATATCGGTCCACTCCTTCAGGTACCTCCCCCACAAAAGTTCAAAAATGTTCGGAAAAATTGTTCGTACGGTAACTCTTGAAGGGAACGGCCGAATTTGTATATACTTTACACATCCTAATATATCTACCAGATATAAATCTGGTTCAAATATGGACTATATTTGTCCACTCCATCCGGTAACTCCCACACAAAATTTCGGATAAGTTCACTTTAAGACCTGCTATCGAATCACTTTAATTTTTGTTGAAGCAACTTGCATTCGCTGCCTCAATTACGATGGTAAAAGTTTTTTTAGGGGCAAGTCCATACTTCTTGAGCAAACAGCCCGAAGAGTGTAAAAACCCCCTATGGCACCATATGTTGTGGCTGGAGATCCACTTCCAAAACGGTCAATGTCGATCCATTCCTTATAGTATCACCTCCGCAAAATTTTTTATCTTAAATCCTAATCAAAATGTTTGTCGGTTCAAACGCCCAAAATATTTAAAACCCCCTAAATAAATACGTATTTTGGGAAAAAATTGTTTCAATATACGCAGGCTGAGTGTATATCTCTGTCGGCAAAGCCGACTGATACTTTTTTACTTGTTTTTAAATTGACTTGCACATCCGTCAGAAAATAAATATAACTTTGAAATCATTTCGTTTCTTAACAATTAACTGAACTCAAATCGTGACGAAAACAGAATAAAACAAAAATAGAATACAAGAGAAAGTGAAAACAGGAATTTTTTATTTTTTGGGAGAACTCAAATCGTGACGAACGCTACAGAAATTAATGCACTGTATTTTTTTATTATTATTGTAGATTTTTTTCTATTTCCTTAAAAGCGGGATATTAATTTAATTTAAATTTATAGATGAATAAAAAAAAAAAGAAATTTCTGCCCTCAGTATAAAAAAACATAATTTTTCGTGACGAACGCTACACCACTTGGATCTGTCTTTTCATACCTAATTTCAATTTTTCCAAAATAGTAAAAGATTATATTTTTTGTCAAAATCATAGAGAATTGAGTGAATAACAAGTTTACCACTTATGTTAACACGAAAGTAATAATATGAACATGTAAAAAATTTACAATTCTTGTATAAAATTAAAAAACCTGAGGTAGGGTAGAATTTTGTAATATTTTTTTTGTTAATAATGATAGAAAAAAAGTTTTTAACATATTTCTAAAATTAGATATCCAGTCTAATCTTCTGTGAGAAAATAAATTAATTTGGATAAAATAAAAAAAAAATTTTGTCTGGTAGACTGTTTCTGGGATTTGCCCATATATGTATGACATATGTATGTCATATATAGAGACATATGTCTCTGTCGACAAAGCTAATGCCCCTTACATTATTTCGTTTTTGGTCGACTTTCATAAAAAAAAACGTTTTAGGTAGAAAAGTTATATGTCGAACGGCAACACCATTTACACTTTACAACCCGCCCCTCACAAAGCAAGAGTATAAAAATTGTTGTCGCTTTCTGCCTTTTTCATCCCTCATCACAATCGGCAAAAATGACAACAAATTTATTTTGCTTTAACAAATCACTCGAATAGTCGGAATAGTTGATTACCGAGTTTAGAGTTACATACATATATGATTAATTAAACTCTGCTGACAGACTCACCTTCCAGTAGGATGTCCGCTTACAGGTGCATGTGATGGCCTTTTGACATTTCATTTTATGCTGACTTATGTGTTGAGCGCTCGAGAACGAGAATTGGAGCAAATTACTGCTGATGGATGGAGAGTAATTTGCATATTGACGTTGAACGACGCATGTCATTGGTAGAGTAGTGTTCGAGGAAAAAGTGTAGACATTTTAGCCATTTTTGTAGATAGTTTTTAGCGATTTTATTGGAAGGAATGTTTGATACAAGATTGCTATGTCATGTGTGGAATGCTAATGCACCTAAGTGCCAATACGTTTTAAAAATGTGGCTTTCATATTCATTCGTTTCATTTCCCAGATAATACAGTTTGAACTTAATAGGAGGATAAATATCTCCTCTGCAGATGAAAAGACGAGGACTCTTCAGATTAAAGCTGAATTCTGCAACAATTTTGTTTTCTGCAACAACGATAGAAGAGAAGTTAGAAAATACCTTAAATATATGTTCATTAGGACGACCCAACATTTTTTTTCTTCTTGGAACTCCTACCATCTAAATTTTACCCGTTTGATCCAACAACCTTATAGGAAAGTTTATGGCGATCGGTTAACGTTAACCCGTACCACCCAAGCGATCTTTATTTCCATAGTAATTTGTATGGAGCCAAAAGTGAAAATTCTCTAAGGGTCGCAATTATGGTCCAATATCTGGTTGTTTATGGGAGAGGAAGCTTATGTCATCTTCGAAATCCAAACCTCCCAGATTATGCCGAATGTAACACACAATGCCCATTTCCTTCTCGCAATGTTTGTTCAAGACCACGGCAAAAATTGGGTTGACAGGCTCATGTCAGCTCTTGTAATAAATTCAATGTTTGAACCATTCATTATATGCTTGGTTGTGTAAAAGCTATTCTGATATATAATATTTTTGTATCATTAGACTTTAGGCTAACTAATCCGGCTGCTTCGTCCGGATCTTAGCTTAGGTAAAACTACTCGCGTTTGCCTTTGCCGCTGGCGTTTTTCTGCTGTGATGGATGGTCTCCAATTACGACATTCACACAGTACTACAGGTTCCCACTTATACCTTAGGACCTCTCTCTCTCTCTATTCTGATCATGAAGATCTCTTCTGACGTGCCTGAGTACTTCATCGGCAACATTTTGTTGTGTTGATGAACCGGTAAAATATTCGTCTCCTCATGAAGATGGTCTACTGGTGTTATGTTATGTTGCAGTCCTCAGGTCGGCATTCTGGCATGTTTGAATATTCTTCCACTACGTAGCGCTTATATTTGCATACCACAATGGCGCCGCAAAGTTTACCACAGACCGGCCTATTTCCTAATTCCTACTTCTGATTTATTACAAACAGCTGTGGTTTGCGTCGACGACTTATAAATGTAGTTAGTGGTCGAAAACAGGGCATCATCAACCAATATGTTCAGGAAGAGGCCCATTTTAGCCTTCCAGTTGTCAACAGTGGCAGTGGATTTAGCGGGGGATATTTTCATTTTCCTCAGATATAAACTATCATTCAATCATCCGAATATATTACATCCTCTATGCCGTCTTTGTTCCGTTGTGGAACTTCAGAAAGGTATAGGTTAAACAGTTCCGGACATATCACCTCAAATTGGGGAACTCCCTGTTTCTGTATACGGGTCATGGACTTTTTATTTCTGAATTCTACAAACGACTGGCGTCCACACATGTAGTTGATTGTCCAACGTTACAAATACGTCTGGAGGGAAGGTCTTCTCTATATCCTCGAACAGCTGGGCATGGTTGACGGTATCGAAAGCCTTCGATAGGTCAAGAGCCACCATAACTCTGGTTCATCCATGCTGATGTTGGGCAACTTGGAAACTATTTCTCATCACGGGGAGTAGTGACTCTAGAACAAATGTGTTCTTCTTTGACACAGCGGTGCCGAAGTTTTTCGGCAATTTACACACATACGACCCGAATGCATAGAAAGAGCGTACGAAAAGGAGACAATGTTTTGATTTGTTTTTGTTTTGTAGCGTGCGTGCATAAAAGCACACTAACACACAGTCATAAGTTGCCAATAGTTTGAATACATTCACATTTTGGGCTGTTCTCTTTTTGGTCACGTCTGCTCTAGAATCTTTGCTACTGGCACCCTTGTTTGTCTGCAGAAGCGGCTGGCTTCCACTAGTTGACTTCAAGACTGAGTTCTTTAATTCTTGAGTCCTCAGGGTTCTACTACGAAGCTCATCACACTCGTTTGCCAGTTTCGTCGCTTCTGCAGGACAATTTTGTTTGATTTCAGGTACTCAACCAGCAGGTATGTAGTGAGCGGCTGCAGCAGCAATGCTGTTCAGCAAAATTCTCTCCTTCTTTTCTGCCTGAAGATTTGAGGGAATGGGCAGCCCTTCTGAAGTGGTGATTGGTAAATTGTCTGAACCCTTGTCAACTAGCTTTCCCATGGTTCAGCAAAGTACGGCGGTCAGATCCTAGTCGGGTGGTTTGTTTTCGGGGACGATGATCGGAAGATGGTCTGAGCCAAGGCAAATAACTGGTAATTTATCAGAACGGGTGCCACAATGACGATCTTTCTGGCGATCCGTGGAAATCTTCTCTTCTCCTCGTAGGAGCATCTGCATTCGCCGTGCAAAATGTGGAGATATAAATTTTCTTGGCCAGCGCTGTACCGCTCTGGCCATTGCCTTGGATGGAACGCTACAGCTAATGGTGGGCAATGAAGTCCCCTAGCACCCCCGAGGTTATTGCCCTCCAAAAGCGAACTAATGTCGGGCACACAAAGTACAGCTATTTATCGACGGTATGTACACATTAAGAAACTCTACCTTGCCAGTCCCACACTTTACTGCTACCCACATACCTTACATTTATGAGTCAGTAGAGTCAAGCTCAAGCGAGATAGAATTGTACTGGGCTGGCTGGTATATTAGTCCCCCATCACTTCTTGTGCGATATCTTTGCAAACCGTTGTAACCATCGCATAGTTGCAAGCTACAGGTGACGGAGGCATTGTTTCCTAAATCGTGGCGACCATGATGTTCCTCCGACTCATGGAATCAATGATTTCCCTAATTTTGTTGCGAAGGCCGTTGCAATTGAATTGCAGGAATGATGTACTTTCGGGGCGCTGAACTACAACATTAACTTTTAGATGCTGTGTTTGTTATTGGGGAGACTGCGGGGGTGTCTCGTATTCCTACGACGAAGTTGAAGACACGCTGGCACATGCTCTGGCGCTGCAAACAACAACATAATACCCATCACAGTAGTCCTGGAGGCGACTAAAACCTGAGTAGTAACAGCTCACCGAAATTGACATGTGGTGTATGCGGATCTGACAAACAGAACAGATCCATGGCGCGGGGCTCTTCTCGCATCTGGCACGGACCAAACGAGTTCGGTATTCTGGTATATATTGCCTCTCCCATATTGAAACAAATGCATGAACACTGGTAGTATCAGTGTCTGGTAGAGTGTGATTTTTGTTTAACGAGAGGTGGTTTTGCTTTTAAACTATTTATTTAGACCAAAGTAGCATCTGTGGGCCAATATACTTCTCCTTATTTATGTATGGCGTTGCCGAGGTATATAAGGTCATTAACTACCTCAATATTGTATTTTTTAACTGCCACAGTTTAACTGTTTACTGTTTACAGTTTAACTGATTACTTCACCTTGGTAGACCCTTTTTCAAATTTCCGAAAGGGCGCTGTTACGACTCACATTGATCGACCTTGATTGATTTGTGGGTGACATCTGCTTGGGTCTGTAATATTATTTCATACATTTATAATTCTTTTATAAACATTTGGAGGGTTAAACAGTTCCGGAGATATCACCCCACCTTGGGGAACTCCCTGTTTCACTCTACAGGTCTTGTACTACTTTTGTTCCTGAATTCCACGTACGACTGGCATCCATACATATAATTGAATATCCAACGTTTCAAGCTTGGCCGGAGGGTTGTCTGCCCAATGTCCTCAACGAACGTGGAGTGCCTGACTGTATCAAAGGCTTTTGATAAGTCAAACGCCACCATCACTTTTCTATCACACGGCGATCTCTGATTGAGTCTTGACAAATATATGTGGAGATGGCGTGCAGCGCTTTTGTCGCGCTGTGCTCCTTACGGAATCCATGCTCATGATCGGTAACTTGATAGCTATTTTTGATACTGGGGATGACTTAGGCTTTAAGGGTCTTTGCTACGGGCGACAAAAGCGAAATCGACATGTACGATTCACCTTTGCTGGCACCCTTGCCTGGCTTCAGGAGCGGGACCACCCTGCCCATTTTCCAGAATTCGGGAACAATGAGGGTGCCTAGCGACAATTTCAGAATTTTAGTGAGATATTCCAGCTGCTTCAGCATTACCATGGAGATTCTATCAGGGCCCAATGCTTTGGATGATTTAGAGTTCCTGATGACATTTCCAATATCATTCATTGTAAATTGTGGTGGTTCATGCTCGGCAGGAAGAGATCTGATGTCAGGTAATACTCTTCTTTTCACTATATTGCGCACCTCTTAGGGTCTGAGGTTCCCTCCTTCCAGGGTTCGAGAGTGACTTAACCGTTGCCCATAAATCACTTATACCGACTCCAATGTTGCAACTCTTCAGATGCTTTAACCACTTGTTCTGCTTATGCTCGCCGACCAGCCTGTTAACTTCCAGTGTCATTGGGGTTGGCTCGACGAAGCTCATCACGCTCCTTTGCTAATCCGGTCGCCTCCGCTGGGTATTCGACCAGCAGGTATATGGCTAGCGGCTGCAGCAGTAATGATATCTTAGAAGGATTGGGCAGTTCTCTGAAGCGGCGATTGGTGTACTCTCTGAAACTTGCCAATCAGCTTTCCCATGAATGAGGAATCTGCGGCGTTCAGAGGTGATGAAATGGAAAAAATGAAGGGGGGAAGGTCTGATCCAAGGGAATTAAGGGTTGCCAGGTAACGTCATTTGTTAGACCAGGTGACGCAATGGTTATGTCTGGCGAACTGTGACACTCTCCTCTAAAACTGGTAGGGTCGTCTTCATTGACCGTGCAAAACGTAGAGCTATCAATGTGCTCAGCCAGCGCTGTACCACTCCGGTCGTATCCGAGAGCTGAGTGCCACATCTCATGATGCGCAAAGTCCCCCAAGATCACACGATTATGACTTTCCAAAAGCGCGCTAATGTCAGACTCTCTACATCGGAGTCCAACAACGGCTGGTGTTAAATGCTGCGTGCGCGATAGCTGTTGAGGGGACTGCGGGGGAGTTTCGTATTCTGACGACGGCGGAGTTTCGTAATTTGATGATAACTCACTGAGGACTTTATCGAATGTGATTCCGACTTTTGCCGCAATATTAAGACGAGTACGTAGTACGTTCGGAGGAAGTTCGGAACATCAACATTATCCAAACTTCGTACAACCTCATCCGATCCTCCGACAAACCTCATCCGAACTTCCGAACAACCTCCCCGAATTTCCGAACGACCGAACAGCTCCTTCGAACCTCTGAACAGCCTCCTCCTCAACCAAAATATCTCTTTCATAAATACCCCATATTTTTAAACAACTTTGTTGTTTTTGTTTTCAGTTCTCTCACACTTTATGCCATGTAGAACTACTACTCTCTATTTAAGCGTTGATCGTTTTTACATTCATCGGCCGCTCATTAGTAGTTCGTAGATCAGAGCTGAGCAAAATCGACAGAGAGGCAAATTTAAGGGAGAATTAATATTTAATTTTTCTTGATGTTTTATTACTTATTTCAACATTTTTTAATGTTGTCTAAAATCATCCGCAATGCAAATTATTAAAAAATATAAATAAAAATTGCATAAACTTTCAATTGTTTAAGAGTACGTTTTCACAATTTGCTCACCCCTGGTAGATCATACACATTTATGAACGAATCAAACCGATTGTATGAGGTAAAAAATTATATCTTGTGGTAATCAATGGCGTATGCTGATTTAATTATGCTAACGGAAATTCTTTTGGTACAAATTAATGATTTGTTTACGAAGTGATGCGATACACTGCATAGTTGCGTTGATTCAATGCAGGCCTCTGGTAAGTACCATAGCTGCTGTTCGATTCGATCGCACATTCAACACACATGAAGAGTGTCTTCCGACTATCACAAGATGATCGATCTGGTTTCTGGTCTTCCGATCTGGGGAAATCCCTGTAACGATATCTATATCGGGGTGTTAGAACCTGGTGCTGCTCACTACCATGTTCGATCAACCTCATTTCTTGTCGGATGTTACCTTACGAACGCTGAACATGCTGTTCGTGCTACCAAAGATATTTTCCCTCCCAATTTTAACATTAAAATCTCCGTTGCTTTTACGGATTGTGACAATTCTCTCATCAACCGGAGCGAATCTGGAGACAGTAGGTGGTCATTTTTCGTTTCTGCACAGCTATAATAAAGCGCGTGAACGATTACGTCTGCCCGATTCCATCGAACTTCCTGTGTGTGATGCAGCTTGGGCCAAATCGTTTACTCCATAAAATACATCCACAAACTCTACTAAACCTTAAAAATAATAATCCTGCATTGTATAATTTTATGCCACATACCCTTCACAAGCTTGTAAACATAATACATGTCAACATAAACAATTTTATAATTAAACTTATACCCAAAAAAAAGAAGTCAAATATCAAAGCAATTTAATAACTTCCCATCAGCAGAAGGTCTTAAAAACGTTGGCATCCTTATAGCTTCCACCCATCTTCTTTGTACTAAAAAAAATCCTTAATAATCTCGTTATGTCATTGAATACTCGTATATGTGTATGTATGAGTATACTGACAGACAAGACAACTCCACGACTAGCAGCAGTAGTCTGTGTGCAGCAACAAACATAAATCGATGAATTACTTCCCTCAATTGTGTTTTTCTTTTTTTTACTTTTGGTGTAAACCACCCTCACTTTATGTCGCCAGAAATGTTCGGTTGTGATGTCATGGATTTTATTGATATCGCTACTGTAGCCACTGTCACTGCTGCCGGTGGACTAGATATGACATAGTGGTTCAATTCGAAATGGAAGGAATATTTGTTGTTATCTTGATTTTTTTCTCTCCCTCTCTTTTAAGCTAAATATACTTTTATATATTGACGCAATTTTTCTTAATAAGAATGAGTTTCAATGGCTTTAAAGTAAATCATTAAATGTGGTTATTGAAAAGCAATTTCTTTAGTCCTTCAAACAAAGCACGATGGGGCCAATGACAGGTTTTCGAGGCAACAAATCACTGGGGTAAGCTAGACCTTCCAAATTTTGTACAGATGCTTATAATGGGCTTAGAAACTAATATGCCAAATTTGGTTCATATCGGTCCATATATACATATAGCTCCCGTATATATGTTCGCCAGATTTCAAGCAATTGATGGACCAAACACGCAAATTCTGCCCAATTTTTATGCGATTTGTAAAATACCACGGAATTAGGACTACAAATAAGTTTGCCAAGTTATATTGAAATCGGTTCAGATTTTGATATTGCTCCCATATATATTTTCGCCCGATTTTAGGTATTTGGTGCACCAATCCCGCTATGTATGTCCAATCTTGATGAAATTTGAAATGTGCGACGGATTTTGGTCTAGAAACATTTTTGACAAATCATATTGAAATCGGTTCAGAATTGGATATAGCTCCCATATATATGTTCGTCTCCGTGCGGAGTTGTTTTTTTTTTCTCTTTTTTGTCTCCCATCGGACGCCTCCCCAGGTGGTGGATAGGGGAACGCTCAACATATGATGGGTACCGCAAAAATAAAATATGTGGGGCGAACCAAAAGAAAAAAGGAAAAAGCAGTGTCTGTTCCCATATTGGGCGACTGCAAACAGCGTCTGTACTCCAGTGGAGCGGCTGAATACCGAGAAGGAAAACTGTAAACCCTTCAGAAGGCAACGGGAAACCATTGAAGTAATATCCCATGAAAATCATGCAAATATGGACACACATGAACAACGGCCCTCAGTCTCCGGTCATACGAGGGTGCTAAGAATCCCCGGAGGTAAAACAAAACACACTCTGAATATTGGTACATGGAACGTGCGAAGTCTTTATGAATCTGGAAAGTTTGCTAATACCGTGAATGAAATGAATAAATTGAAAATCGACATTTTAGGAGTCTGCGAAACCTGGTGGCCTGACAGTGGAGACTTTGTCTCTGAAAATGTTAAAATGTTTTATTCAGGAAATATGAATAAAAATCACAGAAACGGCGTTGGAGTTATTGTTAAAAAACATATAGCAAAATGTGTATCAGGCTTTATTCCCAAATCTGATAGAACAATGCTTATACAATTGGAAGCAAGACCACTAAAAATTAATATTATACAAGTATATGCACCTACCGCTGATAAAAGCAAAGAAGAAGTCGAAGAGTTTTACGAAGATATTAAATATTTAATGAACATGACTAAACACCATGAAATAACAATAGTTCAAGGCGACTTTAATGCTAAAGTGGGCCAAGATATAGTGCCCGGGATTACGGGAAAACATGGCCTAGGAGAGAGGAATGAAAGAGGCAGCAGAATGATCCAATTCTGTCAGGAACATAACATGAAAATTACAAACACAATGTTCTCCCTTCCCCCTAGAAGACTGTATACCTGGAAGTCACCCCAGGATAGACCAACAAACATAGTGAGGAATCAAATCGATTATATATTAATTAACAAACGCTATTCTTCTTTTGTAACAAAAACCTCTACGTATCCAGGAGCGGACGTCCCATCCGATCATGTATTACTGATGACAAAGCTACAAACAAAGCTAAGGACAAACATGAAGAAAAAAATACGTAAGAGAATTAACGTTGAGAAACTTGATGAGCCATCAATAAAAACAGAAATAAAAGCCCTCATAGGGCAAGAATTTAGTAAAATTGAAGGAATGGACAGTGAAAGCATATGGAAGTCGGTAAAACAATCGCTAAAATCAATAGCAGATAATAATTTAGGAAGCAATCCAAGAAAACGGAAGAATGAATGGATGACTACAGAAATACTGGGCCTAATGGAAGAACGTCGAAAATATAAGAATTCCAACTACGAATTATATCATGAATTAAATAAAGAAGTACAATCTGCAATTAGAGCAGCGAAAAATGACAATCTTAACAAACAATGCCAGGAGATCGAAAGATTACAAGAACTTCATGACGATTTTAATCTCCACAAAAAAATTAAGGAAGCAGCGGGAATATATCGTAAATCACTACCAAAAGTTCTATACAACAGCAACAATGAAGCTGTTTTTGATATTACGGAGAAAAAAGCTATATGGCAGAATTACATAACCTCTCTTTATACAGATGAAAACAGATCAAACTACGACATAATGGAACCCGAGCCACAAGTAGGAACTCCGATAACTAAACACGAAACTGAAGCTGCTATTAAATCTTTAAAAATGAAGAAAGCATGTGGTCCAGATGAAATCCCATCCGAAATTCTTAAACTGATTGAAGGCGATAATATCAACATACTCGTAAGGCTTTTTAATTGCATATATGAAACCGGTAAATATCCACATGACTGGCTAAAATCTACGTTCATAGCTATTCCTAAAAAAGGACATCCAAAAGCATGCAGCGATTATAGACTAATTAGTCTTATGAGCCATGACCTTAAAATTTTTCTCAAGATAATTCATGGCAGGATATATAAAAGATGTGAAAATGTTATGGGATTCTCTCAATTCGGCTTTAAAGAAGGAATGGGAACACGTGAAGCGCTTTTTTCAATTGAAGTTCTTCTTCAAAAATGTAAAAATGCTCAAAAAGACGTTTATATTTGCTTTATAGACTATGAAAAAGCATTTGATACAGTCAAACACGATAAACTTGTAGAAATCCTTGCATCTATTGGTATCGAAGAAAAGGAAATTCGCTGCATAAAAAGTTTATATTGGCAACAGACCGCACAGGTTGATGTTGAAGGAGAGATGACTGAAGATATAATAATATCTAAAGGTGTTAGACAAGGATGTATATTGTCACCTTTACTATTCAATGTATACTCCGAAAAAATATTTCAGGAATCATTTAAAGATGTTCAGAAAGGAATATTTGTAAATGGCGCTTTTATCAACAATATAAGATATGCAGACGACACAACAATCTTAGCTGACAGCATGTCAGGTCTTCAAAGTTGTATGGGTTAAAAATCAATATTAAGAAAACAAAATATATGATTGTGAGCAAAGAAAACCGCTGTCCCCCTTTCACACTAACAGTAAAAGATACACCAGTAGAGAGAGTATACAGCTTTAAATATCTCGGTGCAGTGATAAATGACAAGCTGGATAACTCATCCGAAATAAGATGCCGAATTGAAATGGCGAGGGAAGCATTCATAACGTACAAGAAAATCTTTACCAGCCATGATATAAACATAAAAACCAAGCTTCGATACATGAAAACATATGTATGGTCAGTTCTGTTATACGCTGTCGAAGTTTGGACCTTAAAGGCAACAGATATTAAAAAACTAGAAGCTTTTGAAATGTGGACATACAGAAGAATATTGAAAATTCCATGGACGCAGTTTGTTTCAAACAGTGAGGTACTGCAAAGGCTACACCAGGAAAAGGAAATAATCCATATAATAAAAAAACGAAAAACAGCTTATCTTGGTCATATAATGCGAAATAACAAATATAAGCTACTCCAAAATATAATCCGAACAAAATTTGAAGGAAGACCCACTAGAGGAAGAAAAGAAATGATATGGATTAATAACATACAGGAGTGGACTGGTATCCAAGATGTTGGGAATCTTCTCAGCGAAAGCCGAAACAGAGTGTCATTTGCTGAGATAATAAGAAATTTATAAACACCAAAATGAAATTTATAATGTAACAGATGTAATATGTATATATATAATTGCATTGATCGCCAAAATTCCAAAAACGAATAGGCAAATAAAGAAGAAGATATGTTCGCCCGATTTAAATGACCAAGCATGCAAATGCGGATACAAATAAGTTTGTCAAGTTATATTGAAATCGCTTCAGATATAGATATAGCTCCCCTATATACATATGTTAAAATTTCATGGTTTTGTCTGTGGTTTGTTATAAGTTAATAAAATGAGGTTCCATGAGGTAAAAACCAGCTAAGATTCCGCCACAAAAGCCAAAGTTTGTCTGCGATATTTTTGAAATTATATATTATTATATATATATTATTATATACGTCCATTAAATTTTTCCGAAATCCAATTGATAACATTAATGAGTTTCCGATTATTCTCCAACCAAAACATAAAAATGACCATATTTTTAAGTATTACGGCATCTGAAATCAGGTTTTTATGAAAAGGCGCAGATGGGCGCAGCTAATTTTTTCACAAAATGATAGTACACATTAATACCTTTCACCACATATATATAATATCCTAGATCTACTTAGATCTCAAAAGTTATACTCCAGAGAACATATTGATAACAAACAAAATACTCCAAAAAAGACATCACATCTTACCTCAAAAATACATTTACCACACATAACATTTTTATTATTTGTTAACACCATCTTATTTTACATACCAATTAAAGAACTTTCCATGTTTAAAAAATATAAAAACGTTGAACTGTTCCTTTTGGCGCATAAAATGCTTTCACTACTTATTTATAATGAATGTCGGAAAACGATGCATATGAAAATATGTCACCATTGCCAGATCAGTATGTCGCTATGTGATGTTACCAGATTGATTTATCTTTTTATTTTTAGTGATTCAGAGTGTTGACAATCGAAATCCGTTATAATTTTTTTCAAATTGTTAACTTCAAAAATTGACTTTTTGCCTCGAAAATCTGCTATTGGCCCCATCGTGCAAAGGTACGATTTGAAGGTCAAATGGACTATCTTTTAAAGTTCGGTAAAGTCGTGCGTGAAGCAACTTTGATAAAATTGTTGGCATGATGCCTTCCATGCTGAATGTCTGGGTTTGTTCGGACTCGCCGATAAAAAGGGGGTCGCACGTCATTTAGCTCCATATGAGAGTAGTCTATTCGTTAGAAATTGTTTTTAATAAACATTCTTGGTTATGAATATCTTCTCCCAGTGTAAAATGTAACACAAGCTTAAAAATATTGTTTTGAGTTCGGTGAGTTTTTAAACTCATAAAATGATTTTAATCAGAACATGAATAAATTTTCGCATCTTATCACTTAATTCTCTTCTTGGAATGAAAATAAAAACAAAAGTTTTGACAAATAAAAACATTCAACAAAGACAAAAAATGATTCATTAGTAAGGAATTTGTGGAAGTGTACGTTACTATCTCTAAAGGAATATGGCGGAATTTAAAACACCCAAAAATCGGCTTTTATTTTTAATATGCTTTCAATGGGTGGCTGTAAGCTGTAACAGTACTCAAGCTAATGAAACGAAAATCTTTAAATGTGGTCAACGTAATAAGGAAGGTTTAACATTTACCCCCACTGCTCCTTTGATTGGCGAAAGTAATTTTGGAGAATTTCCCTGGACCATAGATATTACCAAAGACCGTCGAGTGTTTTGTGTGGGTTCACTTATACATCCCAAAGTTGTGCTAAGCGCAGCTCAATGTTTTCTCCGGCTAGCTGATAAAGAATTAATAAAATTACGTGCCGGGATTTGGGATCGTGAAGACAACAATGAACGCTACCCTTATCAAGAGAGATCAATTGAAAAGGCAATAATTCATCCCGCACTGGCTCCAAGACAATATGACATAGCTTTGGTGATAGTTAATGAACCATTCATAGTGGCAGATCACATCAATACAATTTGCTTGCCTCCAGCAAACTATGAAACGCCAAATGATACAATTTCATATGTCACCGGTTGGGGAAGAAAATCATTCTTTGGCGCTGCAAGTCAACGAATGAAACGAGTCACGTTGACCACTTTAAATATGGAGATTTGTGAAAGAGAGATGAATACTCAGTTGCATAGGACCGTTATGTGTGCTGTCGGACATAATGGTAATGACACATGTGCCGGAGATTCTGGTGCACCGCTCGTTAGTCGCATTAAGGAGGATGAAGAAATATATCATCAAATTGGTATAGCCTCATTTGGTGCTGCTTGTTTTGCTGGTATTCCTGGTGGTTATACCAATGTGGCTCATCTACGGGAATGGATTGATTCACAGATGAAGGAAAATGGTTTGGAAATTTCAACCTATTTACATGAATAAGAAATATTTTTATATTTTACTTATTTGACATCAATTGTCGATAAATTGTTTGGTATGTAAAAGGCGTCCCAATTAGAACGCAATTTTTAAATTTTAAATAAAGCACAGATATTTAAAAAAATCGTGAAACTTTATTTTATCGTAAAGTAGACAGAATGAGGTTATGTATGGAAGAAGATATCGTGCAGATGGTCGCCGCGGCTTTGCTGGCACACACGCGATCTTTTAATGAAATTTTCAATGACCGTTTTGCATAAATGCTGCGGTATTTCATTAATGCAGCGTCCAATTTCCTCTTTTAAGGCTTGAGTCGTCGTCGGCTTATTCGCGTAAAAAACCGAAGAAAAAATCTAAAGGTGTTAAAGCGCACGATCTAGGAGGCCAATTCTGGTCTCCAAAACGCGAAAGAACACGACCGGGAAATGACTGATGCAGCAACTGAATTGTTTCTCTGGCTGTATGACATGTGGCGGCGTCTTGTTGAAACCACCTGCCCTCCACATTTATTTCTTCAATTCTAGACAAGAAACAACTGATTACTATTTCACGATACCGAACACCATTGACTGTTTGCGCTTGACCTGCCTCGTTTTCCTAAAAAAAAGGTCCAATGATTCCTCTAGCCCAAAAACCACACCACACAGTGACACGTTGGGGATGCATTTGCTTCTCGTGAATCACTCGAGGATTTTCCTCACCCTAAATGCGACAATTCTGCCTATTGACGAAGCCATCAAGATGGAAATGGGCCTCGTCACTGAAGATGATTTTATCGGCAAAATCAGCATTTTCATATTGTCTCTCCAATACCAATGATAATGCATTGTTCATTCGTGTGGAGCTCCATTTTTACTTACCTCGTACCTAGTAGAAGGTACGAGGTAAGTAAAAATAAACAATAATAATTCTTCAAATGTCAAACAATGACACTTAGAATCGTTGATGTACACGCCTGCACGTTGTCGTAACAACAGAGAATAACAAATCCAAATGAGAGCCATGTCAGCCGTTGTTTAACAAAGGGACATTGCTCTCCCAAAAATTCTCTCTCACTTATTTTGGACACCAATGCTTAGAATGGCGCCAAATTTAAAAATTGCGTTCTAGTAGGGACACCCGTTAGGAATTAACAAGTAAACAAGTATCAGTCGGCTTTGTTGACAGAGATATGTATACCCTAAAGCGGGGTACACACGATCAGTTTTGACTGTCAGTTTTGCTCAAATAATCGGTTGCATGACAGTGTGGCCGTTCTTTTTTGTCAGTCATCAGGCAACCACAAAATATTTTGAGGTTGCTGGACAGTTTGAATTTTTTCAATATTTCCGAATTAAAACTGATCGTGTGTACCCCGTTTAAGCCTATGTGAATTGAAACTTTAGTCTACGGACGGATCGAATGTATGTAGGGTCTTTTCAGAATTTTGGCACACTTTTTGGACATTTGAACTAGCCGCAAAAATGTGGATTAGGATCAAAGTTCAAAAGTGTTGCGGAGGAGGACATTGTCCATTAAGAAAGTGGATTTTACTTTGGGAGTCATATCTTTTCGATAGATATCGCGACCACTAGTTATTTAAGTGGGTCATCGTATAACTTTTGGAACAGTATGCCAGGAAGAATGTACTTGTCCACGGAAAACATAATATCGCTGTAAACAGGACCACAACGAACAGCATCGGTATACATTTCCTAAGGATCTTCGAACAGAACCTAAACTGTGCTTAGACACAGATGTTGAACTTTTGTGGTTGAGGTACCCTAAGGAGAGGACCGATATGGTTAAACTAAATTTGTACAAAATATTAGGACATCCAAAGTTTGGACCAAATTGGTTACCCTTTTCCAGAGACATCGTGCATACAATATTAGTGACATTTTTTACATATTGGGGGAAAGTACCGGAAGTTGTGGACCGGTATTGCCTATTTTCGAACTGAAACTAAGTTTGGACAAAATATGACGAAGGCCAAATTTTGGATCGGTTGGACAGTTCGAAAGTTATCGTGTTTTCCAGCCACTACCTATGTTGTCATAGGGGTTTTTTTTATACCTTTCGGACTGTTTTCTCAAGAAGTATGGACTTACCCCTAAAAAAAACTTTTACCGTCGTAATTGAGGCAGCGAATGCTAGTTGCTTCAACAAACATCAAAGTGATTCGAGAGCGGGTCTTAAAGTGAATTTAACTAAAATTTTGTGTGGGAGGTACCCGAAGGAGTGGACAAATACCGTCCATATTCGGACATGATCTATAGATGTGTAAAGTATGGACCAAATCGGCCACTCCCTTCAAGAGTTATAGTGCACACAATTTTTCCGAACATTTTTGAACTTTTGTGGAGGAGGTACCTGAAGGAGTGGACCGATATGGCTTTTCTTTGAACTTAAACTATATTTTCACAAAATATTACGAAGGGCAAATTATGGACCGAATAGGCAGATCCTTTCGAGATTTATCTTGAGCTTCAACAACTACACACGGCGTCGCAGGGTTTTTTTTGTAACTTTTAAACTATTTTCTCAGGAAGTATGGACCTGCCCCTGATGACACTTGTACCGTGGTATAGGGGGAAGTGAATACAAGTTGCTACAACAAAAAAAGAAACGATTCGAGATTCGAGAACAGGTCCTTAACTGAACTTCTCCGAAATTTTGTGTGGGAGGTACCCTAAGGAGTGAACCGATTGAGTCCATATTGGAACGTCATCTAAGTCTAGTAGAAATTTCATGATGTGCAAAGTACGGACTAAATCGTTCACACCCTTCAAGAGTAATCGGGCGCTTAAATTTTCCGAACATTTTCAAACTTTTGTGGGGGAGGAACCGGAAGGAGTGGACCGATATAACCCATCTTCGAACTTAAACTAAGTTTGAACAAAATATTACGAAAGCCAAATCTTGGAGCGAATCGGTTGATCCGTTCGAGAGTTATCGTGCGCTCCAGCCAGCCAGACAGGCGGACGGACATTGCTCAATCGACTCCAAATTGCCTGAAACACATTTCGTCCAAACATTCTTGGGGTCTAAAACCATTATTTCGATGAGGCACATTTTGCCCGTATGAAAGTGTATATACCCTCGTTAGCATAAATGCTGAGGGTATAAAAATGGAATAATATGCCATTTAGATATGACATCATTAGCCGGATTTATCGCATTATCAGGTTTTATTTGCTAAATCCGGCCGAAATCTATCAGATTTCCCACACATAAATAAATCCACGTATTGAGTGGATTTGTTTTAAATCCGGCATAAATCCTCGTATACAACTCTGTTTTTTGCAACAAGGTGCTGGAAAATACAAAAAGTTTCAAGCTGGCACAAGAACCAAGGTAGATGCATCGGGGAATTGCTACAACAAAAATAATTTAAAATGTCAAAATTTGTAAACAAGGCGAAAAAAAACATATTTGCTTTGATATACAAAGTTGATTTTAATCAACCAAGACTACTACTTACGATGTCTAAACGATAAAATAATTCGTTTATTTATTTTAGATGGGCAAAATGTGATAAAATAATTCTTTATTTGCTCTTTAGTTAGCATTAGTAGCATAATGTGCTAACATTTTCAGTATTAAACAATAAATTTGTAATTTGACGTATGTTTTGTAGCATATAACCTTCATATGTGTGGCTGATGTCATTGGAAATATCTTGAAAAGTGATGCACGCTTTTATCCAGCCTACTGCTCGTCGGAGGGGGGGTTCGTTAACTTCACAAGCTTTCATACCACTTTGCTAGCAGCGAATATAATTTCTTTTGCGTGCATTTACTTTTTTATTTCATGTCTAAAATGTTACAGAAGCTAAAAAGTGAGAAGAGGAAACGGAAATCGTAGTATGCTATAAGGGCTCTGTTAGCGAAATAAGTAACAGAGACGGAAAGGAAAGAACTCAGACGCAAAGTTACAGAACTACAACCGCTGTTAAGTACACAGAAGCAAATAAAAGAAACCAAATGTTGCTGAGCAACTAGATGTTATGTTGCAACAGCACCCACCCAACCATGGCTACAACTCCCTCTCATAAAGTATCATTGTGTTGCAGCCCCAAAATTGACCATAACAAACCTTTTCACCTACATGACTGAGTAATCAAACAGATCTCTTTAAATTCTATTCAGAAATCATTTTCTCTTTATTACAAATTAACTCAGAAGTAAACATCAAGATATTTTGACGGTGACATATAAAAGTTGGTTCTTAATATAATAAACGAAATCATTCGAATTTAATAGTATGCATACGCAAGGTTTAGAATTCTAAAGTAAATGGAAGATTGCAGAAAAATAATTCATAAAAACTAAAGTTTGATAACCTATTGACCAACGATAATTTTCCGTGAAAGTTGTGGTGAAATCATTGATCACTATATTTAACAGCAGAGTTAATTCAAAATTTTAGATACTTATATTTAAAGATTCGAGCGTTGTTTTTCTTTAAATAGAGAATTCAACGGAAGAAAGAAAACAGAAAATATGCTTCTTTACAAAGAAAATCAGGGGAAAATATTAAATGACATAAAAAATATTCAAATTATATTTTTTTTAATGTAGGTAGCTGAAGGGTTATTCAATGTAATAAAAAAAACCAAATAGCAAAAGTGTGACCATCAAGACAAGGATACAAGAACTTTGAAAGATATATGATTAACTTTTTAATTTATTTTTTTGTTCATAACGTTCACATTGATAATTTGCTGATAATGATATGGTTGATGTTATTTTGTTAATTAGTGTCTCTAATCAAATGAATATTTCATACACATAATTCAATCATATTACACTCAAATATCTCGTATTACATATTACACTCATTATGGTCACTCTTTTCGATCAAAACAAAAGAGAAAATAACAGAACAAAAGAAATGGTAAAAATAAAAATAGGTCATCGACTTACTTTGTTTTTGTTTTGGTTCTCCCTCGTTGAAAGTACTTTCGCAGAGTTGGCAATAATTATTGATGAGTGCTGCTGAATAAACACAAAGAGTACACGCAATAATAATGTTATGTTCTCTGTTGTAATGACGATCTCAGAGACAGGTTATTTGCCTTCACTCACTGAGAAATATTTTGATGATAGGAGGAATGTTGCTGCTTAATATATGAGTATGTTATCAACATTCAATAACACATATTCACTAATAATGTTAACCTTGGATATTGCAAATGTTATTAACATTCTGGCAAGAACATCACAAATTATGCAAACATTTGATGATCATTAAATGCAATAAAGTGCTATATGTAGAAATGTTTGTATATTAGGTGATATTCCCTCCAAAAAAAAAAATGCAACGGGACTAAAAAAGATTGTGTCTTATTCCTTGATTTTCCTTGTTTGCCCTCTTTCCCTTCTTTTAATTTTTTTCTTCTGAAGCTGGATTGCAACAAAAAGAGCAATTTCTAGAACAAATTTAAATGAAGAAAAAAAATAACACTCGAATGAGGGGGAAAAATTTTGGCGAACACAGCAACTGAATATAAATTTATGCAAATAAAAAAATGGTTATTGATAGACTAATAATGGAATTAATCTTAGATATTTTAGCCAATATGTTATTTTACTATGGTATTTGTTCCAAAACTTCACTGCACTAGAGAATTCACCGGGTTTTTTTACCACTCACGACTCTCGACGTATTTTTTGGAGTTGGAGACAGAAACACTTGGCAGGTTTTATAGATGATTGCAATTGTTTTCTACCTTCTTAATTAACACCCTTATTCTTCGGTATGGAATTTCATGGATGAACATACAGAACTGCTGGTACGCGTGACGTGTTTAAGAAGGCGGTCGGTGAGAACTAATTCGTTTGCAAGATCACCATTTGTTGGACAGCAATGTTCGAAACATCGAAAGCTCTTTTCTACCTCAATTGTTTGTTGTATGGTTTCTTTACGTCGGTCGTGAGCAATGCAACCTAACAAACGACAGATGGGCCGTAATTAAAGGAGAGTTGAATAAATTAAGACGAATTTATTAATTACCTTTTGGAGTCTGGCAATGAATATAAGATAAAATTATTTGGTGAAGGCAGAGAGTGTATTATCTGGCGAAATCCAAGTCAAATTTCACTCGAAATAAACTAAAGGAAATGATATATATTTTTTTCCGGACAGGGTAAATATATTCCGCGGTAATTTTTACTCACTTTAGAATAATAAATAAAAACCCCGAGAAAATTAGGTTAATAATGAATAAATCAACAGAATTATCGCTCAGAAAAGCAAATTCACTACTTTATTTTAAACAGAAACTTTCTAGCATGTTTTTGGAGCACTGTTGATGTTGAACACTCGACTTTATGTTAACCAAATGGTCGAGAAATTTTATAAACGTTTAGAAGAAGTCTCAGTAAAGCTTCAAGCTAACGTTTGTCTTCCAGAAACTGGTAAAATCGTAAAAAAACAAATGATGGTAAATGTCAACTAACCGATAGATATTTTCCTGGCAATACAAACAAAATCCAAACACAGAGGTCGCTTGTAAAGGAAACGGTTACAAAATTCAATTTGAATTCGGCGGGTGGAAATAAGCATAAAAAAGGCAAAGCAAGCGCCATTACAGTTTTTTGAAACGTATTCAATTTGCATCAACTTCTCTTGAAATTTTAAATTCGTTCATATGGGCTGATGCATCTACCTTGGTAATTGTGCTATGAATAAAAATCAGCTGACTGCCATTTAAATCCTCCAAAACGTATATCTAAATGCCAAAAGATTTGTACTGGGTTTATTAAATCCAGTTGAGGATTTATGGCTAGTCTAAATGAGCTATAAAACTTGTTTTTTATTTTCATAAAATTATCAACTGACCATAAAAAGCCCAACAACAAACATCCAAAAAGTTGAATACATTGGTCAGCATATACAAATCTTAAATAACATCGGAGGGCCAGCCGAAAACAAGTAGAACAACAGGGGATAACATCATCAAATTCTAGTAACTACACCAAAATGAGGAACTTCTTTCAACACATCAAATATAAATACAACAACGAAACAACACAATCACTTGAGCAGTACAGCAGTACAGCAGAGCTGAACAATAGAAAGCTTAGCAAAGCAAATAGAAAGATCTAATTTTCAGCAAATGTGCAGAAGATATGCGGTGTTTCCACATCACATATCACATTCAATTCACTGGACGAAATATAACTAAAAGGATTCAAAGACGAGCAATGGAAAAGATATTATAACATAAGATCCGGTACAAAAAAGACACACTTATCCAAAATTAATAGATTAAAAAATACAAATTTTCAAAGATGCAACCTCGTGTTTCACGAGGATTGGTTTATCAATTTTACCGAATTTGAGTTCAATAAAGAACAAAAGTGGATTCTGTCGATGGGAAAGAAATTTGTTCTTCCGTTAACATCCAAAAACTTCTCTGATGTACCATTGATAGCAGACATAGAACAATGTGTCCAAACGTTTAAAAATGACACATATAAAGAAATTATTAGAGCCAAGATAGCCAATCGAATATCTAGTTACAAGAGATGTATACACAACAATGGAAAAGAAAAATTCATCACAGCTATCTTGGAGGACACGAAAAACATCATAAAAAGCATTGGGCGACAAAATCATAATAACATCGGCAGACAAGGAAAACAAAACCTTAATAATGTACAAAAAAGATTACAACGAAAAACTAAATCAGTTGTTAGAGGATAAAAACACATATCAATCGATCGGGGAAGACCCAACAGATAAACTTCAGAAGACAAACAACAACATATTAGCAGACCTTCAAAAAAAGGAAATAATTAATAAATGGGAAAAAACACAGATGACATCTACAGATGCAAGTGCACCAGAATTATATGGTCTCCCCAAGATACACAAGGAGAATACACCATTACGGCCGATATCATTTTCAGTTAACGTGCCATGCTACCAAACTAGCTCAATATATAGGGGAAATCTTAAAAACACTCATATCGCCAACATACAAAATAAAGAATTCATTCGAACTCAAAGAGAAAATTAGCAACATAGTACTGGATAAGGACGAAATCATAGTATCATTTGACGTGGTGTCACTATATACCAATAATCCAACGTATCTAGCTTTCAAAAATATTATGGATAAGTGGAACATCGTCAAAGAAAATACAAAGATTCCAAAGCAATTATTTCTAAAAATACTTCGATTTATTCTAAATGACAATAATAGGCCGTTTATATATAACAAGGTTAACCCAGTGGGTCTGGGTTTCAAATGTCATTTCCATTGTATATACTTCAAACAAATCCTCATAAAGAAGGTTAACCCTGCAAAAAACTATAATATAAACGCCGTATAACTATTTTAAATGTAATGGCAAATTTTACCTACAAACTTATTGTATGCCAATGGGTAATCCTCTGTCACCTACGATAGCGGATATCGTACTTGACACCTTATTAGACGACGTCATTATGGAACTAAAGGAGAAAGGAGTAAAAATAAAACTGTTGACAAAATACGTGGACGAAATATTCGCAATTATCAACAAAAACGACGAAGAAATAATTCTGTGAATCTTAAACAAATATCACCAAAAGATAATGTTTACGATTGAGAAGGAGGAAGATAAAAAACTAGCTTATTTGGATATGAAAATAATACGGAAAGGGAAAACACTAATCACGGACTGGCATACAAAGGAAACATCTTCTGGAAGAATAATCAATTATCACTCAAATCAACCAACAAACATGAAAGTGAATACTGCCAAAAGCCTTTTACATAAAATTATGCTCCTGAGCGACGAAGAATTTAAAAACAAAAATCAAACAAAGTTCATTAACATTGTAAAGAAAAACAGCTACCAACGAACAATAATATCACAAATAATTAACCCATCAAAAAATAATACGACTAAAAACAATAATCCAAAAGACAACATTTTTATCAGTGTATCGCTAATACCCAAACTTACTGCACCAAAGTACATTAAGGGCATCATAAATGACACAACGACAATACTTGCCTACAAATCAAATGAAACACTCCAACCACTATTTAAACGAAATAAACATAAAGAAGACAAATTACAACAAAACTACGTAGTGTATGAAATTACATGCATGGGTAATGCAGACGAAGAGTGCGGTAAAGTGTATGTGGGCACAACAAAGCGAAAGCTAAGCATCAGACTGAATGAGCACCAATGTGATATTACAAAGGGAACAGAACAAACCGCACTCTCGCAACATATCAAAGAAAAAGGGTACACGGCTGATTTAGCAAATGTCAAATTATTGGACAAGGAGAAAAAAGAGAATCGACGATACACATTAGAAAGCTTAAGAATACAGGAACGAAGTGACAGATCGATAAACACAAAATGCTGTTCGATAAAAAACTTGTAAAGTAAAAGAGAGCGAATTTGTGAGAGAGTTTTGGAGACTTCTGTTACTGAGAACTTACAAGTTTTTGCAAGCAAAAATTTTCCTTGTAAGAATTTGCAAGTTTGATTAGCTGATTTGAATTCGAATGTTTTGTGGCGGACTTTGCCATTCTAGGCAAAAACATAAACAAACATTTGGTTATTAAAATAATTACAAGATAAAAAAGAGAAGAAATTACTAAATAAATTTTGGAAAACGACATACAGTTAGGCAAGAAATGTATTGCAAAAACCAAAATTGTAGAAAATTTCATATTAATTGTTCGTTTAGGGCAACAAATGATGTATATACGGTTTTTTGTGCAAATTTCTTGCTATAGGTCCTTACAACAATATTCCGTCAAAATATGCAAAGGTTATTCGCGATTTATAACAAATACGGTCAAAAATAAGAATTAACTACTATTTGGGGGTGACAATAAAAGTATTGCAAAAATTACCAAATCGATAGTTTCTTCGAGAATTACCAAAGGTGTGTTCCCCAATGAGTTGTCTATCCACTTTGGACATTGATTGGAGCATTAATGAGCTTAGTTACACCAAAAATTAAGGCTCGGTATGTTCCACTCTAAGGATACTGGTTCCCCAATTTTTAGTAAATCTTGATCCTTCGTTGGAGGATGTTTTTGGAGTTTTTTGTTAAATTGGACCCAAAAATATTATGAGGGTTGATATCAGGATGTTGGCCCGATGTATTTAAGAGTTTTGTGTTGTTATATTACATCGGCAATTTACACAAATAATATTAACATGTCATTATCTGGTCTTTGGAATGGTAGTAGTTGACTTTGGTTGAGCTTTTGGGATCGACTTTTCTGACTTCCAGACTAATGCTTATAAAAATTTCTTAATGATGTCAGTGGGGATGTCTTCCTAATCATTATTATAACCGTGAATCCAATTTCGCATACTATTTTGCATGGTAAAGAATATAGTACGCAAATATTCGGTATTCCAGCTTCTCCAGTAGCGGTTTAATTTCCATATTTGATGGGTTTTATTGGATTTGGCGCAATTTTTTGGATTTATTATGACATCAGAGGATAATATCTATCCACTTAGTAAAAATTAAATCATATCAATACCATTTAGAGACGAAATAGTGCTCTGTCGTAGGTCGTTTCAAAATACTACACTGGTGTCAATTTTTTCGATATACTTTCCAAAGGTATTTCGATGGTTACATAATTTGTTGCCATAAACGAACAAATAATATGAAATTTTCTACAATTTTGGTTTTTGCAATACATTTCTTGCCTAACTGTATTTTGTAAAATAACTTATTTTGTAGTTTGTGATAATTGTTTTATTTCTAAGTTATCAAATACCAGCAAAAAGCGGCGCAACCATGGAGTAGGAGGAACACTATGTGGACGGCCAGCCGTTAATTTATGATATGGAAAGAGAATTATTTTTGTAGCAATGGATAATCAAACAATTTTCGTAAACAATCTTCGATTGTTAAATCAAATCATATCCGCCAAACTTCTTGTTTGTCAAATCAGCTAACTTCTTGCAAGTTTTTGCAAATTGTTGTTCGATAACATTCTGCAAATTTTTAGCTTCGAGAGAGTAAATAAGTGGAGAGAAGCTACTGAGAACTTACTGAGTACTTGCAAGTACTTTTTGCTTGCGATGTTATCGTACAGACCTATTAATTTATTTGCGCGAAGTCCCGTTTTTTAATATTTAAGTAAACAAAAAGATAATATGATCTAAATAATGTAAATTAAATTTGTGCAATATCGTATAAAAAAAAAACATTTAAAAAATGTAAACTTTATTATTTTCTCAATCACTTGTGACTAGATTTCTCCAAATAAAATAGGTACCACCCTTGAAAAAGTTGGAAAAAAGCCAACGAAACGTCGTTTAAAAAATAGAATAAAACTTGTTTTTATTTTCATAAAATTATCAACTGACCATAAAAAGCCCAACAACAAACATCCAAAAAGTTGAATACATTGGTCAACACATACAAATCTTAATCAAATGTTACAGTTGCGGCTAAAACCCGTCACCTAAGCTCGTCACACCGTTAGGACTCGGCGATAAAAAGGGGGGCGCACATCATTTAGCTTCATATGAGAGAAGTCTATTCGTTAGAAATTGCTTTTAAAAAACATTTCTGGTTATGAATATCTTCTTCCGGTGTAAAACGTAACACAAGCTTGAAAATATTGTTTTGAGTTCGGTTAGTTTTTAAACTCATAAAATGATTTTGATCAGAACATGAATAAATTTTCGTAACTTATCAATTAATTCTCTTCTTGGAATGAAAATAAAAACAAAAGTTTTGACAAATAAAAACATTCAACAAAGACACAAAATGTTTCATTAGTACGGAATTTGTGGAAGTGTACGTTACTATCTCTTAAAGAATATGGCGGAATTTAAAACACACAAAAATCGGCTTTTATTTTTAATATGCTTTCTATGGCTGGCTGTAAGCTGTAACCCTACTCAAGTTAATGAAACGAAAATCTTTAAATGTGGTCAACGTAATAAGGAAGGTTTAATATCTACCCCCACTGCTCCTTTGATTGGTGAAAGTAATTTTGGAGAATTTCCCTGGACCATAGATATTTCCAAAGACAATGAAGTGTTTTGTGTCGGTTCACTTATACATCCCAAAGTTGTGCTAAGCGCAGCTCAATGTTTTCTCCGGCAACCTCATAAAGAATTAATAAAATTACGTGCCGGTATTTGGGATCGTGAAGACAACAATGAACGCTATCCTTATCAAGAGAGATCAATTGAGAAGACAATAACTCATCCCGCAGAGGATCCAAGACAATACTCGTATGACATAGCTTTGGTGATAGTTAATGAACCATTCATAGTGGCAGATCATATCAATACAATTTGCTTGCCTCCAGCAAACTATGAAACGCCAAATGGTACAATTTCATATGCCACCGGTTGGGGAAGAAAATTATTATTTGGTGAATATATTCATACAAGTGAACGAATGAAACGAGTCACTTTGACCACCTTAAATATGGAGATTTGTGAAAGAGAGTTGAATACTCAGTTGCATAGGACCGCTATGTGTGCTGTCGGACTTAATGGTCTTAATGGTATAGACACATGTCTCGGAGATGGTGGTGGACCTCTCGTTAGTCGCATTAAGGAGGATGAAGAAATATATCATCAAATTGGTATAACATCATTTGGTCGCACTTGTTTTTCCGGTATTCCTGGTGGTTATACCAATGTTGCTTATCTACGGGAATGGATTGATTCACAGATGAAGGAAAATGGTTTGGAAATTTCAACCTATTTACATGAATAAGAAATACTTTTATATAATTTTATGTATGTATATTGTCAATAACATTTTTGCTATTTAGAAATAAACAAGTAAACAAGTATCAATTGGCTTTGCTGACAGAGAAATACCCTCAACTTATGTGAATTTAAATTTTAATCTACGGACACGGTGCTCTTGCAGCAACTTTAAATGGAAGGTGCTTACACCTGGGAAGTTCGAAGGATCTTCGAACGGACCCTAAACTGCATTTAGACACTGCTGTTGAACTTTTGTGGGGGAGGTACCCTAAGGAGTGGACCGATATGGTTAAACTAGATTTGGACAAAATATTAGGAGATACAAAGTTTGGACCAAATTGGTTGCCCCGTTCAAGAGATATCGTGCATTCAATTTTAGTGAATTTTTTACCCTCAGCCTTTAGGCTAAAGAGGGTATTTACACTTTGATACGACCAAAAATGTGTCTCATCGAAATAATGGTTTTAGACCCCAAGTATGTTTGTACGACATCCGTTTCAGACAATTTTGAGTAGATCTAGCAATGTCCGTCTGTCTGGCTGGCTGGTGCGCACAATATCTCTCGAACGGATCAATCGATTCGGTTCAACCGAATTGAACCAAACTTTGCATATGGTAATACTACCTCTAGGCATACATCAGATTCGATTATGGATTATATCGGTCCACTTCTTCAGGTACCTCCCACACAAATCGTTATGCAATTTTTTGTAACAAGATGTTCCAAGTCCATAGTTCCCGAGATAATGGCACATAACCTCAAATAAACGGTGGCCAAATATAAAAGGAGAAGGAGGCGTTGTCAGATGAATTTTGGTATAAATACTTATAGTTCACTGACAATGTCGAGAGCAAAAAATTGGGAAGGTCGGTCCAAGTTTTGGGATAGCGCCCATGCAACGGTACTTCTTAATGTTTCGGTATTTTGAATATTTTAGCTAAACCAAATTGGTTGAATTTTGAGATGTGGGGTTTTCACTTTACAAAACCCTTTTCCGATAAAAATTATTTACATAGGTCCACGTTTTGATATAGCTCCAATATAATGGTATGACCCGATTTTCGGTATTTTCAAGGTTTTAGCCACATTAAACAACCAATGTGGCTGATATTTGGTATTTAGTCATCGCCAGGTCTTGCGAAATATTTTTACATATAATTTTTGGTATTGGTTCACGTTTTGATATAACCCCTGTGGAACGGTACAGCCCAATTTTCGGGTTTTTAAGGTTTTAGCAACATTATCCACCCAAAATTACAGAAATTTGGTGTTCAGTTGTAATTTTTATTTTTGCGAGTTTATTGAATACATCAAAATGTTGTCTTCAAATAAGAGAATTTTCCTTCAAATTTTGTTGACCGATTAATGGTCAATAAACGGCACATTTTTGTTAAAAATCGCAATTTTGACTGTGTATTCTTTTCCTTGGCGGTGTATTCTTTTTCGGGGACAAGTCCATGTCAGTGAATACAAGTTGTTACAACAAAAATCAAAACGATTCGATGGCAGGTCCTAAACTGAACTATTCCGAAATTTTGTGTGGCAGGTACTCGAAGGAGGAGACCGATTGATACCATATTAGAACCTCATCAAAGTCTGCTGGAAATTTTACTATATGCAATGTATGGGCCAAATCGGTTACTCCCTTGAACAGTTATCATGTGCACAAATTTTCCGAACATATTTGAACTTTTGTGGGGGAGTTACCGTAAGGAGTGGACCGATATAACCCATCTTCGAACTTAAATTGAGTTTGGACAAAATATTACGAAAGTCAAACTTTGGACCGGATGGGTTGATCCGTTCGAGAGTTATCGAGCGAGTAATGATAGTATTATCATTACAAATACATATATCAATCTGATTTATTATCTTAATATTTTTAGTAGCTAAATATCATTCCCTCTTCCCATTTTATCAATTTCTTAATTTTCTGTTTGTTAACATACACTTTTATTATATTGATAAACTTATAGATTTTATTCTCATCACTATTGTAATTTTAATACCACTTTGTACAATTTCCCTGTCGACATATTTGAATTTACTGTTATTTCAAAATTTTCATTTCCTGTTAATTATATTTTTCAACCAATATTATTTTGTCACTTTCATATTTCCCTTTGAATAAATAAGTTGTACAATAAAATCAATTTCAATTTGAAATATCAAAATATATTGAATTTTCAATAAAAGTTTAAAGAACGAATATCAAAAGGATTTAATAATTGGATAAACCACTAAATACATTACTGGCGCAGTCGGTAGGATAAAGGACCTTTATATCAAGAAGCTGAAGCTTAAGGAACGTATCTTTAATTCAAAAAGCTTAAGCTTTTGAGAATAAAATTACAAATCCATCAATTTTCAGTTTTTGTAATATCAATTTTGGAGGGAAAAATTCATTTACCAGGAAACTAACCTATCAAATCTTACAATTCAGGAGCGAAAAAGAATACATATAGCAAGAAACAAAACTATATATTTTCAAATTTTGGAGGAAAAGGGAAATAAATATATCAAGATGATATCATCAAACAATCTAAATAACAACATCAATGCCCAACCTTCTCTCGTCCTCTCGATAAATGATGTACTTAAGGATGCTCAAAGAATTAATGAATTCAGAGGTGATAGCAGTTATACACTGACATCGTTTATTAGAGAAGTTGATACCGTGCTTTCGTTGGTTGAAACGAATGTTGAGGCAAGCAGCTACATATTCAATCGTGTTATCCTAAATAAAATCCAAGGAGAGGCTCTCCATGTGTTGAGATCATTGGGGCCCAATCCCGTTTGGAACGAAACTAAGAAAACATTAATTCAGAATTTTGGCATAAAAGAGTCGTACCATCAGCTTTACCAAGAAGCGTTTGGAGCAGCAAATAATGGTATCGTAAGCTATTGTACACATTTATTATAAATATTATGTAAGATTAATGAGAAATATGAATACGACCCTGAGAAGCCTATAGAATTTAGTCCAGATAATGCAGAGAAGATAATTTTAAGAACTTTTATTAATAACATAGATTTAAATTTGGCTTCCGTTGTCATAGAAACGTATCGAAATTAAGAGATGCGTACAATTTACTCGAACAACAAGGTCTTATTAGAAATAATTTTGAAAAACCATTAAACTATAATCAGAATACAAATTTTAAAAGTAGGACACAACATACTCAAAATATACCGCAGAACTTCAGTCATAATGATCACAGCCGCAGTAACAACGCTATAATCCCAAGATTAAATTTAAGTTATAGTAACCGAAATCAAAATACATCAACAAATCCAAATTTTTCTAATAAGAGTTATATAAATTACAGTAATAGCAATCAGCATCACAACGCACAAACTCAAAAATTTCGAACAAATCCTCAAAATATTCCAAATAATTGTAATAACAATTTTACAAATCAAACACAAAATTTTACCAACCAGAATAATTCTCAATACTATAGTAATAATAGTAGTAGATATAGACAGTCCGTTCCCAATGAAATGGAGATCGACCACCTGGATGCAATGGTCGACTATCCACAGAAGGGAGATAATCATTTCAATTTTCATTTAAGTGCCTCAAAAAGGCACTTCCAATAATAAATCTCACAATAGGTAAAAATAGAATCAAAACATTGATTGATACTGGGTCTACAACCTCATTCTTGAACGAAAAGAAATTGTTAGAATATGAAAGAAAACCCTTAAAAGAAAAATTATAAATTTCATCATTAAATAGTAAAACAGATATTTTGTATGAGATTGTAACAGATTTACCCCTAGAATTTGGAGAAGATGCCACTATGTCGTGGAAATTGACTGATTTCGGTGATAAATACTTTGACGCTATATTAGGTCAAAATATTTTACAACCATTAGGAGCGAAAATAGACTTAGGAACTGAAACATTGACTATAAATGGGAAGATCATACCATTTTTTAAATATTGTCCATATGAATCCCAAGAAATATATCAACTAGAACATCTCGATATTGATGAAAAAGTATTGATACATCTGTTTTCGAAATTAAATGAAGAGGAAACATCCGCTTTAAAAAATCTCTTAGACACTTTCAGTGATTTAATATATACTGAAGGTCAAATATTAGGAAATACAAATGTTGTACAACATGAAATAAAAACAATGAGTGATAAACCTATTTATACTAAAATGTATCGCTATCCACATATCTATGAAAAGGAAATTTCCAATCAGATAGATGATATGTTAAAACAAGGCATTATTGCTGAAAGTAATTCCCCATATAACAGTCCATTGTGGATAGTACCCAAAAAGGAGGACTTTTCCGGGGAGAAAAAATTTCGTTTGGTGGTGGATTATCGTAAATTAAACGAAATTACTATAGATGATAAATTCCCAATACCTAACATAGATAATATCTTAGATAAATTAGGAAGAGCCCAATATTTCTCCACAATTGATTTGGCGAAGGGTTTCCACCAAATTTTAGTCAAGCCTCAAGACCGATGCAAAACTGCCTTCTCTACACCATATGGGCATTACGAATTTATCAGAAAGCCTTTTGGACTAAAAAACGCACCGGCAACATTCCAGCGACTAATTAATAGTGTTCTGCGAGAGTTCATAAATAAAATATGTGTCGTATACTTAGATGATATACTCAATTTTCTACAAGCTTTCAGGAACACATTTCAAATATAAATTCAATTTTCCAAAGACTAAGAGAAGTAAATTTAAAAATACAAATAAATAAATGCACATTTTTTGCCAAAGAGACAATGTATTTAGGACATTTATTAACTACTGAAGGAATCAACCAAATCCTTCGAAAATTGAAGCGATTTTAAAACTCAATATTCCTCAAACTGTAAAAGGTATAAAATCTTTCTTAAGTATGGCAGGATTTTACAGGAAATTTATAAAAGACTTTTCTAAGGTCGCATTTCCTATGATTAGATATTTAAGAAAGGGAATACGACTAAATGTAAATGACCCGAATTATATAAATGCATTTGAGAAATTGAAACATATTCTTACTCAAGCACCGGTGCTTAAGTACCCGGACTTTGAGAAACCATTTCAATTATCTACAGATGCAAGCAATGACGCAATTGGCGCTGTTTTACAACAAAATGGACACCCAATATGTTATGCCAGTAGAACTTTGAATCAGCATGAACAACATTATTCAGCTACAGAAAAAGAGCTTTTGGCAATTGTTTGGGCCACAAAATACTTTCGCCCCTACTTATATGGAGTTAAGTTTGAAGTCCTTTCTGATCACCAAGCCTTAAGGTGGTTGTTTGTTGAGGCACAAAGTAGAGATTTAAAACCTCGACTTTTTAGATGGATGCTGAAACTCAGTGAATTCAATATAAATGTGAATTATATTAGGGGCAAAGATAACAATGTAGCTGACTTCCTAAGCAGGATAAATAATGATACTGGCGAGATAAACCATATTGATGACGACAGTAGTTCATTATATAATAACAACGATGCTGAATTAGCAACAGTTCATTCACAAATAGAAGGTGATAAAGAGTATATAGGTATATTGGACACAGTGGTTAATAGATTGAAGCATCAAATTATTTTAACAGACAACAAAACGAAAGACTTAGATCACATACATGGAAATACAAGAATTTTCATATCATCTACAGACTTAGAGAATAATCTTGATAAAATTCTCAAGGAAAATACAGATAAGGGGAAAATAGGCATATATACTGAAATAAATGATTACAAATATAACATTCTTCAAGAAAAATTAAAAGAGTTATTTCAAGGGAATATTGCTATTAAGTTTGTTAGATGTTCGTACTTCGCAAGAGATTTAAATTCAGAAGAAGAAACATATCAACAAATAAGTCATTATCACCGACATGAAACTGGACATGCTGGCATTACAGAGAACTATGAAGGTTAAAAAAGGAAAGTTTATTATCCTAATTTAAAAACATTTATACAAAAATATATAAATAATTGCGACACTTGTAACAGATCAAAGTTTGATCGTAAGCCCATAAAAGATAAATTTAAATTAACTGAGACACCGACTGATACAGGGCAAATTATTCATATGGATATTTACACTAACTCGA
Organism: Musca autumnalis; assembly: GCF_047663935.1. Classification (NCBI taxonomy): domain Eukaryota; kingdom Metazoa; phylum Arthropoda; class Insecta; order Diptera; family Muscidae; genus Musca; species Musca autumnalis. Next base: position 281,277,676 of record NW_027411644.1, on the reverse strand, counting down.
AATCAAACTTCTTAACATTTATCGATCGATTTTCCAAATTTGCCACTGCATACTATTTAGAGGACAGAAACAACCAGATAATACTTGAGAAAATACGATTATATAAATAACAGAAAGGATATTTTAAAAAAAATAATAACAGACAACGAGTTAAAAAGTATAAACATAAAAGAGTATTTTAAAGAAGAAGGAATAGAGTTACATTTAGTAAAACCAAATACACATACAGGTAATGCAGATATAGAACGATTGCACAACACTCTTTCGGAAAAAATTAGAATATTGTATATAGAAGAAAACTCATTAGGAATTAAAGATAAAATGAGTAGAGCAAGTCTCCCTTGTCCCGTATGGGATGTTGTGGAACAATGTTTTTTTTTTTTTTTTTATGAGTAGAGCAATCGAACAATATAATAACAGCTACCATTCCGTAATTAAGGAGAAGCCTTTTGTAGTTGAATCTGTAAATTGCAATAAACAGAAAATATATAATAAAATGTTAGAAAATAAAAAAATAACATTCAAAGAAAGAATTTAAATAGAGAAAATTACACTGAACATAGAGATATAGGATTTATCAAAAATTATAAATCTGTTAGACATAAGGAAGAGCCAAAATTTAGGCTTTGTGATTTACGAGATATCCATAATAGTAACATAAAACGTGAAGCCAAATTTAGTGGATTATTAAACACACCTCAGAATGTTCAATAGACAATGTTTAAATTATGTTAGAGAAATTCAATCTTTGTGATGTATTCGTTTATATCATCAGTATATATACACATACCCATTAATACTAAAAAAAATGTAACTTACTATGTTATTGTTTAAGATGCTTATCATTAGTATAATACTGAAATCATCATAACTTGTTATAAGAAATCAATATCATTCCTTGTCTCTATTCTTTATTTGTATTATTAATATATTTCATTGATTCATCATATTTCATTGTATTAATCATTGTAATCTATATACATACCATTACTCTTTGTAAATAATTGTTGTTCTCATCTCATCTACATATTATTGTTATTAACTGTTGTTTACTCTATTCTAAAAGCTGTAAATTTATAGGCATTTTCAAATTCAATTTAATACTGTAATCCTAAAAACAACAACATTACATGATTGTTTAATGGGGGAGAAGTAATGATAGTATTATCATTACAAATACACATATATCAATCTGATTTATTATCTTAATATTTTTAGTAGCTAAATACCATTCCCTCTTCCCATTTTATCAATTTCTTAATTTTCTCTTTCTTAACATACACTTTTATTATATTGATAAACTTATAGATTTTATTCTCATCACTATTGTAATTTTAATACCACTTTGTACAATTTCCCTGTCGACATATTTGAATTTACTGTTATTTCATAGTTTTCATTTCCTGTTAATTATATTTTTCAAACAATATTATTTTGTCACTTTCATATTTCCCTTTGAATAAATAAGTTCTACAATAAAATCAATTTCAATTTGAAATATCAAAATATATTGAATTTTCAATAAAAGTTTAAAGAACGAATATCAAAAGGATTTAATAATTGGATAAACCACTAAATACATTACTAACGCTACAGCCAGGCAGACAGACAAACAGACGGATGGACATGGCTAAATAAACCCCAAATTGGATGAAACGGATTTCGTCCAAACATACTTGGGGTCTAAAACCATTGTTTCGATGATGCACGTTCTGTCCGTATAAAAGTGAGGGTATAAAAATGTATTAATGTTATTACCAATATTAAATACGATTTCTTCCTTGTCCAATAAAATATTTCCATTCACCTTTTTAATCTATATATATAAAAATGGTGTAAAAAATGTATAGTAATTCATAAAATGAGAACGGCTAGGCCGATTTCTGTAAAATTATTTGTCAGTTATTCGTATTTTCGAGGAGAAGGTCTTTACGGAAGAAAATTTTGGAAAATCTCTCTGGAAAAGTCGGAAAATTGGAAAAATCGAAAATTGAGTTTTTGTATTAAATTTTATTCCTCAATAGCGAGACGAAGTTCGCCGGGTCCGCTAGTTCAATTATAAAATTTCCAATTATTACATGTATTTGGAATTTTATTTACTAAAACCCACCATTTCTTTAAGAAAACACAAACACTGATTTATTCACTTGATCTAGCGTCTTTATTCAACGACTGCCTTGGGGAAACGGAAGAAAATATGTCTCTCTCTCTCAAAAATAACAAAAATAATTCATACCATTTGTTTCTTTTCCACTTCGCTGGTGGATGAATAAATCGCAACAACAACAACAACAAATAACGGAACACACGTATTTTTGCCGTGATATGCATACACACCACCAAAGCAAAAACAAACTTGTTCACACTCCCGTCGTCGCTTCTACGTCTTCAACTGCACAGCACACAGCTCTTCATTATACATGCCTCTCGCTTACCCTGTTGTTACCCTCTTTGACAAGAATCCTCTCTCCACCCAAACAAAATAGGGTCTAACATAAAAATTTGTTGGTACCCAAACCAATGAAATTGTGATATGTTACAAAATGTTGCAAACATAGATTTGTTTGGATCCCAACATATTTCTAACATATATTTTCTGCGTGTAAATAATCAAACATGGTAATCCCATTATTGTCAACTAAAGTTTTGACAGGTTGATGGTGGCTCAGACGCCGGCAATTTTGACACTCAGTTGTCGGGGATCCAGCCCGGGTCATACTAGACAAAAATAAGAAAAACAAATATTTTGTTGTTGTATCAACGTAATATTTTCGTTCGTGTATTATTTCAATTATCGGGTTCTGGTCCCTCTGTATCAAAGTTCCCCAAGTTCGGCGTTCACACTGTATTTCTGTACTGCCTACTCAACCGTATCATTGTGAATGCTACCCAAGCCTACCTGATAGGCTCGTTAGTCTAGAGGTTCACTTTAATAACTTTGGACCTCTGTCTCAAGATATTGGCCTATTGCTTTGTATGAGATCAACAAAATTTCTTTGTTAGCACCCCAAGTGCTACCAGCCAGCGACTTGAAGAGCTTGTTTCAACTTCTGATCTTATCGCAAATATCTGTGGCGCGGACGACCTAAACATGCTATCGAACGTTACACTCAGTACTGGCTAACGATAGGTTGAGTACACTTGTTGAATACTCAACTCCGGGTTCATCCACTTGCTTAAGCATTACCATTGATATTAGGTCTGGGCCCAACGCTGTATATGATCTGAAACATTACCCATAGTAAATTGAGGTGGTACTTTCTCGGCTGAGAGGGATCTTCTTATACCGCATAGCACACTGCTCTTCGCCCTATCACTCTCGGAATTCTCTATGAACTACCTGTTACAATAACACGCGCACCTCTTTGGGACATCAAGGAAGTTTTTATAGACGACGTCAAGGGAGTCTTTATAAACGACCTCAAGGGAGTCTTTATAGACGAACTCAATGGAGTCTTTATAGACGAACTCAATGGAGTCTTTATAGACGACCTCAAGGGAGTCTTTATAGACTACCTCAACGAAGTCTTTATATACGACATCAAGAGAGTCTGTACAGACGACCTCAATGGAGTCTGTATAGATGACCTCAAGGGAGTCTTTATAGACGACCTCAAGGGAGTCTTTATAGACGACCTCAAGGGAGTCTTTATAGACGACCTCAAGGGAGTTGTTATAGACAACCTCAAGGGAGTTTTTATAGGCGACCTTATGGGAGTCTTTATAGGCGACCTCAAGGGAGTCTGTATAGAAGACCTCAACGGAGTCTTTATAGACGACCTCATCGGAGTCTTTATAGACGACCCCAAGGGAGTCTTTATGGACGACCTCAAGAGAGCCTGTATAGACAACCTCAAGGGAATCTTTATAGACTACCTCAAGGGAGTCTTTATAGACGACCTCAAGGGAGTCTTTATAGACTACCTCAAGTGAGTCTTTATAGACTACCTCAAGGGAGTCTTTATAGACTACCTCAAGGGAGTCTTTATAGACGACCTCAAGGGAGTCTTTATAGACGACCTCAAGGGAGTATTTATAGACGACCTCAAAGGAGGCTTTATAGAAGACCTCAAGGGAGTCTTTATAGACGACCCCAAGGGAGTCTTTATTGAAATAACAGCAGCTCTGCGTTCTTCTTTCCCGGATCCGAGAGTGATTTAACCGTTGCCCACAATTTACTTAATGCTGTACCAATGTTGAATTGCTTCAGGTGATCTAGCCACTTTTTCGGCTTATGTTCACATACTATCCTGTTGACTTCAAGAGTAAACTTTCTTACTATTGGGTCTTCAGGGTTTGTACGACGAAGCTAATCACGCTCATTTGCTAGTCCCGTCGCATCTGCTTGGTCTTATTTCGGTTATTTGACCTGCAGGTATGTAACGAGCGTTTATTGCAGTAATGATGTCCCCGAAAATTATCTCAGCTATCCGAGGATCTGAGGGAATGGGCAGCTCTCTGAAGCGGTGTTTGGTAAATTCTCTGAACCCTTGCCAATCAGTTTTTTCATGGTTCAGGACAGTACCGCGTTCAGAGGTTACGAAGTCGGGTGGTCTTTTTACGGAGACGATGATAGGAAGGAAGATTACGGGTTGCCAGGATACGTCATATACCAGACCTGGTGCCATAATGGTAATTTCTGGCTAGCTGTGACGACCTTCTCTAATCCTCGTAGAAGCGTCTTCATTCACCGTGCAAAACGTGGAGCTATCTACACTTCACCCCGGTTATTTACCTCTCTGCTTAACTGCCTTTCCCGTTTAATTGCCTCAAAATCTAAATCCCCAAAAGTTTTTCATATAAATGAGTTCAAACTGTCCCTGTTAATTACTTTTCTATAAGTACCCAATTCGGATATTTACCTGTCAAATATTTTCCCAAAAAGAACATTTATTAATACTTTTCTCGGTTCATTACTCGCAGTGGTATATTTCTGAGACAATCGATTTCGATGACTACGTGAATTGTGATGAAGATTTCCAGTGTTATGTTATAGTGTTATGATCACAGATGAATAAAGCATAGTACACACGGTCCAACAAAACTGACAGTCGACATACTTTTACGGTAATTTTCTGGCAAATAAAAACTTTTTGTTAGCCAAAAATGATTGAAATACAACATTTAAGGTATAATTTAGTGATTACTTACTTAGCTGGCCCATTACAGAACATTTGTTCTATAGGCCGAACTAAGAAGAGATCTCCATTCCTCTCTATTTGTTGCTTCGCACTCTGGAATACCGCGCCTTGTCATCTCATCATCCACTTGTTTGCGCCATCTATTCTTTGGCCTGCCAATTCTGCGTGCACCGCCAAGCGGTCCGTATTTATACGCCTTTTTAGCGGGTTCATCATCGCTCATTCTTATGATATGGCCTAGCCAACGCAATCGCTGCATCTCGATACGTTTAACAATATTGATGTCGTTGTATAGCAGATACAGCTCGTGGTTCATGCGACGTCGATATTCACCGTCAACGCAGATTGGTCCGTAGATCTTTCGAAGAATTTTTCTCTCAAACACACCAAGCACTGCCATGTCTGCTTGCGCAAGTACCCAGGCTTCGGAGCCATACATCAGCACGGGTAGTATCAGTGTTTTGTAGAGCGTTATTTTTGTTTGACGAGATGTGGCTTTGTTTTTAAACTGCTTACTTAAACCAAAGTAGCATCTGTTGGCCAATACAATTCTCCTTTTTATTTCACAACTGATGTCGTTTGTTGTGTTTACGGAGGTGCCGAGGTAGACGAAGTCTTTTACTACCTCGATATTATAGGAACCAACTTCCACAGTCGGTCCGAGCTCAATGGACGCATTGCGCGTCGACACCATCAACTTGGTCTTCTCACCGTTTACCGCCAGACCCACTTTAGCAGATTCTCCTTCGACCTTTATAAAGGTATCAGTTACTTCTTTTACTGATCGGCCCATGATGTCTATATCATCAGCATAAGCAAGTAACATGTGACTATTGGTGTAGATTGTGCCACTTCTTTTGACGTTTGCCCTTCGTATAACCTTTTCTAGCAGGATGTTGAAGAGGTCACACGAAAGGCTGTCTCCTTGTCTGAAACCTCTTTTGGTACCAAACTCTTCGGAGAGGTTCTTTCCTATTTTAACTGAGGACCTCGTGTCAGTTAAAGTCATTTTACAAAGCCGGATGAGCTTTGCGGGGATACCAAATTCAGACATGGCTTGGAATACCTTTGAACGCAGCGGGCTGTCGAAGGCTGCTTTATAATCGACAAAAAGGTGGTAGGTGTCGATCTGCATCTCTTGGGGCTTCTCCAGGATTTGCCGCAGGGTAAATATCTGGTCAATGGTGGACTTGCCAGGTCTAAAGCCGCATTGGTATGGTCCAATTATCTCGTTGACCATAGGCTTTAGTCGTTCGCACAATATCCCTGACACGATCTTGTAGGCAATAGGGAGTAGACTTATGCCCCTATAGTTAGAGCATACAGTCTTATCTCCCTTCTTGTGGACGGGGCACAGGAAACTCAGGTTCCAATCGTCGGGTACTCGTTCTTCCTGCCAGATGGTGCTAACAATCTGATGAATACACCTTATCAGCGTGTCGCCTCCGGTTTTGAACAGCTCGGCTGGTAAGCCATCGGCCCCTGCTGCCTTATTATTCTTCAGCCGATTTATTGCTGTCTTTACCTCATCTTGGCAGGGCGGTATACATTCAATACCATCTTCTGGGATTGGGACTGTGGTATCTTCGTCGTCTTCGCTGCTATTGGATACCAACAGATTTGAAAAATGTTCTTTCCATATCCTGAGTACACTATCTGTATCAGTTACCAAATTACCTTGCTGTGCCTGTACCAAAGCCATCAGTTTGATGCTTGACTCTTTGGTAGAATTTTCGGACTTCATTCTGGCTCCTGTACATCTCGATTTTTTCACACTCCCGCTTTTCCATCTCTCTCTTTTTCCTGCGGAAAAGACGTTTCTCCTCTCTCCTTTTCTCCCTGTATCTCTCTCGTGCGCTACGCGTTGCTACGGATTGTAAAATAGCCTTATATGCCGCATTTTCTCTTCGGTGGCAGCACGACACTCCTCATCATACCATGGATTCCTTGGTGGAGGTCTCTGGTATCCAAGTATGGATTTTGCGGCTGTTTGCATGGAGTGGGCAATGCTTTGCCATTGCGCTGATATGTTATGAGGAGTGCTTTGATTAAGCAATTGGGCTAGTTGAGTGGAATATGCTGTGGCTATCTGTTGTGATTGCAGCTTACCGATGTCTAACTTTCGTGTTGTGTCTGTTCGTTCTTTGTTTGCTACGTTTAAGCGGGTGCGTACCTTTGCTGCAACAAGGTAGTAGTCCGAATCAATGTTTGCGCCTCGGAACGATCGTACATCCAACACGCTCGATGAATGTCTTCCATCTATCACAACCTGATCAATTTGGTTTCTTGTTTTCTGATCTGGAGACAGCCAGGTGCCCTTATGAATATCGAGATGATTAAATCTGGTACTGCTAACTACCATGTTTTTTGCCGCTGCGAAGTCTATCAGCCTCATACCATTGTCAGATGTTTCACTGTGGAGACTGAATTTCCCGACTGTTGGGCCAAAGATATTCTCCTTTCCAATTTTGGCATTAAAATCGCCTAGAATGATTTTAATGTCATGGGCAGGGCAACGGTCATATGTTTCTTCTAAGCGCTCGTAAAATATATCTTTGGTCTGTTCGTCCTTTTCTTCAGTGGGAGCATGAGCGCAAATAAAGCTGAAGTTGAAGAATTTAGCTTTTATTCGAATTGCAGCAAGTCTTTCATTCACTGGGGTGAAGCTGGATACCAGATGTTTTAGTCTCCGACTAACTACGAATCCACAACCAAACTCATGCTTTACGTCATGGCAGCTATAATACAGTGCGTCACCTTTAGGTGTTGTTGTGACGCCTTTCCCAATCCATCGTATTTCCTGTATGGCAGTAATATCGGTCTTGTACTTTTCAAGTACGTCTGCCAATGCGGAGACTGCATCTTCTCTATAAAGAGTGCGAACATTCCAGGTGCAGATTCGCAGATCATGGTCCTTAAAACGTTTGCGGTGTTCGTCAACTTTAGAGGGGTTTGTTTTTCTTTTCTTTCGTTTTTTCATAGTAGGCTGTTTTTTCTAGGGGAGGGTTACTAACCCGACGCCCAAACCCAAGTTTTTAACGTTCTTATGGGTGAACGCGCGGCACATGTTAGCTCACTACCTTTAACGGGTGTTAAAGGCAGTTCCCCAGGTGACACCACGGGGAGTTCAGTGTCCACTTGGGATGAAAGAGGTACCAAGATAAATCCTGGGCTTTGCCATGTTAAAACCGGTCAGGACCGTTGCTTGGTATCTTCCATCCCCTACGTCACCCATAAATTAGTGATTAGGAAAGTAATTATTCAGCTAGACTTTGATATTAACGAAATAGACCTCGATGACTGTCAGTTTTGTTGGACCGTGTGTACTATGCTTAAATTTCTTCTCTTAGACTTGGTTTTATTTTTTGACTTATTGTTTCAATTTGGATTTGAGCGAACGGATAAAGCTGGAATCAAGAAATTTGGAATTAAGATTACTGTTGGAGTGTAGGATTGAGATATGGAAATAGTTTTGGAAATAAGTACTTATGTACCAAAAGTACTAAACGGTACTAAATTTGGTACAACTTGGATTTGAGCGATCGGCTAGAACTGGAATCGTGAAATTTGGAATTAAGATTACTGTTGGGGTGTAGGATTGAGGATGTTTCGGAAATTCGTACTTATGGGTACGAAAAGTACTAAATTTGGTATAATTTATATATGGGTGAGCGCTTAGCGCCTGAATCCTGAATTGAGGTGACTGATGGATTGTAGAATTAATTTAGTTTTGAAAATTTGTACTTATGTGTACGAAATGTACTAAATGGTACTAAATTAGGTTCAATTTGCATTTGAGCGAACGGATAGAGCTGGAATCTAGAAATTTGGAGTTAATATTACTGTTGGAGTTTGTTTTGGAAATGCGTACTTATGTGTACAAAAAGTACTACATTTTGTACAATAAGGATTTGGGCTAACTTATAGCGCTCGAATCCTAAAATGTGGAATTAGGTACACTTAGGGGTACGAAAAGTTCCATGTATGGTACAATTTTGTATTGGATGAACGGATAGATCTAGATTCGTGAGATTTCGAATTAAGATTACTGTTATCATTTGGTAATAATGTCAGATTTAAGAAATATGTGTATTAAATATACGAATAGTTCTAAATGGTACAGGATTTGGTACAATTTGTTATTGTGTAAAGGGAGTTTTGAAATAATAGAAGGAGGTTCGTATTTATGTATTTACATGTAAACTACTAAATAGTTCTATAATTGGTTTTGGGGGAACAGATAGAGCTGGAAATGAGGATCGCGGTTGTAGTGTTAGGCCGTATTTGCGCTGAGAATCTCAATTAAAATATCCCAAAAAATGTGGATCGCTCTTGATGTGTAGTAATAAAGTGGTACGTATAAGTACACAAAATTTTTCCATGTTCATCATACTATATTATATATTGTTTATTTGTTTTGTAGCGGGCACTTTGCTAGTATTGTATATTATAATACGTTCGTTGATTTATGTGTAGCATTAAATATAAATATGAACTTTTAAACTAATTCCGACATATTTTCCACGAAATTGAATGGTTTAGGTAAAAAGCAGGTGGGCTGACATAATATTTTAAAAAGTCGGCATGGTCGGGAGTGTTGGTAAATCGACTTGAGAAGACGGACGACATCGGAATCTTCTTCTATCTTAATAATTTCCGAAGATACTAGAGTTTTATGTCAATTTGTACTGTGATAATAATGCTACCTAAACAAATTTTATTTTTTCTAGGTCGTCCTAGACGAAATCCTTCCGGTAAGAATGCCCCCCCTGAGCACAGCCGGAATAAAAGGTAACGTTAGGGTCTGTAGGGAAGCAGTTCGTCACAACCCCTCACCTATGCTCGTCACACCGTTAGGACTCGGCGATAAAAAGAGCTTCGCACGTCATTTAGCTCCATAGAAGAGAAGTCTATTCGTTAAAAATTGCTTTTAATAAACATGAAAATCTTCTCCCAGTGTAAAACGTAACACAAGCTTAAAAATATTGTTTTGAGTTCGGCGGTGTTTTAAACTCATAAATTGTCGCAATTTATTAATTAATTCTCTTCTTGGAATGAAAATTAAAACAATAGTTTTGACAAATAAAAACATTCAACAAAGACAAAAAATGTTTCATTAGTACGGAATTTGTGGAAGTGTACGTCAGGGACGTACGCAGGATTTCATTTCGGGGGGGGGGCCCAACTTGACCAAAAATCATGAAATTTTAAAATGTTGGGTAGGGTTACGTAACGCTATTTTAAAGGTTGTCAGTTGAGTTTTTATTAATTATTGAGACAAATTATATAAAATCAATAGAGAAAGAGTTCACAATACTTAAGAAACAATTTTAAATTTGGTACAGAGTAATATATTATGCATTACTTCTTGGCTATTTTGAATTGAAAGTGAAACATATAAGACGACATTCAGTATTGTTATCCGTATTTTTAAGTTATTAACCACATATGCTCACATTTTGGTATATCCACATTCGCTCTTAATTGGCACATTTGCTTTTAATTGGCATTTTGGTTTCTTATTTCCGCAGAGAATTGCCACTGTTATCGCAAGATTTTCAGTAACCGAAGATCTTACCTTAGTTTCTAAGAATATCGGCTGTTATGCGGATTTTGGCATTCTTTTGTTTGGAGAACCTCCATGCTGAAAGTGATTAAAATAGATCCACGTTTTAATGTTCATGGAGATATCGCCTTTTAATTCCAGTCCCATGTTTTTAGCTGTATAAATCTTTGACCTCCATAAATTAGATCGTATAAACCTTTTAATTGGAATTTGGTATACTGTAACATGTCATGGTATTTTATTATCTATTTTAAATTATTTATCTGAATAGATAGTAAACGACTTCTATGGATTAAATATCTCCAAAAAGAAGAATAACTCGCATCGGCGAGGGCATATTGGAATTGTATCGAATAATTCCAATCGAATTTCAATCTACTGCTATTATGTCGATAACCTAAGAAAATATTTTTTGTGTCAGAAAACGCAAAGACTTTCCATCTTTAACCGAAGTGATTAGGTCCATGAAATCCAAAAAAAAAAAAACAATAAAAAACAAGGCGTTTGCAATGTTGGCCATTACGAACCGTTTCTACAGAGTTCGTCTATTGTTGGAAGTTGTTTATTGGGATCTAAGGTACAATTTTGTAGTTAATTGTTTGCTTCAATTTTGATTGGTTTGATATCCAAAATCCGAGTACAAATTATAACGGAAATTTGACTTTGACAATTTTGACCTTGAAGATGAGGTTGATGGATTTAATGTGTTCACAATTATTATTCATTACGACGAGAGCTAAAACTTTGCTTCCACGAGTGAATCCAAATTCTTAGTGGTTTAGTGGATATAGTCCTTTAGAGGCCTATAACCACGAAAGTTGATAAGATAGGGAAAAACGGCGAGAAATGTGTCTTCTTATTTTTGGTCTTCTATCACGCTGGTGTGTCAGAATATGGTTAATAATTTTCCTGTCGCATAGTGTTATATTTTGGAAAGTCAGTAAACCGTATCAGTCGGCTTTGCCGCCACTGTGGATTGAGACGTTTATCTATCGACATCGAAATTCGGCTTCACAGAAAATGTATTTTTCCCCAAAATTTTTATTCTGGGAGTTTTCAGAATTTTGTGACCTTTTTTAACGATTGTGGACGTTATACATAAATGCTTACGCTTTTCTAATAAAATTAATTTGGATTAAAGTGCAAAAGGGTTTAACTTTTGCGGATAATGTTTCTAAAGGAATGTGCGTAGTTAGTCCATTAAACAAGTAGATTTCATTATAAGAGTCCTTTCTTCCAATAGAAATCGCGCCCACCAGCCATATTAGTTTGTCAACGTATAAGATTGCCATCTTCTACGTAGGATATTTGCGCACAATTATAGCGAAAAAATTTTAGATTTTATGGTGGATGTACCCGAAGGGGTGGACCAATATGACTTATACTAAGTTTGGAAAAATATTATGTTGTCCAAAATTTGGACCAAATCGGTTAATCCGTTTGAGCGATGTCATGCACTCCAGCCAGAGAGACAGACTGGCCTAAAGACTGTAGATTGTCTGAACCGGATTTCGACCAAACATATGTGGAGTCTAAAACCATTATTTCGATTAGGGACATTTGAGGGTAAAATTATACAAATATAATAGGAAAACAAGTAAGAACGGCGTTAAGTTCGGCCGGGCCGAACTTGTTATACCCTCCACCACAAGTTGTATTGAAGTAAAATGGAATAATTTGTTTCCTTTCGTGTATGAAGAAGACTTTATACTAAATTTCAGCAATTTCGGTAAAACAATGTGAGGCACCATTCTATGGGGGCTATTTCAAAACGTCGATCTATACCGACAAATTTCTTACGGAAAGTTTTTAGGCTCAAAGAAGACTAAATACCAAATATCCTATATATCGGTAAGATAATGTGGCTAAAACTTAAAAAATACCGAAAATCAAGAAGTACGCTTCTATGGGGATATAGGAAGACGTGGACCTATACTGATAATACTCTTCTGGAATATTTTATAACTCTTGGAAGACGAAATAACGAATTTCAGCCACTTCGGTTGGATATTGACGTCGCAATCTTCAGTATTACGAAAATCGGGAGGTACCGTTCTATGGGGCTATATCGAAACGATGAATTTTAGCCAGAAATGGGGCAATATGAAAGCGTGGTCCTGTACAGACATATTTCTGGCGAACAGTTTTATATCACATTGAAGACTAAATACCAAATTTCAGCCATTTTGGTGGAATATTGAAGACACAACCTTCAAAATACGATAAATCGGGAGGTACCTTTCCATGGGGGCTATATGAATGCTTGAACCTATACCGACAAATTTAAAGGGGAAGTTTGAGTACCCCCAACGAAGTCTAAATACCAAATTTCAGCCATTTTTGTGGTATATTGAGGCCACAACGTTCAAAATACGATAAATCGGGAGGTACCTTTCCATGGGGGCTATATGAATGCTTGAACCTATACCGACAAATTTAAAGGGGAAGTTTGAGTACCCCCAACGTAGACTAAGTACCAAATTTCAGCCATTTCGGTGTGATAATGAAGCTACAACCTTCAAAATGCCGAAAATAGGGAGGTACCGTTCTATGGGGGCTATATGAAGGTGTGGACCGAACCGACAAAATTCTGGGAGAAAGTTTTGTACCCTTAAAGAAGACTACGTACTAAATTTCAGCCACTTTGGTAGGATAATGAAGCTAAAAAATTAAAAATACCGAAAATCGGGAGGTACCGTTCTATGGGGGCTATATGAAGGTGTGGACCGATACCGACAAAATTCTGTGGGAAAGTTTTATACCCCTAAAGAAGACTACGTAGCAAATTTCAGCCATTTTGGTAGGATAATGAAGCTAAAACCTTAAAAATACCGAAAATCGGGAGTTACCGTTCTGTGGGGGCTATATTAAAACGTGGACCGATATATCTATCCCATTTTCAATACCAACCATCCTGCAAGTAATAAAATCTTCTGTACCAAATTTTGACTCTCTATCTTTAAAATTGCGAGCTGTATCTTGATTTCAACAGACAGACGGACGGACTGACGGACGGACGGACAGACGGACATGGTCAAATCGACATAGAATTTTATGCTGATCAATAATATATATACTTTATAGGGTCTCCGACGAATATTTCGATGTGTTACAAACGGAATGACAAATTTAATTATACCCTCCATATGGTGGAGGGTATAAAAATCAAGGTGGTATGCTGCATATAGTAGAATGTCCGTCCGTATGTCTGTCTGGCTGGCTGGTGCGCACGATAACTCTCGACCCGATTCGGTTCAAATGTTGGCTTTCGTAATATTTTGTCCAAACTTAGTTTAAGTTCAAAGATGAGCTATATCGGCCCACTCCTTCGTGTACCTCTCGCACAAAATTTCGGATAAGTTCAGTTTAGGACCTGCTCTCGAATAGCTTTGATTTTTGTTGCAATAAGTTGTATTGCGATTGGGTCCAACATTTGGTCTTCGTCATATATAGTAACATGGGGCGCCTTCGCCACTGGGGCGGGTACGCCATCGCCGATTTTCTCGCAAAATACAAGTGCTAGAAAAAATCCGTTAAACGCAAAATTGTGAGTTTAATGAAGATCTATCATCTCCCAAAAGTTGGCAGTTGTATCATAAGTATGATAGCGGAAGCACGCGGTTTTGTGTTTTGAGGGTATTGGGAAAAATAATTATGGTAGATGTTTTTTGTGATATCTTCTTTACCTTTTGTGATATCAAAAACATATTTTATACCGTTAGAAGACAACTACTGAAGACTAGAAATCCCAATAATTTGCATGAAAAAAACAATAACAAATGTCAATATATTCATATTATGAGATATGTTGGGGGTGGGGCGCCTACGCCATGATAGGGGTGTGGTGGGTTAATGTCAGAATTTTGTCATGTTTAACATCAGTTCTTTATGCCATAGAGATACCACACTATAATGTGAAGTTAAAATCAAATAGTATCATAAACGTATCTTGTTTTGGTTATATTATGATTTTTGTACCTAAATTCAAGGAACCTATTTCAATTAACCGCTAGAATCGGTTACTATCTGTAAATTTTAGAATCATTTTTGATTATTCAATAGAAAACATGTTCCTTTTTCGCATAATATTGATATTTAAAGAAAAAGTATGGTAAATTACAGTTTTAGAGTCCGTTGGAAAATGTTTAATTTCGATGGCGAAGCTGCCCCATGGGTGGGGAGGCTTCGCCACTTTTTAGACATTTTGTAAATTCACAAAAATAATATTTTAAAAACAAAATTATAACCACTTATATATCAAAACTTATAGTCAAGATACGCTAATATTTGTACCAAAAATAATATTTGAAAAAACTTTAACGGTGTCGGTATGAGAACATTTTGAACAAAAACGTGGCGAAGGCGCCCCATGTTACCATATATCCAAACTTAGTTTCAATGTAACTAAAAAATGTAACTAAATGCTAGGACGATATCACTTGAATGGGGCAACCAATTTGGTTCAAACTTTGGATCTCCTAATATTTTATCAAAATTTAGTTTAACTTCTAAAATGGCCCATATCGGTCCTCCCTAAGGGCACCTGCCCTACAAAAGTTCAACATGTGTGTCTTAGTGCAGTTAATTCCTAATCCAGGTTTTTGTCGGCAAGTTCAAATGTCCAAAAAGGCCACAAAATTCTGAAGAGACCTTAAATACATTCGATCTGTCCGGAGGTAAAAGTTTCGCTTCACATTGGCTGAGGCTATATATCTGTCGGCAAAGCCGACTGACTTTTTAACTTGTTTTTAAACTGAGTTACAAAAGGGGCTTATAATAAAGCATACATGTAATTAAAATCATAACGAACATTTTTTTACGAAAAGTGAAAAATATGAAGCAATTAACAAATCAAATAGTGACATATTGCCAATGTCGAAAGAAATAGAAAAGATAGGTATTTTTTACGGAAATAATTCATTAATCTCTTTTTGAAAGTCTGCTGAGAAACTGAAAACGTTTTTATATTAGGAGGCAACGAGTTCCACAATCTAGCAATTCGGGTAGGAAAGGATTTTTAGCAAATACTTGTGGTAAAGAGATTTATTTCGGAAATGCGGAAATCCGAGTTCGTGTTTTTGATACTGGAACGATATGGCATAAAGAAGTAATTCAGAAAAATTTGAAAATTTCAAACAAAAAATTTGAAACTACTTCTAACAAAACTTCTAAATGAAGTACGTTTTTAGTACATAAATTTCAAAACTACATTTCATTTAAAATCTCCAAAAAATATTTATATTTACAAAAATGTAATAATTTGTTATAGTAGCTCAGCAAATGTTGTTCGACCAAACCATTTCGGGGTGGGGCCCGGGCCCCCTGTGCCCCCCCCCCCCTGCGTACGTCCCTGGTGTACGTTACTATCTCTTAAAGAATATGCCGAAATTTAAAACACACTTTCTATGGGTGGCTGTAAGCTGTTACCCTACTCAAGTTAATGAAACGAAAATATTTAAACGTGGTCAACGTAATAAGGATGGTTTAATATCTAACCCTACTGCTCCTTTGATTGGCGAAACTAATTTTGGAGAATTTCCCTGGACCATAGATATTACCAAAGACCGTCGAGTGTTTTGTGTGGGTTCACTTATACATCCCAAAGTTGTGCTAAGCGCAGCTCAATGTTTTCTCCGGCTAGCTGATAAAGAATTAATAAAATGAAGACAACAATGAACGCTACCCTAATAAAGAGAGATCAATTGAAAAGACAATAATTCATCCCGCACTGGCTCCAAGACAATATGACATAGCTTTGGTGATAGTCAACGAACCATGCATAGTGGCTGATCACATCAATACGATTTGATTGCCTCCAGCAAACTATGAAACGGTAAATGGTACAATTTCATATGTCACCGGCTGGGGAAGAAAATCGTTCTTTGGTGCTGCAAGTCAACGAATGAAAGGAGTCACTTTGACCACCTTAAATATGGAGGTTTGTGAAAGAGAGATGAATACTCAGTTGCATAGGACCGTTATTTGTGCTGTCGGTCATAATGGTAATGACACATGTGCCGGAGATTCTGGTGCACCGCTCGCTAGCCGCATTAAAGAGGATCAAGAAATATATCATCAAATTGGTATAACATCATTTGGTGCAGCTTGTTTTGCTGGTATTCCTGGTGGTTATACCAATGTTGCTCATCTATGGGAATGGATTGATTAACAGATGAAGGAAAATGGTTTGGAAATTTCAACCTATTTACATGAATAAGAAACATTTTTATATAATTTTATATATATTGTCAATAAAATGTTTGGTATATAGAAATAAACAAGTAAAAAAGTATCGAGATATACCCTCAACTTTTGTGAATTGAAACGTTCATTACGGATAGATCGAATGTATTTAGGGTATTTTCAGAATTTTGTGGCCCTTTTTGGACATTTGGTCTTGCCTACAAAAATGTGGATTAGGATTAATGTTTATGGAATGTTGTTGATATGGAAGAGGCTGTTATTTTAGAAGTCATATCTTTTCGATAGATATCGCGACCACTAGTTATTTAAGTGGGTCATCGTATAACTGTTGGAACAGTATGCCAGGAAGAATGTACTTGTCCACGGAAAACATAATATCACTGTAAACAGGACCACAACGAACAGCATCGGTATACATTTCCTAAGGATCTTCGAACAGAACCTAAACTGCGCTTAGGCACAGATGTAGAACTTTTGTGGTTGAGGTACCCTAAGGAGAGGACCGATATGGTTAAACTAAATTTGTACAAAATA
Source organism: Musca autumnalis (assembly GCF_047663935.1). Taxonomy (NCBI): domain Eukaryota; kingdom Metazoa; phylum Arthropoda; class Insecta; order Diptera; family Muscidae; genus Musca; species Musca autumnalis. Next base: position 281,260,231 of record NW_027411644.1, on the reverse strand, counting down.
TTAGGACATCCAAAGTTTGGACCAAATTGGTTACCCTTTTCAAGAGACATCGTGCATACAATATTAGTGACATTTTTTACATATTGGGGGAAAGTACCGGAAGTTGTGGGTCGGTATTGCCTATTTTCGAACTGATATTAAGTTTGGACATAATATGACGAAGGCCAAATTTTGGATCGGTTGGACAGTTCGAAAGTTATCGTGCTTTCCAGCCACTACCTATGTTGTCATAGGGGTTTTTTTATACCTTTCGGACTGTTTTCTCAAGAAGTATGGACTTACCCCTGAAAAAACTTTTACCGTCGTAATTGAGGCAGCGAATGCTAGTTGCTTCAACAAACATCAAAGTGATTCGAGAGCGGGTCTAAAAGTGAATTTAACTAAAATTTTGTGTGGGAGGTACCCGAAGGAGTGGACAAATACCGTCCATATTCGGACATGATCTATAGATATATTAAGATGTGTAAAGTATGGACCAAATCGGCCACTCCCTTCAAGAGTTATAGTGCACACAATTTTTCCGAACATTTTTGAACTTTTGTGGGGGAGGTACCTGAAGGAGTGGACCGATATGGCTTATCATTGAACTTAAACTATATTTTCACAAAATATTACGAAGGGCAAATTATGGACCGAATCGGCAGATCCTTTCGAGATTTATCTTGAGCTTCAACAACTACACACGGCCTCGCAGGGTTTTTTTTTGGAACTTTTAAACTATTTTCTCAGGAAATATGGACCTGCCCCTGATGACACTTGTACCGTGGTATAGGGGGAAGTGAATACAAGTTGCTACAACAAAAAAAGAAACGATTCGAGATTCGAGAACAGGTCCTTAACTGAACTTCTCCGAAATTTTGTGTGGGAGGTACCCTAAGGAGTGAACCGATTGAGTCCATATTGGAACGTCATCTAAGTCTAGTAGAAATTTCATGATGTGCAAAGTACGGACCAAATCGTTCACACCCTTCAAGAGTAATCGGGCGCTTAAATTTTCCGAACATTTTCAAACTTTTGTGGGGGAGGAACCGGAAGGAGTGGACCGATATAACCCATCTTCGAACTTAAACTAAGTTTGAACAAAATATTACGAAAGCCAAATCTTGGAGCGAATCGGTTGATCCGTTCGAGAGTTATCGTGCGCTCCAGCCAGCCAGACAGGCGGACGGACATTGCTCAATCGACTCCAAATTGCCTGAAACATATTTCGTCCAAACATTCTTGGGGTCTAAAACCATTATTTCGATGAGGCACATTTTGCCCGTATGAAAGTGTATATACCCTCGTTAGCATAAATGCTGAGGGTATAAAAATGGAATAATATGCAATTTAGATATGACATCATTAGCCGGATTTATCGCATTATCAGGTTTTATTTGCTAAATCCGGCCGAAATCTATCAGATTTCCCATACATAAATAAATCCACGTATTGAGTGGATTTGTTTTAAATCCGGCATAAATCCTCGTATACAACTCTGTTTTTTGCAACAAGTTGCTGGAAAATACAAAAAGTTTCAAGCTGGCACAAGAACCAAGGTAGATGCATCGGGGAATTGCTACAACAAAAATAATTTAAAATGTCAAAATTTGTAAACAAGGCGAAAAAAACATATTTGCTTTGATATACAAAGTTGATTTTAATCAACCAAGACTACTACTTACGATGTCTAAACGATAAAATAATTCGTTTATTTATTTTAGATGGGCAAAATGTGATAAAATAATTCTTTATTTGCTCTTTAGTTAGCATTAGTAGCATAACATTTTCAGTATTAAACAATAAATTTGTAATTTGACGTATGTTTTTTGAAACGTATTCAATTTGCATCAACTTCTCTTGACATTTTAAATTCGTTCATATGGGCTGATACATCTACCTTGGTAATTGTGCTATGAATAAAAATCAGCTGACTGCCATTTAAATCCTCCAAAACGTATATCTAAATGCCAAAAGATTTGTACTGGGTTTATTAAATCCAGTTGAGGATTTATGGCTAGTCTAAATGAGCTATAAAACTTGTTTTTTATTTTCATAAAATTATCAACTGACCATAAAAAGCCCAACAACAAACATCCAAACAGTTGAATACATTGGTCAACACATAAAAATCTTAAACAACATCGGAGGGCCAGCCGAAAACAAGTAGAACAACAGGGGATAACAACATTAAATTCTAGTAACTACACCAAAATGAGGAACTTCTTTCAACACATCAAATATAAATACAACAACGAAACAACACAATCACTTGAGCAGTACTGCAGAACAATAGAAAGGTTAGCAAAGCAAATAGAAAGATCTAATTTTCTGCAAATGTGCAGAAGATATGCGGTGTTTCCACATCACATATCACATTCAATTCACTGGACGAAATAGAACTAAAAGGATTCAAAGACGAGCAATGGAAAAGATATTATAACATAAGATCCGGTACAAAAAAGACACACTTATCCAAAATTAATAGATTAAAAAATACAAATTTTCAAAGATGCAACCTCGTGTTTCACGAGGATTGGTTTATCAATTTTACCGAATTTGAGTTCAATAAAGAACAAAAGTGGATTCTGTCGATGGGAAAGAAATTTGTTCTTCCGTTAACATCCAAAAACTTCTCTGATGTACCATTGATAGCAGACATAGAACAATGTGTCCAAACGTTTAAAAATGACACAGATAAAGAAATTATTAGAGCCAAGATAGCCAATCGAATATCTAGTTACAAGAGATGTATACACAACAATGGAAAAGAAAAATTCATCACAGCTATCTTGGAGGACACGAAAAACATCATAAAAAGAATTGGGCGACAAAATCATAATACCATCGGCAGACAAGGAAAACAAAACCTTAATAATGTACAAAAAAGATTACAACGAAAAACTAAATCAGTTGTTAGAGGATAAAAACACATATCAATCGATCGGGGAAGACCCAACAGATAAACTTCAGAAGACAAACAACAACATATTAGCAGACCTTCAAAAAAAGGAAATAATTAATAAATGGGAAAAAACACAGATGACATCTACAGATGCAAGTGCACCAGAATTATATGGTCTCCCCAAGATACACAAGGAGAATACACCATTACGGCCGATATCATTTTCAGTTAACGTGCCATGCTACCAAACTAGCTCAATATATAGGGAAAATCTTAAAAACACTCATATCGCCAACATACAATATAAAGAATTCATTCGAACTCAAAGAGAAAATTAGCAACATAGTACTGGATAAGGACGAAATCATAGTATCATTTGACGTGGTGTCACTATTTACCAACATTCCAATGCACCTAGCTATCAAAAATATTATGGATAAGTGGAACATCTTCGAATTATTCTAAATGACAATAACTATTTTAAATGTAATGGCAAATTTTACCTACAAACTTATGGTATGCCAATGGGTAATCCTCTGTCACCTACGATAGCGGATATCGTACTTGACACCTTATTAGACGACGTCATTATGGAACTAAAGGAGAAAGGAGTAAAAATAAAACTGTTGACAAAATACGTGGACGAAATATTCGCAATTATCAACAAAAACGACGAAGAAATAATTCTGAGAATCTTAAACAAATATCACCAAAAGATAATGTTTGCGATTGAGAAGGAGGAAGATAAAAAACTAGCTTATTTGGATATGAAAATAATACGGAAAGGGGAAACACTAATCACGTACTGGCATACAAAGGAAACATCTTCTGCAAGAATAATAAATTATGACTCAAATCAACTAACAAACATGAAAGTGAATACTGCCAAAAGCCTTTTACATAAAATTATGTTCCTGAGCGACGAAGAATTTAAAAACAAAAATCAAACAAAGTTCATCAACATTATAAAGAAAAACAGCTACCCACAAACAATAATATCACATCAATAATTAACCCATCAAAAAATAATACGACTAAAAACAATAATCCAAAAGACAACATTTTTATCAGTGTATCGTTTATACCCAAACTTACTGCACCAAAGTACATTAAGGGCATCATAAATGACACAACATCAATGCTTGCCTACAAATCAAATGAAACACTCCAAACACTATTTAAACGAAATAAACATAAAGGAGACAAATTACAACAAAACAACGTAGTGTATGAAATTACATGCATGGGTAATGCAGACGAAGAGTGCGGTAAAGTGTATGTGGGCACAACAAAGCGAAATCTAAGCATCACACTGAATGAGCACCAGTGTGATATTAAAAAGGGAACAGAAGAAACCGCACTCTCGCAACATATAAAAAAATTTAGCAAAATGTCAAAATATTGGACAAGGAGAAAAAAGAGAATCGACGATACACATTAGAAAGCTTAAGAATACAGGAACGAATTGACAGATCGATAAACACAAAAGTAGATAAATACAACACAAAACTACAGTATTCCATTGCAATAAAATAACGATAACAGTTCTGTGATACAGTATAATAGCTCATTTAGACATGCCATAAATCCTCAACTGGATTTAATAAATCCAGTACAAATCTCATTGCATTTAGATATACCTTTTGGAGGATTAAAATTTCAATCAGCTGATTTTTGTTCATAACACAATTACCAAGGTAGATGCATCAGCCCATCCTATCGAATTTGAAACATCAGAAGAAGTTGTTGTAAATTGAACTCGTCTCAAAAAACATATGTACGGCAAATTACAAATTTATTGTTTAATGAACATTCTGCTACTAATGCTAGCTAATGAGCAAATAAAGAATTATTTTATCGTTTAAACATCGCAAATATTTGTCTTGGTTGATTAAAATCATCTTTGTATATCAAATCAAATTTATTTTTTTCGCATCGTTTACAAATTTTGACATTTTCAATTATTTTTGTAATAGCAATTCACCGATGCATCTACCTTGTTTCTTGTTCCAGCTTGCAACTTTTTGGATTTTCTAGCAACATGTTGCAAAAAACAGAGTTGTATACGAGGATTTATGCCGGATTTAAAACAAATCCACCCAATACGAGGTAGATTTTGACCGGATTTAGCAAATAAAACCTGATAATGCACTAAATCCGGCTAATGACCTATAATATGCCATTTAGATATGACACCATTAGCCGGATTTAGCCCATTATCAGCAATTTTATGATTTTACTCTACTATGGACGTCGATCTAGAGACGCATAATTTCATATCAAAATTTCAGTGAAATTACTGTAGTGTGGGCCGGGACTTAGTTAGCATTAGTAGCATAATGTGCTAACATTTTCAGTATTAAACAATAAATTTGTAATTTGACGTATGTTTTTTGAGACGAATTCAATTTACAAAAAAATCTTTTGGCGTTTCAAATTCGTTCAGATGGGCTGATGCATCTACCTTGGTAATTGTGCTATGAACAAAAATCAGCTGACTGCCATTTAAATCCTCCAAAATGTATATCTAAATGCAATGAGATCTGTACTGGATTTATTAAATCCAGTCGAGGATTTATGGCTAGTCTAAATGAGCTATAAGTTTAACTTTTAATTACACTATGCAACACTGAAAATGCAAACAACTTCTAGAGGGCATTTTCTGAACGTACATGTTGAGACTACAAAACCCCTAGTTGGGTTTCCTGTTTTTAGATCGGGTTCGTATTTTATGGCCTCATCTATACCGGACTAAAATGGCCCTTTTTTCCATTGATCCGGGCTTTACCTCAGGAACTAATAAGAATTTTGCCTTGCGGTGTTCAGCAATATTGTAGTCATAGAGTAGTAGAACTTAAGTGTTAAATAGATGAACTAGGAAAAGCCGCAACTAGCGCATATAAATTGATAAAATATATAAAAGTTTACATAATTTCTGGAATTATGTTCAGTTACATCCAAACTATTGAGAGTTGAACCAAGTAACCTTTCGCAAAAAATTTCCAAATAATGTGCTCAGCAATTCTTCAGAACATTGTGAAACTGTAAAACACTTATTTCATGTTGTTTAGGAGGTATTTCATATCATACTTTCTACAAAATATATTTCAAAAAACGTTCACAAAGGCTGTTTATTCTCATACTAGCGGACCCGGCGAACTTCGTCTCGCTATTAAGGAATAAAATTGCATACAAAAACTCAATTTTCGATTTTTCCAATTTTCCGACTTTTCCAGAGAGATTTTCCAAAATTTTCTTCCGTAAAGACCTTCTCCTCGAAAATACGAATAACTGACAAAAAAATTACAGAAATCGGCCTAGCCGTTCTCATTTTATGAATTACTATACATTTTTTACACCATTTTTATATATATTTTTTTCAAATTGTCGTTGAAAAATAAGCTAGAAACAACGCGATATAGTCATTTTACAACAATGATATGTTCTGAAGAGTTGTGTACTACATTTCAGCGAATATTTTTCGCAAATATAATATTAAGGAAAATTTAGCCGTTTTGAAGATACGCTGCGAAATATATACAAATTACGGAATTATTAGATATAGTATAAAATTTGAGGCAATATATGTGGTTATTCGTGTTAATTTTTTTCCAAATACCTTCTTCTTGTTCTTATCTACAATAGAGTTGTGTCGTTCATGAACGAACCGGTTCAAAGGAACGATTCCGTGAAAAGAACGAACGGATCCGTATCCAGCTCATTCTTTTATATCGTTCATTTAGATCCCCGATGACCGAGTCATTGCTGCTTACAAAACAAAACCACCACCATTAGCTTTGCATACACACAAGCACACAAGCAAGCAAAAAAACAAATGCATTGGTTTTGCAGTCAAGCAGCACAAATGTCCACACAAAACAAACAATGATTCAGAGAGCTACTCTCGCTCAGTAACAGCACATCTCGGTCATATCTTTCTTTTGCATCATTCGTTCATCTGGTTCTTTCATATCAAATCCAGAAACAAAACCACCCCCATTAGCACACAATGTGTCATTCGTGAACGAACATTTTCAAAAGAACGATTCGGTGAAAAGAACGACGTAGTCATATGCAGCAGAGAACGAACGACTTCAAAAGAAAATAACACAGTCAAATGTATTGTTGAACGAAAAAGAGCCAACGAACGAAGTGAAAGATCCGGATCTTTTTGGTGAACGGAATGAAAAAGATCGATCCGCTTAATGAACGAGATTGCCCAACACTAATCTACAAGTTTGCTGTGGATGTCATGGAAAGATTCGTATTGGTTTTAAAGATATAGCCCCGATTTGCTTTAAAAAGTCGATATTTAATCATGTTTAGATGGGACCATAAAATCCGAACCCGATCTAACAAAACAAAACCCAAAGAGGGTTTTTGTCTATTGGGTCTGTACTTTCATAAAAACCGTATTAGAAGTTGTTTGCACAAAATTACGTTAAAAATGTTGCACAGTGTTATTGGTGCAATTATTTTTTATATTAGGTCTGTACGATAACCCAAAAGTTTATACAAATTTGTAAAAACTTTTACAAAATGTTGTTCGATAACAAACTTGTGAAGTAAAAGAGAGCGAATTTGGAGAGATTTGTGAGAGAATTTTGGAGAGTTTTGGAGACTTCTGTTACTGAGAACTTACAAGTTTTTGAAAGCAACATTTTCCTTGTAAGAATATGCAAGTTTGATTAGCTGATTTGAATTCGAATGTTTTGTGGCGGACTTTGCCATTCTTGAAAAAAAACATAAACAAACATTTGTATTTAAAATAATTACAAGATAAAAAAGAGATGAAATGACTAAATAAATTTTGGAAAACGACATATTTTGTAAAATAACTTATTTTGTATCCATGGAGTAGGAGGAACACTATTTGGACGGCCAGCCGTTAATTTATGATATGGAAAGAGAATTATTTTTGTGGCAATGGATAATCAAACAATTTTCGTAAACAATCTTCGATTGTTAAATCAAATCACATCCGCCAAACTTCTTGTTTGTCAAATCAGCTAACTTCTTGCAAGTTTTTGCAAATTGTTGTTCGATAACGTTCTGCAAATTTTTAGCTTCGAGAGAGTAAATAAGTGGAGAGAAGCTACTGAGAACTTACTGAGTACTTGCAAGTACTTTTTGCTTGCGATGTTATCGTACAGACCTATTAATTTATTTGCGCCAAGTCCCGTTTTTTAATATTTAAGTAAACAAAAAGATAATATGATCTAAATAATGTAAATTAAATTTGTGCAATATCGTATAAAAAAACATTTAAAAAATGTAAACTTTATTATTTTCTCAATCACTTGTTACTAGATTTCTCCAAATAAAATAGGTACCACCCTTGAAAAAGCTGAAAAAAAGCCAATGAAACGTCGAGTAAAAAATAGAATAAAACTTGTTTTTATTTTCATAAAATTATCAACTGACCATAAAAAGCCCAACAACAAACATCCAAAAAGTTGAATACATTGGTCAACACATACAAATCTTAATCAAATGATACAGCTGCGGCTAAAACCCCTCACCTAAGCTCGTCACACCGTTAGGACTCGTCGATAAAAAGGGGGGGGCGCACATCATTTAGCTTCATATGAGAGAAGTCTATTCGTTAGAAGTTGCTTTTAAAAAACATTTCTGGTTATGAATATCTTCTTCCAGTGTAAAACGTAACACAAACTTGAAAATATTGTTTTGAGTTCGGTGAGTGTTTAAACTCATAAAATGAGTTTAATCAAAACATGAATAAATTTTCGCATTTTATCACTTAATTCTCTTCTTGGTATGAAAAAAAAACACAAAAGTTTCGACAAATAAAAACATTCAACAAAGACAAAAAATGTTTCATTAGTACGGAATTTGTGGAAGTGTACGTTACTATCTTTTAAAGAATATGGCGGAATTTAAAACACCCAAAAATCGGCTTTTATTTTTAATATGCTTTCTATGGCTGGCTGTAAGCTGTAACCCTACTCAAGTTAATGAAACGAAAATCTTTAAATGTGGTCAACGTAATAAGGAAGGTTTAATATCTAACCCTACTGCTCCTCTGATTGGCGAAAGTAATTTTGGAGAATTTCCCTGGACCATAGATATTTCCAAAGACAATAAAGTGTTTTGTGTCGGTTCACTTATACATCCCAAAGTTGTGCTAAGCGCAGCTCAATGTTTTCTCCGGCAACCTCATAAAGAATTAATAAAATTACGTGCCGGTATTTGGGATCGTGAAGACAACAATGAACGCTATCCTTATCAAGAGAGATCAATTGAGAAGACAATAACTCATCCCGCAGAGGATCCAAGACAATACTCGTATGACATAGCTTTGGTTATAGTCAATGAACCATTCATAGTGGCAGATCATATCAATACAATTTGCTTGCCTCCAGCAAACTATGAAACGCCAAATGGTACAATTTCATATGCCACCGGTTGGGGAAGAAAATTATTATTTGGTGAATATATTCATACAAGTGAACGAATGAAACGAGTCACTTTGACCACCTTAAATATGGAGATTTGTGAAAGAGAGTTGAATACTCAGTTGCATAGGACCGCTATGTGTGCTGTCGGACTTAATGGTCTTAATGGTATAGACACATGTCTCGGAGATGGTGGTGGACCTCTCGTTAGTCGCATTAAGGAGGATGAAGAAATATATCATCAAATTGGTATAACATCATTTGGTCGTACTTGTTTTTCCGGTATTCCTGGTGGTTATACCAATGTTGCTTATCTACGGGAATGGATTGATTCACAGATGAAGGAAAATGGTTTGGAAATTTCAACCTATTTACATGAATAAGAAATACTTTTATATAATTTTATGTATGTATATTGTCAATAACATTTTTGCTATTTAGAAATAAACAGGTAAACAAGTATCAATTGGCTTTGATGACAGAGAAATACCCTCAACTTATGTGAATTTAAATTTTAATCTACGGACACGGTGCTCTTGCAGCAACTTTAAATGGAAGGTGCTTACACCTGGGAAGTTCGAAGGATCTTCGAACGGACCCTAAACTACATTTAGACACTGCTGTTGAACTTTTGTGGGGGAGGTACCCTTAGGAGTGGACCGATATGGTTAAACTAGATTTGGACAAAATATTATTAGATACAAAGTTTGGACCAAATTGGTTGCCCCGTTCAAGAGATATCGTGCATTCAATTTTATTGAATTTTTTACCCTCAGCCTTTAGGCTAAAGAGGGTATTTACACTTTGATACGACGTCTCATCGAAATAATGGTTTTAGACCCCAAGTATGTTTGTACGATATCCGTTTCAGACAATTTTGAATAGATCTAGCAATGTCCGTCTGTCTGGCTGGCTGGTGCGCACAATAACTCTCGAACGGATCAATCGATTCGGTTCAACCAAATTGAACCAAACTTTGCATATGGTAATACTACCTCTAGGCATACATCAGGTTCGAATATGGATTATATCGGTCCACTTCTTCAGGTACCTCCCACACAAATCGCTATGCAATTTTTTGTAACAGGATGTTCCAAGTCCATAGTTCCCGAGATAATGGCACATAACCTCAAATAAACGGTGGCCAAATATAAAAGGAGAAGGAGGCGTTGTCAGATGAATTTTGGTATAAATACTTATAATTCACTGACAATGTCGAGAGCAAAAAATTGGGAAGGTCGGTCCAAGTTTTGGGATAGTGCCCATGCAACGGTACTTCTTAATGTTTCGGTATTTTGAATATTTTAGCTAAACCAAATTGGTTGACTTTTGAGATGTGGGGTTTTCACTTTACAAAACCCTTTTCCGATAAAAATTATATACATAGGTCCACGTTTTGATATAGCTCCAATATAATGGTATGACCCGATTTTCGGTATTTTCAAGGCTTTAGCCACATTAAACAAACAATTTGGCTGATATTTGGTATTTAGTCTTCGCCAGGTCTTGCGAAATATTTTTACATAGAATTTTTGGTATTGGTTCCTGTGGAACGTACCGCAAAATCCACACAAAATTACAGAAATTTGCTGTTCAGTCTTCACATATTTTTGCGAGTTTATTGAATACATCAAAATTTTGTATTCAAATAAGAGAATTTTCCTTTAAATTTTGTTGACCGATTAATGGTCAATAAACGGCACATTTTTGTTAAAAATCGCAATTTTGACTGTGTATTCTTTTCCTTGGCGGTGTATTCATTTTCGGGGACAAGTCCATGTCAGTGACTACAAGTTGTTACAACAAATATCAAAGCGATTCGATGGCAGGTCCTAAACTGAACTATTTCGAAATTTTGTGTGGCAGGTACCCGAAAGAGTGGACCAACAGGGTCCATATTGGAACCTCATCTATGTCTGGTAGAAATGTCACGATGTGCAAAGTATGGACTAATTCGGTTACTTCCTTCAAGAGTTATCGTGGGGACAATTTTTCCGAACATTTTTCAACTTTTGTTGGGGAGTTACCTGAAGGAGTATACCGATATGGCCCATCTTCGAACATAAATCAAATCTGGACAAAATATTTCGATACCCAAAATTTGAACCGAATCGTGCGCACCAACCAGACAGGCAGACAGACAAACAGGCGGACGGACATTGCTAGATCGACTCAAAATTGGCTGAAACGGATATCGTACAAACATACTTAGGGTGGCACATTTTTGGTCGTATCAAAGTGTATATACCCTCTTTAGCCTAGAGGCTGAGGGTATAAAAACGTGAAAATATTTGAAATCGGCGGTACCGTTATATAGGAGCTATACCCAAACATAATTTTTGATGGATAAGTTTCGTGGCCTATTGAACCCTTGCCAAATTATAGTTAAATCAGTCTGAAAATGTGAATAAACAAAATACCTGAAATCGGGCTGGACCGTTTTATAAGGGATATACCAAAAATTGGTTTGCTGTGCGTTATGGTCAATGACACACTCAGTCACAAACACACACATGTGATTGCTTAACAACCCAGCAAACCAATCATACCGACATAGTAAAGAAATCGGAACAAAATTCGGACTTTACGTCCGATATCTGATCCGAAATCGTAACGATATCTTAACGAAAGTTGCAGGAAGTGGTTGACATAATTTCGGAACGAAATATCGGAGCGAAATCGGATCGATTTCGGTGAGAATTCGGAACGAAATAGGAAGAAAATCCTTGGGAAATTCGGAATGCGAATTTTTTCCTCCGAATTTTAGTGCAGATTTCTGAACGATATCGTAATAATGTCGTATGAAAATATGAGTTGTTTTCCGAATTTTCGTAAAAATTTGTTTCCGACATATCGATACGAATTCCTACCAAATTGGAAGAAAAACATTAACATATTCGAATGGAAATTTACTTCCGACATTCTCTCCGAAATCTGTACGAATTCACCTAGGAACAAGTAAAAAAGTATCAGTCGGCTCTGCCGACATTTGTTGTAGAAATTTTTTACCCACCTAAGCCTTGTTCAGACTGACGGTGTTTTGCTCTCTATTCGTTGTTCGACCCCAAATTACGATGTAATTACTTCATTTCCCATACAAAATATTGAGAACGAACAACGATTTGTGTACATTGTTCAATTTAAATTATTCTCAGAACGACGAGAAAATATGTCCCATCTCTAACAAATGAGAGAATTTATCGAAATAAATTAAGTATGACAGGAAAAATACAAAATTTAAAAATTTATTAAAAACCCAAACATTTTTAGAAAAACTGCAGAATATGAATGAAAAGTAAACGGTTTAACGACTAGTATACATTCAAATCATAGCAAATTTTGTCTTCTCTTTCATTGCATTTACATTTCTTGTCCATCGTTTCAAATTCGCGTACACATTTAGAAACGAAAATCAAATGCCTGCCGGAAAGTCTGTATACCAAAAAGTTATTTTGGCAGGTCTCTCTCTCTCTCGTTAATTTTTAAAATAGAAAAATTTGAAAATATACTGAAAACACCAAAATTGTGAGAAAAAATAGAAAACATGAATGAAACAAATATATGGTCTGTTCCTTTACTTTTGAAAGTGGTAAAACCGGCAAAAGTGGCAAAAGTTGTAATCTGCTTCCATATGAATTGTATGGTGTCTGAAGTAAAGGAACGCTTTTCGAGTAAAAAGTTGTAAAACTTGAAGATTCTTGCACGTAAAGGAACAGAACTATAATTTAATATTAAATAGATATCTGAAAGAAGGACAAATATTTTTTCAGTTCATATCAATTAACTTTACTCGTCTTTTGGCTGAAACTTTCTTGAAAATCAGTAAACAGAAGCTATGAAAATATTGTTACGGAATTAGATTTAACTAATCTCCGTGTAGACGTTGTTTTATTCCCCGATACGATTTGTACCAAATAAAACAGGGTTCGTTTTAGATTACGTTTCTACAATGTTTTATTTACTTTATTACACTTATTCAGAACCGACTTTAATTACAAAGCACACAGCAAGTCTCTAGTTAGCACGCAGCTCTTATTTAACCGATCTGTTCAGTTCAACGCTTAAAACACAACTCAACTCAATGTTGCCATTCGTAACTCTATTTATACCCAAAATCTCCTTGGTCTAGAAATATCTAGAACATATGGCAACCTCTCGAATCTGTGCAGCGAATACACAGACACACATTCGCACTAAGCGAACATCCATACTCACATACATACAAGCACAGTAATAACGTAACTACAACAACAAACAACTACACGAAATACAAGAAGTAGGAACTAAACGATAATTACATTATTGTTGCAAAACAAAACAAACAAAAGAACATTAACAAAAGGTAATGTAACGACTAGAATGATGAAGAGAGTTCTACATGGTAGTTGTTGTTGCTTAAATAAAGTAACTGCGTAATAAACACTTTACGTTACAATTCAAATTTTTAAATTAACGGAAATTAAACTAAACTAACTTAAACCTACCAGTTACATTCGTAACATTGCCTCCCGCTTAAGCCTGTTCGTCCCGAATAGGCACAGTTCCCTCTCGGTGGTATGGGCATTGGTAACACTGCCTCCCGCTTAAGCCTGTTCCTCTTGACTAGATGCAGTTCTCGTTCTGTAGTGGTGGCAACCGATTTAGATGTACCCTCTACTGCGTCAGCTTTGGACTCTTGCTCTTCTGGACGACGTTGCTTTTTCTCCAGGAATCGCGATGCTATACCTTCTTTCTTCGTGGTCACCTTCCTAAGTGCCACCTTCCTCGGACTTGCCCTTCCTTGCTGTACGGCCGCTTTTCGATAGACCTTTCCTCGACGTACATCTTCTCTTTTTCCTCCTCGTCGCGAGATTTTTCCACTTTCCTACGGGCCAATTGTCAGCGGCTTCCACCTTCAGCGTACGGACATCTACAGCGATCTCGTCGGATTCTGCACTTTGGCGATGCTTGCTTTTCTCGTTGTAGCCCACATTTATCGGTATTTCCACATTGGACCAAGTCATCACACGGTGCCTTATGTCCAGGTTGATGTCGAAGGCAATCATAAAGTCCACGCCAAGTATAACTTCGTCCACAATATCGGCCACTATAAAATCGAAATTTACCGATTTCCTACCCATACTTAGCCTTTGGTAGGCCTTTCCATGCACCGGGGTCTTCTCGCCTGTGGCCGTCCGCAATTTGACTCCATTTAACGGCAATACCTTCCCTTTTACCAAATCCGGTCTAATAATGGACTTTGTTGCACCGGTGTCCAATGTCAAGGTACGCAATACACCATTGACGAAGCCTTTAACCGTTAAGTTGTGATTCTTCTGCTGGACTATGGCTATAGAGATTGTGGGACCATCATTTTCATCCTCTGCCAGCAGCGTCTCGTGATTGACGGAATTCCCTTTATTTGATTCACCTGATGTCACCCTTTCCAGATTATTGGCCACCGGTTGGTCGTCGCTTTTTGAAGGCGGTGAGGTGGATCTGGGCCTTGCTTGTCTCAATCTGCATTCTCGGGCCAAGTGTCCAGTTTTCCGACAGTTATAACAAGTTTTTCTCGTTTTTCCAGCCCCTCGTTTCACACGCATTAGTGCATCTTTCAGATGATCGACCACGGTCTGGGAATTGTTGTCCTCAACTTCCAGCCTCCTCACGTTGTAAGCTTTAGGTTTCACCAGCATCATCGCGGTTTCTTGGGCCAGGGCAAAGGACACGGTTTCTGCAAATGTTCCTATCGGTGCCGCATACGTCGCAAATTTTATCTCTGGATCATGAATACCACTTGCAAATGTCTCAATCTTTATGCGGTCCACCAATGGATGTGTCTCTCCTGGATATGCCAACTGCGCCAACCGCTCTATATCAGCCGCAAAGTCTTGTAAAGTCTCATTTGGCTTCTGGACTCTTCCCCTCAGTTCCATTCGGTAGATCTCTTGCTTGTGTTCACTACCGTACCTACGTTCAAGAGCAGCCATTATATATCCATAGTTGTTCCTAGAAGCGGCGGGAATACTCTGTAATACGTCAGCAGCATCACCCTTCAATGCCATCAGGAGTGATACCGCCTTGTCGTTGTCGTTCCAAGAATCTCTAGCAGCCACTGTCTCGAACTGTAATTTGAATACATTGAAAGAGGTGGAGCCATCGAACACTGGGGGCTTAATTTTTAATGCGTTATGGATAGCTCTCACTGGACCGCCTTTAATTTCCAGTTCCGACATTTTCTTTTCTATGCCCAGAATCTTCTCATCTTGAGCCAGAAATTTCTCGTCAACAGACAAAATCTTTTTATCCAACTCTTTAATTTGTACCTCCACGTTTTCTACTCTCTTTTCAATCACCATCGTGATGTTCTCGAGTTTCTCGTTAATAGTTCTAGAATTTGCCTCTAATTTCTCTTCCATGTCCTTAGCGATTTTTCTAGAGTTCTCTTCTAACTTTTCCTCTAAGTTGTCGTCGAATTTGGCAAATCTTTCCTCCAATTTTCTGGAATAATCTTCACTCTTTCTGGAATTTTCTTCAACCATTCTGCAAGTTTCCGCTTTCATTTCCATCATAAGTCTGGAAGTTTCGTCATTCTTTCTAGAATTTTCGTCCATTTTAGCGTCTAATTTCTCCATCATTTTGGAATTTTCTTCACTTTTCTTATTCATTTCCTGCATTATCATAGCCAGCATTGATTTCAAATCGTCACCCCTGGCAGCTACCGACGAGACTTCCTCAACGCTGGATTCGCCCTTTGCCGATAACTCGACTTCCTCCTTTCCGTCGAACTCATATTCATCGATGTTCATTCCACGGCGCTCGAACTCTTCCAACAAGCGTTTTTGTAGTTCGGCCTTGTTGCCAGTAGAACACAACTCCAACTTACTTAGCTCCTTCTTCAAGTCTTTCACTCGTAGATCCTTAAACTTCATTGTAGGATGATCGTAATCTCACTGCTGACACCAATTGTTACGGAATTAGATTTAACTAATCTCCGTGTAGACGTTGTTTTATTCCCCGATACGATTTGTACCAAATAAAACAGGGTTCGTTTTAGATTACGTTTCTACAATGCTTTATTTACTTTATTACACTTATTCAGAACCGTCTTTAATTACAAAGCACACAGCAAGTCTCTAGTTAGCACGCAGCTCTTATTTAACCGATCTGTTCAGTTCAACGCTTAAAACACAACTCAACTCAATGTTGCCATTCGTAACTCTATTTATACCCAAAATCTCCTTGGTCTAGAAATATCTAGAACATATGGCAACCTCTCGAATCTGTGCAGCGAATACACAGACACACATTCGCACTAAGCGAACATCCATACTCACATACATACAAGCACAGTAATGACGTAACTACAACAACAAACAACTACACGAAATACAAGAAGTAGGAACTAAACGATAATTACATTATTGTTGCAAAACAAAACAAACAAAAGAACATTAACAAAAGGTAATGTAACGACTAGAATGATGAAGAGAGTTCTACATGGTAGTTGTTGTTGCTTAAATAAAGTAACTGCGTAATAAAAACTTTACGTTACAATTCAAATTTTTAAATTAACGGAAATTAAACTAAACTAACTTAAACCTATCAGTTACATTCGTAACAATATGAATCATGTTGCTATGAATGATGTACCATGTCGTTTGAACGGGTTAATTCGTGTACGTAATTATGAGAACGAACGACGTTATTCAAATGCTGGTATGAACATGGCATACAGAAATGTTACAACTCTTTCATTATAACAATTTTCATAAATCCAATGAGACTAATGATTCTGAATCACTTGAAAGTGAAGTTTTCAATATCGTTAGTTTAATGCACTTATAAGTATATAGAATACTTTACAAGTTTAATGATATGAATTTCAATAGTAAAATAAAACTACTTTTGATTTTTTTGTAATTATTTGTTAAAAAATGTTTGGGGATTTTTTTTGAGGAAATTCAATAAAATCTGGGGAATTTTGGGGAAAAGTCTTGGACAAGTTGGGGAAAAGAGGCTAAAAAATACTGGCAACGCTGCCCAAACTTACTGCACCAAAGTACATTAAGGGCATCATAAATGACACAACATCAATGCTTGCCTACAAATCAAATGAAACACTCCAGACACTATTTAAACGAAATAAACATAAAGAAGACAAATTACAACAAAACAACGTAGTGTATGAAATTACATGCATGGGTAATGCAGACGAAGAGTGCGGTAAAGTGTATGTGGGCACAACAAAGCAAAAGCTAGGCATCAGACTGAATGAGCACCAATGTGATATTAAAAAGGGAACAGAAAAACCCACACTCTCGCAACATATCAAAGAAAAAGGGTACACGGCTGATTTAGAAAATGTCAAAATATTGCACAAGGAGAAAAAAGAGAATCGACGATACACATTAGAAAGCTTAAGAATACAGGAACGAATTGACAGATCGATAAACACAAAAGAAGATAAAAGGTGTGTACGATAACTCAATAATTTGTACAAATTCGTACAAATTTTTGCTGAATGCCGTTCGATAACAAAATTATCCAGCAAAAGAGAGCGAGTTTGGAGAGATTTTTGGAGAGTTTTGTGACTGAGAAGTTGCAAATTTTTGCTGGGAAAATTTGTCCCGCAAAAATTTGCAAGTC
The DNA here is from genome assembly GCF_047663935.1 of Musca autumnalis. Classification (NCBI taxonomy): domain Eukaryota; kingdom Metazoa; phylum Arthropoda; class Insecta; order Diptera; family Muscidae; genus Musca; species Musca autumnalis. Next base: position 281,242,303 of record NW_027411644.1, on the reverse strand, counting down.
TGATCAGCTGACTTTTAATTACCTGTTCAATGTAAACAACTCGAAATGTTAACATTTTTGACCAAGAAAATTTCACAATTGTACATTTTTTAAGATTCTAAAGCGTTGTGGATAGGATTAAAGCAATAATAAAGTAAACTGAAATTATAAAATGTATGTTTTTGTTCCGTTTGGTTTAAAATATCGAAAGAAACAAAAACATATTTCATACATTTTCGGAAACAGCTGACTTTCTTGCAAGTTTTTGCAAAATGCTGTTCGATAACTTTCTGCAATTTTTCTTGCTTACTTACTTACTTAGCTGGCCTTTTACAGAACATTTGTTCCATAAGCCGAACTAAGAAAAAAAATCTCCAATCCTCTCTGTTTGCTGCTGTATTTTCCCAATCTGGGATATGTAGCTTACTGATATCTCGTTTCACTTGTTCGCTCCAACGAAGCTTTGGCCTTCCAGATCTGCGAGAACCTCCATGCGGCCCGTATTTATACGCCTTTTTAGCGGGTTCATCATCACTCATTCTTATAACATGGCCTAGCCATCGCAATCGTTGTATCTCGATTCGTTCAACTACATTGATGTCATTGTATAGTTGGTACCGCTCGTTGTTCATACGACGCCGATATTCGCCGTCAACACAGATTGGCCCGTAGATCTTTCGAAGAATTTTTCTCTCGAACACACCAAGCACTGCCTTATCTGCTTGAGCAAGTACCCATGCTTCGGAACCATACATTAGCACGGGTAGTATCAGTGTTTTGTAAAGTGTTACTTTTGTTGACGAGAGATGGCTTTATTCCTAAACTGCTTACTCAGCCCAAAGTAGCATCTGTTAGCCAACACTATTCTTCTTCGTATTACACAACTGATGCTATTTGTTGTGTTTATGGTGGTGCCGAGGTAGACGAAGTCCTTTACTACCTCAAAATTGTAGGTACCAACATTCACAAATGGTGCGGGGTTTGTGGTAATATTACGCGTCGATACCATCAACTTGGTTTTTTCGCCGTTTACTGCCAGACCAACTTTAGCAGATTCTCTTTCGACTTTTGTAAAGGTGTCAGTTACCTCCTTTACCGATCGACCCATGATGTCAATGTCGTCGGCATAAGCCAGTAACATATGGCTGTTCGTGTATATCGTTCCATTTCTTTTGACCTTCGCGTCTCGTATGACCTTTTCCAGCAGGATGTTGAATAGATCACACCACAGGCCGTCTCCTTGTCTGAAACCTCTTTTGGTTATAAACTCTTCGGAGAGGTTCTTTCCTATTTTAACTGAGGATCTCGTCTCAGTTAATGTCATTCTACAAAGCCGAATGAGCTTTGCAGGAATACCAAAATCAGACATGGCTTGGAACACCTTTGAACGTATAGGGCTGTCGAATGCTGCTTTATAATCGACGAAAAGATGGAAGGTGTCGATCTGCATTTCTTGGGTCTTTTCCAGGATTTGTCTCAAGGTAAATATCTGGTCAATGGTGGATTTGCCAGGTCTAAAGCCGCACTGATAGGGTCCAATAATTTCATTGACCATAGGCTTTAGTCTCTCACACAATATGCCAGATACTATCTTATATACTATCTAATGCCCCTGTTATTGGAGCACACAGTCTTATCACCCTTCTTGTGGACTGGACATAGGATGCTCACGTTCCAATCGTCGGGTACGCGTTCTTCCTGCCAGATGGTGTTAACTAGCTGATGAATACACCTTATCAGCGTGTCGCCTCCGGTTTTGAACAGCTGGGCTGGTAGGCCATCTGCTCCTGCCGCCTTATTATTCTTTAGCCGGTTTATTGCTGTCCTTACCTCATCTTGGCTGGGCGGTATACATTCAATACCATCTTCTGTGATTGGATCTGTGGTATCTTCGCCGGCTTCACTGCTATCGGATACCAACAGTTTGGAAAAATGTTCTTTCCATATCCTGAGCACACTATCTGTATCAGTTACCAAATTACCTTGTTGGTCTCTACAGGAGGATATGCCTGTACCAAAGCCATCAGTTTGATGCTTCACTCTTTGGTAGAATTTTCGGACTTCGTTCTGTCTCCTGTACATCTCTATTTGTTCACACTCCCTCTTTTCCATCTCTCTCTTTTTTCTGCGGAAAAGACGTTTCTCCTCTCTCCTTTTTTCCCGATACCTCTGTCGTGCACTACGCGTTGCTACTGATTGTAAAGTAGCCATATATGCCGCATTTTTTTCTTCGGTAGCAGCACGGCACTCCTGGTCATACCATGGATTCTTTGGTGGAGGTCTCTGGTATCCAAGTACTGATTTTGCGGCAGTTTGCATGGAGTGGGCAATATTTTGCTATTGTGCTGATATGTTATCGGGACGAGAAGCGCTTTCATTAAGCAATTGGGTCAGTTGAGTGGAATATGCTGTGGCTATCTGTTGTGTTTGCAGCTTAGCGATGTCCAACTTTCGTGTTGTGTCTGTCCGTGCTTTATTTGCAACGTTAAGACGGGTACGTACCTTTGCTGCAACGAGGTAATGATCCGAATCTATGTTTGCTCCTCGGAACGATCGTACATCCAACACGCTCGATGAATGTCTTCCATCTATCACAACGTGATCAATTTGATTTATTGTTCTTTGGTCTGGAGACAGCCAAGTGCCCTTATGAATATCGAGATGCTTAAATCTGGTACTGCTAACTACCATGTTTTTTGCCGCTGCGAAGTCTATCAGCCTCATTCCATTGTCTTATGTTTCACTATGTAGACTGAATTTCCCGACTGTTTGTCCAAAGATATTCTCCTTTCCAATTTTGGCATTATAATCGCCTAGAACAATTTTAATGTCATGGGCAGGACAACGGTCATATGTTTCTTCTAAGCGCTCGTAGAATATATCTTTGGTCTGTTCGTCCTTGTCTTCGGTTGGAGCATGAGCAGATAAAGCTGATGTTAAAGAATTTTGCTTTTAATCGAATTGTAGCAAGTCTTTCATTCACTGGGGTGAAGCTGGAGACCAGATATTTTAACCTCTGACCAACTACAAAACCGCAACCAAACTCATGCTTTGTGTCATGGCAGCTATAATACAGTGCGTCACCTTTAGGTGTTGTTGTGACATTTTTCCCAGTCCATCGTATTTCCTGTATGGCAGTAATATCGGCCTTGTACTTTTCAAGTACGTCTGCCAATGCGAAGACTGCACCTTCTCTATAAAGAGTGCGATCATTCCAGGTGCAGATTCGCAGATCATGGTCCTTAAAACGTTTGCGGGGGTCGTCAACTTTAGAGGGGTTTGTTTTTCTTTTCTTTCGTTTTTTCATAGTAGTCTGCTTTTTTCTAGGGGGGGGGGGGGGGGTTACTAGGCCGACGCCCAAACCCAAGTTTTTAACGTTCTTATGGGTGAACGCGCGGCACATGTTAGCTCACTACCTTTAACGGGTGTTAAAGGCAGTTCCCCAGGTGACACCACGGGGAGGTCAGTGTCCACTTGGGATGAAAGAGGGACCAAGATAAATCCTGGGCTTTGCCATGTTAAAACCGGTCAGGACCGTTGCTTGGTATCTTCCATCCCCTGCGTCACCCCATTTTTCTTGCTTGAGAGAGTAAAATTCACTGAGAGAGGATGCTGGAACTGGCTGAGTAATTATTACTGGGAAAGTTATCGTACACACCTAAAGACAATACAAAACTACAGTATTCCATTGCAATAAAATAACGATAACAGTTCTGTGATATAGTATAAGTTTAACTTTTAATTATTGGTGCAATTATTTTTTTTATTATTTTTAATATTAGGTCTGTACTATAACCCAAAAGTTTATACAAATTTGTAAAAACTTTTACAAAATGCTGCTCGATAACAAACTTGTAAAGTAAAAGAGAGCGAATTTGGAGAGAATTTTGGAGAGTCTTTGAGACTTCTGTTACTGAGAACTTACAAGTTTTTGCAAGCAAAATTTTCCTTGTAAGAATTTGCAAGTTTTTTTTTTTATTTTTTTTATTTACGTTATAAAAAATATATACATTCAACTTATGCATAATGCCTCAGCGCCAATTGGCATGTAGAGGCTAGTTGGCAAAAAAACATGTTTATTTGTATACATTAATATGTTTTATATTGTATTTAATGACATTTTCATCAGAAGCATTTATTCACACGAAATATTATGAAATAAAATTTTCAATATGTAATAATAAAAATTGCTTTAAGTTGTTTTTAAAAGATGAAAGATTATGACACATTTTTAAATGCTGTGGTAAAAGATTAAACTCATGACTACCGGAATATTCTACTCGTTGCTTGGTAGTCTCGGTACGACATAAGGCGACACGAAGTTGTAAATTGTTCCGAGTATTAAATGTATTTTGATTCCGCGTAAATTCAATTGTATGATGCCCAATTTTACATAAGCATTTAAATACATACATCAAAAGCTGATATTTATAGAGACCATAAACAGGTAAGGCAGATTTAAAAGTTTCTTCAAAAAGACGTTGTGTTGAGTGAAGTATATGCAAATCTGCTACAAGCTTCAGAGCTCTGTTTTGTAGACGCTGCAGAGACATAAGATTTGAGGTTTTTTTGTATGCATATACCACTGCTAAATAATTGAGATGACTCTGTACTAAAGTCTGGTAAATTAGATATTTGGTGTTGTAATCAAATTTATATTTAAATTTGTATAGTATGCCAAGAGCTGGTGAAATTTTTGTTTTCAACTGGTTTATATGTTTATCCCATGAAAGATTCGATTGCAAAACTAAGCCCAGATATTTTATCTCATGTACCTCTTCTATAATGTTACCACAGATGTTAACGCTAAAGGTTGAGTCAAAATTACCTTGCGGTCGAAACCGCATTAATTTTGTCTTTCCTTCATTTATATATAAGCTATTAACTCTCATATATTCCGAAATAAGCGCTGCATCCCTTTCCATGTAGCATTTAAGAACAGTTTCAGATTTGTATGGGTAAAATATACATATGTCATCCGCATACATAAATAATCTACCATACAACTGTAGATTTATAAGGTCATTGACATATATAATAAACAATAATGGTCCTAAAATGCTACCCTGTGGTACACCATATTTGACTTCCAGCATCTCACCTTTACTTTCTTTGATTTGAACAAACTGTTTCCTGTTTTCCAGATATGATTTAAAAATAGAAACGTCATTTATACCATAAAATTTCAATTTTTCTAATAAAATATTGTGGTCAATCATGTCAAAGGCCTTTGACAAATCATAAAAAAGTCCAGCTACCCGATATCCTTCATCAAGGGATTTACAAATATAATTGAGCACGTTAACTATAACCTCCTCCGTACTACCACCTTTTCGGAAACCATACTGGTTTGGGTTAATCAGATTTTGATGATGAAAGTAGTCGGTTAGCTGGTTACATATAACCCTCTCAAAAACATTATTAATAGCGGGTAATACCGATATGGGACGAAAGTTGGAAATAGCATTATTATAACTTATTTTCGGTATTGGCGTAACCTTATGAACCTTTAGAGAGTCTGGATACTGACATGTTCGAATTATAGCATTAAATATTTTTGTTAGATGTGGTAACAAATATGCTCTACACTCTTTTAAAACTCTTGGCGATATATCGACGCCTCCAAACAATAGTATGCTAAGTCGACTTAGCATGTTTTCAAGTTCTTTACATTTTTATATTTAACGTCCTTTAACTTAAATTCTGTCAAATTTTGGTAATGATCGGACAATCCAAACAGGAGTTATAAACAAATATTTACTTAGCATAGTACTGAAGATCAAAGAAATTTCCAAAACTTTTAGAGCTTGTCCTGCAAAACTCGCTTTTCAGAATTAGCAAACTATTATTTGGAGGTGTCGAACGTCCTTTAACTTAAATTCTGTCAAATTTTGGTAATGATCGGTCAATCCGAACAGAAGTTATAAACAAATATTGACTTAGCATAGTACTGAAGTTCAAAAAAATTTCCAAACTTTGAGAGCTTCTCCTGCAAAACTCACTTTTTAGACTTAGCATACTATTATTTGGAGGTGTCGATATTATCATAGCCACAAGCTTTACCAGGTAATATATTGCCTAATATATTACTAATTTCTGCAATAGTGACAGTATTGAATTGGAAAACAGTGTTAACCCTATTTAGAGTTCTAAGAGAATTCCAGTGGTCAGATGGTAATACCTCAATTTCCCCTTTCAGATCTTGCACAGAATTAATAAAATATGTATTCAAAACATCTGCTTTCTCTTTATCATTCTGTAGAATATCACCATTGACATCTCTAATATGATCTAGCCTGCACGTCGTTCTGCCTAGTGTATCATTTAGAAACCTCCAAGTTTTCTTTGGATCATTCCTAAAGTTCTCTAAATTGGCGGAATAATAGTTGTTCCTTGACTCGCTATATACATACTTTATGACTTTACTTATTCTTTTTAGGCGTTCTTTAAGACTGTCATCATCTGGTGTTTTCTTTCTTGGCTTTAGCATTCGATTTTTGTATGCAATCAGCTTTTGTAAATTTCCGTTCACCCACGGAGTCAATTTATGTGTCAGTGGAGTGATCGATTTTTTCTCAGAAGATGAAACTTCTATGCCAGACTTTATACACTCTACAAGATTTGAAGTATCACGAGAAGTGTTCCCACAGTGTATAAAACTAGAAAGTTCCATCGCAAGATATGCAGACAACTTCTCATAATCACAAAGAGCATATTTATATTGAACAGTATCACTCAATTTAACATGCATATCCATAGATACATGTATGAAATTATGATCAGATATACTACATTCTATGGAGGAAACTGTAAGAGTCTTGGATGTGTTACTGTATACATGATCGATACAAGTATTGCTTGTTGGTCTTGTTATTAGATTGTGATTGTTTTTAAAATCATAGTTTGAAAGAGTATTGTGGATATGAAGAGAAAGATGTTGTTGCAACATATCAATATTTGCATCTCCCACTAAAATCGTTGGTGTCCTACCATAAAATGAAAGTAACTGCTCTAAGAACAATATAAATTGTTGTAAATAACTTTTGGGTGATTTGTAAAACGATATGAGTGTTATGGGTTTGTTATCAGCTTTAATACTTTCCAATCGCAACACAATTGAATCTATGAACTCTCCACTATTACATTCCAACTCTATAACGTTAATGTCTTCTCTTACGTACACCGAAGTACCACCATAGCCATCTGAACGACAACAATGTATTGCTTTAAAGCCCGGTATATGATAAATTTGTGAAATTTCTGTTCTAATCCAAGTTTCCTGCACAGCAATAACTGCAGGAATGATTGAGAATTTAGCAATGAGTGTTTTAAATTTGTTAAACTTTGCTATTGAAGAAATGCTTCTGATATTTACTGACAAAATGTTAAAGCTATTTTTATTTAAATTTGATAAATTATATTCATGAATATTTGAAAAATAAAAATCCATTGAAAAAAATTAAAAAAAAATGCATATATATTCGCCAAAATTTATGATGGTGATTCATACTCATTATCAGAGACGTCTTCTACTCGCTCAGCAGGGCGGGAACGCCGTAAATTCGCGTTAAACATTGTTGCTTCAGATAGAAGTTTATCAACAGCGTCTTCATCCTTCACAATTCTTGGCTTAGAGAGCTCACTCTTCTTCACTAAAACTCTGCCTCCTCTGGTATAGACAGCACGATAACCAACATTTTTTAAGGATTTGGCATATTTAAACAAATTTAAGGTCTCGCGGCTCAAGAAATCATTAATAAATAAATCTTTAGTTTCCTCCTTCTCTTTTAGTTGTCGTTTAACTGCCATTAATTCCGACTTAGATTGTTTTGTATTAAATTTAACGACTATAGATTTTTTGGTGTTGATGTAATATGCATCAGTGATGCATCCAGGTTGCATTGAAACACCAGCATTACCAGACAATTCAACAACAGTGTCAACAGCTGATTTCGTGTTCTCCTTTACTCCAGTTATCAAACAATCATTTTGAACACGTTGATCATTAAGGTACTTTATTGATGCCTTAGCAATGTTAAGTTCATTTCTTAATTGTTTATTCTCTTTCTCAACCTTTTCTATTTTCTTCGTATTTTCTTTAACACCTTGCAAAATGTTATCATATTGTTTTGCCATGAATTCCATAGTTTCTCTCATGGCAGATAACTCACTCTTCAACTCTATTTTCATTGCGGTTAGCTCTGCTATCATGTTGTTGTTGTCGTTGTTGTTGTTCTTTGGTTCACATTGATTGCACACAAATTCTTCATCTCTATGAGAGAGTAAGTACGAGAACTGTCGTTTGCTTAGTTGAGTACAACGAACATGAAGAGTTTTATCGCACTTATCGCAATCTATGCTTTGGTCACTATCTTCAACAATCAATTTGCAAACACCACAATAAATTTTTTTTCGTTTGCGATACTTCTTCTACTTGTTTTCGGCATTCTCGAATTATTTGAGATACACAATTTCTTGGGTTACAAATCGATCGTATTAGAAATATCCGTTATTGCATATAAACTTTGATATTTAACTTTTAAAAGCGCTACAAAGGAGCTGTGAAAAAACTCGACTTAATTAAGTTTGATTAGCTGATTTGAATTCGAATGTTTTGTGACGGACTTTGCTATTCTTGGCAAAAACATAAACAAACATTTGGTTATTAAAATAATTACAAGATAAAAAAGAGAAGAAATGACTAAATAAATTTTGGAAAACGACATATTTTGTAAAATAAATTATTTTGTAGTTTGTGATGATTGTTTCATTTCTAAGGTATCAAATCCCAGCAAAAAGCGGCGCATCCATGGAGTAGGAGGAACACTATGTGGACGGCCAGCCGTTAATTTATGATATGGAAAGAGAATTATTTTTGTTAGCTAACTTCTTGCAAGTTTTTGCAAATTGTTGTTCGATAACATTCTGCAAATTTTTAGCTTCGAGAGAGTAAAATAAGTGGAGAGAAGCTACTGAGAACTTACTGAGTACTTGCAAGTACTTTTTGCTTGCGATGTTATCGTACAGACCTATTAATTTATTTGCGCGAAGTCCCGTTTTTTAATATTTAAGTAAACAAAAATATAATATGATCTAAATAATGTAAGTTTAAAAGTTGAAAAAAAGCCAACGAAACGTCGGTTAAAAAATGGAATAAAACTTGTTTTTATTTTCATAAAATTATCAACTGACCATAAAAAACCCAACAACAAACATCCAAAAAGTTGAATACATTGGTCAACACATACAAATCTTAATCAAATGTTACAGTTGCGGCTAAAACCCCTCACCTAAGCTCGTCACACCGTTAGGACTCGCCGACAAAAAGGGGGGCGCACATCATTTAGCTTCATATGAGAGAAGTCTATTCGTTAGAAATTGCTTTTAAAAAACATTTCTGGTTATGAATATCTTCTTCCACTGTAAAACGTAACACAAACTTGAAAATATTGGTTTGAGTTCGGTGAGTGTTTAAACTCATAAAATGATTTTAATCAAAACATGAATAAATTTTCGCATTTTATCACTTAATTCTCTTCTTGGTATGAAAAAAAAAAACACAAAAGTTTTGACAAATAAAAACATTCAACAACGACAAAAAATGTTTCATTAGTACGGAATTTGTGGAAGTGTACGTTACTATCTCTTAAAGAATATGGCGGAATTTAAAACACACAAAAATCGGCTTTTATTTTTAATATGCTTTCTATGGCTGGCTGTAAGCTGTAACCCTACTCAAGTTAATGAAACGAAAATCTTTAAATGTGGTCAACGTAATAAGGAAGGTTTAATATCTAACCCTAGTGCTCCTCTGATTGGCGAAAGTATTTTTGGAGAATTTCCCTGGACCATAGATATTTCCAAAGACAATGAAGTGTTTTGTGTCGGTTCACTTATACATCCCAAAGTTGTGCTAAGCGCAGGTCACATTTTTCACCGGCAACCTGATAAAGAATTAATAAAATTACGTGCCGGTATTTGGGATCGTGAAGACAACAATGAACGCTATCCTTATCAAGAGAGATCAATTGAGAAGACAATAATTCATCCCGCAGCGGCTCTAAAAGAATACTCGTATGACATAGCTTTGCTTATAGTCAATGAACCATTCATATTGGCAGATCATATCAATACAATTTGCTTGCCTCCAGCAAACTATGAAACGCCAAATGGTACAATTTCATATGCCACCGGTTGGGGAAGAAAATCATTATTTGGTGATGCAAGTCAACGAATGAAACGAGTCACTTTGACCACCTTAAATATGGAGATTTGTGAAAGAGAGTTGAATACTCACTGGCATAATACCGTTATATGTGCTGTCGGACATAATGGTAATGACACATTTGTCGGAGATGCTGGTGCACCGCTCGTTAGTCGCATTAAGGAGGATGAAGAAATATATCATCAAATTGGTATAACATCATTTGGTTCTCTTGACAATATTCCTGGTGGTTATACCAATGTTGCTTATCTACGGGAATGGATTGATTCACAGATGAAGGAAAATGGTTTGGAAATTTCAACCTATTTACATGAATAAGAAATATTTTTATATAATTTTATATACATGTATATTGTCAATAAAAATTTTGGTATTTAGAAATACACCAGTAAACAAGTATCAATTGGCTTTGCTGACAGAGAAATACCCTCAACTTATGTGAATTTAAATTTTAATCTACGGACACGGTGTTCTTGCAGCAACTTTAAATGGAAGGTGCTTACACCTGGGAAGTTCGAAGGATCTTCGAACGGACCCTAAACTGCACTTAGACACTGCTGTTGAACTTTTGTGGGGGAGGTACCCTAAGGAGTAGACCGATATGGTTAAACTAGATTTGGACAAAATATTAGGAGATACAAAGTTTGGACCAAATTGGTTGCCCCCGTTCAAGAGATATCGTGCATACAATTTTAGTGAATTTTTATACCCTCAGCCTTTAGGCTTTGATACGACCAAAAATGTGCCTCATCGAAATAATGGTTTTAGACCCCAAGTATGTTTGTACGATATCCGTTTCAGACAATTTTGAGTAGATCTGGCAATGTCCGTCTGTCTGGCTGGCTGGTGCGCACAATATCTCTCGAACGGATCAATCGATTCGGTTCAACCGAATTGAACCAAACTTTGCATATGGTAATACTACCTCTAGGCATACATTAGGTTCGAATATGGATTATATCGGTCCACTTCTTCAGGTACCTCCCACACAAATCGTTATGCAATTTTTTGTAACAGGATGTTCCAAGTCCATAGTTCCCGAGATAATGGCACATAACCTCAAAAAAACGCTGCACTATGACGCGAGTTCAAATAAACGGTGGCCAAATATAGAAGTAGAAGGAGGCGTTGTCAGATGAATTTTGGTATAAATACTTATAGTTCACTGACAATGTTCAGAGCAAAAAATTGGGAAGGTCGGTCCAAGTTTTGGGATAGTGCCCATGCAACGGTACTTCTTAATGTTTCGGTATTTTAAATATTAAATATTTAGCTAAACTTATCAACCAAATTGGTTGAATTTTGAGATGCGGGGTTTTCACTTTAGAAAACCCTTTTCCGATAAAAATTATGTGCATAGGTCCACGTTTTGATATAGCTCCAATATAATGGTATGACCCGATTTTCGGTATTTTCAAGGTTTTAGCCACATTAAACAACCAATGTGGCTGATATTTGGTATTTAGTCTTCGCCAGGTCTTGCGAAATATTTTTACATAGAATTTTTGGTATTGGTTCACGTTTTGATATAACCCCTGTGGAACGGTACCGCCCAATTTTCGGGGTTTTAAGGTTTTAGCAACATTATCCACCCAAAATTACAGAAATTTGCTGTTCAGTCTTGATATATTTTTGCGAGTTTATTGAATACATCAAAATTTTGTCTTCAAATAAGAGAATTTTCCTTCAAATTTTGTTGACCGATTAATGGTCAATAAACGGCACATTTTTGTTAAAAATCGCAATTTTGACTGTGTATTCTTTTCCTTGGCGGTGTATTCTTTTTCGGGGACAAGTCCATGTCAGTGAATACAAGTTGTTACAACAAATATCAAAGCGATTCGATGGCAGGTCCTAAACTGAACTATTTCGAAATTTTGTGTGGCAGGTACCCGAAGGAGGGGACCGATTGATTCTATATTGGAACCTCATCAAAGTCTGCTGGAAATTTTACTATATGCGAAGTATGGGCCAAATCGGTTATTCCCTTGGAGAGTTATCGTGTGCACAAATTTTTCGAACATATTTGAACTTTTGTGGGGGGAGAAGAGGGGGGGGGGGGGGTACCGTAAGGAGTGGATCGATATAACCCATCTTCGAACTCAATGTGAGAGTTTGGACAAAATATTACGAAAGTCAAATTTTGGACCGGATCGGTTGATTAGTTCCAGAGTTTTCGAGTCTAAAACCATTATTTCGATGAGGCACATTTTACCCTTATAAAAGGGTATATACCCTCGTTAGCATAAATGCTGAGTGTATAAAAAGTCAAATTGTCTGAATTTGGGCGTTACAGTTATGTGGGGGTGTGAAAATGTGACTAACAAGTAAGAAAGTATCAGTCAGCTGAGCCGACAGAGATATACCCTCAGCCACGTACCAAAAGAAAAAAAGTTCACACAATACTTCTGTAGGTTTTTAGCTGTTGGGAAAATTTTCCAGGATGGAAAGGGCCGCAAAAAACTACATGTTGCAACAAAATTCAGAATGATCCAAGACGAGTGCATTTTTCCAAACTTTGTGTAGGGTGTACCCGTAGGAGTGATCGGATGTAGTACATATTCGTACCTAAAAAAAATCTGTAGGACCTAAAAAAATCTGTAGGAAATATTTTGTTTTTCTTTATAACACTGTGCAACACGAAAATTATTAACCATATTCTGACACCGCAGCGTGATAGAAGACCAAAAAAGAGCGGACACGTGTCTCGCCGTTTTTTCGTATCTCATCAACTTTCGCGATTATAGGCCTCCAAAGGTTTGTGGCTTTGATGTAGAAAGGGTCATTTAGTCAGGACTATATCTTCCAAACCGTTAGGAAATTTGAATTTATCTCGGAGGCAAAGTTGTAGCCCTTGTCTTAAAGAACAAAAATTGTGAACAAACTTAATCCATCAATCTTCATTTGCAAGGTCAAAATCGCCATGGTCAAATTTCTTTTAAAATTTGTTCTCAAGTTTTGTTATACAGCTTTCAAACCAATCAAATTTGAAGCAAACGACCAACTACAAAAATGTACCTCAGATCTCAATAAACATCTTTCAAGAATATACGAACTCTGTAATGGATATTAATGGTCAAAATAGCAAAACAATTGCGATTTTTATCCTCTTTTCTAGGATTCTGCTCCATAGATATTATACCGCTCAAATTTCAAGAAAACAATCAACCACAACTGTTATTTTGTTATTTTTACCATTAAGAACCGTTCATAGACATTTCGCATATTCCAGAAAGTTGTTTATTGAAGCCTTTGCTACACTATTGCAGTTGATTGTTTTCTTGAATTATGAACGGTTTAATATCTATGGAGCAGAAGCCGAGAAAAGAGGATAAAAGTCGCAATTGTTTTGCTATTTTGGCCATTAAGGCCTGTTCCTTCAGCGTTCGTATATTCTAGAAAGATGTTTATTGAGATCTGAGGTACATTTTTGTGGTTGGTTGTTTGCTTCAAATTTGATCGGTTTGATAGCTGTATAACAAAACTTGAGAAAAATTTAAAAAAAAAAATTGACCATGGCGATTTTGACCTTGCAGATGAATTTTGATGGGTTATAGTGTTCACAATTTTTGTTCTATAAGACAAGAGCTACAACTATGCCTCTGAGATAAATTCAAATTTCCTAACGGTTTGGAAGATATAGTCCTGACTAAATGACCCTTTTTACATCAAAGCCTCAAACCTTTGGAGGCCTATAACCGCGAAAGTTGATGAGATAGGGAAAAACGGCGAGACACGTGTCTTCTCATTTTTGGTGTTCTATCACACTGTGGAATCAGTATATTCTAGAAAGATGTTTATTGAGATCTGAGGTACATTTTTGTAGTTGGTTGTTTGCTTCAAATTTGATCGGTTTGATAGCTGTATAACAAAACTTGAGAAACATTTAAAAAAAAAATTGACCATGGCGATTTTGACCTAGCAGATGAATTTTGATGGGTTATAGTGTTCACAATTTTTGTTCTATAAGACAAGAGCTACAACTATGCCTCTGAGATAAATTCAAATTTCCTAACGGTTTGGAAGATATAGTCCTGACTAAATGACCCTTTTTACATCAAAGCCTCAAACCTTTGGAGGCCTATAACCGCGAAAGTTGATGAGATAGGGAAAAACGGCGAGACACGTGTCTTCTCATTTTTGGCGTTCTATCACACTGTGGAATCAGAATATGGTTAATAAAACATGACTCAAAAAATTACACACAGTGTAACTCTATGGATATTTTCCTTACAGACTATATAATCAAAAAGGTTGTACTTAATTTTCTGAATTTAAATATATTACAATTTTACTTTTCAATTTACAAAGTTTGAGCTAAATCGATTTCTCTCTTAAAGGGTTATTTTACACATTAGCCAGTTTAGGTGGTGCCGGTAGGTTTTTCTGGACCTTTTTGAGTCATTATCTCAGGAAGTATGGACTTGCCCACGAAAAAAATTACAACGTCGTAACAGGGGCCGCAAGTGTAACTATACCTTTTTCCAAATTTTGTGTGGGAGGTACCCGAAAGAGTGGACCAACAGGGTCCATATTGGAACCTCATCTATGTCTGGTAGAAATGTCACGATGTGCAAAGTATGGACTAATTCGGTTACTTCCTTTAAGAGTTATCGTGCGGACAATTTTTCCGAACATTTTTCAACTTTTGTGGGGGAGTTACCTGAAGGAGTATACCGATATGGCCCATCTTCGAACTTAAATCAAATCTGGACAAAATATTTCGATACCCAAAATTTTAACCGAATCGTGCGCACCAACCAGACAGGCGGACAGACAAACAGGCGGACGGACATTGCTAGATCGACTCAAAATTGGCTGAAACGGATATCGTACGAACATACTTAGGATATAAAACCATTACTTCGATGAGGCACATTTTTGGTCGTATCAAAGTGTATATACCCTCTTTAGCCTAAAGGCTGAGGGTATAAAAACGTCAAAATATTTTAAATCGGCGGTACCGTTATATACGAGCTATACCCAAACATAATTTTTGATGGATAAGTTTCGTGGCCTATTGAACCCTTGCCAAATTATAGCTAAATCAGTCTGAAAATGTGAATAAACAAAATACCTGAAATCGGGCTGGACCGTTTTATAAGGGATATACCAAAATTTGGTTTGCTCTGCGCTATGGTCAATGACACACTCAGGCACACACACACACATGTGATTGCTTAACAACCCAGCAAGCCAATCGTACCGACATAGTAAAGAAATCGGAACAAAATTCGGACTTTACGTCCGATATCTGATCCGAAATCTTAACGATATCTTAACGAAAGTTGCAGGAAGTGGTTGACATAATTTCGGAACGAAATATCGGAGCGAAATCGGATCGATTTCGGTGAGAATTCGGAACGAAATAGGATGAAAATCCTTGGGAAATTCGGAATGCGAATTTTTTCCTCCGAATTTTAGTGCAGATTTCTGAACGATATCGTAATAATGTCGTATGAAAATATGAGTTGTTTTCCGAATTTTTATAAATATTTCTGAACGAGTTTGGAATAATGTCGTATGAATATCGAAGGAAAACATTTTTCTCTGACGCCTCTTTTTTAGTAATCAATTTTTTATTTGTTATGTTTATACCCTCAGCCTTTAGGCTTTGATACGACCAAAAATATGCCTCATCGAAATAATGGTTTTTGACCCCAAGTATGTTTGTACGATATCCGTTTCAGACAATTTTGAGTAGATCTAGCAATGTCCGTCCGTCTGTCTGTCTGTCTGGCAGGCTGGTGCGCACGATAACTCTCGAACGGATTAATCGATTCGGTTCAAATTTTGGGTATCGAAATATTTTGTCCAGATTCGATTTAAGTTCGAAGATGGGCCATATAGGTCCACTCCTTCAGGTACCTCCCCCACAAATGTTCAAAAATTGTCGCAAAACTTGTGGGCACGATAACTCTTGTAGGGAATAACCGATTTGGTCCATACTTTGCACATCGTGTAATTTCTACCAAACTTAGATGAGGTTCCAATATGGACTCAATCGGTCCACTCCTTCGGGTACCTCCCACACAAAATTTCGGAAAAGTTCAGTTTAGGACCTGGTCTCGAATCGCTTTGATTTTTGTTTACGCAAGTTGTATTCGCTGTCCTCTATACGACGCTGTAAGTTTCATTAGGGGCAAGTCCATACTTCCTGAGGAAATAGCCTGAGAGTTACAAAAAGCCCTATGACACCGTGTGTAATGGTTGGAGCGCAAGATAACCCTCGAACGGATCTGCCGATTCGGTCCAAAATTTGGCTTTCGTAATATTTTGTCCAAACTTAGTTTAAGTTAAAAGATGGATTATATCGGTCCACTCCTTCCGGTACCTCCCCCACAAAAGTTCGAAAATGTTCGGAAAATTTGTGCGTACGATAACTCTTGAAGGGAGTTACCGATTTGGTCATTACTTTGCACATTATGAAATTTCTACCAGACTTAGATGAGGTTCCAATATGGACTCAATCGGTAAACTCCTTCGAGTACCTCCCACACAAAATTTCGGAAAAGTTCAGTTTAGGACCTGCTCACGAATCGCCTTGGTTTTTGTTGTAACATCTTGTATTGACTGTCCCCTATACGAAGCTACAAGTTTCCTCAGGGGCAAGTCCATACTTCCTGAAAAATAGCCTGAAAGTTTAAAAACAAACCCTATGACACCATGTTTATGGGTGGAAGCGCAAGATAATTCTCGAACAGAAATGCCGATTCCGGCCAACATTTAGCCTTCGTAATATTGTTTCTAAACTTAGTTTAAGTTCGTAGATAAGCCATATCGGTCCACTCCTTCAGGTACCTACCCCACAAAAGTTCAAAAATATTCGGAAAAATTGTGCGCACGATAACTCTTGATGGGAGTGACCGATTTGGTCCATACTTTACACATTCTCATAATATCTACCAGATATAGATCAGGTTCGAATGTGGACTATATTTGTCCACTCCATCCCGTACCTCCCACACAAAATTTTGGATAAGTTCACTTTAAGACCTGCTATTGAATCACTTTGATTTTTGTTGAAGCAACTTACATTCGCTGCCTCAATTACGATGGTAAAAGTTGTTTCAGGGGCAAGTCCATACTTCTTGAGAAAACAGCCCGAAGGGTGTAAAATCCCCCTATGGCACCCCCATGGTCTATGTCGGTCCATTCCTTTAAGTACCTTTTCCGCAAAAATTTTGAACTTTAATCCTAATCAACATTTTTGTCGGTTCATACGACCAAAATTTTGAAACCCCCTAACTACATAAGTTTTTTGTGAAAAAAGTGTTTCAATTTGCCAATGCTGAGGGTATATCTCTGTCGGCAAAGCCGACTGATACTTTTTTACTTGTTTTTATTGGAATATTGTAATTTCAAATCTACCTAATGATTTTCACTATTGTTATCATTTTGTAGTTATAGTAGAACAATGTAAACTTTGTGTACGAATATCTTGAGTCTATCATCAATAGCTTGAATTATTATATGTTGCATTTATATTTAAAATATTTATAAATTGTATATGCGAATTTTATCTCCAATCATTTTATTTTTCGACAACAAACTAAAATGTTCCTTGTAAGATATAAACAAAAAGTGGTTTTTGTGCGAAGGGAAATTTGTTTCCGACATATCGATCCGAATTCGTACCAAATTGGAAGAAAAACATTAACATATTCGAAGGGAAATTTACTTCCAACATTCTCTCCGAAATCTGTACGAATTCACCTAGGAACAAGTAAAAAAGTATCAGTCGGCTCTGCCGACAGAGATATATCCTCAGCCTGTGTGGATAGAAACACTATTTTTCCCAAAAAAAAATCTTATGTATTTAAGGGGGGTCTCAAAATGTTGGCCTATGCACCGACAAAAGTATGGATAAGATTGAAACTGAAAAATTTGCGGGGATATCGACAGATAGGGATTTTTTATCACACTAGCCTGCGAAAAACATAATATAGCTATATTCGGTAATATATTCTGTTCGAGCCTTCCTATGGTGCCATAGGGGTTTTTTTACAACTTTCGGGCTTTTTTCTCAAGAAGTATGGACTTGCCCCTGAAAAAACTTTTACTGCCGTTATTGAGTTGCTTCAAAAAAAATCAAAGTGATTCGAGAGCATTTTTGAACTTTTTTGGGGGAGGTACCTGAAGGAGTGAAACGGTATGACTTATCTACGAACTTAAACTAAGTTTGCACAAAAAAAATTACAAAGACCAAATTGTGGACCGAATCGGCAGATCCGTTCGAGAGTTATCTTGCGCTCCAACCACTGCACACGGTGCCATAGGCCTTTTTTGTACCTTTCAGGCTAATTTCTCAGGAAGTATGGACTTGCCCCTGATGAAGATTATACCGTTATATGGGGGCAGAGGATGCAAGTTGCTACAACAAAAATCAAAGCAATTCGTGAACAGGCCCTAAACTGAACTTTACCGAAATTTTGTGTGGGAAGTACCCGAAAGAATGGACCGATTGAGCCTCGACATTGTCAGTGAACTATAAGTATTTATACCAAAATTCATCTGTCAACGCCAACTCCTTTTATATTTGGCCACCGCGACATAATGCAGGTTATGCGCCATTATCTCGAGGACTATGGACTTGCCCTCGAAAAAAATTACAATGACGTAACGGGGGCAGCACGAGCATCCTGTTACAAAAAATTTCATAACGATTCGTGAGGTGTCACTAAACTGCACATATTTAAAATTTTGTGTGGGAGGCACCTGAAGGAGTGCACCGATATAATCCATATTCAAACCTGATGTATGCCTAGAGGTAGTATTACCATATGCAAAGTTTGGTTCAATTCGGTTACTCCCTTCGAGAGTTATCGTGCGCACAAGTTTTGCGACAATTTTTGAAAATTTTTGAACATTTGTGGGGGAGGTACCTATATGGCCCATCTTCGAACTTAAATCAAATCTGGACAAAATATTTCGATACCCAAAATTTGAACCGAATCGATTGATCAGTTCGAGAGTTATCGTGCGCACCAGCCAGTTCCCATATTTTGCACTGTGCGCCGGCAACTTTGACACTCAGTTGCCTGGGTCATGCTAGACAAAAATAAGAGAAACAAATATTTTGTTGTAGTTGTAGCAACGTAATATGTTCGTTCGTGTATTATTTCAATTATCAGTTTCTGGTTCCTCTGTATCCAGACTCACAAATTCTGCAACCTGGACTGGTTGCGCCCATGAGACAGTTTAGGGTTAGCTGGGCAGCTAAACAAACATATATCCTAATACACATACCGGGCATGCGTTGGGTATCGTGGTATTAATTCGGGCCCAATACAAATTGAGGCGACTCTTGTTTGCCTTGGCAGTTGGCATTCTTCTGCGGACATGAATGAGGGGTGGTCTCCAAGTTCGTCATTCACACTGTATCTCTGTACTGCCTCTCAAACGTCTCAGTGTGAATGCTATACAAGCCTACCTGATAGGCTCGTTTGTCTAGAGATTTTTTTAATAACTTTGGACCCCTCTCTCAAGATCATGAAGATCCCTCCTGACGTGCCTGGGAGGGGGAAGTCTGTCCATAAAATCGTGACAGGGATGCTCATGGCGATAACACCCAAGCGGGTACTGCATCGACAACATCCTGTTGTGCTGATACACCGGTAAAATCTTCGTCTCCTCATGAATATGGTCCACTGGTGTCATGAAGAGGCACCCTGTTGCAGTCCTCAGGGCGACATTCTGGCAGGTTTGAATATGCTTCCACTGCGAAGCGCTAACATTTACATATAACGCTGGTGCAACATAGCTTATCTATTGGCCTATTGCTTTGTAAGAGGTCAACAAGGTTTCTTTGTCAACACCCCAAGTGCTACCGGCTAGCGACTTGAGGACCTTGTTTCTACTTCTGAGATTATCGCACATATCTGTGGTCTGCGCGGACGACTTAAACATGCTATCGAACGTTACACCCAATACTTTTCCGATTGACCTGGACCGATAGCGGGACTACCCTGCCAACTTTCCAAGCATCTGATAAAATATGGGTCGCTAACGATAAGTTGAGGGCACCTGTTAAATACTCAACTCCAAGTTAATCCAGTTGCATAAGCGATACCATCGATATTAGGTCTGGCGACCCAACGCTGTAGATGATTTCGCGTTTCGGATGGACACTTGTAAAATACTCCAGTTGCTTAAGCATCGATATTTGATCTGGGCGCAACGCTTTAGATGATTTCACCCATCGTAACTTGAGGTGGTACTTCCTCGGCTGGGAGGGATCTTTTTATACTGCATAGCACACTCCTCTTCCCCCTCTAGGGGTGCTCTGTGAACTACCGGTTAAAATAACACGCGCACCTCTTTGGGACCTGAAGGGAGTTTTTATAGACGACTTGAGCAGAGTCTCTATAGACGACCTCAAGGGAGTCTTTGTAAACGACCTCAAGGGAGTCTTTGTAGACGACCTCAAGGGAGTCTTTATAGACGACCTCAAGGGAGTCTTTATATACGATCAAAATAGAGTCAGTATAGACGACCTCAAGGGAGTCTGTATGGACGACCTCAAGGGAATCTTTATAGACGACCTCAATAGAGTCTGTACAGACGACCTCAAGGGAGTCTTTATAGTCGACCTCAAGGGAGTCTGTACAGACGACCTCAAGAGAGTCTGTACAGACGACCTCAATGGAGTCTTAATAGACGACCTTAAGGAAGTCTTTATAGACGACCTCAAGGGAGTCTGTATGTACGACCTCAAGGGAGTCTTTATAGACGACCTCAAGGGAGTCTTTATAGACGACCTCAAGGGAGTCTTTATAGACGACCTCGAGGGAGTCTTTATAGACAACCTCAAGGGAGTCTTTATAGACGACCTCAAGGGAGTCTTTATAGACGACCTCAAGGGAGTCTTTATAGACGACCTCAAGGGAGTCTTTATAGACGACCTCGAGGGAGTCTTTATAGACAACCTCAAGGGAGTCTTTATAGACGACCTCAAGGGAGTCTTTATAGACGACCTCAAGACAGTCTGCATAGCCGACCTCAAGGGAGTCTTTATAGACGACCTCAAGGGAGTCTTTATAGAAGACGTCAAGGGAGTCTTTATAGACGACCTCAAGGGAGTCTTTATAGAAGACGTCAAGGGAGTCTTTATAGACAACCTCAAGGGAGTCTTTATAGACGACCTCAAGGGAGTCTTTATAGACGACCTTAAGAGAGTAGTTATAGACTACCTCAATAGAGTCTGTATAGACAACCTCAAGGGAGTCTTTGCAGACGACCTCAAGGAAGTCTGTATAGACGACCTCAAAGGAGTGTTTATAGATGACCTCAAGAGAGTCTTTATAGATGACCTCAAGAGAGTCTGTATAAACGACCTCAAGGGAGTCTTTATAGATGATCTCAAGGGAGTTCGTATAGACGACCTCAAGGGAATTCGTATAGACGACCTTAAAGGAGTCTTTATAGACCACCTCAAAGGGGTATGTATAGACAACCTCAAGGGAGTCTTTGCAGACGACCTCAAGGAAGTCTGTATAGACGACCTCAAAGGAGTGTTTATAGATGACCTCAAGAGAGTCTTTATAGATGACCTCAAGAGAGTCTTTATAGATGACCTCAAGAGAGTCTGTATAAACGACCTCAAGGGAGTCTTTATAGATGATCTCAAGGGAGTTCGTATAGATGATCTCAAGGGAGTTCGTATAGACGACCTTAAGGGAGTCTTTATAGACCACCTCAAAGGGGTATGTATAGACAACCTCAAGGGAGTCTTTGCAGACGACCTCAAGGAAGTCTGTATAGACGACCTCAAAGGAGTGTTTATAGATGACCCCAAGAGAGTCTTTATAGATGACCTCAAGAGAGTCTGCATAAACGACCTCAAGGGAGTCTTTATAGATGATCTTAGGGGAGTTCGTATAGACGATCTCAGGGGAGTCTTTATAGACGACCTCAAGGGAGTCTTTATAGACGACCTCAAGGGAGTCTTTATAGACGACCTCAAGGGAGTCTGTATGGACGACCTCAAGGGAGTCTTTATAGACGACCTCAAGGGAGTCTTTATAGACGACCTCAAGGGAGTCTTTATAGACGACCTCAAGGGAGTCTTTATAGACGACCTCAAGGGAGTCTTTATAGACGACCTCGAGGGAGTCTTTATTGACAACCTCAAGGGAGTCTTTATAGACGACCTCAAGGGAGTCTTTATAGACGACCTCGAGGGAGTCTTTATAGACGACCTCAAGGGAGTCTTTATAGACGACCTCAAGGGAGTCTTTATAGACGACCTCGAGGGAGTCTTTATAGACAACCTCAAGGGAGTCTTTATAGACGACCTCAAGGGAGTCTTTATAGACGACCTCAAGACAGTCTGCATAGCCGACCTCAAGGGAGTCTTTATAGACGACCTCAAGGGAGTCTTTATAGACAACCTCAAGGGAGTCTTTATAGACGACCTCAAGGGAGTCTTTATAGAAGACGTCAAGGGAGTCTTTATAGACAACCTCAAGGGAGTCTTTATAGACGACCTCAAGGGAGTCTTTATAAACGACCTTAAGAGAGTAGTTATAGACTACCTCAATAGAGTCTGTATAGACAACCTCAAGGGAGTCTTTGCAGACGACCTCAATGAAGTCTGTATAGACGACCTCAAAGGAGTGTTTATAGATGACCTCAAGAGAGTCTTTATAGATGACCTCAAGAGAGTCTGTATAAACGACCTCAAGGGAGTCTTTATAGATGATCTCAAGGCAGTTCGTATAGACGATCTCAAGGGAGTTCGTATAGACGACTTTAAGGGAGCCTTTATAGACCACCTCAAAGGAGTATGTATAGACAACCTCAAGGGAGTCTTTGCAGACGACCTCAAGGAAGTCTGTATAGACGACCTCAAAGGAGTGTTTATAGATGACCCCAAGAGAGTATTTATAGATGACCTCAAGAGAGTCTGCATAAACGACCTTAAGGGAGTCTTTATAGACAACCTCAAGGGAGTCTTTATAGACGACCTCAAGGGAGTCTTTATAGACGACCTCAAGGGAGTCTTTATAGACGACCTCAAGGGAGTCTTTATAGACGACCTCAAGGGAGTCTTTATAGACGACCTCGAGGGAGTCTTTATAGACAACCTCAAGGGAGTCTTTATAGACGACCTCAAGGGAGTCTTTATAGACGACCTCAAGACAGTCTGCATAGCCGACCTCAAGGGAGTCTTTATAGACGACCTCAAGGGAGTCTTTATAGAAGACGTCAAGGGAGTCTTTATAGACGACCTCAAGGGAGTCTTTATAGAAGACGTCAAGGGAGTCTTTATAGACAACCTCAAGGGAGTCTTTATAGACGACCTCAAGGGAGTCTTTATAGACGACCTTAAGAGAGTAGTTATAGACTACCTCAATAGAGTCTGTATAGACAACCTCAAGGGAGTCTTTGCAGACGACCTCAAGGAAGTCTGTATAGACGACCTCAAAGGAGTGTTTATAGATGACCTCAAGAGAGTCTTTATAGATGACCTCAAGAGAGTCTGTATAAACGACCTCAAGGGAGTCTTTATAGATGATCTCAAGGGAGTTCGTATAGACGACCTCAAGGGAATTCGTATAGACGACCTTAAAGGAGTCTTTATAGACCACCTCAAAGGGGTATGTATAGACAACCTCAAGGGAGTCTTTGCAGACGACCTCAAGGAAGTCTGTATAGACGACCTCAAAGGAGTGTTTATAGATGACCTCAAGAGAGTCTTTATAGATGACCTCAAGAGAGTCTTTATAGATGACCTCAAGAGAGTCTGTATAAACGACCTCAAGGGAGTCTTTATAGATGATCTCAAGGGAGTTCGTATAGATGATCTCAAGGGAGTTCGTATAGACGACCTTAAGGGAGTCTTTATAGACCACCTCAAAGGGGTATGTATAGACAACCTCAAGGGAGTCTTTGCAGACGACCTCAAGGAAGTCTGTATAGACGACCTCAAAGGAGTGTTTATAGATGACCCCAAGAGAGTCTTTATAGATGACCTCAAGAGAGTCTGCATAAACGACCTCAAGGGAGTCTTTATAGATGATCTTAGGGGAGTTCGTATAGACGATCTCAGGGGAGTCTTTATAGACGACCTCAAGGGAGTCTTTATAGACGACCTCAAGGGAGTCTTTATAGACGACCTCAAGGGAGTCTGTATGGACGACCTCAAGGGAGTCTTTATAGACGACCTCAAGGGAGTCTTTATAGACGACCTCAAGGGAGTCTTTATAGACGACCTCAAGGGAGTCTTTATAGACGACCTCAAGGGAGTCTTTATAGACGACCTCGAGGGAGTCTTTATTGACAACCTCAAGGGAGTCTTTATAGACGACCTCAAGGGAGTCTTTATAGACGACCTCGAGGGAGTCTTTATAGACGACCTCAAGGGAGTCTTTATAGACGACCTCAAGGGAGTCTTTATAGACGACCTCGAGGGAGTCTTTATAGACAACCTCAAGGGAGTCTTTATAGACGACCTCAAGGGAGTCTTTATAGACGACCTCAAGACAGTCTGCATAGCCGACCTCAAGGGAGTCTTTATAGACGACCTCAAGGGAGTCTTTATAGACAACCTCAAGGGAGTCTTTATAGACGACCTCAAGGGAGTCTTTATAGAAGACGTCAAGGGAGTCTTTATAGACAACCTCAAGGGAGTCTTTATAGACGACCTCAAGGGAGTCTTTATAAACGACCTTAAGAGAGTAGTTATAGACTACCTCAATAGAGTCTGTATAGACAACCTCAAGGGAGTCTTTGCAGACGACCTCAATGAAGTCTGTATAGACGACCTCAAAGGAGTGTTTATAGATGACCTCAAGAGAGTCTTTATAGATGACCTCAAGAGAGTCTGTATAAACGACCTCAAGGGAGTCTTTATAGATGATCTCAAGGCAGTTCGTATAGACGATCTCAAGGGAGTTCGTATAGACGACTTTAAGGGAGCCTTTATAGACCACCTCAAAGGAGTATGTATAGACAACCTCAAGGGAGTCTTTGCAGACGACCTCAAGGAAGTCTGTATAGACGACCTCAAAGGAGTGTTTATAGATGACCCCAAGAGAGTATTTATAGATGACCTCAAGAGAGTCTGCATAAACGACCTTAAGGGAGTCTTTATAGATGATCTCAGGGGAGTTCGTATAGACGATCTCAAGGGAGTCTTTATAGACGACCTCAAGGGAATCTTTATAGACGACCTCAACAGAGTCTGTATAGACGACCTCAAGGGAGTCTTTATAGACGACCTCAAGGGAGTCTTTATAGACGACTTCAAGGGAGTATTTATAGACGACCTCAAGAGAGTCTGTATAGACGACCTCAAAAGAGTCTGTATAGACGACCTCAAAAGAGTCTGTATAGACGACCTCAAGGGAGTCTGTATAGACGACCTCAAGGAAGTCTTTATAGACGACCTCAAGAGAGTTTTTATAGACGACCTCAAGGGAGTCTTTATAGACGACCTCAAGGGAGTCTTTATAGACGACCTCAACAGAGTCTGTATAGACGACCTCAAGGGAGTCTTTATAGACGACCTCAAGGGAGTATTTATAGACGACCTCAAGGGAGTATTTATAGACGACCTCAAGAGAGTCTTTAGACGACCTCAAGGGAGTATTTATAGACGACCTCAAGGGAGTCTTTATAGACGACCTCAAGGGAGTCTTTATAGACGACCTCAAGCGAGTATTTATAGACGACCTCAAGGGAGTCTTTATAGACGACCTCAAGGGAGTCTTTATAGACGACCTCAAGGGAGTCTTTATAGACGACCTCAAGGGAGTCTTTATAGACGACCTCAAGGGAGTCTTTATAGACGACCTCAAGGGAGTCTTTATAGACGACCTCAACAGACTCTGTATAGACGACCTCAAGGGAGTATTTATAGACGACCTCAAGAGAGTCTGTATAGACGACCTCAAGGGAGTATTTATAGACGACCTCAAGAGAGTCTGTATAGACGACCTCAAGGGAGTCTTTATAGACGACCTCAAGGGAGTCTTTATAGACGACCTCAAGGGAGTCTTTATAGACGACCTCAAGGGAGTCTTTATAGACGACCTCAAGGGAGTCTTTATAGACGACCTCAAGGGAGTCTTTATAGACGACCTCAAGGGAGTCTTTATAGACGATCTCAAGGGAGTCTTTATAGACGACCTCAAGGGAGTCTTTATAGACGACCTCAAGGGAGTATTTATAGACGACCTCAAGAGAGTCTGTATAGACGACCTCAAGAGAGTCTGTATAGACGACGTCAAGGGAGTCTGTATAGACGACCTCAAGGGAGTCTTTATAGACGATCTCAAGGGAGTCTTTATAGACGACCTCAAGGGAGTCTTTATAGACGACCTCAAGAGAGTCTGTATAGACGGCCTCAAGGGAGTCTTTATAGACGATCTCAAGGGAGTCTTTATAGACGACCTCAAGGGAGTCTTTATAGACGACCTCAAGAGAGTCTGTATAGACGACCTCAAGGGAGTCTTTATAGACGATCTCAAGGGAGTCTTTATAGACGACCTCAAGGGAGTCTTTATAGACGACCTCAAGAGAGTCTGTATAGACGACCTCAAGGGAGTCTTTATAGACGACCTCAAGAGAGTCTGTATAGACGACCTCAAGGGAGTATTTACAGGCGACCTCAAGGGAGTCTTTATAGACAACCTGAAGGGAGTCTTTATAGACGACCTAAAGGGAGTCTGTAAGCTCTCTAACTCTTGAGTCTTCAGGGTTCGTACGAAGCTCATCACGCTCATTTGCTAGACCAGTGGCATCTGCTTGGTCTTATTTCTGGTATTTGACCTGCAGGTATGTAGCGAGCGGCTGCTGCAGTAATGATGTCCCGGAAAGTTATCACAGCTAGCGGAGGATCTGAGGGAATGGACAGCTCTCTTAAGCGAAGATTGGTAAATTCTCTGAACCCTTGCCAATCAGCTTTTTCATGGTTCAGATATTATGAAGTCGGGTGGACATTTTACGGAGTCAATGATAGGAATGTGGTCTGAGCCAAGGGAGATTAAGGGTTGCCAGGATACGTCATATATCAGACCTGGTACAACAATGGTGATATCTGGCGAGATGTGACAACCTCCTCTAATCCTCTTAGGAGAGTCTTGCTCAATTTGCTCAGCCAGCCCTGGTCATTACCTAGGACGGAATGCAAAAGTTGATGATGGGCATTGAATAAAGTTTTTTGTAGCCGCAGTAGGGTTAGCTATCTCAAATTCCAATCCGCTTTCGTATTTAAATAACCATCTTCTGAAGAAAATATTACTTAAGTATTTGGTAGATTATTATTATAGGGTCGGATGTCCATTAATATAATTCATGAGCTGTAGTTCTTTGATCGTCATTTTAGTTAGTTTTTTATCCGGCAGGTACAATAATTGATAAACCGCTTTTGAAATAGAAAAATTAGGCAGCTTTTAAGATTTAAGATAAATTCATAAATGAAACGACATAACAAATGCTAAAAATATAATTTTAATAAAATAGCACCAAAGCGAGCGCAACATTTTTTTCTATTTTTGTTAGATATCTGATAAAATACAAAAGAAAATGTTTTCTATTTGGTTATCTAAATGTTCAACAAATTATCCTTACACATGTGCAACTTGTTAAAGTATTCATGATTTTTAAATTAGCTTTATACAACTCCACATTTATCTTATTATCTCTGATATTTTTCCTTCCATACAAATCCCAGGGCGACATCTAACGATGTAAGTTATAAAATTAAGGTACTCAACGAAATGTTGTATCTTTAACGAATGTCTTGTCTATATGAGGTTGCCACAATTCTTTTGTGGCTTGGTAGGGTTTGTGTCAATGGTTGCATTCGACAACAGTGCCATCTATGTAATCAGACATAACTTACTAACATATGAATTACCCTGTATAGGTTTGTGTATTTACTCAACGAACATCTAAAGTTACCACACTTTCAATGAAATATTTGAAAGATGAAGTTGAAAAATAAATAAAACAAAAGAATACCAAATCGCTTCCACAGTGTGGATGCATATTGATTGTTGAATCCACAGCCGTAGCAGATGTGGACAATTCTGAAGTTTATCTGGAAATATATGATCCACAAAGCAAAACTCAGGGATAAAAATTAACTTGAAGTATGAGAAATATTTCTGGCATGTTTTACGGATTAAGTCCAATTAATGCATAGTTATAGAAGGTAGTTGCGTGAATTATAACAACTAACAAAGAAAATATCCAAGAAAAATGTTCTTAAGAAAAACATAATAAAACATTTTCCAATCCTGTAAAGTAGAACAAATTTAAATCAAAATTTAAAAATAAAGCATTCGGAACTGTCGTAGGTTCTTTTTATTGCACGTTTAGAATAAAAGGAAGTATTTTGGATAGAAGGGTGACGTAGGGGATGGAAGATACCAAGCAACGGTCCTGACCGGTTTTAACATGGCAAAGACCAGGATTTATCTTGGTCCCTCTTTCATCTCAAGTGGACACTGACCTCCCCGTGGTGTCACCTGGGGAACTGCCTTTAACACCCGTTAAAGGTAGTGAGCTAATATGTGCCGCGCGTTCTCCCACAAGAACGTTAAAAACTTGGGTTTGGGCGTCGGGCTAGTAACCCTCCCCTAGAAAAAAACAGCATACAATGAAAAAACGAAAGAAAAGAAAAACAACCCCCTCTAAAGTTGACGAACCCTGCAAACGTTTTAAGGACCATGATCTGCGAATCTGCACCTGGAATGTTCGCACTCTTTATAGAGAAGGTGCAGTCTTCGCATTGCCAGACGTACTTGAAAAGTACAAGGCCGATATTACTGCCATACAGGAAATACGATGGATTGGGAAAGGCGTCACAACAACACCTAAAGGTGACGCACTGTATTATAGCTGCCATGACGTAAAGCATGAGTTTGGTTGCGGATTCGTACTTAGTCGGAGCCTAAAACATCTGGTATCAAGCTTCACCCAGTGAATGAAAGACTTGCTGCAATTCGAATAAAAGCTAAATTCTTCAACATCAGCTTTATTTGCGCTCATGCTCCCACTGAAGAAAAGGACGAACAGACCAAAGATATATTTTACGAGCGCTTAGAAGAAACATATGAAAGTTGCCCTGCCCATGACATTAAAATCATTCTAGGCGATTTTAATGCCAAAATTGGAAAGGAGAATATCTTTGGCCCAACAGTCGGGAAATTCAGCCTCCACAGTGAAACATCTGACAATGGTATGAGGCTGATAGACTTTGCAGCTGCAAAAAACATGGTAGTTAGCAGTACCAGATTTAATCATCTCGATATTCATAAGGGCACCTGTCTGTCTCCAGATCAAAGAACAAGTAATCAAATTGATAGATGGAAGACATTCATAGAACGTGTTGGATGTACGATCGCTCCGAGGCGCAAACATTGATTCGGACCACCACCTTGTTGCAGCAAAGGTACGTACCCGTCTAAACGTTGCAAATAAAGCACGAACAGACACAACGCGAAAGTTGGCTATCGATAGGCTGCAAACACAACAGATAGCCACTCAACTAGTCCAATTGCTTAACGCGAGCACTCCTTGTCCCGATAACATATCAGCACAATGGCAAAATATTGCCCACTCCATGCAAACTGCCGCAAAATCAGTACTTGGATACAAGAGACCTCCACCAAAGAATCCATGGTATGACCAGGAGTGTCGTGCTCTTACCGAAGAGAAAAATGCGGCATATAGAGCTACTTTACAATCAGTAGCAAACCGTAGCGCACGAGAGAGATATCGGGAGAAAAGGATAGAAGAGAAACGTATTTTCCGCAAGAAAAAGACAGAAAATGAAAAGCGGAAGTGAAAAGATCGACATATACAGGAGCCAGAATGAAGTCCGAAAATTCTACCAAAGAGTGAAACATCAAACAGATGGCTTTGGTACAGGCACATCCTCCTGTAGAGACCAGCAAGGTAATCTAGTAACAGATACAGATAGCGTGTTCAGGATATGGAAGGAACATTTATCCAATCGGCTGGTATCCAATAGTAGCGAAAACGATGATACCACAGATCCAATCCCAGAAGATGGTATAGAATGTATACCGCCCGGCCAAGATGAGGTAAAAACAGCAATCAACCGGCTGAAGGAAAATAAAGCAGCAGGAGCCGATGGCTTACCAGCCGAGCTGTTTAAAACCGGAGGCGACCCGCTGATAAGGTGTCTGCATCAGCTAGTTAGCACCATCTGGCAGGAAGAACGCGTACCCGACGATTGGAACCTGAGTATCCTGTGCCCCGTCCACAAGAAGGGAGATAAGACTGTATGCTCTAACTATAGGGGCATAAGTCTACTCCCTATTGCCTACAAGATCGTGTCAGGGATATTGTGCGAACGACTAAAGCCAATGGTCAACGAAATAATTGGACCATACCAATGTGGCTTTACACCTGGCAAGTCCACCATTGACCAGATATTTACCCTGCGGCAAATCCTGGAGAAGACCCAAGAGATACAAATCGACACCTACTACCTTTTTATCGATTATAAAGCAGCCTTCGACAGCCTGGTGCGTTCAAAGGTATTCCAAGCAATGTCTGAATTTGGTATCCCCGCAAAGCTCATCCGGCTTTGTAAAATGACTTTAACTGACACGAGGTCCTCAGTTAAAATAGGAAAGAACCTCTCCGAAGAGTTTGCTACCAGAAGAGGTTTCAGACAAGGAGACAGCCTTTCGTGTGATCTCTTCAACATCCTGCTGGAAAAGGTTATACGTGAGGCAAACATCAAAAGAAGTGGCACAATCTACACCAATAGCCACATGTTACTTGCTTATGCTGATGATATAGACATCATGGGACGATCAGTAAAAGAAGTAACAGATACCTTTATGAAGGTCGAAGGAGAATCTGCTAAAGTGGGTCTGGCGGTAAACGGCGGGAAGACTAAGTTGATGGTGTCGACGCCCAATGCGTCCATAGAGATCGGGCCAACTGTCGACGTTGGTTCCTATAATTTTGAGGTAGTAAAAGACTTAGTCTAACTCGGCACCGCCGTAAACACAACAAACGACATCAGTTGTGAAATAAAATGAAGAATTGTATTGGCCAACAGATGCTACTTTGGTTTAAGTAAGCAGTTTAAAAACAAAGCCACATCTCGTCAAACAAAAATAACGCTCTACAAAACGCTGATACTACCCGTGCTAATGTATGGCTCCGAAGCATGGCTACTTGCGCAAGCAGATAAGGCAGTGCTTGGTGTGTTTGAGAGGAAAATTCTTCGAAAGATCTACGGGCCGATTTGCGTTGACAGTGAATATCGACGTCGCATGAACCACGAGCTGTATCTGCTATACAACGACATCAATATAGTTAAACGTATCGAGATGCAGCGATTGCGTTGGCTAGGCCATATCATAAGAATGAGCGATGATGAACCCGCTAAAAAGGCGTATGAATACATGCCACATGGCGGTGCACGCAGAATCGGCAGGCCTAAGCTTCGATGGAGTATACAAGTGGATGAAGAAATGAAAAGGCGCGGTATTCCAAAAAGTCAAGCGAAAAACAGAGAGGAATGGAGATCTTTTCTTAGTTCGGTCTATGGAACAAATGTTCTGTAATGGGCCAACTAAGTAAGTAAGATACCGTTCCACTTTTGGCCACAGCATCCATATAGGGCTACCATCCATTTTCGGTGCTTTATAAGATTTAATCATTTTTGTCCACAGATTTATCAGTGATAATTCAATTTTTGATTCGGGTGCGGGGAAAATTTCCACGTTTTGGCGTGTTGTAACATTATGGTGTCCCAAACAAGAGAACATATTTATAAAAGTGTATACCCAAAAACCTCTTATTTTTCTCTCAAGCTTCAAGTAACCATGGTAAAAGAAATGTCTAATAACACAGAAAACATTATATTGAACATAAATGTAAGAAAGGAAAATAAAATTACTTAAAAATAAAAAAATATGTGTATATTCAGCACATAAAAACCGGGCTAAACTTTTGGCCATAACTGCTATAACCGCAAAAAGTCTGAACAGTTTTGAAATCTACAGACTTTTGGCTTTATTTTGGTACTAGTAGCGATTACTGCGAATGCTTGGAAAGTACCTGAAACTTTAAGAAAATCTATACAACTATATTAAATACTTTAATTTTGACCAATATTCTAACAAAAATATTTGGTAACCCTTGCAGATTATAGGAATTTTTATAAGTAGGAAAATGAAGCTTAGGTTATTTACTAAATAATTCAACATAAGTTAAAGCGTGAACGACAGTCATTTGTTTTAAAAACTCGCTTATATTATAATTATTTTTTCTCATTTTCTCCCTCAGCGTTTAGGCTAAAAGGGTATATGGTAAATTTAAAATTTCCTTTTCAATTCCATCGAAAAAAAAAATTAAAAATTTTTTTCCCAGCACATTCACGATTTTTGCTACATGGGTTAAGAAAAAAATCGTGGTTTCAAACCTGTTCGCGTTCACAAAATTGGATGCTGCCCCCAAAAGTTATGGGGGGTTTTATTCCCTTATAAAGAAAAAATATTTAAAAATTCCCTTTGTGTTGTAATACCAAAATGTATATATAAATTGGTAACAGCATTTTATATCTATCCGTAGACGGCTAAATATTTGCTCAATTTATTTTTATTTTCGCGGAAAATCAAAAAATAATGAAGGAATCTTGGAGTAAATTTTATTTATTCTAACTCAGAGAACATAAAAATCTCTAGAAAAAAAAAATAAATTAAAAATACGTACAGAATCTAGACAATGCCAAGAAAAATTTTAAAGATTGGGTTCATAACTTGCATACTGCAACAACAACAAAAAACAAAAACTTATTGTTGAAATATTATTTCAAAAATATATTTTTCTGGGTTTTATACGAAAAATTGGAGAAACATTTTTAGGAGTTATTCTACTATTTCGCTAAATTTCCATACAAAACCTGAAGTATTTTGCTAAAACTTCTTCAAGGAAAATAGTTTGTCATCGTGAAAGTATATTTGCTTAGTGTGATAAGCAATAGAATTAAGAACTACAGAGTAATATTGAAATCACAACCAAAGAAAAAACACAAAATTTGAAAAGCGTGTAATTCGCGAACTCTTTAAAATCAGTTGAGCGCATGCACTTTTTGGATACAGCGAGTGCATCTCTATCAATATGTATGAATTTATCCATGTTTCATTTAGCCGCCTAAGTGTGCCGTCAGTGGCATCTTGTAAAACTTTTTGGAATATTACCATATACACTTTGGAGCACTGGTTTTAGATCCCATTTATTTACACCCTACACTATAATGTGGAAATAGTCTTCGACTCCCTTATGATATACCAATCTTCATATATCGACAAAATGAAACTGTCCATTAATATCTTAATCAAATTCCATGCAAAATTAAAGAGCGACCGTCACGAAATTTTTTATGAAGGTCAGGTCATAAGAACTACCTTCATCTAAGATCTAAGTATGATCGGTAAGGACTACAATTCGATCCAAATACATTACCCACGTATTATCATTGTCATTAAAGAACACATTACACAGAGGTCAAGGCAAAGTGAGCCAATTTTATGAAACCTCAATTTTGTTACTACTCGTATTAAACTTTTCATAGGACGACTTCTGGATAGTAAACTTGAGTATTATCCATATGTCGTCGATTTTAAAAGATACATCGAAATAACGGTTTTAGACCCCAAGTATGTTTGGATGAAATTTGTTTCAGACAATTTGGAGTCGATTTAGCCATGTCCGTCCGTCTGTCTGGCTTGTGCGCACGATAGCTATCGAACTGATCAACTGATTTGAACCAAATTTTGGGTGTCGTAATATTTTGTCCAAACTTATTTTAAGTTCGATGGTCCAGTATTATTCCTTCCAAATAAAGATTGGTTTCGAATATGGACTATATTGGTCCACTCCTTCGGGTACCTCCCACAAAAAATTCAGATAAAGTGAATTTTAACAGCTCCTCTCGGGTCGTTTTGAAATTTGTTTCAGTAAGTTGTCCGTGCGGCTCCCTTTACGACAGTACATTTTTTTTCTTGCGCAAGTCCCTACTTCCTGAGATATTGGCCAAAATGGCAAATCCGCAAGATAATTCTCGCTGGGAGTTTCTGATTGGTGCAGACTTTGCACATCATATTATTTCATCCAGACATGTATCAGGTTGGAATATGGGCTATGGTCCACTCCTTCGGGTACCTCCCACACAAATGTTCAAAAATTGTCGCAGAACTTGTGCGCACGATAACTCTTGTAGGGAATAACCGATTTGGTCCATACTTTGCACGTCGTGCAATTTCTACCAAACTTAGATGAGGTTCCAATATGGACTCAATCGGTCCACTCCTTCGTGTACCTCCCACACAAAATTTCGGAAAAGTTCAGTTTAGGACCTGGTCTCGAATCGCTTTGATTTTTGTTTACGCAAGTTGTATTGGCTGTCCTCTATACGACACTGTAAGTTTCATTAGGGGCAAGTCCATACTTCCTGAGAAAATAGCCTGAAAGTTACAAAAAACCCTATGACACCGTGTGTAGTAGTTGGAGCGCAAGATAACTCTCGAACGGATCTGCCGATTCGGTCCAAAATTTGGCCTTCGTAATATTTTGTCCAAACGTAGTTCAAGTTCAAAGATAGATTATATCGGTCCACTCATTCCGGTACCTCCCCCACAAAAGTTCGAAAATGTTCGGAAAATTTGTGCGTAAAGGGAGTAAACGATTTGGTCCATATTTTGCACGTTATGAAATTTCTACCAGACTTAGATGAGGTTCCAATATGGACTCAATCGGTAAACTCCTTCAAGTACCTCCCACACAAAATTTCGGAAAAGTTCAGTTTAGGACCTGATCTCGAATCACCTTGGTTTTTGTTGTAACATCTTGTATTCACTGCCCCCTTTACGAAGGTACAAGCTTCCTCAGGGGCAAGTCCATACTTCCTGAAAAAATAGCCTGAAAGTTGAAAAACAAACCCTATGACACCATGTTTATGGGTGGAAGCGCAAGATAATTCTCGAACGGAAATGTCGATTCCGGCCAAAATTTGGCCTTCGTAATATTGTTTCAAAACTTACTTAAAGTTCGTAGATAAGCCATATCGGTCGGAGTTCAGAACAAGATGTTTACTGGCTTGTAAACAATATCTAGAAAAAAACATTCTGTGGTCCTTATTATTTATTATGTTTCAAATTTGCAAAAAAAAAGAACTATACCAACCATGTTTTATGATTAAACTTCTGTTCCACCGCAGCCTCGTTCGTTGAGATTCTATTGTACAAAGAAGTATTTTTCTGTTGCACTTTTATGTTTTGCTCTACCTTTCGAATGTTAATAAAACCAAAATTAACGAGCTTGAGGTCAATATTTATATTTTATTTATTGCATATTATTTCCAAATTTCCCGAAATTACATTGAATTTCAACTTCAGGGATTTTTTTCTGTCGATTAGACTGTGTAACATTTTTAATGTGATCTTGTGCAAACAATTCGAACTGATGATTTTTTGAAAGTACAGACCCAAACGACGAAAACCTTACTTGGGTTTTGTTGTGCGAGATCCAGCTCGGATTTTATGGCCCCATCTAAACATAGTTAAATATTGAGTTTTTAAATCGAACATTGGTGGCGTCGTTTTTATTGGGATAGCTAATACAATTTTGTTTTTCAAAATAGTCTGGCTTAATCCCATTGTTGTTCTTTTATTATTTTAAAACAACTAATTTATTAGTGGAAAAAGGTTTGGCATTGTTCGCCAAGGGGTAAGGTAGGGAATACTAGTTTCGATGCACGCCACTGGATCTCATCAGTTCCCTTGTTTCTTGCTTGTGGATATTCTCCATTAAAGAAATTCGGCGCTATATCTCTGAAACCAATGCGAATCTTCTTCTGACCTCTGAAGCAAATTTGTAGATAAGAACAAGAATAAAATATTTGGAGAAATAATAAACTCGAAAAACCGTATTTATTGCCTGAAATTCCAAAATATATGCAAAAATTCCACAATTTTTATACATATATTCCACAATTTTTATATTCCACAAATTTTATACATACGATGCGAGTATCTCCAAAACCGTAAATTTTCTGTTGTTGTCTATGCTGTTGTTTTCAGTACATTTTTCAACGATGATTTAATAAAAATATCAATAATGTAGAGAAATCCGAAATGCGAGAATAAACTGTTGGTGTGAACTGTGTTAGAAATACGTGTTGTAAAAGATATGATGCAAAATACTGCTGAAACAACATGAATGTTCTAAAGAGTTGTCGAGAACTTTATTTGGAAGATTTTTGCAAAAGGTTACTTGGTTCAACTCCCAATAGTTTAGCCGATACTGACCAGAATTTCAGCAGTTATGTCAAATTTTCTATATTTTTATAGATTTTATGCCGTAGATGGAGTTTTTCTTATGTGGGTTTTTCAGAAGGTAAGTTCTACTAGTAAAGGGCTACAATATTGCTAAAGACAGCAAAGCCAAATTCCTATTCGTTTCTGAGATAAAGGCCTGATAAATGCAAAAACGTGTAGATTTAGCCCGGTTTAGATGAGGCCTTAAAATCCGAACTGGATCTGACAGGACAAAACCCTACTAGGGTTTTTGTTGTCTAATTATGTATTTTCAAAAAATTCATACTAGAAGTTGTTTGCATTTTCAGTGTTGCATAGTGCTACTCTTTGAATTGTATTTTGGGAATTATGTATGCACATTTGTAGAAATTTTCCTTTTTCCTGCTTTGACAAAGGACTTTGTGACGACAAACGAAATCAAAAAAAAAAAAAAAAAAAAAAAAAAAACTGATCGGAAACAGATTCTCTTCTTCGTCAAAATCTCAACAAGAATCAGTCGGCTTTGAGAACAGGAATATACCCTGAGTCTGTGTGAACTGAAATTTTCATCTATGGACAGATCGAATAGGGGCCATACAACCAAAATCCTTTAACCCAAAGCTATGTATTAGGAGATTTTCGGACGTATGAACTTGGCGACAAAATGTGGATTATATCATTGATCACAAGTGTTGGGGAGAAGGTACATGAAGAAATGTACCGGACCGACATAGTTCATTTTGGAAGTAGATTTTATTTTGGAAGTCATTCCTTTTAAAAGATTTTGCTCCCACCCGTCATTTCAGTTCGCCACAGAATATTTTTCAGTTTTTTTTTCAGGAAATATGGACTTGCCCACGAAAAACACAATACCGTTCTAAACACAAGGAATACCTTCAGTAAACATTTCTAAGGATCCTCGAACATACCTTAAACTGCATTTAACAACTATTTTGATGGTTTTTGAAGGATTTATCGCAGTATAAGGTTCGAAAGTTGTCGTGCGCACCAGTCACTACACATGACGGCCGTAGGTGTTCTTTACAGTTTTCGGGCCATTTTCTCTGAAAGTATGGACTTGCCCCTGAAAAACTTGTACTGTAGTAATAGTGGCCCCGAGAACACTTGTTGCAAAAAGGAAAGCGTTTCCAGAGAGGTCTTTTTATTTATTAATTTATTTATATCATATTTTTACTTATAACTAAATTATTAGCAAAAAGGAAGTGAAGCCATGACTACTTAGGTCTTCAGCTTACACTTATCCACTTATTTATTGTCGAGAGAGGTCTTAAACTGCACATCTCTGAACATTTCTGAAATACTCTGTGGAAGGTTACCGAAAGAATGGATTGACAAAATAAAACGAAGGCCAAATTTTGGACCGATCTGTTCGAGAATCATCGTTTCCTCCACCAAGACGGACGAACATAGCTAAGTCGACTTCAAGTTTTCTGAAACAGATTTCTTCGATGAGGTTTATTTTGACTAAAGGCTGAGAGTATAAAAATGTAGATTGGGAAACATTTTGTTCATGGATTTTAGCTAAAAGAATGTATACATGTATTGATCTTCGATTGGACGCCAGAATTTCATTTTAAAAGAATTCAAGACTGGTTGCCAGAGTTTTCCTAGTTCCTGATCAATTTATGAGAAGATCCACGATCGGAAACCAGAATTTCTATAAGAGAAGTTCAACGATTGGACGCCAAAATAGTATATTTACATGCACGATTGGGCAATAGAATTCGTCATTTACATACCCGCGATTAGGTGCTAGAATTTCATGATTGATAGACTCTCTAT
Organism: Musca autumnalis; assembly: GCF_047663935.1. Classification (NCBI taxonomy): domain Eukaryota; kingdom Metazoa; phylum Arthropoda; class Insecta; order Diptera; family Muscidae; genus Musca; species Musca autumnalis. Next base: position 281,203,999 of record NW_027411644.1, on the reverse strand, counting down.
TGTTCAGAATATTTTTTTACAAGAAAATCTGAAATTCTTTGTGATAAGATCTACGATTGGACACCAAAATATATTTAGGGAAATAACGATAGTTGTTTTTTTATGACAATAAAAACGATTGGACACCTGAACTTCCGAAATTGAAAAATTGACCAAATTGAAGCCTGAAACAAGGGGAAATTGGCCAAGAAATCTTACGCCATTTTAATTAAAAAATAGTAATGAAAATTATTTCATCAGTAAAATAAGCAAAATAAAGTTTAAATCATTGCTAAATAATAAATTCTCGCTAACATTAACTTTAAAAATTTTGGTCAGGTGGCCCCCCCCCCCCGAAATGAAATCCTGGCTACGTCCCTGCCCGAAGTGTGTAAAAACCCCCTATGGCACCCCATGGTCTATGTCGGTCCATTTCTTACACAAGAGAAACTTCTCTGTTTCAAATCCAAATGCTTAATGTTCTTTATTTCAAATTAAACAACATAACAAAGCTTAGAACTAACAACCTGTATGTACGTTTATGTGTGTATGCATATACAAGCAACCATGTATCTTTGTCACTCAAAGATAAATACATGAGAGTGAGAGTAAATTACTTGTAACTGCATACAGTAACTAATATAACAAAACAAGAAGAAGATCACATACTGCACATTAGGATGGATCGTACTGAAATATGTATTAGGGTGGAACGAAAATACAAATACTCTATATGCTCCCCCTAAAGTTGGCAATTAATATAAAATTGACAAATATGAATATTTATGTACAAAATAAATTCATTGAACGTAAATAATAAATAAATAACATTATTTTGAATTCATATTTAGTTATTGACTTAATGATTGAATCATAAAATTATATATAATGATAAAGCAATAAATGAAACAATTTTTTATAAATTGTCTTTAAAAATGATGAGATCATATTAATATGATATTTTAAAGGAAAATTTTAAACATTTTTTTTTAAACAATTAACTGAGATTTTTTTTAATTTTTTTTTTTACAACTCTACCTAATTCTCTTGGTCTGAGTTCTCTTCTAGGTTGTATAATCTCTTCTGGAGCATGATTTTCATTAACAACAAGTGAAGAATTATCATTATTTACATGTGATTGTAAATCAGGCTCAATGACGTGTTGATTTTGTTGTCTACGTTGTCCTCGGATTTGGTCAAGATGTCGTTTTATGACATGGTTATTGTGATTCAAAATGCAGGAATAAGATTGAGGTCCTAGTTGATGTTTTATGGTTGCTTGAGTCCAACTAGGTTTGTTAGGGTTACGATAATCACGCACCATAACTTCCTGACCTTCGCAAAACTGGATGTCACGGTTACCTTTATGGTTTGAAATGTTGTGTTGTTGTGAATTCATGATTCTTTCTTTTGTTTTAGGAGGTTTGAGAAGAGAAAAGCGAGTTTTTAATGTTCTACCAAAGAAAATTTTTGCTGGAGACTCACCAGTGCTACAATGCACCATGTTACGGTAGTCCATTAGAAATCTGCATAAAATTTGGTCCAAATTTGAATCTTTATTTTGGTCCAAATTGGCCAAAATAGACTTTTTGAAAGTTTTAACAAAATTTTCTGCCTGTCCATTCGTAGATGGATGTCCAGGAGCAGTCAATATATGTTTAATCCCATTAAGAGATAGAAATTTTTGAAATTCATGGGAAGTAAATTGTGAACCGTTGTCACTTACAAGTGTATCAACAAGTCCATAACGAGAAAACATCTCTCTCAGCTTGACAATAGTGAAATTTGTTGTCATATCCTTTGTCTTAAAAACTTCAACAAATTTTGAAAACGAATCAACGACTATTAAAAAGTAAAAGTTCTTGATTGGGCCAGCAAAATCAATGTGAATTCTACTCCACACTGAATCACTAGGCATCCACGGAATTAATGTGCTTTTTTCAGGACTTGACTGAAGTTTTTGACATGAAATACAATTTGAAATCAAATGTTCAATATCTTTGTCAAGACCAGGCCACCATACATAAGATCTGGCAAGTGCTTTGGTTTTGACAATACCCAAATGAGAACGATGAAGTTCTTCCAAAATTTTTGATCTTAGGGTTTTAGGAACTACTGTCCGATATCCCCACAAAATACATCCATACTCAACTGAAAGTTGAGTATACTTTTCACGAAAAGGTGAAAGATTGTCATCATGACAATTAACTAAAGTGCCTTCTAAAACCAAATCGGCAACTTTTGACAAAATTGGGTCTCGTCTTGTTTCACGAGATACATCTTTGAAATTTAAGTTCAAGTTATTCTCTTGACTTTCAATAAAATTTATGTAAGAGTTTTCAATATTTTTCGATTCAAAACATTTTTGAGGCATTCTTGAAATGCAATCAGCTTCATTTTTAACACCCTTGACGTGTTCAATGGTATAAACAAATCCTGAAAGGATTAATGCCCAGCGTTGCATTCGCGCTGAAGCCATAATAGGCAAACCTTTGCTGCTACCAAACAAACATAAAAGTGGACGATGATCCGTTCGTAAAACAAATGGATTTCCCAACAAATATTGGCGAAGTTTTGTAACACAAAACACAATAGACAAAGCCTCTTTCTCAAGAGTGCTATAATTTCGTTCACTTTTTGACAAAGCTCTTGAAACAAAAGCAATTGGTCTTAAACCATCAGGAAATTTGTGAGATAAAATCCCAGCTACAGCATTATTTGATGCATCTGTAGTCAAAACAATTGGCAGATCAGCGTTAAAATGAACCAAAACTTGGTCTGAGGTTATAGCCTTCTTAATTTCATCATAAGACTTTTTGCATCTTTCTGACCAATCGAATTTTACATCTTTACTGAGTAAATGATAAAATGGCGACATAATTTGCGCAAAATTGTTGATAAACTTTGAATAATAGTTTGCCATACCGACAAAAGCTCTCAACTCAGAAACATTTTTGGGAATAGGAGCAGAAATCACACTCGAAATTCTTTCGTTATTCTTACGAAGCCCATTTTTATCTATATTGAATCCTAAATAGGAAATTTCAGATTGTAAAAACAATGATTTATTAACATTAAGTTTCAATCCAGAAGATTGAAGCTTCTGAAGAACCAATCTTAAAGTTCTGATATGCTCTTGCATATTCCTACCAGTGACTGTAATGTCATCCTGGTAAACAACAACATATGGAATATCCCTTAAAAGGTTTTCCATAGTTTTCTGAAAAATAGCCGCAGCTGTTTTGACACCAAAAGGTAATCTTTTTACTTTTAAAGTACCAATATGTGTACTCCAAGCACATAATAATTGAGATTCTTCATCTAAGACAAGTTGATTATAAGCATTTGATAAATCAAGCTTCGTGAAAAGTTCACCTCCCTGCAATGATGCAAAAATTTCATCAATTCTGGGTAATGGATACTTAAAATCCATTAAACATTTGTTAAGGGTAACTTTATAGTCACCACAGATTCTCAAATCGCCGTTAGGCTTCAAAATTGGAACTAAAGGAGTTCCCCAATCAGAGTTATCAACAGGTTCTAGAACACCAGATTTAATTAAATCTTTTAATTTGGTTTCAACCTTGCTCTTCCAAGCCAAAGGTAAAGGTCTTGGTTTACAAAAAATAGGAACTGCGTTTTCCTCAACTCTCAACGAAATCTTTTTGACATTAAACTCTCCCAACCTTTCTTCAAAAACACTCGAAAACTCGTTTTTAATTTGATTAATAATCATTGAATTAGAATTCGAGCAATCTATTTTGTTGACTTGCAACAATTCAAAATTAAAAGAACGTAAAAACGTACGACCTAACAAAGGAGGATTCGATGAATCTACAACAACAACAACTATCGATTTTGTTTTACCTTGAAAAGTAACCGAGGCATCATACTCACCAACTAGGTTCAACTTATCACCACTATAATCAACATATGGCACAAGGCATGGACGAAGCATCTTCTTAATATTGTTCTTCTCCAGGAACGACTTAGGCAACAACGTACACGGAGCACCTGTATCACACACAGCTTTTAACTCAATACCATCAATGATCACTGGAAGAGAATATACTCCACTAGAGTTGCACTCCGACACACTAAAAATAGAATAATTAAAAACATCATCATCATCAAAATTATTTTCATCTTCACAAACATAATTGACACTTCTCTTTTTGTTATAGCAAACAGATGCAAGATGTCCAATTTTACCACAAGAATGGCATTTACTGTCTTTGTATTTGCATGCCTGCGACTTATGATTGCGCCACCCACAATGAGAACACACAGGCTTTCTTTCACTTTCATTTCTGTTGTCTCTGCCACCGCCAAAATTTCCTCTGCTTCCATTGCCTCTGCCGCTGCCACTTGAACCGCCTCTGTTACCGCTGCTACCACTGCTTCTATTACTACCGCCATTTGCATTTCCAAAATTTTTCTTCATCAATCTCTGCTTATTTACATAGTTCACTGAACTCTGCTCAGCCTCTGCTGCCCTTGACATATTTTTTGTTTCCATAATCATGGCTTTTCGCAACGCCATTTGCATCGTCAACTTCTCGTCCTCTTCACATAACCGTTCAAAAATGAAATTTGGCAAGCCCATCACAAATTGGTTTAACACAAAGGCTTCCAAATGATCGCCAAATTTGCAGTTAAGCGCCAACGACTTCACTCTGGCGTACCACTCTGCAACCGATTCACTTTCATTTTTGGTTGCCACATGAAACTTCTTCCGTTCACTGAAGACAATTGTCGGTGGTGTGTATTGTGTGTCCAAAATTTCGCACAGCTCCTCGTACTTCTTTGACACAGGAGAATCGGGACTACACAAACTATGTAAAACTTTATATGCCACTGCACCAACCGCTTTCAACAAAATTGATTTCCTTATATTGTCATCAGTACAATTAATTTCACAGAAGTGGATTTCCAAGCGTTCCTTCCACACGCTCCACGACTCTACACTCGGGTTAAACTCGGATACATTTGCCGTTTGGAACACAGCAATCTGGCTGGCATTAAAACTTTGGTTGCCTTCATTCTCCATCTTAGCCGGCATTCACTTTAGGTTTTATATTTCTAATTTTTATTTGGCGTTTATGAATTTTTATTTGTTCAGCAAAAGCGTTTCTCTTATTCAGTTTTTAATTTCTTTTCAATTTGTTCTTGTTTGTAACTTTGGTTTGTTTCTGTTAATTTCTTTTAAAATTGTTCTTTACGTTATTAATTATATGTATGTACATATATTAATGTTCATTTGCTTTTTTTTAGGTTATTGAACCACACAAAATATGTTGTTGTTTTTAAAAACTTTTTCCTCGTCGCCAAATTGTAGTGTATTTACACAAGAGAAACTTCTCTGTTTCAAATCCAAATGCTTAATGTTCTTTATTTCAAATTAAACAACAAACAAAGCTTAGAACTAACAACCTGTATGTACGTTTATGTGTGTATGCATATACAAGCAACCATGTATCTTTGTCACTCAAAGATAAATACATGAGAGTGAGAGTAAATTACTTGTAACTGCATACAGTAACTAATATAACAAAACAAGAAGAAGATCACATACTGCACATTAGGATGGATCGTACTGAAATATGTATTAGGGTGGAACGAAAATACAAATACTCTATAATTTCTTTATGTACCTTTTCCGCAACATTTTTGAACTTTAATCCTAATCAACATTTTTGTCGGTTCATACGACCAAAATTTTGAAACCCCCTAAATACATAAGTTTTTTGTGAAAAAAGTGTTTCAATTTGCACAGGCTGAGGGTATATCTCTGTCGGCAAAGCCGACTGATACTTTTTTACTTGTTTTTTGAAACGCCTATCCAAATTTTTTCCATTCGAACCAAAAACTTTATATGTACATGAATTTTTTTGACGATCGGTTAACGGTAACACGTGTTTCCAGAGTATGGGGCCAAAGGAGCATTTTCACAAAAATTCTCTAAAGGCCACATTTAGGGGTCCAATCAATGATATAATTTTTTCAGTTCATTGTTGAGGCTAAAAAACGATTTCTACACAAATTTGGGAAAATCGATTTGGGTATTTCGGGCCCTATATAGCTATATCAAATTCCGATCACACATGTTTTTGTAGAAATCCTTGTTTTGGTGTGCCCCACAATAATCGATCAATAGTAATCACATTGTTGGCTATTTATATAATTTAAGTAATCAGAACGGAGGATTAATTGGTTGCCTATCGTTTTGTCATTGATTCCGACCGATTGTTCCTGCCATTATTTTGACTTTTTATGAAATTTGACTAATATTATTATAATATTAGCACAATAAACTAGTCATTAACGGACTAGTTGCACGGATTGATAGACGAAAAATCAGGACAAAGAACAACATGTTTTGCACTTTTCATTGAAAATAATTTAAAGAAACATTGTAAACAATGAACAGTGGCCTATTCTCTGAAAAATCCGGCAAAAAATCGAAGAAAAATATAAATTTACCAGTGTTCGAAAATAAAGAGTACACTAAAATAACGTACCGCTCCAGGTACGGTATTACTAAAAAATATTTTAGTGTACCGTGCCGGAGCACAACGAAAATCGTAGTGTACCACAGTCGGTACACTAAAAATCGTTGTCTACCGCACTCGGTTCACTAAAATCTCGTAGTGTACCACTGGTCGGTTCACTAAAAAATATCGCAGCGGTAATGTACCACACATATGTTTTTTTTTTTATTTATGAGGAAATATGAATACTTTTATATGTCTTCTTGGCAAAAAGGGAAGTATAAAAAGTCCATATTTATATTAAGCAATTTTCCTTGCGGCAATTGTCAGTTTGATGGAGAGAGTGGTGAGGCATATGGTAACCCTTCGCCTCTCAACACCCTCTCTCACCGACAAACTGGAAATTGCGGCAAGGAAAATTACCTAATGTAAATATGGACAAAGTAAAATACCAGATTATTTAAATTTATCAATTTTAAATTGAGAACATTAGTAGAAAATATAATTTTGGTTACATGGTCAGGCACTTAGACATATAACTTGTAAAAGAGGTTGAAAATTCTTGAATTAGTATGTTTATTTGCGACAAAAATGGGCATTTTTAAACTGAGCATTGAAAATGATGAACCACAATAATCGATTAATAATTTCCAAAAGTTTCGCTTTCTATGACATTTTAGTAATCAAAATGGTGGAAAAATTGGTTACCTATCGTTTTCAGTAGTTTTGCCATTGATTGCGATAGAAGAAATGATGTTCCTGACGTAATTTTGGCATGCTCGTAATTAGTGTCCCTTGTAGGCAATTTGGCTAGAAATTTCTAGTTTTTGAAGTTATTCTTCTAAAAACGAGTATGAAAAATCATTAAGGGTTATGTCCAGAGTACGTACAAACAATCTAATGATATGCAGAAAGTCCTGTATTAGCCAGGCCTGCCTTATTTGTACTAGTCTTAAACAGCGTTGTCTTAATAGCGGTAATGATCAGGGCATAGAACAATTTTTTTGCACTTTTCTTTGAAAATACTTACTTACTTACTTAGCTGGGCCATTACAGAACATTTGTTCTATAGGCCGAACTAAGAAGAGATCTCCATTCCTCTCTATTTGTTGCTTTGCACTCTGGAATACCGCGCCTTTTCATCTCATCATCCACTTGTTTGCGCCATCTATTCCTTGGTCTGCCAATTCTGCGTGCACCGCCATGTGGCATGTATCCATACGCCTTTTTAGCGGGTTCATCATCGCTCATTCTTATGATATGGCCTAGCCAACGCAATCGCTGCATCTCGATACGTTTAACTATATTGATGTCGTTGTATAGCAGATACAGCTCGTGGTTCATGCGACGTCGATATTCACCGTCAACGCAGATTGGTCCGTAGATCTTTCGAAGAATTTTTCTCTCAAACACACCAAGCACTGCCATGTCTGCTTGCGCAAGTACCCAGGCTTCGGAGCCTGGTTCATGCGACGTCGATATTCACCGTCAACGCAGATTGGTCCGTAGATCTTTCGAAGAATTTTTCTCTCAACCACACCAAGCACTGCCATGTCTGCTTGCGCAAGTACCCAGGCTTCGGAGCCATACATCAGCACGGGTAGTATCAGTGTTTTGTACAGCGTTATTTTTGTTTGACGAGATGTGGCTTTGTTTTTAAACTGCTTACTTAAACCAAAGTAGCATCTGTTGGCCAATACAATTCTTCTTTTTATTTCACAACTGATGTCGTTTGTTGTGTTTACGGAGGTGCCGAGGTAGACGAAGTCTTTTACTACCTCAATATTATAGGAACCAACATCCACAGTCGGTCCGAGCTCAATGGATGCATTGCGCGTCGAAACCATCAACTTGGTCTTCTCACCGTTTACCGCCAGACCCACTTTAGCAGATTCTCCTTCGACCTTTATAAAGGTATGAGTTACTTCTTTTACTGATCGGCCCATGATGTCTATATCATCAGCATAAGCAAGTAACATGTGACTATTGGTGTAGATTGCGCCACTTCTTTTGACGTTTGCCTCTCGTATAACCTTTTCTAGCAGGATGTTGAAGAGGGCACACGAAAGGCTGTCTCCTTGTCTGAAACCTCTTTTGGTACCAAACTCTTCGGAGATGTTCTTTCCTATTTTAACTGAGGACCTCGTGTCAGTTAAAGTCATTTTACAAAGCCGGATGAGCTTTGCGGGAATACCAAATTCAGACATGGCTTGGAATACCTTTGAACGTAGCGGGCTGTCGAAGGCTGCTTTATAATCGACAAAAAGGTGGTAAGTGTCGATCTGCATCTCTTGGGTCTTCTCCAGGATTTGCCGCAGGGTAAATATCTGGTCAATGGTGGACTTGCCAGGTCTAAAGCCGCATTGGTATGTTCCAATTATCTTGTTGACCATAGGCTTTAGTCGTTCGCACAATATCCCTGACACGATCTTGTAGGCAATAGGAAGTAGACTTATGCCCCTATAGTTAGAGCATACAGTCTTATATCCCTTCTTGTGGACGGGGCACAGGATACTCTGGTTCAAATCGTCGGGTACTCGTTCTTCCTGCCAGATGGTGCTAACTAGCTGATGAATACACCTTATCAGCGTGTCGCCTCCGGTTTTGAACAGCTCTGCTGGCAAGCCATCGGCTCCTGCTGCCTTATTATTCTTCAGCCAATATACATTCAATACCATCATCTGGGATTGGGACTGTGGTATCTTCGTCGTCTTCGCTGCGATTGGATACTAGCAGTTTTGAAAACTGTTCTTTCCATATCCTGAGTACACTATCTGTATCAGTTACCAAATTACCTTGCTGGTCTCTACAGGAGGATGCGCCTGTACCAAGGCCATCAATTTTCGGACTTCATTCTGGCTCCTGTACATCTCGATTTATTCACACTCCCGCTTTTCCATCTCTCTCTTTTTCCTGCGGAAAATACGTTTCTCCTCTCTCCTTTTCTTCCTGTATCTCTCTCGTGCGCTACGCGTTGCTACGGATTGTAAAGTAGCCCTATATGCCGCATTTTTCTCATCGGTGGCAGCACAACACTCCTGATCATAGCATGGATTCCTTGGTAGAGGTCTCTGGTACCCAAGTATGGATTTTGCGGCTGTTTGCATGGAGTGGGCAATGCTTTGCCATTGCGCTGATATGTTATCGGGATGAGGAGTGCTTTCATTAAGCAATTGGGCTAGTTGAGTGGAATATGCTGTGGCTATCTGTTGTGATTGCAGCTTACCGATGTCTAACTTTCGTGTTGTGTCTGTTCGTTCTTTGTTTGCTACGTTTAAGCGGGTGCGTACCTTTGCTGCAACAAGGTAGTGGTCCGAATCAATGTTTGCGCCTCGGAACGATCGTACATCCAACACGCTGAATGAATGTCTTCCATCTATTACAACATGATCAATTTGATTACTTGTTCTTTGATCTGGAGACAGCCAAGTGCCCTTATGAATATCGAGATGATTAAATCTGGTACTGCTAACTACCATGTTTTTCGCAGCTGCAAAGTCTATCGGCCTCATACCATTGTCAGATGTTTCACTGTGGAGACTGAATTTCCCGACTGTTGGGCCAAAGATATTCTCCTTTCCAATTTTGGCATTAAAATCGCCTAGAATGATTTTAATGTCATGGGCAGGGCAACGGTCATATGTTTCTTCTAAGCGCTCGTAAAATATATCTTTGGTCTGTTCGTCCTTTTCTTCAGTGGGAGCATGAGCGTAAATCAAGCTGATGTTAAAGAATATAGCTTTTATTCGAATTGCAGCAAGTCTTTCATTCACTGGGGTGAAGCTGGATAACAGATGTTTTAGTCTCCGACTAACTACGAATCCACAACCAAACTCATGCTTTACGTCATGGCAGCTATAATACAGTGCGTCACCTTTAGGTGTTGTTGTGACGCCTTTCCCAATCCATCCTCAATCCATCGTATTGTATGGCAGTAATATCGGCCTTGTACTTTTCAAGTACGTCTGCCAATGCGAAGACTGCACCTTCTCTATAAAGAGTGCGAACATTCCAGGTGCAGATTCGCAGATCATGGTCCTTAAAACGTTTGCGGGGTTCGTCAACTTTAGAGGGGTTTGTTTTTCTTTTCTTTCGTTTTTTCATAGTAGGCTGTTTTTTCTAGGGGAGGGTTACTAACCCGACGCCCAAACCCAAGTTTTTAACGTTCTTATGGGTGAACGCGCGGCACATGTTAGCTCACTACCTTTAACGGGTGTTAAAGGCAGTTCCCCAGGTGACACCACGGGGAGGTCAGTGTCCACTTGGGATGAAAGAGGGACCAAGATAAATCCTGGGCTTTGCCATGTTAAAACCGGTCAGGACCGTTGCTTGGTATCTTCCATCCCCTACGTTCTTTGAAAATAGTGTTCATAAATATTGTTAACAGCGTTTTGACCACTTTCGCTTTTATAAAACAAAAATTTCAAATTTCATTCAAGACCAAACAATAATACTTCTTACGAACCGTTTTGATAGTGACAGTTGATTTATTTAACTCAGATGTGTGTTGGCTTCTTCCACATAAAAATATCGATTTATTTTACTCAGGTGTGCGTTGGCTTTTTCCACATAAAAATATCAGATATGCTGATTTTCATCCGAACTATGAATTTTATACCACACAATGCCCGCAAAAATACGACATAACTTCAAAAACCCCGCACCAAAAAAGGATTGGAGTGATTCTATGAAACTCGTCGAAGGGAGTAGTATTGTTTGGCTAGAATGGTAACAATATGTGTTGAAATTTTTGTTTTTATAAAAGCAAACAAGATCGCGGCATTGTTAACAATGTTTATAAAAACTATTTTCAAAGAAAAGTGCGAAAACTTTTGTTCTATGCCCTGATTATACCCTACACCACTCTGTGGTTAGGGTATTATGTGTTAGTGCAATGTTTACGGTGAAAAGCTTATGCACACGGGGTAATGGTGTAGGGTATCACATAGTCGGCCCCGTGCGGACTATAGCCCTTGCTCACTTGTTTTCTGTGTAGTGTGTAAGCATCCATTTGACGACATGCCTGTTTCAATTCAGATGGATCAGAGAGTCTTCTCATGTTCCATGTACCAAGGGTCATCATCATAGGGTTGTTGTGGTTTAAATTTAAATTTGTTAACGTTTCTGTAATCGTTTTGTTTAATATATGCGGTTGACTGGGCCACAGCATCCGATCCTAGTGTTGGGGCTGCCAACAAATCAACTAGGCCGGGTTGCCTTCTCTTTTAGCCATCGGCAGACGGTTGTTAGGGAGCTGCTTGAAAAATTAAACTAATAAGTCACATCTTGCCACTCCCAAGTGAGTGGCGATCACATGCTTTCCGTACCGAAGTACACGTCTGAGAAAAATCCCCATTCCCCATAATAGGGTAAGCGCATCAATAGTCGGCACTTTAAGAATTTGCCTAATTTCAATCATTCACCATTCCGAGTAAATTTTTCCAATTGCTATGAACTAAAGCGTATTTGCTTCGAAATTTTGTTTACTTTTCGATGAAATAAAAACATTTTGATTTATTTCTCATAAAAGTGGAGAAAAATTCGAATTTAGTGAAATTGTGGTTTTTTGCTAGTAGTCGGCACCATTTCCCAATAGTCGGCATGACATGTTCCGGCATGTCGTATTTTAGTAAAGAAATGCTATAAGTTGATGATTTCTTTTATTTGAACTACAAAGAATGCACTTTTACACAAATAACGGGTGTTTTTTAAGCTAGATAGAACTTTAAATTGTAAAAAGTAACACAAAAAATTAAATTTTGATGAAACTTTTTTTTTATTTGTTTCAGTATACTGTGACAAATCATCATGAATAGACTCACGCTTGAACAACGCTACGAAATTATCCAAATTTACTTTGAAAACAAGTAAAAAAGTATCAGTCGGCTTTGCCGACAGAGATACACCCTCAGCCTGTGCAAATTGAAACACTTTTTTCACAAAAAACTTATGTATTTAGGGGGTTTCAAAATTTTGGTCGTATGAACCGACAAAAATGTTGATAAGGATTAAAGTTCAAAAATTTTGCGGAAAAGGTACTTAAAGGAATGGACCGACATAGACCATGGGGGTGCCATAGGGGCTTTTTACACCCTTCGAGCTGTTTTCTCAAGAAGTATAGACTTGCCCCTGAAACAACTTTTACCATCGTAATTAAGGCAGCGAATGTAAGTTGCTTCAACAAAAATCAACAAATATTATGAGAATGTGTAAAGTATGGACCAAATCGGTCACTCCCATCAAGAGTTATCGTGCGCACAATTTTTCCGAATATTTTTGAACTTTTGTGGGGTAGGTACCTGAAGGAGTGGACCGATATGGCTTATCTACGAACTTAAACTAAGTTAGGAAACAATATCACGAAGGCCAAATTTTGGCCGGAATCGGCATTTCCATTCGAGAATTATCTTGCGCTTCCACCCATAAACATGGTGTCATAGGGTTTGCTTTTCAACCATCAGGCTATTTTTTCAGGAAGTATGGACTTGCCCCTGAGGAAACTTATACCTTCGTATAGGGGATAGTGAATACAAGATGTTACAACAAAAACCAAGGCGATTCGAGAGCAGGTCCTAAACTGAACTTTTCCGAAATTTTGTGTGGGAGGTACTCGAAGGAGTTTACCGATTGAGTCCATATTGGAACCTCACCTAAGTCTGATAGAAATTTCATAATGTGCAAAGTATGGACCAAATCGGTTACTCCCTTCAAGAGTTATCGCACGCACAAATTTTCCGAACATTTTCGAACTTTTGTGGGGGAGGTACCGGAAGGAGTGAACCGATATAATCCATCTTTGAACTTGAACTAAGTTTGGACAAAATATTGCGAAAGCCAAATTTTGGACCGAATCGGCAGATCCGTTCGATAGTTATCTTGCGCTCCAACCACTACACATGGTGTCATAGGGTTTTTTGTAACTTTCAGGCTATTTGCTCAGGAAGTATGGACTTGCCCCTACTGAAACTTACTGCGTCGTATAGAGGACAGCGAATACAACTTGCGTAAACAAAAATCGAAGCGATTCAAGACCAGGTCCTAAACTGAACTTTTCCGAAATTTTGTGTGGGGGGTACCCGAAGAAGTGGACCGATTGAGTCCATATTGGAACCTCATCTAAGTTTGGTAGAAATTACACGATGTGCAAAGTATGGACCAAATCGGTTATTCCCTACAAGAGTTATCGTGCGCAAAAGTTTTGCGACAATTTTTGAACATTTGTGGGGGAGGTACCTGAAGGAGTGGACCTATATGGCCCATCTTCGAACTTAAATCGAATCTGGACAAAATATTTCGATACCCAAAATTTGAACCGAATCGATTGATCCGTTCGAGAGTTATCGTGCGCACCAGCCTGCCAGACAGACGGACAGACAGACGGACGGACATTGCTAGATCTACTCAAAATTGTCTGAAACGGATATCGTGCAAACATACTTGGGGTCTAACACCATTATTTCGATGAGGCACATTTTTGGTCGTATCAAAGTGTAAATACCCTCTTTAGCCTAAAGGCTGAGGGTATAATCAGTCGTCGATTCGCGCACTTATAGACGACTTCGTCATTTGTATGGCGTACATAATCGTCCATCTGATCAAGCAATTCGTCGAACTGTGGATAGATTTCGTACCACATACTCTCTAGAGGAGAGTGAGACCAATCCACAAGAGACCCTACAGACTCCATTACATCCAGAAAAATGCACCGTATGGTGCGGTTTTCACGCTGGTGGCATCATCGGACCTTATTTCTTCAAAAATGAGGCCGGAGCTCGCGTTACGGTCAATGGAGATCGTTACCGCACCATGATCAATGATTTTTTGTTTGAAAATATGGATGACATTGATCCGGAGGAGATGTGGTTTCAACAGGATGGCGCTACGTGCCATACGGCGAACGCAACCATCGACTTATTGAAATCAAAATTTGGCGATAAGTTGATTTCGAGAAGTGGACCTGTCAATTAGCCTCCTCCACACCTCTCGATTATTTCCTGTGGGGCTACGTGAAGTCACTGGTTTATGCTGATAAACCAGCAACAATTGATGCCTTGGAGGCCAGCATTGTTCGTGTTATTCGTGACATACGGCCAGCAGTGCTCGAAAAAGTGGCCAAAAATTGAACGTCCAGAATGCACTTCGTCCGAAATCATTTTCAAATGTTAATGTCACGTATTGATCTTTCGAATAAAAGAAAATTTTTGATTACAATTTAATTTTTTGTGTTATTTTTTACAATTTCAAGTTCTATCGGGCTTAAAAAAACACCCTTTAGTTCTCATTTTAATCCATATTGCTTTTAAAAATTAAATAATTTTAAGATTTTGTTAACGTTTGGAATTCAGTATAAATGTGTTATTTTAAGGTGTTTATAACATATAAACTTAATTATTTGAAAAGGCGATAGTTTTTTTTCATTTTTCATTCATATTCCAATTAATTTTGCATCAAAAAGTAAGAACATTTAAATATGTTGCATTAATAAATTAGTTATTGCCTATAGTCGGTAACTATAACCTAATTGTTGGCATGTCACAAACGCACGCACTTCAAACTAGGCCTAAAATCGCATAAAACCTCATGTTTTATTGAAGTTATTTTTATTAATTATACTTTGAAGAATTTATTTAACATATTTTTACAATTTCGAGCTAAAAATAATTGACAAAGCGCAATTTTTTTAACGCATTCCGACTTCTGGCAAACTTTACATTTTGTTGTCCCTAAAGTCGGCATCAGCAAAAAAGGCAGAATTACAATAATTATACCCTACACCACTATGTGGGGAGGGTATTATAAGTTGGTTTTGGCCAAACAGTTTGTAACGCATCGAAGTAATGGTCGTAGACCCATACTTATATATACCAAAATGAATATCTCGACGAGCTGAGTCGATCGGGCTATGTGTGTCCGTCCGTCTGTCCATCTAAACCGTGTAATCACGCTAAAGGTCACAATTTTAATCCGATCGTCACCAAGTTTTGGGTGTTGATGCAGGTCCAGATCCAGATTGATGCAGGAAGATATTGATTTTGGTGATGGTCGGATAATATTCAGGGGACGGAATGGGCAAAAAACTTATTTGGAGAAAAAGTCAACGTTTTATTTCAAAGCGAATATCTCCGCTTCTATAAACGGTATATCAAAAGAAAAATTAGAAAATATCACCTTTGCAACGATGTAACGTAGGTTGTCGTAGGTGGTCAAACAACGAAGATATCGCAATAGCCGCTAATAAAACACAACTTTTCATTTTTGCGATTTTAAAAATAATGACGAATATCACAACTTTGGTTGGGGACCTTCTAAAAGCAAAGTCTGACTATGAAAGAAGAAAATCCCATCTTTACAATGATGTCAAGCAAGTTGGCGTAGGTGGCCAAATAACGGAGATATCGCAATAGTTGGTAATACATCCCATTTTTCCATTATTTTGTAATCACGCTACAGGCCGCAAATTTTGGTCTGATCATCACGAAATTTTTGGGTGTTAATGGGGGTCCCACAGAGGAAAAAAACTTTTTGATTTTGGTAATGGTCGGATATTATTCAGTGGTCGGAATGTGAAGAAACTTTTTTGGAGAAAACGCCAACGATTAATTTCAAAGCGAATATCTCTCTTATGTAAGAGGTAGGTTGTCATAGGTGATCGATGAACAGAGATATCGCAATAGTCGGTAATACATCCCTTTTTCCATTCTTTGTGCAATCACACTGCCGGTCGGAATTTTGATCGGATCCTCAAGAAATTTTGGGGATTGACGTAGATCCCACTTTTCCGTTTTTATACCCTCAGCATTTATGCTAACGAGGGTATATACACTTTCATACGGACAAAATGTGCCTTATCGAAATAATGGTTTTAGACCCCAAGTATGTTTGGACGAAATGTGTTTCAGACAATTTGGAGTCGATTGAGCAATGTCCGCCCGTCTGTCTGTCTGTCTGTCTGTCTGGCTGGCTGGTTGGAGCGCACGATAACACTCGAACGGATGAACCGATTCGGTTCAAATTTTGGCTTTCGTAATATTTTGCCCAAACTTAGTTTAAGTTCGAAGATGAGCTATATCGGTCCACTCCTTCCGGTACCTCCCCCACAAAAGTTCGAAAATGTTCGGAAAAGTTGTACGCACGATAACTCTTGAAGGGAGTAACCGATTTTGTCCATACTTTGCCCATCGTGGAGCGTGTACCAGACCTAGATCAGGTTTTAATATTGACTCAATCGGTCCACTCCGTCGGGTACCTCCCACACAAAATTTTAGAAAAGTTCAGTTTAGGAACATCTCTCGAATCACTTTGATTTTTGCTTTAGCAACTTGTATTCACTGTCCTCCATACGACGGTATAAGTTTCATCAGGGGCAAGTCTATACTTCCTGAGAAAATAGCCTGAAAGTTGCAAAAAACCCCTTTGACACCGTGTGAGGAGGTTGGAGGGCAAAATAACTCTCGAACAGGTCTGCTGATTCGGTCCAAAGTTTGGCCTTAGTAATATATTGTCCAAACATAGTTTAGGTTTGAAGATAAGCCATATCGGTCCACTCCTTCAGGTACCTCCCCCACAAAAGTTCAAAAATGTTCGGAAAAATTGTGCGCACGATAACTCTTGAAGGGAGCGGCCGAATTGGTCCATACTTTACACATCCTAATATATCTACCAGATATAGATCAGGTTTAAATATGGACTATATTTGTCCACTCCATCCGGTACCTCCCACACAAAATTTCGGATAAGTTCACTTTAAGACGTGACATCGAATAACTCTGATTTTTGTTGAAGCAACTTGCATTCGCTGCCTTAATTGCGATGGTAAAAGTTGTTTCAGGGGCAAGTCCATACTTTTTGAGCAAACATCCCTGAAGTTCTAAAAAACCCCTATGGTACCATATGTAGTGGCTGGAGATCCATTCTTTTTAGTATCTCCTCCGCAAAACTTTTGATATTTTACCCTAATCAACATTTTTGTCAGTTCAAACGCCCAAAATTTTTAAAACTCCTTAAATACATGCGTTTTTTGGGAAAAAAATTGTTTCAATATACACAGGGTGAGGGTATATCTCTGTCGGCAAAGCCGACTGATACTTTTTTACTTGTTCCATTTAAATTTTAACAAGTAAAAAAGTATCAGTCGGTTTTGCCGACGGAGATATACCATCAGCCGTGTGAAGGTGCCCTAAAGAGAAGACCGATATGGACCATTTTCGAAGTTAAACTACATTTGGATACAATATTAGGAAATCTTTGGATCTCCTTGGACCAAATCGGCATGCCCGTTTTAGAGATATAGTGCGTACCATTTTAGTGAAATTTTTTTAAACTTTTGTGGGGGAGGTACCCGAATGTGTGAACCGATATGGCTCACCTTCGAACATAAGCCAAGTTTGGGCAAAATATTACGAAGGCAAAACTTTGGACCGAATCGGCGAAATAGGCACAACGGATACAAATTGCTAGAACAGATGTTAAAGGGATTCGAGAGCAGCTCTTAAACTGCACTTATTTCAAATTTGAATATAATCCATATTCAAACCTGATGTATGCCTAGAGGTAGTATTACCATATGCGAAGTTTCGTTCAATTCAGTTACTCCCTTCGATAGTTATCGTGCGCACAAGTTTTGCGACAATTTTTGAACATTTGTTGGGGAGGTACCTGAACGAACTGGACGAAATATTTCGATACCCAAAATTTGAACCGAATCGATTGATCCGTTCGAGAGTTATCGTGCGCACCAGCCAGACCGACAGACAGACAGACGGACGGATATTACTAGATGTACTCAAAATTGTCTAAAACGGATATCGTACAAACATACTTGGGGTCTAAAACCATTATTTTGATGAGGCACATTTTTGGTCGTATCAAAGTGTAAATACCCTTTTTAGCCCAAAGGCTGAGGGTATAAAAATGGTCCCGCATAAACCACTTTTAGTTTTTATGATATATGAAATAAAGTTATATATAATATAAAATGACATATATGTTATAATACGATGACAGCATTAGTGAGAAACAAACGCCTTGTTTTCAGTTAAATATCTGCTTACAGTGACTTCAAAAAACAGTCTAAAGTTCTGAAAATAAAAAACTTTAAAAGCTTTTTGCTGGGAAGCTTTTTTATATTAAGATTTTATGCAATCTTAGGTAAAAACTCATCCAAATATCATAGAGGGATACGAGGTTGTAAAAATGTCATAACCCTACTCTACATATAAGAGAAAACTTTTTCAATATTATTCTAAAGACGGATAATGATTGATCTTTTATTTTGTAGATTATTTTAATGTTTTATCTTTGATGATTTTAAATTAAAAATAATTCCACAGCAGGAACAAATTTTTACTTATCACTACTTTTATTTTTTTCCTAAGTGTATAAATACAGTTGGCAACCGCAAACCAACTCACGGTTGGCAACGCTCTGTTACCAACAAACCAACCACAACTTTAACTTTGGTTGCTCGTTGTTTGTGGCTTAAATCTAGAAACAGTTTAATCGTGACACTCAAACCGAATACGACCTACAAAACGAAAAGGTAGCACCAACCGTCGCAAATGCGCAAAAGCCGTGTTAAGAAATAAGATAAAAAAGAAACAAAACAACGAAGTAAAAAATAAAACAAAAACAAAAAATTATAAATTTATAAAACAAACAAAATAAAATTAAAGTGTTATTTTTAAACAATTTCCATGGCAAAAAATAACTTTTTTTGTTACAAAAAGAAAACAATAGAAAAAACATTTCATTGCCATTTTGAGAGCTGAAATGTTACGACTATAGCTGCTGCAGCTCCTCTTCACTTTGTTTGATGATGTTGTGTTTGTGTATTTGTTGTTTCTGTTTTTTTTGTGTAAATGTATTCATTAAATAGTTTTGCTGTTGCGCCTATATGCAATTTACAAGGCAAAAGCGTAAAAATGTTGGCCAAGATCACAACAGTTTTTCCTTTATTTGTTTTCATTTTAAATCTTAGTTTAGAGAAGTAGAATATTTCTAAAACTATCATCTTAAATTAAGTTTTGTTTTGTGCTGTTTTTTTCAAACAAGTATTGCCAAAATAACAATGAACTTCTTTATTGGTTTCGATTATTTGTGTGAGTGAGTGTTGAAAATAAGCGGTTTTATTTTCATATACAAAATATTCGCCTACAATGGCCAACTCTGCTGCCAAATGACTTAAAACAATGACCATGTTTTGAATCCATAATCCCAAACCACTGACAATTGACTGAGTGAATGCTGAATGATTACGTCTTATCTCCGTATGTCTATGAATGCCAGTCATCGGCGACACAGTGGAAGAAATTTACATAAGAGAGCTGGACAAAATGCAAAAACCTGTTCAATTGGATGGAATTGGAGGTTATTGTCTCCTTCAATAGGGTTTTGCAATTTTTAATGTTAATTTTATAAGTCGTGATATTTAAAAAAATGTTTGAAATTTGGTATCTAAATTGCCTATTGTAATGAAGTTTATTTGAAATATGTTTGGCATCTGAATGTTCGCTTACTTGCCTTGACACATGACAATAACATGTCGTTAATGTTGGTTGATTCATTCACTCGTTCATCAAAAATTCAATGGATGCTGTATTTAATTTCACAGATGTTCTTAGAAGCGGACAGTGAGTCAAAACACGTTCTGGTGACAAACAAGTAAGCAAAGTCTGTTGAAAAGAAATTTGACGAAATTAAGACGCGTTTAGAGTATACGCTTATATGATGACAAAGTGCATTATATTGACTTTTTGAAGCATCTGGAAATGGCAGAAGACTTAATATTTATTCTAATTCAGCAATCCAGTACCCGTAAGGTCTTGAATATAATGCAAACTAACGAAGACATGGACGCTTAGAGGGAATAAGGAATGAAGGTCTCTAAGGAACAGGATAAGCAGGGCAGAAAATAGCATATTAAGGGACCAACTGTTTTTTGTACTCTGTTTGAAGCTGATCCATATGAGGAAATCGGGAGAATATTTATAGAGTAATGTTTAAAACATTTGCAACTGAAATGACAGTTTTAGAGTTTAGTTATTTTTATAAAATAAGTGCAGTATCCTCGGAATCATGTGTTGTAAGACTAAAACTCAGTTGTAAAGCCCAATAAAAGCCATTGTTCATGCATTTCTTCAAAGAAAACTACGAAAGCTTTTTGGTGGATTTTTTCCATTCAAAAGATCATTATTAATCTACGTTCTGTTTTTTTTTTTTTTTTAATTTCGTAGTTTTATGGCAAATAACCGTCTACGAAACCCTGTTTTTATTAAAGTGTTTTGCGGTGCCCACTCTAGCTCGAAAGCTAATGACTCTATCGTCATATATTTTTATAGGCTTACTTAGAACATAAAGATATAGTCCTTCATCGATTGATTTTTTAAAAATATTTTACGGAAATAGTGGTCAGATAAAGTCAAAATTTAATTTTTTTCTAAAAAAAAAAAAAAAACTGAGCAAAACAATTTAAAAACAAGTAAAAAGTCGTTAAGTTCGGCCGGGCCGAACTTTTTATACCCTCCACCATAAAATAGTCTTAATTAGAATGGAATAATTAGGGTCCTTTCACAATTTTAGGTGTAACAACTTTTCGACAATGGATAGACTCCTACTGCCTGCCACTATTGCTTAAATTACACTGTGAACACAAATGTTGGGGCAGAGATAATTCCTTTTGGAGATGAAAGCCTTTGGTGTGTTTATATTAAAAACCCCGAAGGACAGATGCGCCGTGAGTCGAACTTCCGCGTTATGTCGTGATGAAGTTTTTGCAAGAGACCCGGTAAGCCATCATGAATTAGCATCATATCTTTGTTTGTTGTTTTTGTAGAGCACTTAAGCACTAGTGAACAAAGATATAACGCTAATTCCTGATGGCCCACAGGGTCTCTAACAAAAATTTCATAACGCCATAACGCGGAAGTTTGACTCACGGTGGATCTGTCCTTCGGGGTTCATAATATACTCACCAAGGCCTTTCTTTCCCAAGAGGAATTTTCCGTGCCCCAAACTTTCACCTCCATTTTGTTGCACAGTGTTATCTAATGTAATATAAAAAAATGTGTTCAGGTAGGTGAAAGGTACCACCTACGGGGCTATATCAAAGAGTCAACCTATCTTTAAATTTTTGGCGGAAAAGTCAAAAGTCAAAAGGGAACTTCCAGAGTCAAATTGAGGTTAGTTTCATCAAAACAATGTAGACCCTCAAAAATGGACCCATGTTGACGAATTTTAGTGAAGAAATTTCGTGACCACTGAAAATTTCCGAAAATCGGGAGGTACAGTTATAAGGGTGGATATACCAAAACATGGACATATATATATTGACGATTATTTTTGAACAGACAAAATTGTAGCTAAAATTCTCAAAATACTGATCATTACATTTAGTTCGGTTCAAAATTGCAGCAAAAATTCTCAAAATACCGAAAATCGGTAGATACCGTTATATGGGGGCTATACCAAAACATGGACCTATGTTGACGATGTTTGGTGGAGATGTTTCATGAAAACTGAGAACCTCAAATTGCAAATTACAGCTAGTTCGTTTAAAAATTTTAGCTAAAATTCTCAAAATACCGAAAATCGGGAGGTACGGTTATAAGGGGGCCATACCAAAACATGGACCTATGTTGACGATGTTTGGTGGAGATGTTTCATGACCACTGAGAACCTTAAATGTCAAATTGCAGATAGTTCGGTTACAAATTGTGGATAAAATTCTCAAAATACCGAAAATCGGGAGGTACCGTTATATGGGGGCTATTCCAAAACATGGACCTATGTTGACGATGTTTGGTGGAGATATTTCATGACCACTAAGAACCTCAAATGGCAAATTACAGCTAGTTCGGTTAAAAATTGTGGCTAAAATTCTCAAAATACCGAAAATCGGGAGGTACCGTTATATGGGGACTATACCAAAACATGGACCTATGCCCATATCCTTTGGGATATAAGTTTGTTGATCACTATGAACCCTAAGTGCCAAATTATAGCTAATTCGGTCTGCAAATGTGGCGAAGAACGTCAAAATATCTCAAATCCGGAGGTACCGTTATATGGGGGATATACCAAAAATGGACCGATATAGCCCATCTTCGAACTTGACCTGCCTATGGTAAAAAGACCCTCGGGTGCAAAATTCAGCACTCTATCTCAATTATTGCGGACGCTAGAGTGATTACAACAGACGGACAGACGGGCGGACAGACGGACATGGCTAGATCGTCTTAGAATTTTCTCCTGATCAAGAATATATATACTTTATAGGGTCGCAAATGATTAGTTCGATGTGTTACAAACGGAATGACAAACTTAATATACCCTCCATACTATGGTGGAGGGTATAAAAATCGATCGACGAATGATTAGTTTTTGATGTCCTTGATAAGCTCACAAAAATCGGTTCATGATTTTTCGAGCTAGTGTTGGCACCGATTTCAAACTGTCATTACGAGAAAATTTCATTTCTATGCTACATACAAAACACAACAAATTTTTCAGTTTCAACGCTCATATCTCAAGCAATATTTTTCCGATTGAAAATTTTAAAATTTTAGCACATACTCCATGTTACTTATACTCTAAAATAAGACAATAAAATTTTCCTATTTTCTGAAATTTACAAGTGGGGTTAAATAACACAAATTTTTTATTCGAAATTATTAGTCTAAGAGTTCGTTTTAGACTTCCGGAACCTCCTAATTGAATTTATGCCACTAATAAAAAACAAGTGAGTAGAGACTGTAGTCGGGACATGGTCGACTATGTAAAACCACTACCCCTGTGCATCTCTTTATGTATATACTAAATTTATTTATATCTTGACGCCTTTTACTATATTTTTTATGTTTAACCACAGTCGACAATCTATCTGGTACTGATTTAAAACGTTGCTGGTCTTCTTGATTAGTAGGTTGCATGTTTATAATACACCATATAAAAGCAGAAATATTTGTCATTAAAATAAAAGTTTCAAAATAATAAACTTGGAATAATTTGCCGCCTAATGCGATACCTCTGATATTTGATCATCATCACCTGCAAATTTGTTATTGATTTAAAGCTCAGACGGTCAACTTTCATTATCAGCTTCTTCCTTTAAAAAATATGTCCAACAGAAACCATGGAAATAAAATCTCACAAATTGAAAACTGGGATACCTGAGTGTCTTTTTCAATATCTCTCAGAATGATATTCGTTATTACAATTCAAATCAAAACAAGTGAAAAGAACGTTAAGTTCCGCAGGGCCGAACTTTTTATATCCTCCGCCATAAATTCTATTGGAACCAGATTTCGTCCATTTGCGTTGCAGTATGTGGCTACAGCGTTAAAAATATCGAAAATCGGGCGGTTCCGTTCTACATGTTCTGTACTAAAACCTGCACTTCTACCGACAATTCTGTGCAGAAATATGTTATAGCTTCAACGGAGACTAAATAATCGGGCCATACCAAAACATGGGCCTAAAATGAAAATTTTTGGGGTAGTATGTTTGTGACCACTGGAATCACTAAATGTCACATTATTGATAGCTTTGGGCAAAAAATGTACTGAAAACCCTTAAAATACCTAAAATCGGATGGTATCGTTATATTGGGGCTTTACCAAAATATGAACCTAAATTCAAAATTTTTGGTGTAGAGGTTTTGTGATCGGGAGGTACCGTTATATGGGGGCTATGCCAAAATATGGACCTATGTTGACAATTTGTGTTGGAGAAGTTTATGACCACTGGGAACCTCTAATGTCCAATTACAGGTAGTTCGGACAAAAAATTCAGCTAAAACCCTCAAAATATCTAAAATCCGGAGGTACCGTAATATTGGGGGCTATACAAAAACTTGAACCGATATATCTCATTTTCGAACTCTACGTTCAGACCAAAAATACAGGTGTACAAAATTTTAGCGCTCTATCTCAATTCATTCGGATGACATCTTGATTATAACAGTCAGACGGACGGACATGGAGGGTATAAAAATGAAAAAAAATGTATGTATTACAGACTATTGTGTTATGTCCGTTGTTCGACAACCTACGCCAACCTACTTTGCATCATTTTAAATGTAATGTTTTCTTCTTTCATTGACAGGCTTTTACTTTTGGAATACCGCCAAATAAGTGTTTTGTCCCTTTCAACCTCTAAATATTATCCGAGCATCAAAGGCAATAGCCTTCTTCGGATCGTGATGATCCGATCAAAATTGCTTCCTATATAGTGATTACAAGGTTTAGCCAATAAATTCGTATTTCCTTCATTTTTTTTATAAAGACAAGTTTGATTCCCAGACATTGTCAGGGGCGCCGATCGGCGGCCCCTCATCAGCATGTATTGAACAAGTAGGCTAGTATCGCGCCTTATTTTTCCTTAGCCGGCTTACTGTCGCCTTAAATTCATTCTGGGCCGATATTCTACATGATACCAACACCAGCAACGACATGTGTAGAAGTTACCGATAACCTAACTCGTCGTTTCAATAGGATAAAAGCTGGCTGCAAACAATATTGTTTTTGCCGCGTCGGATTCTCACAGCCTCATATCGTTCCCAGATACTTAACGGTTGAGGTTAAATTTCCCGCAAATTGCGCCAAAGATATGTTCCTTTACAAATCATCTCCTGAACACATCTCCTGGTTTCGGTCTTTGTAGCTGCTCTTAAAATATACTCTTAACGTGGTAAACGCAGATCCAATTTTACAGTGGTAAACCGAGTTGCTTTAGCCTCCGTCTAACTACAAAACCATACCAGCTATACTGCTGTGCCTCACACCTACATAGGTGTTGTTGTGACGTAGGAGAGAAATATGGCGTCACTTCTATTTTGAAATTGCATACGCGTAAACTGATCTTCATTATAATGAGCATGGAGCCCGTTCAGTCAATAAAATCGGACAAAACTCGTAAAAAATTGCAGACATAATAACCCAAGCATTTCCAAGAAAATTTAGGACTTGTTGCCGCTGTTTCCACCTGTCCAAGAGTTGGAGCTGGAAATCTGGGCCGAAGACCGTTCGTCTACTTAATTTTATAATTTTTAAAACGTTTATAAGGCAAAGACGATTTTTTACGCGTAGCCGGATTTTGTATTTGTCTAAGAGCTGAAGTCTTAAATTCCGGCCGCAGACTGCTGTCCAGACCATGGTCCTTAAAATCTTTGAGGGGCTTACCAACATTAGTGGATTAATTCGCCTTGTTTTATTTCAATACCCTCAGCCTTAAGTCTAACGAGGGTATATATACTTTGATAAGATCAATATTGTGCGTCATCGAAATAAGTGTTGGATACCCCTACTATGTTTGACGAAATCCGTTTCAAATAATTTTTAGTGGATTTAGACCTGTCCGTATGTCTATTGTCTGTTGGGCATGTTAACTCTCAACCAACTGATATCATCCAAATATTACACCACGTAATACTTTGTCCAAAATTTCATCGGGTATGTCTCCCATAAAAGTTCAAAAATGTTCTCTAAAATGGTGCGGTCCAGACTTTGCACATCTTAATATTTCTTAAATACATAGATCAGTTTTTAAAGATTGACTTTGTATATTGATCCCCATTCTTCAGGTACATATCACTCAAAGTTTAAAATTTTTTGGCACAAGTGTAGTTTAAGAACGTGTCTCAGATCGGCAAGTCCTTACAATCTGAGATAATTAGCCAAACGCTAAAAAAACACCCCGGCGCCTACTAAAATGAGTGATGATCACGATAACAAACGTAGAGTCCCAAGTCTCAAGCTATTAATCGGACAACACTTTCCGAGGTATCCGACGAAAGTTCAAAATGTTTGTTTAAGCCGATCTTTTAAGTTCGTATATAAATTTCCATCGAAGTTGGTCCTTGTGATTCATATTACAGAGACATAATTTTGTTCATGGACAGGACCGTACTTCCAGGCATAATGGTCCAAGAGAACTATCGAAAGGAGTTACTAACGTTGCTGCAGCCTTTGTACATACATACTTATGATTCTCTCAAACTTTGTTCGAAAATCGACTATGTCGTGCAAACCTTTCCGAAACATCCCTCACGAAAGTTCAAAATTGTCGATTCATTATTTTGGTGGGCGGGCAGTTCAACTTCCTGACATTATGACCCGAAAGCTTCAAACAATTTTAGGTTGACTCTCCAAATTAGACCCACTTCCAAGATGGAAAATGTCGGGCCATTTCTTCACAAAAGTTGAACATTTGAGCGATACTTCCTCCAAAAATGGTCCCGAAATGTCATCTCGCACTGCAGACTGTAGTTTAAGACCTCTTCAGAAATCGTTTTCCACTCGGGCTCCTATTACAACGATACAAGTTTTTTTCAGGGGCAATCCATTCTTTCTGTGAAAATGGCGAGAAAGCTGTAAAAACCCCTACGGGTGGTAGTGAATGGCGCGCACGACAACACGCAGAGAAAAAATATGATTGATCCGACAATATTCGAAGAGCAAAATATGTATTGTAAAGATATTGTTAGATTCCACATGTAGTATTGTGAGTCTAACAATAGTTTTTATTAATTAAACAATTGTTTTTGTCATATCCAACAATAGTTTTTGTCTGCTGGACAATATTATTCTCTTTTCATCGACAATTTTATTCTCTTCTCTCGATATTCGATGCAGTGGTGAAAAAAAACTATTTTAGTTGTCTTTTTTAATTAGACCTGGCAAAACCTGGCCGTGACATTTATACCAAAGTTATGTGGAAAGTGTATATGAGAATTATATATGATCAAATCAAAAATTTCAGTAACAGGTTGCCTGGGCTGACAATAGTTTTTTTTGTCTAAGTCTGGAGTTTCCCCCATTGGCTTAACTTCATCACTTTCCTCTTTGCAGAGAAAAATGTTTACAAAACGCACTGACAGCTTGCAAAATTTACTGATCGCTACCAATATCATGATTTCATCCCGGCGAAGGGAATTATCAATTGGCTTTTCAGTTTTTGAAATGATGACTTTTTAGTGAAAACCTGAACTCTTTAAGCATCGAGTATTCTCATGTTAATGAGAATGATGCTCACTTTTCGGCTTTCCCAAAAAACACCAGAACAAAATATTTGCAAGCTGACAGCACGATTCAACTAAGAAATCATCGATTTCTGTTAAGTTGAAATAACATCAACACAGTTACCTGTGAGTATGTCGTTGGAATTTTATTTACAAAATTCCGTTTTGCGCGAGCCTTCGCTGTTTTTTGTTTGTTTGTTTTGTTTTAGTTGAAGATTCAATCATATGATTGTCTAAGTCTGGAGTTTCCCCCATTGGCTTAACTTCATCACTTTCCTCTTTGCAGAGACATACTCACAGGTAACTGTGTTGATGTTATTTCAACTTAACAGAAATCGATGATTTCTTAGTTGAATCGTGCTGTCAGCTTGCAAATATTTTGTTCTGGTGTTTTTTGGGAAAGCCGAAAAGTGAGCATCATTCTCATTAACATGAGAATACTCGATGCTTAAAGAGTTCAGGTTTTCACTAAAAAGTCATCATTTCAAAAACTGAAAATCCAATTGATAATTCCCTTCGCCGGGATGAAATCATGATATTGGTAGCGATCAGTAAATTTTGCAAGCTGTCAGTGCGTTTTGTAAACATTTTTCTCTGCAAAGAGGAAAGTGATGAAGTTAAGCCAATGGGGGAAACTCCAGACTTAGACAATCATATGATTGAATCTTCAACTAAAACAAAACAAACAAACAATAGTTTTTTTTCTACAATTTCTGGATTATGATAGTTCCTACCATAAGTATTGTCAATGATTTTTACAATATTGAGGAATTTCGCAAGTTGTTTTTGTTTTGTATGTTTGGAGCAAACGATGTTATTTTTGGATTTGCAATCGCAATGCTTGAACAAAACAAATGAATTGTTGGAACAAAAATAGATATTGCTGTTCCAATAAAAGCGAAAAATGTTTTTTTCTCTGCGTGAACTCTCGAACCGTATACTGCATTGGTACAAACTTTGCCTATCGCAAATAAATAAAGTTCCAATATGGTTCCAATATTCGGTAAAATGGTACGGTGCATCCGATTTGATACAAATATTGAATATCGTATTAGTTTGTCCAAACATAGTTTATGTTCGAAAATGGGTGATATCGGTCCACTCTTTAGGGTACCTAACTCACAAAAGTTCAACATTTTTGTTTAAGTGCTGTTTAAGGTCCGTTCGAGGATCATTTGGAATTTTTACCGAATGTACTCCTTGTGGTCCTGTTAACAGCGATTTTATGTTTTTCGTGGGTAAGTCCATGTTGCCTGGTATAATGTTCCAAAAGCTTTAAATTATACGGTGACCAACTGAAGTAACTGGTGGGCGCGATATCTTTAAAATTAATTATTCCTAAAATGAGATCCACATCACACATTTTTTTGGGAAAAGGATTTTGGTTATGTAGTCGGTTGTATCTGTATCTCTGTATCTCTACCGGTAAAACCGACAGATACTTTTTTACTTGTTTAAAAAAGATATGGGTAAGCCAAAATAAACTTATCATCGCACAGTGGCTCTGAATCGTTTTTTCCTGGTAAAAACTTTGTAACTTTTGAACGAGTAGATAAATTTTCATATTTTTTTTTTTGTTCGACAGATAACACAGTCAGCTTTCCGATGCATTCAAATTCGGTCTAGAAGGAATTCAATGTGAGAGTTTTTGAGCAAGCACCATTAAAAATACAAAAAATAAAAAAGATAGGAAAATGATTTTTTTTATTAAAAACAAATAAGAACTGCGTTAAGTTTGGCCAGGCCGAACTTGTTATACCCTCCACCACAAGTTGTATTGAAGCAAAATGTAACAATCAGTTTCCTTTCGTGTATAAAGAAGACTTAATACCAACAATACAACGTGGCTAATCTTCAAAATACCGAAATTCGGGAGGTACAGTTATTCGGGGCTATATCAAAACGTATATCTATACCTACAAATTTGTGGCTTTTTGACTCAAAGAAGACTAAATACCAAATTTCCGATATTCCGGTAAAACCTTTAAAAAACGACATATACTGATAATTCTCGTCTGGGATATTTGATAACCCCATGGAAGACTAAATAATAAATTGCAGTCTTTCGGTGGGATATTGACGTTACAACCTTTAGAATTACGAAAATCGGGAGGTACCGTTCTATGGGGGCTATATCGAAACGTGGATCTATACCGATGAATTTCAGTCCGAAAGGCTTTTACCTCGAACAAAGACTAAATATCAAATTTTAGCCATTTCGGTGGGTTTCTGCGGCCACAACCTTCAAAATAAGGGAAATAGGGAGGTACCGTTCTATGGGGACTGTAATAAGGCGTGGATATGTACCGACATATTTCTGGGAGAACGTTTTATACCCCAAACGAATACTAAGTACCAAATTTCAGACATTTTTGATTAATATTGGGGCCACAACCTTCAAAATGCCGAAAATCGGAAGGTACGTTCTATGGGGGCTATAAGAAGGAGTGGACCTATACCGACGATTTTCGGGGGGCAATTTTTACACACCCGACGAAGATTCTGTACCAAATTGCAGCCATTTCGTTGTGATAATGAGGCTAAAACCTTCAAAATACCGAAAATCGAGTGGTAACGTTCTATGGGGGCTATATCAGAACGTGGACCAATATAGACCATTTGCAATACCAAGCATCCTAGGAGTAATAGAAACTTCTAAACCAAATTACTAAGCTCTACCTTAAAAATTTGCGAGCTGTATCCTGATTTCAACAGACGGACGGACGGACAGACGGACAGACGGACATGGTTATATCGACTTAGATTTTTACTTTATAGGGCCTCCGATGAATATTTCGATGTGTTACAAACGGAATGACAAATTTAATTATACCCTCCATATTATGGTGGAGGGTATAAAAACAGTTAAAGGCAACAATCCTACCTATCTTACATAAAAACAAGTAAGTACGTATAAGTCAGCTGTGCTGACGGAGAAATACCCTCTGCCACTGACCAAGAAAAAAACAACAAAACCAAACCAAACACAATAATTATGCCGTATATAAAATATATTGATTTTTTATCACGAGTTTGCTTTAAATCTGTAGGTACCGTAACGTGGGCTTATACCAAATCATTGACATATACCAAACATTTTTGGCAACCAAACTTCCTCATAAAGGACTCAAAATATTAAATTATGTTAAAATAAGTTTGAAAGAAATTTTTGAACAAGTTTTAGAGTTATCTTGCACAATATCCGACAAGGTTTTGAAGCTTTTGAGCCATTATCTTAGGAAGTATTGACTTACTCCGGAACAAAATGTACCATTGTAAATGGGGCCGCTCCAACAATCTACTGAAAAATGGTCAAAACGATGCGAGAGGAGCTCCTAAAAGTCACTTTGTCCGAATTTTGTGTGTGGGTACTCGAAGGAGTGGACCGATATAGTCTATATTTCAATCCCATACTGGACTGGATGAAATAATACGATACGCAAAGCCTGCATCAATCAAAAACTCCCAGCGAGGATTATCTTGCGGATTTGCCATTTTCGTTGGTGCCGTCAGGGTTTCTTGGAGCTTTTAGGCCAATATCTCAGGAAGTATGGACTTCCGCAAGAAAAAAATTGTACCGTCATAAAGGGAGCCGCAAGGAAAACTTACCGAATAAATTGCAAAACCATCCGAGAGGAGCCCTTAAACTTCACTTTATCCGAATTTTGTGTGGGAGGTACCCGAAGGAGTGGACAGATATAGTTCATATTCGAACCAGATCTATGTCTGTAGTGCGATTCTGTAACTCCTTAACGACAGAATTAACGACGAATGTCGGTAGTTAACGATAATTTTCGGTAAGTGCTATTCTGTATACCAATTTTAACAATTTTTGTCGGTAAATTTTGTCGTTAATTACCGAAAATTATTGTTAAGTTAACAACCAAAAAAAGTTGTTGTTAAGTCTTAACGACAGTACATTATTGCAATATTTTGGTGATTTCTTTTAAAAACTGCGTTTTTATATGAGCATATGTTATTTTAATGAGGAGTGTACACAAGGTAAATTCTGCCTTATTGAGAAAAATCTTCTTAAAGCGTTTACATAAGGGTTAGCTATGTATGATAACATGGGTCAGCTTCGCCACTGTTGTGCTTTCGCCACCGCCGATTTTATTGAATCTGCATAAAGATCATCAAAGTTCTCTTTGATCTTCGATTAACTCATAAATTTCCTTTAGACCACCTTCATGTAGCATCAATTAAATCGGCGCTGGCGAAGGCGCAACAGTGGCGAAGCTGCCCCATGCTATCCTACATATGAAGACTACGCTAACCTTTGTTTTACTTACTAAAGAGGAAAAACGTTATCTAATGCTTCAAAAGAACTCAAGTGTGGTACTGCTATGTAAGACCTATACCAATATCCGTAACAACACACAATAACGTAACGCACACAATAAAAACATCTTAAGAAATCCTTCTTTACTGGCATCCGTATTCATCCAAAAGACACACACACGCTTTATGTTTTGTACTCGCGGCGAAATAATGTTTTCAGCTTCAAAATATATTTTAATTAATATTAAAATATAATATTTGACATTTCCTTCCTATCGATTTTCGTCGGTATGAGTTAACGATTTCTACAATCGTTAACATAAAGTTACAGAATAGCACATTCGTTAACTCAACCGAATATTTTCGTTAACTACCTATGTCGGTTCGTTATTAAAAAAAGTTACAGAATCGCACTACTGGAAGGAATAATACGACGTGCAAAGTTTTGACCAAATCGATTGCTCCCTTCGAGAGTTATCGTTCAGACCATTTTATAGAAAAATGTTGAACTTTTGGTTCGAATCGGTTGAACTGTTCGAGAGTTATCGTGCGCACAAGCCAGATAGACAGACATTTTTCGTATCAAAGTGTATATACCATTCTAGCCTAAAGGCTGAGGGTATAACAATGAACACAATATATGTTATAGTATCCGAGAAATAGCTACTTCTTTATCCAGGAATTTTATAATATGAAGTATTTTCCAAAATTGCTAAAAATTGCCGTCTTTAAGGGCGCACCACGCCTAAAACTTCCAATATTTTGAACCAAGTTTTTGGTTTCCTCAGTTTCAATAAGTTTATTGAATTCCATATGGAAATTGACAATCGGTGACAACAACAAAATTAGGGGTTTGTCCAGGAAAATCGATTTCTGGACCACCGTTCCTAGATAAGTGTTTCCAATTTCATTAAATTTTACTTTCAATTCTTCATCAAATGTTTATGTTTTGGCCAAAATGCAATACGTTTTTTATGTAATTTAATTATCAAAATCAAATTAGCACTTATGGGAGTTACTTAATTCCAATTCCACATTCTAAGCGATAAAAACTACAACAATTGAAGATAAATAAAAACAACAAACCCAAGTTTAATTAGCACTTTGTCAAAGTGAGTGGTGGCGATAATGCATTTAAATTTATTCCGGCCACTGTGGGAATGCAAACAGTGTTCGGATGAATAGTGTTGGCCCCCCATATTAGTTGGTATTGTTTAAAGAGAGACTCCGAGAGACTCTCCCTGCCAACATCTTACCATTCATAGAGTCAAATACATATCTCCTAAGAGACAACCATACTTGTTAACTTGGAGCACTGGATACATGGTTGGAGTTACCAATTTTGAACACTAACACATGACAACCTACACACCACCGAGACGAGAAGAGCGGTGTGGTGGCGACAGCAGCATGGATGATGGAGAATGATCAGCCGGCGGTTAAATATAGTGGTACAAATGTTTGCACGTCTCTCTGTTTGAGGAGTTTTTTTTTTTTGTTTTGTTGATTGTTGTACAAGTTGGTGTTAAAGCCATAGTTGATGTAGTTACTGTTGTTGTTGTTATTAGCCAGTTTTCGCTTGAACAAATATTCGCCAAAGCATTTGGTTATGACATCAGATGTTTTACGACCAAAGCGTGTTTTTGTGGCGATCATTGAAAAAAAATATTGTTAACCTGAAAAAAGCAACAACAAAACAAAACAGACTTGTCAACAGCACAAAGATATTAATAGCAACAACAAGAACAACAAGACCAACTAAAACCATATTATCCAGGCAAATAAGCTGCAATTATAATTCAGAGCATAGAAATTAAAATGTTTTGCGGAAACTGAAATAATGAATCTATTTCAAATTTGTCCTAAATTGCAATGGAATAATTTTGCACATGTATGAATATATAAAAACACACATATACACACATAGATAGTGCTATGAGCCATTAAAATATGCAACTCGTTAAAGTAGTCCCAACAACAAAATTCGCCTATAAAAACCCGCCTATGAGTCATAGCCACCGCAAAAATCGAAAAAGTCGCTGGATGCAAAGCATTGCAAATGTCGTTGCTTCATTGCTCATGTCTGCTCATCTTCATCTGTATTCAGATGCTAACTCCCCAGACACTCTCGTTATGGCCTGTCGTCGGTTTATGTATTTCGGTCTGTCTGTCTTTTTTTCGATATCAAATTTGTTTTCTTAAAGCTAAACTTGAAAAAAAAAAGTAAATAAATGTTGGCGGCATTGGCTTGTGTTGATGTTCCTGTTTATATGACAAGCGATTTATTGGTGAATTTTTTAACGTACAAAAAATATTGAAAACGAAATGCCTTACGTTGGTGGGCAGAATGGACTAAAGCTCTTTTTTATGAGGTTATAAATGTAGTTTTCCGACTTGTTAGAATTTTTATAACCATCTTAGCGGTGAGTTGAATTAAAGTGAATTTTAAGAGATTTGTTGTGCATAATGAGGCTGTAGTTTGGAGGTGTTATTATAGAAGGCGTATTTATTGATTAAAGTGTAGAAATTTTTTTATTGAATTTTATCGAAGAAGAATTTTCTTCTTAATTGAAGAACTATAAAAGGTTTGACTGGATTACTACCTGTTGTAAATTATAATCAAATTTAATAATATGGGGAAAGGGTTGTCTTTAAAGATCATAGGTTATTGTAAAAAAACTATTGTTGTTGTTGGTTAGATGTTAGCAAACAACGGAAACGCGCTTTGAATTCTTTCAAGATTAAATTAACGTTAAAATTTAAGTAAAATATGATTCGGTAAGACCCAGAGACGATTGTGATGAGCATTATTATGGCAAATTTCAGGTATTTATCTTGGTTCCTCTTTCTTCATAAGGCGTTTATAAGAAGTTAGCTTTAATACCAGCTAAAGTTAGCCAACAACACATACGTCACATTCCCATAACAATGACGAAAAGTTGGGTTGAGATGAAAAAATAAGAAAGGCGTTAAGTTAGGCAGGGACGAATTTTTTATACCCTCCATCACGAGATGTATAGAAGTAGAATGAAAAAATAAGTTTCCTTCCGTTTATGAAAGTTCTACGCTCTTCCGTCAAGCAAAGTGATAAAAGTCACATTCTTTCAAACAAGGTTTAATACCCATGAGACATCGATATTTTCTACACATTCAGAATCCGAAATACCATGTTACAGTAATTCCATTTGGACGATGCGTGTACAATAGGTTTACTAAAAAAAATAAAATAAAATAAAATAAATATTTTTTTTTGGATTTCCTACCCCCTAAATTTTTTCCATTTGATCCAAAAACCTTATATATGAAATTTTATGGTGATCGCTTAACGTTAACACGTGTCAACCTGGCGATCTTTGTTTCCATAGTAATTTGAGTGGAGCCAAATTCTGTAAATGCCACAATTATGGCCCGATCGATGACAAAACTTTACCAGTACATTATTGTGGATAAAAACGATTTCTACAAAAAAAAAAATTGAAAATCGGATCGGATTTTGATATAACTCTAATATGCATATTTGGCCGATTTTCGATTTTTAAAACTTTTTTGTAGAAATCGTTTTTTAGTCGCAATAATGAACTGTTAAAGTTTTGTCATCGATCGGATCATAATTGTGGCATTTACAGAATTTTTGTGAAAATGCTCCTGTTTAAGTAAGAAATAATATTTGGTTTAAATTCGCATTGTTTGGAAATGTTCCCAATCGCATACTCGTTAGAAAACAGCCTACTCCTTTATTGTTACAACATTTATCGATCATCTAGGACTTTTCGAACGAATGTCGTTTTTGCGCCTACTCGACTTTCGGCATTATTATTGACTCTTCGTTTTCGATCGCCATTCGTAACACAGTTAATCTGTTCTTCATTCTTTTCCATGTTTATACCCTCAGCATTTATTCTAACGAGGGTACATACACTTTGATACTGGCAAAATGTGCCTCATCGAAATAATGGTTTTAGACCCCAAGTATGTTTGGACGAAATCCGTTTCAGGCAATTTGGAGTTGATTTAGCCATGTCCGTCCGTCTGGCTGGCTGGCTGGAGCGCACGATAACTCTCGAACGGATGAACCGATTTGGTAAAAAATTTGGCTTTCGTAATATTTTGTTCAATCCTTCCGGTACCTCCCCCACAAAAGTTCGGAAATGTTTGGAAAATTTGTGCGCACTATAACTCTTGAAGGGAGTAACCGA
This sequence comes from Musca autumnalis, assembly GCF_047663935.1. Taxonomy (NCBI): domain Eukaryota; kingdom Metazoa; phylum Arthropoda; class Insecta; order Diptera; family Muscidae; genus Musca; species Musca autumnalis. The sequence goes on along the minus strand of NW_027411644.1, from coordinate 281,168,039 downwards.
TTAGGTCCATACTTTGCACATCGTGAAACCAGACTTAGATGAGGTTCCAATATGTACTCAAGCTATCCACTCCTTCGGGTACCTCTCACAAAAAATTTCGGATAAGTTCAGATTAGGACCTGCTCTCGAATCGCATTGATTTTTGTTGTAACGACTTGTATTCACTTTCCACCATACGACGGTACAAGTTTCATCAGAGGCAAGTTCATACTTCCTGAGAAAATTGCCTGAAAGCTGCAAAAAAAAAACCCTATGATACAGTGTGTAGTGGTTGGAGCGCAAGATAAATCTCGAACGGATCTGCCGATTTGGTCCATAATTTGGCCTTCGTAATATTTTGCCCAACCATAGTTTAAGTTCGAAGATAAGCCATATCGGTCCACTCCTTCAGGTCACTCCCCCACAAATGTTCAAAAATGTTCGGAAAATTGTGCGCACAATAACTCTTGAAGAGAATGACCGATTTGGTCCATACTTTATAGTACGGTTACATTAGAGTTTTTTGACAGGTTTACCCACTTCATGAGGATTTATTTGACGTTTGCGCTATGGAATTGACATTTGAAACCCAAACCCACTGGGCTAATCCGGTTAAGTGTAACCGGGGTATAACACTTCCAAATATATCTACCAGATATAGATCAAGTTGGAATATGGACTTTATTTGTCCACTCCTTCGGTTACCTATCACATAAAATTTCGGAGAAGTTCACTTTAAGACCTGCTTCCGAATCGCTGCCACAATTACGACGGTAAAGGTTTTTTAGGGCAAGTCCATACTTCTTGAGAAAGTAACCCAAAAGGTACCATATGTAGTGACTGGAGAGCACGATAACTCTCGAACTGATCAACCAATTTTCTCCAAAATTTGGTCTTCGTCATATTTTGTCCATAGTTCTGTTTCAGTTCGAAGATGGGCAATACGGTCCACAGTTTCCGGTACTTCCCTCAATATTAAAAAAAAATGTCAGATTCACTTTGGCAGTTTTGTTGAGATGTGTGTTTTACTTACTATTTGTGTGCAAGTCAAGCTTAATCTCATATTTGTTGTTTCAAATTTAAAAACAACAAGTTTAAAGTGGGTGTAGTTAAAATTGATTACTTTTGGGGATGGCAGAGAATACTAGTTTCGTCCAACGCCACTTGGACTCATCAGTTCTCTTAGTTCTTTGCATTGAAGCAAAGAACTCTTCCCCAATTTTATGACGACTCGAGCTCAAGAATAAGTGTAACTGATGAGTCCAAGTGGCGTTGGACGAAACTAGTATTCTCTGCCATCCCCAAAAGTAATCAATTTTAACTACACCCACTTTAAACTTGTTGTTTTTAAATTTGAAACTACAAATATGAGATTAAGCTTGACTTGCACACAAATAGTAAGTAAAACACACATCTCAACAAAACTGCCAAAGTGAATCTGAAAATAGACACAAAGCACGGTGGACGATTGGTTGTTGTTATTTTTCGGCAACTATCAAAATAGTTATGTGCATTCTCTGCAATGTGGAGGGAGACACATGACAGTAGGAGTAGTTAATTTGGTTTACATATGCGGCTACGAGAGTTTTTAGGTGTTTCGGTTGAATTCGCATTTAAACGAATTCATCAGTTACACTTATTCTAGAGCTCGAGTCGTCATAAAATTGGGGAAGAGTTCTTGGCTTCAATGGAAGAACTAAGAGAACTGATGAGTCCAAGTGGCGTTGGACGAAACTAGTATTCTCTGCCATCCCCAAAAGTAATCAATTTTAACTACACCCACTTTAAACTTGTTGTTTTTAAATTTGAAAACAACAAATATGAGATTAAGCTTGACTTGCACACAAATAGTAAGTAAAAATATGTCGCTAAAATGGTTTAGTGCATACCTTGTCTCTTGAACGGGTCAACCAATTTGGTCCAAACTTTGGATCTCCCAACATTTTCTCCAAATTTAGTTAAACTTCTAAAATGACCCATATCGGTCCTCTCCTTAGGATACCTACCCCACAAAAGTTCAATATTTGTGTCCACGTGCAGTTTAGGGTCTGCTCGAAAATGCATGCCGATGCTGTTTAAAGCGATATTATGTTTTCCGTGGACAAGTGCATGCTTCCTGGCATACTGGTCCAAAAGTTATACGATGACCCACTGAAATGACTAGTGGGCGCGATATCTATCGAAAAGATATTACTCCCAAAATAAGATCGATAATGGAGTATGTCGGTCGCTTCCTTTAAGGGGTTATGGCCACTTACAAATTTTACAAAATCGAATATTTTTTTATAGGCTCATTTTAAAGTACAGGTAGAATAGAATATGTTGAATATGAGCGTAAGAAAGAGAAAATTTATTGTGATTTGTATGTAACATCGAAGTTTGAAACGCAGATTTCTCAAAATGACATTTTGGAATGTGGTGCCCACTGTAGCTCGAAAACGATGATCCAAATCTTCAAATGTTTTTGTGGGATTAATTAAGATATACGCGGGAGACTTAAAAAAATGTATGGCGAAAAAACTATTAAATTTTTTAGGTAAAAGCGAAATTTTGAGTTTGACAGTTCACATTTTTTAAATTGATATTTTTATTTTATTTGTTTTGTTTATATTTTTTAATTCCGCTTCGCTTAAGTACAAGATTATTAGGTTCTTAATGATCCCATAAAAACGTATACTGATCGGGTTATTCGTTTTCGAGCTACAGTGTGCACCGCAAACTGCTTTAATAAAAACAGTGTTTCGTTGGCGGCCATTTGTCAGAACACTGTGTGATCTATCAGATGATAATAAAATCTTCTAAAAAATTTGATAGATTTCATGTCAAAGAAACTCATGAAAATTTTAATTTTTCGTGCTCAACAAGTGGCCATAACCCCCCTGTGTTTTATTTCTTTTATTTTACGAAACGCAATTTCGGCGCGTTTACAGATCCTTGGTCCCATACAAATTACTATGGAAACAAATATCGCTAGGTTGACATGGGTTAATGTTAACCGATAGCATCAAATTTCATATATAAGATTTTTGGATCAAATAGCAAAAATTTAGGGGGTAGGAGCTCAAAAAAATTGTTTTTGTTTTGGTCACGCTAATATACATAATAAGTACGTATTTCCAAAACCTCCTCATAATATTTCAAACTTCTGTCTCATCCCCTTTACACAATAACAAATTCTGTACCCTTTAGTACTTTTCCAAAACCATCTCTTCCTTAATTCTAAATTTCAGGATTCAAGCTGTATCTATTCTACCATTTAGAACACATAAGTAGGAATTTCCAAAACCTCCTCTTTATGTCCACTCTACGCACAAACTGCTTTCATAATACCGAATTTCAAAACTCCACCTCAACCCCTTTAGTACTTATCGTATCTCAACCCCACACCTCAACGTCCTCCATATCTAAACACCACACACCAACAGTGACTCTAATACCAAATTTTAGAATTCCAGTGCTCTGCGTGCACCAAATACCAAATTTAATACGATTAGGTACTTTTCGTATATTTATGTACATATTATTAAAATCACCTCCATATACCAGCGCTACTCTCCAGATCCTTTCATTTAAAGTTGGTTCAAGAGCACCGTGTCCAACAGTAATCTTAATTCCAAATTTCGGGCACAGGACGTATCAGACTGAGGTTTCAATCGCTGTGTATGAATTCTTACAGCCAAATGAGTATGCTTCTTCGAGATTCCCTGCAGCATATGCCTTCAAAATAGAATTCAGTAAATAGTGAGCACACAAATGGTCCTGAGTTCGTCAATTCCTGTCAAAGAACGTCGCCAGTTTTCGCCTTCATTTTCTAAATACTTCTGTCATGTAAAACTTCTCTATAAGTCATATCGCATTATTTTCTGCATGTTGTTATAACTTAGCGATAAAAATCAGGTTCCTTATAAATGAGGAAATTGCACTTTTTGCAATTTCTTTTTGTGGGAAGATCTTCTTCCTAGAAATGTGTTTTTATTACTAAAATACACCACATGTATGCTCAAGTAAACTGTGGTTTTGTCACAATCCATATAAAAGGGTCATAAAAGTTAATTAGAACCGGTCTGTTGTAATGCCTTTGTTCAGGTCAAAGACACAAATGTCAGAAGTTTCACTTTTAAAAAGTATAACCAAAAGTGTGGAAGTGTCAACAAACATACGAACATGGAAGGAGAAACGCAAAAAGTAGAATCCACTTTTAATTGTTAATAAGCACTATGCTTACAGTTTGAGAGAAATATGACGAAGTCCGAAAGTTTGGACAAATGTCACTCACTCATCTACACGTATTTTAGGTGATCACCGTAGGATTTTTTTGAGATTTCTCAGAAAGTATGGACTTTCCCGCGAAACACATTGTATCGCTGTAAACAGGACCAGAAGGAGTACAGTCGGCTGGAATCTTAAAAAGTATTCTCGAACATCACTTAAACTGCACTTAAGCGAAAATTTCGAGCTTTTGTGAGGAAGGTACCTAAGGGTGCTGTCCAATATATTCCTTCTTAGGTTTAACAATGGATGCAAGAAGTTTTTTCGATGTGTACAGTTTCGTTAAAATAAGTTTTTCAATTCGTTGGTTATTGTGCTCATCAGTCATATTAGTTGGTTTCGGTGGGTTTTTTTAATAACGTTGGGGCCATTATTTGAGGAAGTACGGGCTTTAATTAAATTAAGTTCAAAACTATCTGGAAGGTGATCTTAAGCTGCACTTTTGTGAAAAATTTTGATATTGGACTGGTATAGCCCTCATTCAAACCGTATCTATGCCTTGGCCTTAATCTCGGCTGAAATTGTACCGTCGTAGTAGGGGCCGCAAGGACAATCTGCTGTAAAAATTTCAAAGCGATCCGAACAAACTCATTAAAGTTCCTTTTCCGCTAATATATTTGAAATTTGGTGAGCGGGGTACCCGAAGGAGTGAACCGATGTAGTCCATATTCGAACCTGATCTATGTCTGATAGAAAAATTACATTAAACAAAGTTTGGATTGAATCGGTTGGGTTGGTTTGGTTTTAGGACGCGCAGCTGCCATCGCTGGCAGCTACTCCACTCGGAGACCTTGAGGTCCACTGTGATCACCCTTAAAATTGTGTGTGGTGATTGGTTTATTGCAGATTTTGTGGATGTAGTGTGGTTTGATGTGATTGATGATGATTTAAAGTTTGTGTAGGTGAGAGAGGTGGCTGATGTTTATGCAGTTTTTATCCTCCTGTGGGGAGAAGCAGAAAAAATTAATTAGATTCGTTTGCCAAGCCATGTACGGTTTTTGGCAAATTGGTATATGAGAAGAAAGTCAGAGTATTTATCTCATATCTACCAAAGAATCGGTGCCTCCTCGTAAAAAGCTAGGGGCACCTACACAGTAGATGTTCGACCGTCCCTATTTCCTCTGGGTCTTGACATAGCCTACAATAATCTGCACTACTGTTGTCCCATCTAGAAGTTAGGGATCTGACCATGCTATGACCGGTAATAAGTTCTACAGTGGTCTTTATCCCTAACTTATTTAGTGAAAAGAGGGAGTTGGTTCTGTATTGAGAGTAGTTAGGCCCGATTGCCTTGGATACCTTGAAACCAGGCTCCGTTTGCCATCTTTGTTCTGCTTTCTCAAGAAAGAAACCGCAAAGTTTTCGGATGTAGTAGCACTTTGGTGGTCTGAGAGCCACCCCGTGCTAGTTCATCCGCCTCGTCGTTCCCCGCTATATCACGGTGTCCTGAAACCCAGCAAGAAACAACGATATCACGTACATCAAGTAGAGCGTTTTTGAAGTCGAGGATAGCTTTTGAATTTATGGCCCTGAAGTGCCTTAAGGACTGCTTGACTATCGACAAATATAGTCACGGGTCCTTCAAGGCCGCTCTCAAGCTCTTTGACCATCTCCACTGCTTTCCTGATGGCAAAAATCTCTGCCTGAAAAACGCTGCAATTATCATTGAGTTTGAAGGATTGTTTAATTGGTGGATTCTCGCAGTAGACCCCGGCTCCTGTGCCATCCTCCATCTTGGAACCGTCTGTATAGATGGCCAGACCGCCAAGAGGAGGATTGCCACTAGCCCAGGCATCCCTGCCAAGAATTGTCACGTTTATTGGATTGAAATTGAGTGAAGTGGGTATGTAATTACTAATGTGATTAAGTCCACTGAACTCAAGTAGTTCATTAATTGAATCGGTTAGTTCGAGAGTTATGGTGTGCACCATTTTAGCGAACATTTTTTTGTGATGGAGGCACCTGTTGTAGTGGTTCGATATGTCCCAGCTTCGAACTTAAGCAAAGTTTGAATAAAATATTACTTTGACGAAATTGATTGGTCAATTCCAGGGGTATTGTGCACATCAGCGAGTCAGACAGATGAACGAATAGGGCTAAATCGATTCCCTATTGTCTAAAGCGGATTTCGTCCAGGCATACTAACAAAAAAAAAAAAAAAACATTGTTCCACAACATCCCATACGGGACAAGGGAGACTTCTCTCATATCAATGAGTGTACCCCGATTCATTATAGCTCAATGATACGGGACCTACTGTTTATCGCCGAGTCCGAACAGCGAGTCTAAAGACACCACTTGTAAAGAAGTTTTACAAGGCTGAAATACTCAGGAAATGTCGCCAACATTACTGAGGGGTATTTTGCCACCGTTGAAAAATGTTTGATGTTGCCTGGCCGGGGAATCGAACCACCGACCTTCTGCGTGCAAGGCGGGCGTGCATACCATTGCACCACGGTGGCACCCAGGCATATTGGGGGCAGGAAACCATCATGTCCATGAGGCATATTATTGATCTTATTAAAACGGAATGGGTCACCTCTGAATGTGATATTTCCCTTATTTGAGTGCCGTGGGTTCGGTTTTGAAATAACGATAATCTTTATAAATAAAAATCAAATGTCGTTCGTTGGTAATGGCATCAGTTGAGAACGGCTGGACCGATTTGGATAATTGTTTTTGAGAAATGTTCGCCATAACCCGACTTCGATTTTTATGCAAAGAAAATTTGACCACGCCCGCTTTTTTAAATTTTTATCTTTTCTACAAAAACTACTGAACCGATTTTTCTGAAATTGTCAAGGAATGTACAGGGATGGCCCCGGTTAAAATGGGCTAAAAATTTGTTGAATTTCGGAGGTGACGGGGTACTTCCCCTACACTCTTTTGCTTATTCCGATCCCTAAATATTATCCGACTACCACCAAAATAAGTAGACTTATAAATCTTTGCGGGAATTCTCCACAAAAAATTTTACGACCCGAGCAGTGGGGTGTTTAAACGATTTAGATGGACGGAGGGACGGTCACACATAGACACATCAACACAGCTGCTCGAGACGTACATTTAAGAACTTGATCTAAGTGTGAAGAAAAAATTACGAGTTTACAAAGTTCGGATCAAATCGGTTGACCCGAGGGACAGAGCTAAATTAACATACTTGGAATCTAAAACTTTTATTTCGATGAGACGACACATTTTTGATCGTATAAAAGTGTGTATAACCTCGTTAGCCTAGATGCTGAGGGTATAATATTGGTGACACTACGTTGAATGGTTTAATAATAACTTCTGAAGATAACTTTAAAAGTATCGAAAACAACAACTTCAGTTCAAGAGCAAGCGTGGTTATAATTGTGATGCAAATGTGGCGCCCAATTGATTTTTCCCTATGAATAGATTTCATATTTTTTAAAGGAAGTTTGCACCTTCAATATTACGAATGTGTCAACAAATCTTCAACTGAGACTTTGAGAATAAAACCAACATATGATTCACTTCTAATTGGCATTCTGCTTGAGATTCTGAAAATACTAAAACAAATATTTTTTCGCTTAAACATTTTTTGCTTATCTACAAAATATTTACTTAACTTTTTAGCATTCGAAGTTAGACGAGACAAAACAACAACAACAAAGAAAAAACACATCTAAAGATTTCCTCGAAATTTAATACAAACAAGGAAATTATAAATACATAGGCAAAATATCTCAAACACAGACACACACAAGCATTTCAACGCATGCCAAGGTATTTCATTACACAAATACACAAACAAAACTGCATTTGGAATGAACAAAATGAGCAGCAGCCGAACAGCAACACATCAGAGCAAAAAACCAAAACAACAACTGCATTTAAATGGAAATTTATATGTTGTTGTAGTTGTTGCAAATATGAATTTTATTTTTTCTCGTGTTTCAATAACTTTGGCAAAGCAACAATAAAATGCAAAAAAATAAATAAATGTTGCTAATCATTTAAACATTAACAAAAAAAATAATAAATCATGAATTGAATTTGTAATTTGTTCGTGAGATTTATAAGCAACCCACATAAGCGAACACACACACATATGTACATTCATGTTGTGTATAAGCCTCCGTATGGGAGTGATTAAGCCTACAGCTATGTATTATTGTGTATTTTATGTTTATTTTGTTTTTGTTATTATAGGTAGTTAAATAAAAAAGCAGCATTCACTGCCCTGTTGTTCAAATTCAATAAAGGAGGAGTCCACAAAAAACCAAAATAGTTGAACAAAAATACTATTTTCAATTTCTAAACAACAACTCACAGTAATTAAACGTCAAACAAACGATTCACTACACCTGATAAATCAACAAAAATTCTTAACTTTAAGTTCAGTGCATTTGAAAATAACCAAACAATAAGAAAAATCTCCAAAAAAGTGAAAAATAAACCACCCCAATCAAACAAACGAAAACAACAAGGAGCCGCAAACAAAAGACTTAAGCAACAAACGTAACAACAAACCTGCAACAAAATGCAGAGTAAAGCGCACACCAACCGAAGAACAACAACACAGAGATGGCTATTGTTGCAGCTGCTTTTGGCCATTACAATGCTAGTGCATAAGGTAAGCTATTATTATTATTGTTGTATGTTTTGTTTTTATCTTCTTTTTTAATTTTCTTATTGCCCTTATTGTTGTTACTGTTGTTGCTACTGTTTCCCTCGTATTTTAGTTTTTCCAACTTCCATTATCAGAAATAATTGTTTCACATGCTTTCTCCCCCCTCCTCCATCCATCCTTATCTGATAGTAAGAAAAACAACAACATTGGAATGCAATGCTTGAAAGTGTAATAATATTTGGTTGAATGGTTCGCTGCAACGCCAGGAAAGTCCAATTGTTTCCTCAATTATCAAATAATTCCAAATTGTCTTAGAAAATGGGGAAGAAAACCGAAGAAGAATATAGGAAAGAAAAAGTGGCCGAAAAATGAGGTATTAACATCAATAATAGATAGGTTGCTTTTATATTAGAGTGGATCGTATGAAGATGGCAAGTCGGTTAGATTGAAAGAAGGTTTAACTAAAGAAGTGAAGTTCGTATGAAACCGTTATTTATGAAGCATTTGATGTTTTTGGGTAATCTATATATATAAAAGAGTAGTGAGGTGACTGACTGGCTGACTGATTGACTGACTGATTCATCAACGCCCAGACGAAACGGCTGAAGCTAGAAACTTGACATTTTTAGTGTGGGTTGCTGTTGGTGTGTAGGGGTGAGATAAGGCTGGATTTTTGGAAATTCGACCAATAAGTGTACGAAAAGTACTAAAAGGTACTAAATATGGTACCCATTGTATTAGGCAAACGGTAAGAGCTAGAATTTGGAATGAGGGTATCTGATGGAGAGCTAGAAATATGTACCAAAGGGTTTTTAGAAATTCGAACTATAAGTGTACGAAAAGTACAAAATGGTTCTAAATTTAGTACAATTGAGATTTGGGTGAACATATAGAGCTGGAATCCTGAAATTTGGAATGAGGGTCACTGATGAAGAGTAACGATGAAAGGTTTTTGGAAATTCCACCTATTAGTGTACGAAAAGTACTAAATGGTACTCAATTTAGTACAATTTGTATTTGGGTGAACGGATAGAGCTGGAATCCTGAAATTTGGAATGAGGGTCACTGATGACGAGTAACGATGAAAGGTTTTTGGAAATTCGAACTATAAGGGTACGAAAAGTACTAAATGGTACTAAATTTAGTACAATTTGGATATCGGTGCACCGATAGAGCCGGGATCCTGAAATTTGGAATGAGGATCACTGATGGAAAGTAACAAAGAAAGGTTTTAGAAAATTCGAACTATAAGCGCACAAAAAGTACCAAATGGTACTAAATTTAGTACAATTTGGATTCGGGTGAACGGATAGAGTTGGAATCCTGAAATTTGGAATGAGGGGTCACTGATGGAGAGTAACAAAGAAAGGTTTTTGGAAATTCGAGCTATAAGTGTACGAAAAGTACTAAATGGTACTTAATTTAGTACAATTTGGATTTGGGTGTACGGATAGAGCATCAATCTTGGAATTTTGAATAAGGGTCACTTTAAAGGAATTAAATCGATTAAATGTTGGTGTTAAAAATAGGTTTTAGTACAACAGAATCGTCAGTGTTCACCCCTTCCATATTAAATATTGTTCATATACATTTTATGCCCTTTCCGCATACGAAGTAGCGGGCATTTCCTAGCGTATCATAAACAGCATCATTGGAAACTTTTGAAGGATGTGAATAAAATTATAGAATAGTAATTGAGACAAAAAAAACACTACCTGCAGTAAAACCTGGATCTGGTTTTGTGTGGGAGGCTTATGTAGGTGTGGCCCTAAATATTATGATATTTTGGGGACCATATCACGGGAAGTATTGGCTTCCCCTAGAAAGAGTTTGAATGTCACTTTTTTCGATAGTGGTCGTACCTACCAACCACTTTAGTTGGTAGCCCTAGGATTTTTAGAGATTTCGGACCATTATTTCAGGAAGTATGAACTTGCCTCTAAATATATTATTGTTAACAGGGCCAAAAATATTACCTTCGCTACAATTATATAAAGATCCTCGGATAACCTATAAATTGCACATAGGCGAAGATTTTTAACTTTTGTGAGAGAGACACCTTGAAGACTTAAGTTGGAGAGAAATATTACGGTGACCAACGTAAATCACTTCTTTCCATTGCCAGCAAGTTTAGATGGCTACCGTATGATTTTTAGATATTTCGGTATGTCAGGAAGCATCGACATGCCTAGAAAACCTAATCGGAACCACAAAAACAAATTGGAGTAAAATTTTCAAAGCGATACTCGAAACTTAATGTACATACATTTGGATGAAATATTACTATTTGCAAAGTTTTGGGCAAATCTGATACTAAATTAGCGTGATTCCTGTTTTTCTGTGTCCAGATTCAAAAAGTCTGCAACCTGGACTATCTTGCGGTCCTAATCCATATGTCACGACATCCCTATCGTGCAATCAATTCGGGCCCAATACTAATTCATGGGCATCTTTTAGATCTTAATTGGGCTAAAACTAATCGTATTTGCTTTGGCAGCTAGCGTTCGTCTGCTGCAATGGATGGTCGGGGAGTTTTCCCACTATATTTTAACTGCATCGTAACCGCATCATCCAAACCTGCCTGATTGGCTCGTTGATCTAGAAGTCCACTATTGTATCTCTGGACCTCTATCTCTCTCTCTCTAGGTCATGAAGATCTTTCCTAACGTCCCTGGCTGGGGAAAGCCTGTCCAAAAGATTGTGGCAGGTTTGCTCTCGGCGATAACACCCAAACAGGTACTGCATCGACACCTTCTTGTTGTGCTGATGCACTGGTAAAGTCTTTGTCTCCCCATGAATATGGTTCACAGGTGTCACGAGGAGGCACAAAGCGCTCTTGCTTTGTTTTTTTGTCAGCACTCCGAGTGCCCTGAGGGCCTTGTTCCTATCTAAGCATGCTATTGGCAACGTTACACCAAACACTTTGTGGTCGGAGACATTTAACCCATCACATATGTCATCGACCATAGGACATACATTACGGAGGGTCTGGAATTTCAAAACGTTAGCTATCATCTCACCTTGTGTATAACCCGTAGAGTGAAGCAGGAGTCTGGCCTAACAATGAAAACGCGAATATTTACCATAAAGAATAGTTTGAGGTAGTCATCAGGAAGTACTTTTTCCGCTCCGATTGGTACACATCCAAAACACGGGTTTTGAAAGCTTCAACAACATCTTCATTGACCACTCCTGCGGTAATCAAATGAAGTCACTGGGTTCCAAGTCAGGGCTGTGAGGTGGATGACCCATCAGTTATACGTTTTGTCCGGTCAAAAAAGCTCTGCACAGTGGTCGAAATCACTGATCTAGCGGCGCGAAACGAGATATCTTTCTGAAATTTTGCACAAACTCAGTCTGTGTTCGTGGGTAATAATGGACTAAATACGAACAACAACGGCTAATATTTTGATATAGCCCCCTGATATTCGGTATTTTAAGGAATTAAATCACCGTTTCCTTCCGAATTAGTTGTAATTTGGTACTTAGCGTTTCTAGTGATCACTAAACCTTTCCACCAAAAATTGTGGACATATGTCCACGTTTGGGTATAGGCCCCTTTTAAGGTACCTCCCGATTTTCCGTATTTTGGGGGTTTAACGCCACATTTTCCGGTCAAATTAAGTGTAATTTGGTATATGGGGTTCCCAGTGGACACAAACATTCTCCACCAAAAATTGTGGACATAGGTCTACGTTTTGATATTGTCCCCATATAGCGGTACCTCCCAATATTTGGTATTGTTAGGATTTTGTCTACATTTTCAGACCAAATAAGCTGAATTTTGTCATAGGAGGTTCTCGTTGGTTATACATCTTCTCCACCAAACATAGGTCTACATTTTGATATAGCCCCTATATAACTGTACCGACAGATTTACGGTATTGTAAGGATTTAAGCTATCTTGCAAGATTTGCAGCTATTTGCAGCTAAATTGTGGTTATTTGGAATCCAGGAAGTCCAAATTAATTAGTAAAAAAAATTGGACTGGACCTTAGAGAACCTTTGTAGTTACGCTCCATACAACAAAAGGATATTGCACTAAAAACATTAAAAAATAATAATTTTTGAAATTTTATTGCTATGTAACAATGTAATTTCAGGTCCCAAACATTCTTTTTTAAATTTCACTTACACCCTCCCCTATCAATAAAAAATAAACTTTGTTTAGTTTTATTACGAATTTATTTTGCAATTAAACAAATATGAAATCAGGTTTTTAGCAACAATTTTGTTAAAATCTGATGCATCAAAATTTCTTGCACTTGGCAGTGAATAACTGAGTGAATATTTCCAACAACAAAAAATTAAAAGCAAAATTTTAGTCAACAGAGTGTCTGTAATCGATACAATGGAAAACATTTCGCAATTATTTACTTTGATTTTTTGACTTTCGCGCCGCTACATTAATGGTTTCGACCAGTGTGCGCTTGTTTGAATCGATGTGTGAGAGCTCACATTGTCATGGTGTACAATGATTCGTCTTTTCTTGCTCATTTTTCGAATTTCTCAGAGGACTTCAGGCAAATAAATTGTAGTCTATCACTCTGAATTAACCAACCTACGTTCCTAAAGCCGTATAGTAGCCATATGGTCAGTACCACCGAAGAAACAGGCGACCATTTGTTTCGAAGTGCTTCTTCCTTAAACAACTTTCTTTGGATTTGGCCCATTTTCGAAGGCCCCAATGGTTGGTTGGTGTTTTGTTTCGGGCACATACGCATAGACCCATGATTCGTCGTCTGTGACGATCTTATAAACATCGTTTGAAGCACCGCGATCGCATTAATTCACGGTAGTCAAATTATGCTGGATCTAACGAGGAAACGCCATTTTGCGGCCAGTTGTTCATGCAATATGAAATGTTTGTTGGTGGAAGAAATGCCCTAGAATGCCTTTATCTCACGGTATATAACATGGTGATCTTACAATATCCATTCAAGCACAGCATAATTTTTTCCGGCACAACGTCCGTTTTTGGACGACCCTCACTACCTTGGTTTTTTAGCCAGTGTCGGCCACGATTAAATACATTAAACCAGTTTTTCACAGTGCTATAGCATTGTCCTTTATCCACGTCATAATTTGTGAAAAATGAGCGGACGAAAACGTTTATCCAAAGATTCAAACGCAGTTGGTGGAAAGTCTTCCCTATGTCCTCGAACAGATTCACAGGGTTGACGGTATCAAAAGCTTTCGAAAAGTTAAAAGACACAATGACTGTTTCGTCGCTTGACCTTTTTCTGGTTCACTTCTCCACTCATATGTGTGGACATGGCGTGTAGTCCTGGTGTGTTACTATGCATTTTTCCGCAATCCATCCATGTTGGACACCTGGGTAACAGCTTCACATCTTGGGAAAGAGTAGAAACTCTAGATTCTTCACTACAGAAGGGAAATAGGCCTGTATGATTCGCCTATGCAGACATCCCTGCATGGCTTCAGTAGTGGGACAATTCTGTCAATTTCACAGGCATCTTGTACAATATGTATGGCTAACGATAAATTGAGGTACTTGTCAAATACTACACTCCGAGTTTCATCCAGTTACATAAGCAGCATCACTGAGATTCCGTATGGATGATTTCGCGTTTCATATGTCCTCACAACATCCAATAGGGAGACTTCTCTCCTTGATTAGCTTCGTCGGATGAACTCTGAAGACCCAGAGTTCATCCGACGCGTGTCTGAACGGCGTGTTTTACGACACCACTTGTAGAGAAGTTTTCATGGCTGAAATACTCAGAAAATGCAAGCCAACATTACTCTGAGGGGATTTGCCACCACCGAAAAATGTGGATGTTCTGGTCGGGGATTGAATCGCAGACCTTCTGCACCACGGAGGCTCCTATATATGTAACATCGCTCATCCTAAGTTATGGCATTATCTCCTCGTCTAAGTGTATTGTTTTACGGTTTAGCATGCGGTTTACCATATCACTCTTAAGATGCTTTATAAACTGCTGCTTTAAATATCTCTCGCACCTCTTAGGATCTGTCACTGTCTTGCTGTTGGAAGTAACATCCGTTCTATCATCCTTCCTTCCTGGATTTAATGGATGGATTTAATGTTGCATTGCTTCAGTTGGTCTAGTCACTTTTTCCGCTTATGATCGTCTACTAGCCTGTTGACATTAAGAGTAAGTCCTCCAACTCTTGGGTCTTCAGAGTTCATCCGACGAAGCTAATCAAGCTCATTTGCTAGTCTCGTCGCCTCTGCAGGGAAATTTGATACAAATTTCCGGGAAAACTCTCTAAGCTAACTGAAGAAAAGTACGGCGACCAAAATAGTATCAGGCATATAACTTAGAGCACATGTACACTAGGCGGCATGTACACTAGGGTTATAACCCAAAACGATATAACGGTTAACGGTGGAGGAAATATGAAAACCCATTTCTTAATATTTTTTCCTACTCCACCTCGGTAGTCAACACTTTACTTTACCCCTTACATTCCATGCATGGGGATAGGTCTGTACTGGTCGGAATGTTTTATAATGAAGGCAAGTCCTCCTCCTACGCTTCTTGTACGATCCTTCTGCACGGTGATGGTGAGCTTTGTGTCCCGGACTGCGGCGACCTTGATGTTTCTCATAAAATCTACAATCTCCGGTGATCGTTACATTAGTATTGCAGACACGACGCATTCCCGGGACGTTGAACCACAAAATTAGGTGTAAGATGCTGTTGTGGTTTGGGGGGCTACTACGGGGCATTCGACAACGATGAATCGTACGAGATACTCTGGACCTGTAAGCAGCAACATAACTCCTATCACAGGAGTCCTGGAATCGGTTTAGGCCAGAGGAAGCTACATCCAATACATATCACCGATGTTGACATGTGGTGGATGCGCATTTGGCAAACGGAACAGATTCATAACCCGGGGTTCTTCTTTATCTCGTTACGGACCGGAAGAATTCGGAGCAGGCATTTCGGGCTATATGCCGCACCTATACTGGAATATAAGAACAGAAACACATAATAGTTGAGGTGACGGCCTCTGGTTGAGTCACTCCAATGCATAGAGCCGGCCGCCGTGGGATTGTGCTCATCACTTATTTTAGTTGCTAATCGAAGGATTTTTTGAGTTCAAGCACATCCTAATTTAATGCGGAATAAAACTCCAATGATTTACTAGAAAAACTAAAAAACAAGTTTTACCAAGCAGTGATGACTCATCATTTAGAAACACTTAAATTGTCGTTTAGACTATACCCTGTGCATTATCCCGATTCTGACACCTAAGCAGTAGCTTTTAATTCAACTATTCCCTGAACTTTTTTATTTCAAACATGTTGATATATCCAAAAAATATTTCTAGTCCATGTTCATCATTTAAATAAATATGTTTGCACAATTGTTTGGAATGTTATCAATATTATTTTTATTATTATTGTTGTTCCCAATAGAAGAACTCTATGATTTTGTTTGTTTATGATTGCCATTTATAGATTTCTTTTTCGTTATTGTAACTACAATTTCAACTGCTTTCTGCTTGAATAACGTTTTAAGACCCGGTGAGTTTTCTAGAACAACAGCAGCGGCAATTGTTCGTTCGACCGACCGACCAAGAAGATTGAAGATATCACACATTTAGCATGGCCGTGACTTTGTTTCATTGGCTTGGATTGACTTGAAATGACTTGCCATCATCATCGTTGGTCGTCATCGTCGTCGTTGTTGGTTTGAGAAAGTGACATTAATGCTGTGATTACCGTAAAAATGAGTACACGGCAACAATGGCAGGCAGCAGTAATGAAACAGAGAAAAACAACAGCAATCGGAGTACAACAATGACACTGGCTTGTAATAATAAAACAAAACAAAAAGCTCATATACTACAAGCTAACTGAATGACTAACTGACTGACCATAGTTACCGGCATCTAGCCATAGAAAATGTTTGTTCACTCAAAACGCTTTTGGTGTTCTTCATCTGTAGACAATGGAAGCTGGCCAACTTGTCCGTCTGTTTGGCTGTTTGTCGTTGTCAGTTGTAACACAGAGAATTAGATACCACAACAACAGCAGCAGCAGCATTAAATAATGCCTCTAATGTCTCAAAGAATAAGTGGAAGAAGGCCTGTTTCTATTAAACACCATTACCCTCTATTTTCAGTATTTTTTTTTTTTTCTTCTTGTTCGGTTCTTAATTACTTTTTGCGTAAGTATAAAAATTTAGTTAAAATGTTGATGTTGTTGTTTTTGGTTTTCTTATTTTACAAAGGGAAAACTAGAAATGAAATTGGTCAGTGTTACAAACAATAGATGGGGTATTCATTAAGGTTATTGATCAATTTGTGCGTTTGTGGCGAAAGTGATGATGTGACAGTAAATGAGTTTGTTTGTTTGCTTTTTCTCAGAACCTAATTTAGGGCTAATGGAAAAATATTGGTTATGACTAATATCAATGTTAAAGACAATCGCTATACGTGAGAAGTAATTTTTAGGCAGTTTGGTTTCAGAGTACCGAAATATTTGACATTGCCGTATTTCAATAACGAAATTAAAATTTAGATATTTGTTTATATTTTGTCTGTCGCAAAAGTTAAAACTCTCTTAATCTTGACTTACATCGAAAAAAGCTAGAATATAGTTTTACACTCGTCGTTAAATTTGTTGTCCCAAGTAAATAAAATTAGAAGCAAATTGTTCAGTGAAAACCCATAGAATTCAGGCCCCCTTATATCTACTATTTGTGGACTTTGAACGGGCATTCGATAATCTCAAGAGGGACGCAATATGGGATATTCTAAATGATTATGGTCTCCCCACTAAAATCATAGATATCATTCGTAAGCTCTACACAAATGCAGAATGTAGCGTGCGATTTAAACAAAAAAAACTAGCCCAAATTTTACCATTCGTAACGGTGTTCGTCAGGGATGCGTCGTAACTCCACTTCTCTTCATACTTGTGTTCGATAGTGTCTTGCGCAAAACAAATGTAGAAATCCAAGATTGTATATAATGACGCCCACATGAAAAGCTAAGAGACCTGGATTAAACTGACGATATTTGTCTCATGAGCCATTCCACTCGCCGGAACAAAAGAAAAATTGCAAAAGTGATTGGACTCAAAATCAACATGAAAAAACCAAACTCATGCGCGTAGAGATTCAAAACACACAGCCTTTGACTGTAATGATGGATAACACGTCTGCTGTCGTGGATGACGTCGACAGTTTCTGCTATTTGGGTAGCATAATTACAAAGGACCGGGGCGCCGATGACGACGTGCAAAGCCGTATAAATAAAGCCAGAATCTCTTTCCACAACTTGGAAGGTGTCTAATACCCTAGATAGACGACATCGTTAAATTTGCATTAACTGCCTTAATTCAAATTAATTCGTGCATTATCCACATTCTCAATGCACAAAATCAGACTGAATTTAAAGTGAATTTTAAGAGAACCCATATTCATGTAGGAGAGAGAGCATATTCATGCTCTGAGACACAAGAAAAAAAAACAAATTGCAGGGCAAAAAAACAACAAAACTGTTGTATACCAGCAATCAGCTGTTTCGTAAATGCAGAAACTGTCGTCTGTCAGGCAAAAAATTAAATGCAAATTAACGCTGTCGTCTGTCTAGAGCAGGGACGAGCTTGTTTGCAAAGACAGTATAGTGAGGGCGCCCACAGAGTTGTTTTTGCATTTGTTTCTCTCTCTCTTTCTTACTTACAGTGTAAGTGAATGAAAACAAACAATAAACATCATGTGGTTGTTGTTTGCTTCACTCATACATACACACATACTAAAACATTGATGGAAATTCTTGGGCGACGCTGGTCTAGGGCAGGTATCGGCACTAACACAAACGCATTGTTTACGGTCTCACGCATACGACTCTCTCCACAAACAGCGTGGGCGTTAATGCATTGCTAAAATTAAAAATCATTGGAACAAGCGACAGCAGAACCTTCTTCTTTGACTTCTGAACGAAGACTGAATGGTGGTTGTTCTGCTGTTATTCTCATCAAGGGTACGTGTGCCCATTTTTGCCGGATGCTTGTCAAGGGTATACAACAGTGTTCATGAGCAACAACAAATGCAACCACTTCGTTTGTGTTGGGCACGCGCACGAGATTATCTCTCCCTCTCTAGATAAACATCGTGTGCGTTAATTCATTGCAAAAACAAAGGAGATGATCGGTGGTGAGAGTAACGTTCAAACTCACCACAATTGAGATTGTGTGTGTTCACACAGACACGGCTCGCGAGCCCAGTGGTGATTAACACTGGTATAAAACCATTAACCAAAGTCTGCAAGTATTTATAAACAAATCTTACGAAGAATTTTCAACATTTTCTGGCCGATCACAATTTCCAACTC
Source organism: Musca autumnalis (assembly GCF_047663935.1). Classification (NCBI taxonomy): domain Eukaryota; kingdom Metazoa; phylum Arthropoda; class Insecta; order Diptera; family Muscidae; genus Musca; species Musca autumnalis. Next base: position 281,148,856 of record NW_027411644.1, on the reverse strand, counting down.
AGAACTTCTGCAACTCACGTCGTCAGGACCTATAGACAGGGAAATAAAAAGGCGCAAATGCAAGTGGATAGGTCACACAATCAGAAAAGACGACACTGACCTAAATAAAATGACCTTCGAATGGAATCCTTAGAGTACAAGGCGCAGAGAACATCAAAAGCTGATTTGGATAAGAACAATTCAGACAGAGAGCAAGAACTTTGGTACATGGCCAGAGATACGAAGTATCGCACAAAATAGACAACGTTGGAATGAACTAGTTCCCGCCCTATGTTCCGTGTAGGAACGGCATATTTTTAACAAGAAAATGATACATGTAATGTTCAAATGTACATAGAAATGTATTTTAAGATTGTTAAATAAATGTTGCCAAGGAAAAAAATAACACTATGCAACATTTTTAGGGTCATGGTCGGGTGGTGTATTATTTCAAACCCCAAAAGGCTTTTGGTTCGCTGGCTAAAACGTGTACCGATGTGGCTCGTTTTTATACCCTCAGTCTTTGCAAATGGTTTATACCCCAAGTATGTTTGGACGGAATCGGTTTCAGACAATTTGGAGTCAAATGAGACATGGCCGTCCGTCGGTCTCTTTGGCTGGAGAGCACAATAACTCTCGAACGGATTAAGCGATTCGGTCTTAAAATTGGTCCCCATAATTGTTTGCCCAAGCATAGATCAAGTTCGCAATTGGGCCACAACGGCTCACTCCCTAAGGTACATCTCACACAAAAAAAGTGCAGTTTAAGACCTGCTCTCGAATCGTTTTGATGTTTTTGCAACACGTTATTCCTGGGGTCCATATTGCAACAGTACAATTTTCTTTAGGGGAAAGTCCATACTTTCTGAGAAAATGTCCCGAAAGCTGTAAAAAATCCCTACAGCCTCTATGTGCAGTGGATGGTGCGCACCGCAACTTTCGCACCAGATACTGCATTGGTCTAAAATTTGGACATCGTAACATGTCTGCCAATCATAGATAAAGTTCGAAGGTGGTGCTATCGGTCCACTACTTCCGGTTACTCTTCCACAAATGTTCCAAAAATTTCACTAAAATGGTACACACGATTAATCTTGAACGGAGCAACCGAGTAGGTCGGGTTCGGGTACCTCCCTTACAAAAGTTCAACATTTTTGTTTAATTCTGTTAAGGATCCTTTGGAAATGTTTACCGATGGTGCTCCTTGTGGTCCTATTAACAGCGATATCATGTTTTTCGTGGGCAAGTCCATGCTTCCAGACATAATGGTCGGTCCATTCCTTCAAGTGTCCACGTCCACAAAATTCTGAAAAACGCCCAAAATACATAATTTTTGGGGAATGAGGAAAAGTTGTGTACCCGGTATTCGATCAGTCCATAGAATAAAGTTTCTACTCACAGAGGTTTAGGTTATATGTCTGTTAGCAAAGCCGACTGCTATTTTTACTTGGTCAGCCAACAGCTGTTTATGTTAGAATAGGTCTAATCAGGCTTTAATCCTAGAATTGAAACCCCACTTAGAGCCTATGGCCCTTCTGCATGTTGACCAACATTTGTAAGATGTGTTTGATCTTTCGTAGATATGGGCTTTCGATTTGGGTTATTCTGTGATGTTTAATTATATTTGAAATATCTATTGTCCTATTCAGGATAACTGGTTCATTGAAAAGTGTCACTTTTTCCTAATAACTACAAAGCAAAGTTGATTTTCACCCTCAAAGTATTATAACATCATACTTCCGAAAACTTTACGAATTCGGAGTTCAAATAGTCAATAGCCAGGGTGAAGGACCGGGGGGCACAAAGGTCAGGTTTCGATTGCCAAAGACCGCGAACATGCGCTTCGTATCAAGTTTCCAGCCATATCCCTTGACGTACATCACCGCTTTAGTTAGGTGAGGGATTTCATCCTATATCACCTGCTTTAATTTGCCATCTTCCCAAGGAGATACCATACTGCTTAATATATCCCCGTGAGCGGCAGAGTTCACATGTCATACATTAGAAGTAATACATTAGAAGGCCTCTGTTAAGCTCACTGCTGATGATTGTTATTGGTCCATGCCCTTGTAGAATATGGTCCAAGAGTGTGTCGTTGACCATTTTATCAATGGTTTTCTGATAGTCCTTATGTATCCTGCCAGGCGTAGGATGATGGTGGCTCTTCTTCTGTCTCCATGATAGAGATGCGGAATATCTTTTCAGTTTTCCAAGGAGCTACAATAAGCAGCAGAGGTCGGCTGCAGTCCCATGTGATACATTTATAGCTCCCCTTTAAGTTCACTGCTGATCATTACTATTGGTACACGTCCTTGTTGAATGTGGTCCAAGAGTTTGTAGTAGAACAAATCCTTAAAGTATTTCTGACGGTCCATATGCAGCTTGCTAGACCATCTACTGCAGCGTCAGGCACTATACTTTTCTATTGAATACTTTACGAGGTGTCATTGTGTGAGTGCATGCTTTTTCAATGGGTTGAATTGTGTGTGTGGAGAGAGCAACGTTAAATGAGCGCACGTGGGCGCTCTCTCGCCTGACGCTGATCTACTGGTGTAGATCCCCTGTCGGACTTTTATTAACCAGTTGATAAAATGATTGATAACACTGTGCTACAGTGAAAATTTGCAGGGGTTCTAATGCATAAATTCGGTTTTGTGGGAGTCCACAGAAGACGAAAATACCTTTGGTTTCTTTGGGTCACTTCGGTTTTTCATTTTATAACGGTAAATGTAGTGAAAAATGGGCTTTATTGGATTTTCAACTTTAAACGGACATTACTTCTTTTTTCCACAACCGATTTGCACACATTGTTTTTCATTATAAAGGGGAGAGCAATGCCTTTCGAACAAGCCATAGATTTTTAAAATTGGTTAACAAATGGCTAATTAATAGTGGTTTAAGTGTGACAAAAACGCATTAAAAAACAGTAAAAGGTTTTTCCTTGTGCTCTAGGCTGCGTAAATGACACCTAACAGTACAATTATTTACATTTAGCAAGTAGGAAATTTAGTTGGCTTTCCAAAATGGGAAAAACCAACAAAATCCGTTGAAAAATGAATGCGTTATGGCATTTTTTGTGTTTTAACTTTTTGGGTTTTTTCATATTTTCCTTTATAAAACATTGATACCTTGTGCTTATTGTTAAGCAGGATAATCACAATTAGAATCAAACATGCTAAGATATCCATCTTTTGTAAAGGAAAATATGAAAAAAACCAAAAAGTTGAAACACAAAAAATGCCATAACGCATTCATTTTTCAACCGATTTCGTTGGTTTTTCCCATTTTGGAAAGCCAACAAAATTTCCTTGTTAACAGTAAATAATTGTACTGTTAGGTGTCGTTTACGCAGCCTAGTGCACGAGGAAAAACATTTTACTGTTTTCTAATGCGTTTTTGTCACACTTAAACCACTATTACTTAGCCATTTGTTAACCGATTTTAAAAATCTATGGCTTGTTCTAAAGGCATTACTCTCCCCTTTATAATAAAAAACAGTGTGTGCAAATCGGTTGTGTAAAAAAGAAGTAATGTCCGTTTAAATTTGAAAATCCAAGAAAGCCCATTTTTCATTACATTTACCGTTATAAAATCGAAACCCGAAGTGACCCAAAGAAATCAAAGGTATTTTCGTCTTCTATGGACTCCCACAAAACCGAATTTGTGCATTAGAAATCCTGCAAAAAAATTTTGTCCACATTTGTATCACAGTGTAATAGATCGATAATTTTTAAACTGACTAAAAACTGGCTAAAAAATTATCTAGAGATGAACCACTTTGAACAGAAAAAAATTTCGGCAATTGTCCATGTCTAGATAACTTTTCGACCAATATAAAGTTAGTCGAAAAGTTATCTAGAGATGAACCACTCTGAAAACAGAAACATGTACCGTCTGCAAAGTATTTGTGTTTGTCGAAGAAATAAGGCACAAATGTATAAATACTTCGCACTTGCTTTTTCTTAATATTCTTCGTATAAATGCAGCATCCAGTTATAGAATACAGTGTTGATGGACTGAACATATTACTCATATTATTCTGGAATTAAAAAGGAACACAAAGGAAATATACAAATTTGCCCCTTCTACTCTCTAACAAAAAAAAAAAAAGAGAGAGACAAAGAGAGGGAGAGAGAGAATATGAAAAGTCAAAAATAAAAAACACACAGAAACAAAAATTGTTTTTTTTTACATTATGTTTTAAACTGACTAAAAATTGGCAAAAAAAAGTTAGTTTATTATCAGTCGAAAAGTTATCTGGCGTTGGACAATACTGACTACTCAGGCGCTCATCGCCTTGTAAAATTAGTCAGTTGGCATAAGGCAAAATTATCGATAAAATGCCACTTATGTTTAAAAAAAAGCTAGCTTTATGTTAGCTTTAAATCGGCCACAGTCCCTACAGGGTCACCACACAACACATTTCGTCTCTATTAGCCTTTTTGGCTACCTTGGCGTAATTTCATGGTGGCGCTTTTCCTGTCTTCCTCTTCTAAAAGGATTGGAATTTCTTTTCGTAATCCCAAGTCTTTCCAGAAGATTCAGTAGTAGGGCTCACCTTCTTCAGCAGTCGAGCTCACTGTGTCGCCCTCTGTCAAAAGATTCTCGGGAAAGTCTCCTCTGCGTGACGAAGATTTCTCGGGGCATTTCAAGTTGGTAAGCTCTTTTTCGATGTTTTCTCTTTATCGCTTCCGGGGAAGTGATGGAAGTGTTGTTGATTTCCTTGAAGGCATCCTGCTGTTTCTTCTTCAGTCGCGTTTCCTACGACTTAAACTTCCGTCACGGACCCACGAGATCTACTTACTTTCTCTTTTGAGTTTTTCTCTTGACGAAGTTTACTGGGGGTTTTTGCAGGTGAGAATCCTTTTTTCGACGGTTTCGCAATATTCTGCTCTTTGGGAGATCTTATCCTCTTCGCCTTTTCCGAGTAAGTGGATGGAGTGTTTTTGATCTCTTTGAGAGCACTCCACCACCATGTGGAAACCTTCTTTAGTGGTTGTTTTGCTGTTGACGTCGAAATCGGAGTCAGAGTCGCTCCCAGTCTCTTATGGTTGGGTAATCATTAAACCCCCGCAAAGTTTCCCTGACTTCTACATCCTTGTATTCCCGTGGGTTGTGTGCTTTTAGCAGTCCCTTCGACCACATATGGAAAGGGAGAGAGTTGTATCTGTGGGAGAGAGTTGCTCACGATCGTTGGATCACGTAGAGACATGACATTTGCGTTTTTTGTTTTCGGGAACACATTCACTGTAAATTTTTTGTCAACGGAAAACTCGAAGTTTTTCAGAGACATGTTATCATTCTAGTGATTTGGGAACAGTGTTTTCGGCTATTCGACAGTGAGGACTCGTCCGTTAGGCTAACTGCAAAACAACCTCGGGTAGTTTTGGTAAATAGATTTTTTTGTTGATGTCACCGTGGTGCAATGATGCATGGGTGGTTTCGATTTCCAGGCCAGGCAACATAAAATCTTCACCTGAGTATTGCATCTATGTAAAATTTCTCTGAATGTTATGTCCAAAGTCACGCCATTCAATCTTGACGATAATAAGTAGGTCCCATATTATATGAATCGTAGTGCACTCACTGATATGAAAGAAGTCTCGATTGTCCCTTCTGGGATACTTGTGTGAAAACTTATACTTGTATGGCTGCCAGTAACCGAATCTGTAGCTTGCATTGAAATGTTTTCTTGATTGATTTCCTTGTTGTGAAAGCGAGGATATACACCAGGTCGAAACATTTTTTTGATCATTTAAAGCTTTTCCCATGGATTTCTTTAGAATGGACACAATTTTTTTATATCTGCGGTGGAATAGTGGAATGTTTATCTTTCAAACTCCTTTTAAATTGGACCTGTTTGTACATTTAGGGTTGCGAAAACATTTTATGGGATATGTTGCATATCGGCCCCGGCAACCATCATGTTATGCTTAACGGGCTGAAGGGTTGTTTTGTTGTTGATGAGGCCGTGCTCTTGAAGCAACTTTAAATGGAAGGTGCTTACACCTGGGAAGTTTTTGCGGATTCTGAAACTACAATGGTCATAGATGAGAAAAATAAAAAAATAGCCGGAGCTCTTTTTAAAAAAGTCGCGATTCAAGTTGACATTTTTTGCGATTTTTTAGGTTTTCACGATTTTGCTTGGAAACCGCAAGTCCTATCCGAATGAATTTAAAGACAATGTTTTAGCTTTGAAAATTCTCTTCAAGACTGGTATTTTCGTAGGTTTTACCGTTTTTGTGATATAGAAGTTCAAGTTGGGACAATGCACTGACTGTATCGTCTCCTTATAAAACAGTGTCATGACTACAATTTCCCAACCTAAACTTATACATCTCAAAAATGGTGCAATCTAAGAAAAAGACACGAAAGCCAAGCCTGTAGGGAATTTTCACAGCTACAACACTTTCTTTACCCTCATGTCCATAGGACTTGCGGTTTTCAAGCAAAATCCTGAAGACCTGAAAAAAAATCTGAATGATTGATCTGAACTTCTATATCTCAAAAACGGTAAACCCTACGAAAATATTATGCAGTTCAATCTTGTGTACTGCTACAAAATTTTCTTTAACCTCATTTCGATAGGGCAAAATCGTGAAAACCTAAAAAACTCTCAAAAATGTCAACTTGAATCGCGACTTATTTAAAAAGCGCTCCGGCAATTTTTTCTTGTTTTTGGATTTTTCTCACCTGCTAACATTGCTGTTTCAAAATCCGCGGGTTTCACTAAAGTTAGTTAAGTCGCACCATGTATGGCATTGTTTTATATGGTAGCGATACAGTAAATGCATTGTCCCAATATGAACGTCTATATCTCAAAAATGGTAATACCCACGAATCTTAATCTTGTAGAGAATTTTCATAGCTACAACATTACCTTTAATCTCATTCGGATAGGACTTGCGGTTTCCAAGCAAAATCGGAAAATCTAAAAAACCTCTAAACATGTCATCTTGAATCGCTATTTATTTAAAAAGCTCTCCGGCAATTTTCTTTGTTTTTTTGTAGTTGTAGTTTCAGAATCCGCAAAAACTTCCCAGGTGTAAGCGCCTTCCATTTAAAGTTGCTTCAAGAGCACCTTGCGTGTTATTATGCTTTAACTTTTTCCTCTTAGCGGGTTTTGTGTCCTTCGTCAGAGAACGTTCTCGCTTGGAAGTAGATGAGAGATTTGTACTTTCTCATAGTCCTCAACAATTTTCTATATGTTAGTTTATCCGCCAATCTTTGATTCGGAACCATCCGAACCTCTGACAGAGTTTTCTTTGTTGTTTTGATATGTATCTTTCGAGACGCACAGAGTCGTTGGTTTTTTTTTGTGTTATGCTGAGTCAGAACTGTTTCCAGTAATAACTACTTTTAATTGGATAACTTCACCTCCTGGCTGCAGGATATGAGTGCATACTCGAGAGTGTAGCCAGATTGCAGATGGGTTTTGCTTTGGGGTTTGTTTGTTGTAATTGTGTTTTTCTCCATAAGTAGTTTCCACTAGTGTGCCGTAATGGGATGACGGCTTGCACATAGCCCGTGCCCTGACGTCGTGGGGGAGTTGCTGGCGACCAGACTTCTTTAGACACTTGTCGGTCATCCGGATCCTCAACAAGGCAATGCTGAGACACTATTCACCATGAATCACCACCAGGAGCTTAATGATTTCCACCCTTGATTCAGCCTTTTATCTGCTTTGGATGACTGTAATATGCCAGTGCACACTTGATGATATAGCGACCCAGATACATAAGTCTTCGATTTTGCGATGTTTAAGCCAATTTAACCTTTTGTTTAGCATATAACATCTCCTACGTCACACAATCAGCGGCTATATACACGTTTTGTTTGTTGTGTTTTTTTCTATTCATTGTTAACTTCCAAAACCCCCGCAAAACACATGTCACAGCAATTATAAACCAAACAATGAACAATAAACTCATAAAAAATCATATCTGTTATTAATGCATTTGCCAAATATAAAATATGAAAAAAGTATATAGACGACAAAATCGTTTATGTGACTCGAATATTTAACAAGCATGTGAATATTGATGAACCTCTGTCACCTACCTTCATCATAATACATACATACCAACATACACAATTTGCACTGGGTTCTTGTCGAACATTGATTGAATAGCTGGGTTAGTTCTTGCCGGTTGGCTTCATACCAAACAACACCTATATTTTTTATTCGACACCAAAATATTTTTCAAGCTATGATAAGTCGAACAAACATTCGGTTGTGATTTAATTTATGGCAGTATAACAGCCAGCCAACCAAACAACCGACCAAATTTGTACAATTATTCATTAAAAAAAGATTTCAATGTCACACACATTTTTGTTATGGGAGTTGAGGGTTGTTGTTGGTGTTGCTGCTGTTATAAAAACGCCTTCTTAATTTTATGGTTATGGCCCAGGTTAAGCGGGCGAGTCACAAAAAATGTGTGTGTGGGCCGTTAAGGAACATAAATTAAATTATCACTATTTTGGTAAATCAGACAGACAAATTTATTGTCTGCAATTTTATGCCCACCATCCATTTCTATGATGGAAAATGCAACAGCATCAAGAAAGCAATGACAATTTGCTAGAACAAGAAAACAAATAGCTATGAAGAGTAAAGTATGTTCACCCTGTTTGTAATGATTGGGTTCTTAGGTAGCGTACAACCGATTTGTGGTTATTTTTTGCTCCATGAAAATAGCCCCATCCATGTTTAGTGACCACAAAATCAACTGTTAAATTTATTGCAATGCTCTAATTAACAGAAAGTGTTGGAATCATTAGGGAAATTTAATTGTTTTGTTTGGTTTGAATTGTTTTTGCGTTTTTTGCCAAACCAAAATAACACCTTTGCTAATGATAAATTTCTCCCATTGTTCTGTCATATTGTTTTTGCTTTAATGACACAACAGACCAATCACTAACCACAAATATGCTGGTTAAGTTTTTTATTATAGCTTTTACATCTAAAATTCTTTTGGAATTTTGTTCAGAAGGAATACAAATGGTTTGAAATAAATCAGAAAAGAATGTAGACTCAGTAGCGTGGCAAATGAGGCAGGTTTCGAATCTTTACATGAGATTTTCCATAATCAGAGATTTCTATGTTACAGCATTCTGTCAAAGCACGCAAATCAAGGAACCCCACAGGGTGGGCGATTTCTCCCTTTTCTTCGCTCTTTGATATTCATGAAATCATAAGCAAAGTTGACCATGTATCTGGTTTGCTTTCGTCTGTGCTAAGTGACATCTTGAACTAAGCCCTGAAATTACAGGATACTTGGGCAATAAGTTGTGGTTTTGCAATTCCCAATCTACCGCTATTATCAGGTCATATACTTAGGCGTTCTCCTAGACTTAAATTGTCATGGAAATGTTACATGTTGCAATGGTTAAAATGTTTTGCGAAAGGATCTCACAAGAAGCGGAGGAGGAGGCTTTGCCCTCCTTATTTATACACCTGTTTGTGCGTACAGACTAATCTCGCTTGAGCTTGGCTCTACACCTTTTTATACCCTCAGCCTTTAGGCTAAGGAGGGTATATACACTTTGATACGATGAAAATGTGCCTCATCGAAATAATGGTTTTAGACCCCAAGTATGTTTGGACGATATCCGTTTCAGACAATTTGGAGTCGATCTAGCCATGTCCGTCTGTCTGTCTGTCCTGCTGGCTGGAGCGCACGATAACTCTCGAACGGATGAACCGATTCGGTTCAAATTTTGGCTTTCGTAATATTTTGCCCAAACTTAGTTTAAGTTCGAAGATGAGCTACATCGGTCCACTCCTTCCGGTACCTCCCCCACAAAAGTTCGAAAATGTTCTGAAAATTTGTGCGCACGATAACTCTTGAAGGGAGTGACCGATTTGATCCATACTTTGCACAGCGTGAAATTTCTACTAAACTTAGATGAGGTTCCAAAATGGACTCAATCGGTCCACTCCGTCAAGTACCTCCCACACAAAATTTCAGAAAAGTTCAGTTTGGGGCCATTTCTCGTATCGCTTTGATTTTTGTTTTAACAACTTGTATTCACTGCCCTCCATACGACGGTACAAGTTTCATCAGGGGCAAGTCCATACTTCCTGAGAAAATAGCATGAAAGTAGCAAAAACCCCCTATGACACCGTGTGAGGTGGTTGGAGCGCAAGATAACTCTCGAACGGATCTGCCGATTCGGTCCAAAATATGGCCTTAGTAATATTTTGTCCAAACATAGTTTAAGTTTGAAGATAAGCCAGATCGGTCCACTCCTGCAGGTAGCTCCCCCACAAAAGTCCAAAAATGTTCGGAAAATTTGTTCGTACGGTAACTCTTGAAGGGAGTGGCCGAATTGGTCTACACTTTACACATCCTAATATATTTACCAGATATAGATCAGGTTCAAATATGGACTATATTTGTCTACTACATCCGGTACCTCCCACACAAAATTTCGGATAAGTTCACTTTAAGACCTACTACCGAATCACTTTGATTTTTGTTGAATCAACTTGCTTTCGCTGCCTCAATTACGGTGGTAAAAGTTTTTTAGGGGCAAGTCCATACTTCTTGAGCAAACAGCCCGAAGAGTGTAAAAACCCCCTATTGCATCATATGTTGTGCCTGGAGATCCACTTCCATAACGGTCAATGTCGATCCATTCCTTTTAGTATCTCCACCGCAAAACTTTTGATCTTTAATCCTAATCAACGTTTTTGTCGGTTCAAACGCCCAACATTTTTAAAACCCCCTAAATACAGACGTATTTTGGGAAAAAATTGTTTCAATATACACAGGCTGAGGGTATATTTCTGTCGGCAAAGCCGACCGATACTTTTTTACTTGTTCAGATGTAATACGAAATATTTTTCAGTTGTAATTTGATTATTCCATTTGCAATTCGAATTACAACTGAAGTGTTTCGAATTACAAATGGAATTCTCGAAATACAAATAAAATGTTACGAATTACATATGGAATTTTCGAATTACAACTAAAATGATTCGAATTAAATCTGAAAAAGGTGTAGTTGTAATTCGTAACATTTCATTTGAAATTCGAGAATTCCATTTGTAATTCGAATTATTCCATTTGTAATTCGAATTATTCTATTTTTAATTCGAATTATTCTATTTGTGATTCGAATTATTCCTTTTGTAATTCGAATTATTCCCTTTGTAGCTCGAAAAAAAATAATACAAAATATTTTTTGTATTGATTTTACATCTGGTTTTTTCGAATTACAAATGGAATAATTCAAATTTCAAATAAAATAATTCGAATTCCAAATAGAATAATTCGAATTACAAATAGAATCATTCGAATTACAAATAGAATAATTCAAATTACAAATAGAATAATTCGAATTACAAATGGAATAATTCGAATTACAAATGGAATACTTCGAATAACAAATAGAATAATTCGAATTAGAAATGGATTAATTCGAATTACAAATGGAATTCTCGAACTACAAATGAAATGTTACGAATTACAAATAGAATTCTCGAATTACAATTAAAATAATTCGAATTACATCTGAAAAATATGTTGTAAGCCATATATGGAATTGATGGGGGTAGCAGTATTGTTTGGGACTGTCGAGGTACAGTTGCTTAATGGGTACAAACCGCCGATGAATAGATGTACCCTGCCATCTATGCCCGACTTTAATTCTCTTTTGGAGGTCAAAACCATTTGGGGAAGGGGACTTCAATGCTCATCATGAGCTTTGGCAGTTCACCCTTGGCTATGACTACACCTTTTTCACATGTAATTCGAAACATTCTAGTTTTAATTCGTAACATTTCATTTGTAATTCGGTTATTCTATTTGTATTTCGTAACATTGTTTTTGTAATGCGAGAATTCCATTTGTAACTCGAATTATTCCATTTGTAATTCGAATTATTCCTTTTGTAATTCGAAGTATTTTTTGTAATTCGATTTGTTTTATTAGTAATTCGAATTTTTCCATTTGTAATTCGATTTACTCCATTTGAAATTATAAATAGGACAATTCGAATTACAAATGGAATAATTCGAATTTCAAATGGAATAATGCAAATTACAAATGGAATAATTCGAATTACAAATGGAATAATTCGAATTACTATTGAAATGTTTCGAATTACAACTGGAATTCTAGAATTACAAATAATAAAATGTTACGAATTAAAAATGGAATTCTCGAATTACAACTAAAATGATTCCAATTACATCTGAAAACGGTGTAGAGGGGTACAAACAAATTGATAGCTCGACCACATTTTGCACGGTGAACGAAGATGCTCCTAAGAGATTGCCACCGCTAGCCAGACATTACCATTGTGGAACCATGACTTATAAATGTTAATCTGACATTTCGCTTCTCTCTGACTGCCGTTCTCTTCTGAAGCATTAAAAATCTGCTGGGCAAGGGTTCATATCATTTACCAATCACCGCTTCAGAAATCTGCCAGTATCTCAGGTCTTCAGATAGCTGAGAGAATTATCGTAGGATTTTGGTAGAATCCCCGAAACTAGATCCAATTTCCAAGTAGAGGCGACATGACTAGCAAATAGGTATGATGAGTTTCGTTGTACAAGCCCAGAAGACCCAAGAGTTAGGAAATTTACCTTTGAAGTCAACAAGCTAGTAGGCGAGCATAAATGGAAAAAATTGTCTAGACCTGACACAATACTAGGCTGATACAAGATTGAGTAAATTGTGAGCACCGGTACGAATCCATGAGAGAAAGATGATAAAACGGCTGTTACTTTCAACGGCGTGGCAGCGAGTGATCCAAAGAGGGGTGCACGTGTTATTTTAACACAGTTCACAGAGCAACTCGAGAGTGATAGGTCGAAGAGGAGTGCGCTATGGCGTATAAAAAGAACCCCCTTAGTAGTGGAGGTATCATGACAATTTATGGTGAGCGTTGTTGTATATGTCATTCGAAACGCGAAATCGTCGAAAGGGTTGGCAATTGGCTGAACCCTAAGTTGTGTAACTAACAAGTGTCCTCAAATTATCCTTAGCAACCCATATTGTACCCGAAGCATGGAAAGTTGGTGGGGTGCTCCAGCTAGTGAAGCCACTGCAGATGCAAACCATACAGGCCGATGACCCTTCTGTCGTCAGTAGCGACAATTTTCAGCTACTTCTCCTCTCTACGATGAATAGCCGATTCCCAGTTGCCCATTATCAGCATTGATTCTGCAACACATATCAGTCGAGGACTGAACAAAAATAGGACGAGCGACCGAACAGTCATGGTGGTTCGACTTCGAAGCTGTTCGAGGGCATAGAGAAGACTTCCTTAAAAAGCGTGCTTGAAACGTTGGATAATCAACTATATGTGCGGGCGCCAGTTGTTTGTGGAATTCAGAAATAAGAAGTCCGCCCTTCGACCCGTAAACCAAAACAGGAACTTCCCAAGGCGGGTTTATATCACTGGAACTGTTCAACATCTACTTTTCTAAAATTCCAGATAGCAGATGTTGATTATAATGTATGCGTGCGACATCTTGGAACCGGGTCTTATCATTGATGACATACATACATATGTGATAGGATAAATATGTATATCCGCCGCTAAATATAGTACCACACTATTCACCACCTGTATGTCTAAAATGAGGCTCGTCCTGGACATATTGGTTGATGGTGTTCTGAGATTCCGAGCACTAAATATCTGAAGATATTGGGTGCAATATTCGATTTGCGATATGATCAGAAGTAGGAACAAGGTCTTCAAGTCGCTGGCCGGCAGAAACTGGCTCTTATGAGGCAATAAGTCGGCGTGTGTGCCAAAACGCCGTCCTGAGGATTGCAACAGGGGGCCTCCTCATTACACCATACTGCCATATTCATGAGTAGACAGCTGAATTTGATGTAACCCCTATTTTTGGTCCGATTATGCCAAATTTTGGGAATGGGCATATTTTAGGCTTCTGATTAAATTGCAATCGAAACATATGACATATGCAAAATTATGCAACAAATATTTCAACAATAGGTTCAAAAATGTTTTTCTATTTAAAATTCTTTTCAGACAAGCCAATAAAATAGAGAAATGTATAACTACAGCCCCAACCTTCAAAATACCGAACATCAGGAGGTGTCGTTCTATGGGGGCTATATGAAGGCCTGAACCTAAACCGACAAATTTTAGGTGGAAAGATGTTTAGCCCCAAGGAAGACTTAATACCAAATTTCAGCCATTTTGGCGGGCTATTGAGGCCACAACCTTCAATATACCGGAAATCGGGAGGTACCGTACTATGGAGGCTATATGAAGACGTGGACCTATACCGACAAATTTCAGGTGGAAAGTTGTATACCTCAAAGGAATACTTAATACCAAACCTCACCCATTTCGGAGGGATATTGAGGACACAACCTTCTAAATACCAGAAATCCGGAGGTACCGTTCTATGGGGGCTATATGAAGACGTGAACCTATACCGACAAATTTCAGGTTGAAAGTTTTATAGCCCCAAACGAAGACTAAATACCAAATTACAGTCATTTCGGTGGGATATTGAGGCCACAACCTTCAAAATACCGAAAATCGGGAGGTACCGTTTTATGGGGGCTATTTGAAGACGTTGGGCTATACCGACAAATTTCAGATTGAAAGCTTTATAACCCCAAAGAAAACTAAATACCAAATTTCAGTCATTTCGGTGGGATATTGGGGCTACAACTTGCAAAATACCGAAAATCGGGAGGTACCGTTCTCTGGGGGGTATATGAAGACATGGACCTATACCGACAAATTTCAGGTAAAAAGTTTCATATCCCCAACGAGGACTTAATACCAAATTTCTGCCATTTCGGTGGGATATTCAGGCCATAACTCCTTGCATATGATTTTGCATATTCTGATTTTATGCAAATATGTAAAAATATGTCAAGATTTGAAAATATGCAAAGTGTCTGGGCCTAATTCGCTTTATTTTGTGATAAAACGAATTTCTGTCTAATCAGATTTTCTCTACGACCATAATAGTATGCTAAGTCGACTTAGCATGTTTTTAAGTTCTTTACATTTTTATATTTAACGTCCTTTAACTTAAATTCTGTCAAATTTTGGTAATGATCGGCAATCCGAACAGAAGTTATAAACAAATATTTACTTACCATAGTACTGAAGGTCAAAGACATTTCCAAACTTTTAGAGCTTGCCCTGCAAAACTCGATTTTCAGAATTAGCAAACTATTATTTGGAGGTGTCGAACGTCCTTTAACTTAAATTCTGTCTAATTTTGGTAATGATCGGTCAATCCGAACAGAAGTTATAAACAAATATTGACTTAGCATAGTACTGAAGTTCAAAAAAAATTCCAAACTTTGAGAGCTTCTCCTTCAAAACTCACTTTTTAGACTTAGCATACTATTATTTGGAGGTGTCGATATGCATTTCCATAGGATTCCGCTGTCTACTTATGAGGCAATAAGCAATAAGTTTTGTGAGTGTAGTTTAAGGGCTGTCAGAGGATAATTTTGTAATGTTTAACGAAGCTAGTGTCTGGGGTCTTGTTTACAGCGGTATAATATTTTTTCGTGGGCAAGTCCACACTTCCTGACATAATGGAACGAAAGCTTTAAACAATCTTACGGTGACCAACTATATAGCAACCCCCAAACTTATATTGGTCCATTCCTACAGGTACCTTCTACCGAAAAATCCAAAGTTTTTACGCTTTAATTCTACGTAAGGCCAATTCTTGAGTCTTGTTAAATTTTTTACAGTGTTTAGCCCTTGTGATCATTACTACCGCATTACAATTTTTGTTAGTGGAACCGTTTCTCCTGAGATATGTGCCCCGAAATGTCTCAATATTTAGGTCCTCTCCTCCAAAACAGAGCAAATAACTTCAGGTTTTTACTATAGATTTTTTTGTCTTCACGGAAACGTTATAATTTTATTCTCCATACTTTCCTCGATAAAGGCCACAATGTTCCGAAAACCCCACCCATGTGGCGTTCTTGTAATATATGTATGAAGGATGATGGATTTTGTTCGAGTATACTGTTTTGCTTGGATCTGTGAGTGAAACAATTTTCCTTGTATCAGAAACAGTGGGTCTAAAAGTGAACGCTGAAATTTTCCAAAACTTCTTTGGACTTCTATGATACACTCACAGGCTGCTTTCTGCCTTCTTAATACCCTGTCGGTACCATAGTTTCAATATGTATTTTCTCGAAGAACCCACTGTGTTCTAAGTTCACCGCCAGCCAGCTAGAGGTGCCACAATGAACCATGCAAAGCATTCACATGATGGGCATGCACTTTAGCTGCCAACATACCTTTAGGCCGATGCGAACAAACATCGACAAAAAAAAAACGCATGCGTGGATGGCTGTTTTAGATAAATGGAAAGATACATGGATGGATGGATGGTTGGTTCGCTAGATGGATGATGCATTCATTGGTGTTGTCTAGTCTCTACATAAACTTACATTAGGTTAATGACTTACATGACAGTCAAAGTTCTAAACATCAACAACATAAGCAGATTGCAACCATTATTCAAAAAGCCCAGATTAGTCCTCAGGTTTAGACAATTCGCATTACAGAAAACAAAAACAAAAAACACACTCACACTACATTTAAATAGGCTTAGGGAAAATAGTTTTGGTGAAAAGTGAGGAGAGTCTCACAAAGTTGTGACTGACTGAATGTCTAACTGAATTTTGTGTGATTTGAACAATTGCCAAGTTAGACAGCCATCAATCTCAGCACCAAACCAAATGTGTTCCGACAATGAATGTTACAATGTGGTATTTTGCCACTCGTTTGAATTTCATTACAACAAAATAACAACAACGTCGAGTGATGTGATGTGATGTGATGTGATGTTCCTCTTTTTCCACAGTTCTATGGAAATATACAAAAATTTTCCCGCCAGAGTACTTAATTCTTCTCGTCGAATGTACGCGAAAAAATTTGCAATTTTATTGTTTTGTTCTGTTCTGATTGTTGGCTGTTGATTCGTTGTTGTTTTGCTTTTTAGTATCGGAGAAAGTTGTCCGCTCCGTTTTTTTCAAACTTCATTTCAATTCTAACCTTTTTTGTGCTGCTGACATGTAGGCATTCTCGTTGTGATATGGGCGAGACAAAATAATTGGGTGAATAATTTCAGCTAAGGGAAAGCCTTGTCTTTCCTAAGGAATTGAAGTATCACATTAAAAATGGGATCCGCAGAGGTGGAAAAGGTAGTTTCGTTGGTGGTTATGTTATGCCCAGGGATAGATAATTTTCTCCATTGCTGTAATAGAATGTATCTTTTATAAGTTCTTCCAAAAATACTCTGCTTTCGATTTTCGCCATGGTCCAATGAAATCCTCAGGAGACAACCTGTAGTAGTACTCAGGTCTGAAAACTGTTCATGCGTTGTACTTGTATTCGCGCAACAGGTTTCTCACAAACCAACCTTTCGCCTTATAAATGGTCCACGTTCTTTGTCTACGCCCCGAAATCTTGTCAATAATGGACTTGACTAGGTTCTTCTTCCGACTTCTCAGCTTGTCACATATAGCCTGACATCCTTGCCTGGCTTTAGTTGCTGGATAACATCGAGAACTACTAATGTTGCTAACGACACCCAGCGGTTTGAGATCACCATTAAAATAATATCGGAGGACAGTTACAAAATTCGATTACTCCTACCAAATTTTCTTTGTCTTATAACCTATCTAGTGACCCAGAATTGAAGTGTCAGGTCTAGTGTGGAATCGCCGTGGTAGAACCGCTGAATGTGTGTATCCTGCCGATTAACAGCTGGTATTCGCCTGAAATCAGGCCACTATTAGAAGTTTATAAGGTGGTGTACATCATGAGCTATGGTTTTAAATGTAGAACGAGCACCCTCCTATCAGGAATAAGGAGACTGCTGCCCTCCTATCAGGAATAAGGAGACTGCTGCCAAAGTTCGACTGACATATCCGTCGTGTGATAGATCGTGAGGTAAAACTGCTGAATATGTATTAACAGTTAGGTCACTCTTTATTCGTCTGGTATCAGACAATTTTGGAGCACGATAGCCGGTTGGTTATGAGAGATTTTAATGCCCATCGTGAGCTACGATATTCCATATAAGGTAATTACTCTGGCATAGCGCAGGCTGAGCACACTTTGCACCGTGGAGACTACCATATTTCGCCAGACATATTCATATGCCAAATGGTATGACGATTGACGTGACGTTCCAACCCGTAATTTCCTTTAGGTCGGACCACCTCCCTTCCTTAGCTCCATCAATAGACTACTCGACTTAATGACCTCTATAGACCGTATTTGCTTTAACCATGGGAAAGCCAATTGACAAGGATTTAGAGAATTCACCAACTCTCCTTGTATTGCTCTACGGGCCTTCGACTTTTTCTTATAACCTATTAAAAAATTGTGAGCCTAAGAAGACGACCGGCAATCGACTTAAATCCCAAGTCTTAAATCCTTTGACAAATGAAAATACCGGTCACGCTTTCAAAATTGTCATTGACATGGGAAATATGTCCGCGAACATATGACGAACAAAACTCCCAACAAATTTTGAGTGTTATGTCCGAGCTCATTGATGGATATAATCATAATCATAATTATTTTGGGAGTTAAGTCCGGGCACCAATATCGGATAACGTCGTCCTTCGCTGGAAGAAATCTCAAACGGCATTCACATCTGCAGACGTCGTTATCGAGGTGCTCTCCAAATTGTCGGTTAAAATAACCTGCACCCCTTCGAAACTGTTACATCTACGCCGTTAAACATGGCAGATGTCCAAACTACCATTCCGCAGGGTTTGTTAGCTTCTTAAGTGTTACCCTCAGTTCGCAGGTATGTATTCCAATGTCGTAACATGTGTTCTTCGACTAATGCACTGGCTTTCAATTCTTTGAATCTGGGTACGTACGAAAATCTCAACTTGTTTATTCGCAAATACCTCTGCTGCTGCAAAGTTAGGACTAATTTGGGATATTCGAGTCGAACATCAAAAGAATTTGAGGTTTTTGAAGCCTTGAACAGCGAATTCTCTAAAACCTTGCGAACTTTATTTCCAATGGTTGAGGGGAGTACAATCTTCGGAGGTTATAAAGTGGGATGGTTATTAATGGAGAAGAGGATGAATAAGTTGCTTGACCCGAGAGAAAATATGGCTCACAAAGTGAAGTCATTCGTCAAATTTGGTGTCACTACGGATATGTTAAGGGGAATTATGTCAGTCCTTTAGTTCTGGTTTCACTTTACAATTAGTTCTAAAAGCGGTCTAATGTTAAGCCTATGTCCTTGAGTAATGAAAGGTCCACACTTGTCTGCTACCCATAATTTCCATGCACGGGTCATTAGAGGTCACTATACTGGACATACTTGTGCACCTTCACTTCTCGCAATGCGTTCTACGCTCTGCGTCATATCCTGGATCTCTATGATCATATTTCTTTTTTTGACTCATAAAGTCCACAATCCTTTTTATCTTTCCACGAAAACCATCGCAGTTAAATTGCACTTGCATTGAATGCAGCGTTTTTCTGATTCGGTGCAGGAATAGGTAGAGGTGTATGAGGGAAAGTTGTATACACAGGGAATAGGGATCGCTACAAATCCTCAGCCAATTCAAAAATGCATCCATTCTCGAAATCCGTTGCATCTCATCAACCTTGATCTGAGGGAGGTGCAACGGTGACAAACGGAGCGAGTAAAACCAACTACGGCGTTCTTTTCAATATCCGCACGGAACAAAAGTGTTAGAAGCTGGCATTTAAGAACATGCTGCTCCCATGGTAGAAATAAAGAGGAACACAAACATCGACGGTAGGCATTGGATCAATTTGGTAAAGAGAACCGTTCGCCCCACGGTTACAAATTGTGGGCTTTCAAGGTGAAGATTCTTTCAATCAAATATAAAATGTGGCTATGAAGACTAACTTTAGGGAGTCTATAAAAACCCCTTTTGGACCGTCTATAGAGCGTATCTCAAAGCGTCTAGGGGAATTAGGGCGTCTTATCCTTAGGGCGTTTAAAAAACTTTCTGTAGAAAGTTCATAAAGCCTCTGTGAAGACTCCCTTTAGGGTGTCTACAAATACTCAATTTACGACGACTATAAATACGCTTTTTAGGCGTCTTTAAAGTGTTCCTTTAGCGCGTTTCTACCCTTTTTGGTGCGACTATAAAGATTTCATTTGGGACGTTTATAAAGATCCCCTTTAGGGCGTCTATAAAGACTCAATATAGGACGTCTATAAAGACCTCTTTTGTAACTGTAAACCATCCCCTTAGGACTTTTACAAATACTCGCTATTGGCCGTCTCTATGACTTCCTTTAGGTCGTCTACAAATAGCCTTTTAGGGTGTCCTCTTGCGGCTTCTATAAAAAACAGTTTTATGACGACTATATTGACCACCTAAGTGCGGTCTATTAAGACCCCCTCTGGACGTCTATGAAGATTCCATTTAGGAAAACTTTAGGGTGTCCCTTTGCTCGTCTATGAAGACTCCATTTATTAAGACCCTTTTGGTGAATCTAAAAAGACTCCTTCTTGGACCACTCCTTTAGATCGACTAACGACGTCTATGAGGATTCTCTTTAGGACAGCTTTAGGGCGTCTTTAAAGACTTTCCCTAGGACGTTTAAAAAGAGCCCCTTTGGGCGTCTACAATAACCTCATTACCATGTCTAATAACACCCTTTTGGTATGTCTATATAGAATCCCTCTAGGGCGTCTGTATGGTGGTCTATAAGGACGCCATAAGGACGGTCTATGAAGACCACTTTCAGACGTCTATGATATCCCTTTAGCACAACTCTTGGGAGTATATAAAGCCTTCTTCAAGGACGTGTATGAAGACCCCATGTAGGTTTCAATGAAGACTCTAATTAGGAATCTGGAAATATTCCTTGGAGGCATTCATAAGAATACCTTTATGGCGTTTATAAAGATTCCTTTTTGGCGTCTATAGTCACTTTTGGAAATCTACAAAGGCCTCTTTCGGATGTCTAGAAACACTCCCTTTGGGCGACTATAAAAATCACCTTAAGAACGGTCTATGAAACTCCCCTTTTGACGTCTTTGAAGACACATTTTAGGACAACTTTAGGGAGTTTATAAAGAATTTCTCTAGGACATTTAAAAAGGGCCCCTTTGGGCGTCTACAATAACCCTCATTAGGATGTCTATTAACACACTTTTGATGTGTCTATATAGAATCCCTCTAGGGCGTCTGTATGGTGGTCTATGACGTCCCTTTAGGACAACTCTTGGGAGTATATAAAGTCTTCTTCAAAGGTGTGTATGAAGACCCCATGTGGGTTTCTATGAAGACTCTTATTAGGACGTCTGGAAATATTCCTTGGAGGCAACCCTAAGGCGTCTATAAAGATTCCTTTTTGGCGTCTATAAAGACTCACTTTAGGACGTTTACAAAGGCCTCTTTTGGATGTCTACAAACACTCCCTTTGGGGCGACTATAAAAACCATCTTTAGAGCGGTCTAAGAAACTTTAGGACAACTTTGGGGAGTTTATAAAGACTTATTCTACATCGTCTCTAAGGACCCCTTTTGGGTGTTTAAGAAGAATCCTCTCAAGACGTCTGTAAAAACCTCTTTAAGACATCTATAAAGACGTTCTTTAGGGCAACTATAAAGATCACTTTTCGGACGTCTATAAAGATTTATTTAAGGACAACTTTAGCGCATGTATAAAGACTTATTTTAGAACGTCTAAAAAGATCCCCTTTGGGCGACCATGAAGACGGCTTTAACGACGTCTGAAAAAGGGTATTGAATACTATCTTCAGGGCGTCTATAAAGATCCCTTCAGGCGTCTTTAGGATTCCATTTAGGACGTCCTTTAGGACGCCTTTAAATACTCCATTTAGGCGTTCTCTAAGACTCTTTGAGGTGTATATTAAGATCCGCTTTAGGAGTCTATAAAAAAACTCACTGTAGGACAGCTTTAAGACTCCCTTTTGAGGTCTATGAAGACCCTGTTTTAATAAATTACAATTGGGATACCTTCAGGGCTTCTATTAGGGCCCCCAATTAAGGCGTCTTATAAAACCCCATTTGAGAGTCTATAAAGATTCCCATTAGGACGCCTTTAGGCCGTCTCTTCGGACCTTCGGGACGTGTATAACGATCTCTTTTAAGAGTTTATAAAAACTCACTTTATGACGACTCCCAATAGGATAGCTTTAAGACTCCCGTTGGGTCAATGAAGATCCCATTTAAATAAAGTTTAATTAAGGGCTCCTATTACGGCTCCCTTTAAAGTCTATAAACATTTCCTTTGAGAAATGACTCATTTTATGTCGCTAATGAAAACCCCATATAAAAACTCCCTCCCGTACGTCATCCCGACTAAATAATAAGTTTAAGTAACTAAGTTAAAACATTTATTTATTTGTTCGGGAGATGGGCAGCAAACGTGCTCGTTAGTGTCACAACGTGATTCGATATATTAAGAATGGGAGACAGATTAACACTTTGGTACACTCCGCTGCTGTGCAATATTATTTTGTATATCTGAAAACAAGTGTCAATATAGCTAGAAGTCTGGAAGCAATCGAATCTCCCATGAAATCTTTAATAGCAATACGAACTGAAGGAACATAGATTCCAAGGAGAGTTGTGAAGAATAATCTTAGATTACATCATTACGTTACAAGACGAACATAGAGGATCTAAAAAAGTTGAATAGATAAAGGTTTATACCTAAGGCAATTACCCGAGCTAAATTAAAACTTTTAGGAAAAGTTGTTGGCAACATCCAAGCAAGTTCCATTCCAGACAAACTATAGGCTCTATGTATCCTGTTTCATCTTTGTTTTGAATTTATAAAATTAACAAATTAAAAATAAACGAATCTGCGTCTTTGCCTTGGTGGTAAAGAAACATTTTATTTTTTAGTAATAGCATTTGACCAGGTCAGCTTTGTTTGTTTGTAACCGCTCGTGGCAAGAAATCCATCCAACTATCCATTCAATAAAATGCTATTCAAATAGAGTAGTGTTCCACTTTTAAGACATTCATCAATCTCGCTGTTGATTAAACTGGGAATCAATAACTCCATTAAGAATCTACTAAAAATGCGATTATCTTGCTGCCGCCGAGCGTTCAACAAATATTTAAGCAATTAAAATCACCAACTGTCCATTATTATTATTTTCTTTTCTGTTCGGAATACCCAATATCTTCGTGGCCTAATAAAACATAAATTAATCACAACTCGCCATCTGAAATCATCACAAGATCTTTGTGTGGTCAATAGTAAACGTTTTTTGTTTGGTCATGATTTGGTTGGTATTGTGGCTATTGACCCAGCGGCAGTGTTTCACATAAAACGAAGGAGAACCGATTATGAACGGAATGGAATTCAAATTCTTTTCGAGTTGATGTTTTTTCGAACTTCGCACAGATTTAACAGAGATCTAGCCCAGCAGCCACACACAAAGCCGGCCAGGCAGACTGTAAAGCTCAGAGGTACGCAATCAAAAATTTTAACAGTTCTTTCGTCATATCTGTGAGCTGCTATTGCTATGCTAGCCGTCGTTTAAGCTTCATTTAAATTGTTTGATTTGTTCACAGTAGGAGAGGAGGGGATTTTGTTGCTGTCTGTTGTCTAACTGTCTTGTGGCGAGTTAAGCGAAAGAATGTTTGGTTAAGAAGTAAAGGGTAGCTTAGAGCAAGCCAAGATAAATATCAATTATTTCGTTTGTTTTTTTATTTTTTGGTCTAAAAACCTTTCAGCTGTCCAGATGTGAAATGTCTACTCATCGTAGAAATAATGTGAACAAAAAAATATTCGTAGAATTTTTTAATGAGAATTCAGTGAGTCATGATCGGACATGAAAGATGTATTACTCAAAACTGTGATAATATACATATTTACAAAGAACAAACTGTATTGACAAAGGCGTGACAAAAAATATAATATAAACAAATAATAATTAAAAACAAAGTAAAAACGTCATAAAGTTTAACCGCCTATCTTACGGAAACAAAAAAAAACTTAAATAAAAGGGCGTTACCAGTTACCAAGACGAGCATACGAGTTGAAAAAACATTTTTTTAACTTTTATAATTAGATCGCTTTAGGACAAAGACAGGGGACATGAGCGATAACAAATCCTAAACAGCATCAATAAACGAAAAAATCCGACAGTCCGTAAGAGAAGGGAAAGGTTACAGACAAAATCTGTTGGTAAATTTAAAATCCTCCACGGTTTGACAATGGACCGAAGAAGTGAGGTAGAAAATACTTATTTTTTGAATTGTCAAGCATAAAGTCCATAAAAAGTTGTCATTAAAACTAGGGCTACGGAGTCGGAGTCGAGCAATTTTGCTGGAGTCGGAGTCGGTGTGGAGTTATTTTTTTCGACTCAGACTCCGACTCCAGCAAAATTGCTCGGGCAAATTTTTTTTCTACCTTGTAGAAATATAACATTAAATTCGGCACACCAACAATTTTTTCAAAATCATTATTTATTTTAAAAGAAAGCGATAAGAAAACATATATACAAACGGTATATTACACTATTTTAGAGGACAATTCACAGGATATATACTATCCTCTGACGTCTAGTCAACTTATCCCTATTTTGTTGGTCCAATCGATCCTTTAAATGTTTGAAAACAAAAGTAAAGTTCTGTGACAATCGAATTAAGATTAGACCTTTAACCCCTATTGTCAGAAGAATTACAGGTCTTCTCACAAAGGTCTACTGGTCTTCTCAACTTGTTTTTTTATGAGAAGTCGTACTTGTCTTCTAGTAAGGAAATTGTGGTCTCTATGGGAAATCCTACTGAATACCCGTGACACAAAATGGAAATCAGGGAAGGTCTGGGGTGGAAAATTCCCTTTCGGCATGAAAGCCCCTATTGGGTATGTTAAGAACCCCAAAGGATCACATAGCAGAAACTTCTAAGTTATATCGCAATGAATTTTTTGATTGACCCCCAAGAACGATTGAGAAAATAGCTTTATATCTCTGTTTGGAGATATCGTTTCATCATTTTGAGATGACATGTTTTCAGTTAAATAGAGTGAGCTGCCTTTCTGTCGAATATTTTGTCCTAGCTCTGTTCCTTCCATATCCTTTTTGTTCTTGAACTGAAAAACTAACGCAAGATGAAATTTTGTAAAAAAATGTTCACCGGAACATTTATGTAGGATCGGGTAAAAGTTATAAAGCACACCAACGTTCAAAATGTGTGCGCTGAATTTTAGTTTAAGGGGCGATCCCCACTTGTAAATTTCGGAAAAAAATAAAATGTATAAATAGAATTGAATATGTGGTCAAATTTTCAACAAGATCGGAGCAATTTTTCTTTAGATATGAGCGTTGGAATGGAAACATTTATTGTATTTTGTATGCAGCATATATATTACAAACGTGTTTTTCTCAAAATGACATTTAGAAATTGGTCACGAAAATATATGAGAATCGGTTTAATAGTTTTCGAGCTAGAGTTGGCACCGCAAAATGCTTTAATAAAAACAGGGTTTCGTAGACGATCATTTGCCATAAAACTTCGTAATATTTTTCTCTTTCAGATGAAGAAAAAATCTATCAAAACATGTTCGTAGTTTTCTCAGAAAAAATAATCATGAAAAATGGCTTTTTTTGGGCTTTACAACTGGGGGTCTCTTTTTAAGGCTTACATTCAGTTTAAAACTTGGACATGAATTGCCCCTTAATTTTCACAAATTTTGAAAGAAGAATATGCTCGTGCAAAAAAAACCGTAAAACGGGCAAAAATTTTCTACGTTGTATTTTGTTGCTATTTCAATGTAAGATTGAGCAGAAACAATATGATTTTTACTTCATATTTATGTTCAGTATTATATTCGAACCAATGTACTTCCTTAAGAAGATGTAAGGAAAAACTAACAGATTAGCCTATATAGGCCAAAATATAGGAAAAAGTTAAAAAATTGTGCACATTTTATTCATTTTAGTGGTATAGAAATTCACTCTCGGAGTCGAATCCCTGATTAAAACTCATTACGACGGGTAAGCAACGCGGATCGGGGTCGGCAAGTATTACAATAGACATTGCAAGGGTTGGAACAATGACACTCCTTTCGATAACTATCGTATCCACCAGCTATACGATTTTTTAAGATACAATTCCACTTTTCTGAGGAAGGTATCCGAATGTGTTGTCCCATAAGGACCTTCATGGAACTAGATATTTTGGAAGTTTGGAAGAAGTTTTGCAATATCCAAAGTTTCGGCCAAATCGGCTACTCAATTCGTAAGTAATCGTGATGTATGGACTTGCCTCCGAAAAAAGTTATACCCTCACAATAAGGGACATGGCGACAATCTGCTGTAAAAATGTTAAAACAATCCTAGACATGTCCCTAAAATACACTTTTTGGAAAATTTTTGAAATTTTGTGTGGGAGCTACTTGATGGAGTTGACCGATATAGTGCATATTCGAACCTTATATACTCTTCGAAAAAATATTTCGACTTGTATATCATTAAATTTATTTACATCGATTGCTACATCAATTCTCTTCGATAGTTATCGTGCGCACCATTTTAGCGAAACATTTTGAACTTTGGTGTGGAAGGTAGCCGAAAGGGGTGGCCCAATATGACCCATCTTCGAACTTTATCTAATGTTGGACAAAATATTATGAAGCGTACAATGTAGACAAAATCGATTGATTCGTTCGAAATTTATCGTATACACTTTTGGGACATGCGGAAAGACAGACTAAATTGACTCTAAATTGTCTAAAATGTAATTTGTGGTCCAAAACCATTATTTCGATGAGGCACATTTTTGACGGTATACAAACTTCCATAGATATTCCATAGAAAGAAGACCTTCTATAAGCCTCCACAGGCCTTTTACAGATAGGAGGCCTTCCATAGGTATTCTAAAGACCTTCTATAGGTCTTCTTAAGATAGAAGATCTTCTATAGCAAGAATATTTTATATATGTCGTCGTACTCGTAAATGGCCGCCTATAGATCTTTTATAGCCAGAAGACATACTATAGAGTTTATATAGGTAGGAGAATTTTTTTATGTCTTCTAAATATAGATAGAAGACCTACAGAAGGTCTTCTAAACCTTCTCTAGGCAATCTGTAGATTGAAGAGCTTCTATAGGTCTTCTATGGATAGAAGTTCTTCTACAAGTATTATATACGTTGAAGACATTCTATAAGTCTTCTATGGATAGTAGTTATTCAACAGGTCTTCTAAAGATCGAACATTTTCCTTAAGTGCTTCATAGATTAAATACCTATAGATAGAACACCTTCTTTAGGAATCCTGTACATAGAAAACCTTCTATAAATTTTCTGTAGATGGAATACCATTCATAGATCTTCTATAAAAACAACACCATATTTAGGTCCACTATATATAGAAGGTCCTCTTTATGCCATCTATGGATAGAAGACCTTCTATATGTCTTTTATTGATAGAATACATTCTATAGGTTCTATGGAAGCCGTTTCATAGTTATTTAACTAGAGATGACCTGTAGAAGGTATTATATAGATAAAGGATCCTCTACAGATAGGATACATTCTACACAGAGGGAGAAAAGTCGATTGAAAATCAACACCGTATGGTGTCAAAATGAGCACAGGCGTGCTTAATGTTTTTGACCACGCCTGTTGTCGTTTTTTTGAATCTGACCACGAATGGTGTCTTCCCAAAACGCCGCCCTGAAGGCTGGGTAGACAAAAGTGTGCCATATTCATAAGGAGGATTAGAATGTAGTGGTGCATCAGTACAACAAGATGTTGCCAATGCTGTAGATGCTTGAGTGTTATCGCCGTGAGCATCCCTGTCACAAACTTGTGGACAGGCTTCGCCCATCCAGGCACGTCAGGAGAGGTCTCCATGATCTCATGAGATATTTCCAAACGTACATCTAGACCAAAGGCCGGTTCGAATAGCATTCACACTGGTGCAGTTGCACAGGCAGTTCTAACATATAGAATGTCGTTCAGAGGTATCCCCCATGTATCTTAGCTGAAGAATGTCATCTGCCAGGGCAAACAATAGTGGTTTAAGCACAATAGATGTCCGGACGGTGCAGACGCTTCAATTCATATTGGGCCCAAATTGACAGCACGATATTCAACACATGTCCTTCATTAGGACTGGGACCACACGATACGCTTCATTGAAAACAAATTCGCCTGTCTCGCCATTCTTTATGGATGCAGCCAGTCCCGGTTGCAAAATTTTTAAATTTGGACATAGTATAACTTTAACCAGATAGCTTAAAAAGATTTGAGTTTTACAGCAACCACTAATACGACGGTATATTTACTGGGTAGCATTACTTTCGAAGGTAGTTCCCAATTTGGTCCTAACAGTGCACAACATAATATTTTTTTTTATTTACATCACATTCACGCATCCGGATAAATTTTAAAGTTTATTTCGGATTCAATATTGTATCAATTATCGGGTGCTTCTGACATGTACTTGTTATTTATAACCGCCATGTTTTAGTATAACAGCCTATATATTGTGGGGTTACATGCTACCGAAGAGAAAAATGCGGTATATAGGGCTACTCTACAATCAGTAGCAACGCGTAGCGCACGAGAGAGGTATCAGGAGAAAAGAAGAGAGGAGAAACGTCTTTTCCGCAGGGAAAAGAGAGAAATGGAAAGGCGGGAGTGTGAAAGAATCGAGATGTACAGGAGCCAGAATGAAGTCCGAAAGCTCTACCAAAACATCAAACTGATGGCTTTGGTAAAGACACATTCTCCTGTAGAGACCAGCAAGGTAATTTGGTAACTGATACATATAGTGTGATCAGGATATGGTATCCGATAGTAGCGCAAACGGCAAAGATACCACAGATCCAATCCCAGAAGATGGTATTGAATGCATATCGCCCAGCCAAGATGAGGTAAAGACATCAATAAACCGGCTGAAAAATAATAAGGCAGCACGATCCGAAGCGACACGCTGATAAGGTGTATTCATCAGCTAGTTAACACCATCTGGCAAGAAGAACGAGTACCCGACGATTGGAGCCTGAGCATCCTGTGCCCTGTGAACAAGAAAGGAGATAAGACTGTATGCTCTAACTATAGGGGCATAAGTCTTCTCCCTATTGCCTACAAGATGGTGTCAGGGATAATGTGCGAACGACTAAAGCATATGGTCAATGAAATAATTGGGCCATACCAATGCGGCTTTAGGCCTGTAAATCCACCATTGACCAGATATTTACCCTGCGACAAATCCTGGAGAAGACCCAAGAGATGCAGATCGACACTTACCACCATTTTGTAGATTACAAAGCAGCCTTCGACAGTCCCCTACGTTAAAAGGTATTCCAAGCCATGTCTGAATTTGGAATTCCTGTAAAGCTCATTCGGCTTTGTAGAATGACATTAACTGATACTCTGTCATCAGTTTAAATAGGAAACAACCTCTCCTAAGAGTTTAGTACCAAACGAGGTTTCAGACAAGGTGACGGCCTCTCGTGTGACCTTATCAACATTCTGCTGGAAAAGGTTATACGAGATGTGAAGGTCAAAAGAAGTGGCACAATATATACAAACCGCCATATGTTACTTGCTTATGCCGATGATATTGACATCATGGGTCGATCGGTAAAGTAAGTAACTGATACCTTTGAAAAATCTAAAGTGGGTCTGGCGGTAAACGGCGAGAAGACCAAGTTGATGGTGTCGACGCGCAATGCGTCCATAGAGATCGGGCCAACTTTTGAGGTTGGTTCCTATAATTTTGAGGTAGTAAAGGACTTCGTCTAACTCGGCACCACCGACAACACAACAAATAATATCAGTTGTGAAATTCGAAGAAGAATAATGTTGGCCAACAGATGCTACTTCGGACTGAGTAAGCAGTTTACAAATAAAGCCACATCTCGTCAAACAAAAACCACGCTTTACAAAACACTGATACTACCTGTGCTGATGTATGGTTCCGAAGCCTGGGTATGTGCGCAAGCAGACAAGGCAGTGCTTGGTGTGTTTGAGAGAAAATTTCTTTGAAAGATCTATGGACCAATCTTCGTTGACGGTGAATATCGATGTCGTATCTGCTATACAACGACATCAGTATAGATAAACGTTTCGAGATGCAACGATTGCGTTGACTAGGCCATATCATAAGAATGAGCGATAATGAACCCGCTAAAAAGGCGTATAAATTCGGGCCACATGGCGGTGCACGCAGAATTGGCAGACCAAAAAATAGATGGCGCAAACAAGTGGATGAAGAGATGACAAGGCGCGGTATTCCAGAAAGCGAAGCAGTAAACATAGAGAGAGTTGGAGATCTTTTCTTAGTTCGGCTTATGAAATAAATGTTCTGTAATGGGCCAGCTAAGTAAGTACATTTTGACG
The DNA here is from genome assembly GCF_047663935.1 of Musca autumnalis. Lineage (NCBI taxonomy): Eukaryota > Metazoa > Arthropoda > Insecta > Diptera > Muscidae > Musca > Musca autumnalis. The sequence continues at coordinate 281,118,534 of NW_027411644.1, read as the reverse complement.
AAATGTAATGCTGAATAACATTGAATATCCGTTCAAGGACGATGCCTATAAAAATTATGGAAATAGTTAAAACATATTTTGAACATATTTTATTGGCATAAAGACTAAAAGATATTTTGGTTTACTAATTTCCTTTGTGTAAAGGTATTTTTCTATCGGCAAAACCTACTGACACTTCTTTACTTGTTGTAAATTTCCATTATTCGGAAAAAATACCAGTCACCTTTATTCTTACTAAGATAAAATCAATGGCTTTTTTTCAAGTTTTAATTTAATTAAAATTCAGAACAAAAACCTTTAAAAAGAAGAAAAATAGGAAATTATTTCTACTTCATTTGATTCCATTGAACTGGCATTCCAACAATCTTAGAAATAAAGATTTTATGCATCCGCTATTTGCCGAGGAAACAAAATTAAATTCCAAATAATTTGGTGCCATTAATTTCATTCCACAGATAGCTCTTTGCGAGTAAATGGATTAATTTTCCACATGCTGAGCTTAGAAAATAAAAGTTTTGTGGCCATTCATAGAAGGCGATTATGATGTTGCTGAAGATGACGAAGATTCATAGCAATTACAAGCCACATGACACACATAAATTCTTCCTCTGATCATCGACGGGTGTTTCTCATGATGTAGCTGTGTATGAAATTTTGTGGTAATAAATATTCTTGGCAATGCATTTTAAAAAACAGTTGGCGGTCATTAATCCATTAAGCCATGTTCTACATAATGTTTGGTGTCTCACAGTGTTGGTGCTTCTTTCGTTTTCTTTTTCTAATGGACACATTTTCTGGATATTCATTTTTAGAACAATATTTCATGTTGAGTTACAAGTTAGGCTTTTTCGATTTTTTTGTAAAGCTATTAAAACAGTACTTTACCTGTCTTCATCTCCAATTAATAGTCCAGCCTTTAGGCGGCTAGAGGGCCAAATTTAATTATCAACATTTTTCTAATTTTACAATTTTGTTCAACACTTAAATTAAAGTAAAATTAATGATGTATTTTCACATGCTTTGGAGGCTGGATTATTACAAGTGAAATGGCTTTGCTGTAGGTACAAATTTTGTTTTCGTTTTGTTTACTAAATAAAGGGAGGGCTTCGTACGTGAGTAATGGAATGATTTGTATATTTTTGATCCATAAATATACATACATATGTACGTATATGGAAAGTAAATGTGCTTTTTTGGCCCCAAGCAGACATTAGAAAGTAAATGTCCTACCAATGTTCTTCAACAATTGTTAGCAAAATATTTTTTTGAGAGAGAAAAACTTAGAATTTTTGTAAGCAAAATAACCTAATCTAACTAAGAACAAAAATAATTAATTAATAATTTACTTTTTCTTTACAGATATCCGCCCAAGATGCTTCAGCCCCCACAGAATTTGCACCACGTGTATCGGCCACATGTAAAGCGGGCACCATGAATATCAAAGTGAAAATGGACGGGCCCTATAGTGGTGCAGTTCATGCACGAGATTATCGAACACCGGCGTGTATGGCAATGGGCGATGGCTCCGATTCCGTGGGATTCAGTCTAAATCTATTGGCCAAAGATGGTTCACCGGATTATTGCGGGGTTTTAGTCAGTAACGTGAGTGGACAAAATGTAAGCTAACCCCACATTAACATGCTAATGCACACCTAATTTTTCATGGATTAGTGTTATGGAGAAGAGTTAAAATGTCTGAATGAAGAGAAGGTCTTTCATCTTCTAAAGGTATCAAGAATATGTTCTCTGCATAGAAATTTGATTTCTTAATGTGGAAAAACCATTGAAGATATTATAACTACAGAAAACCTATAGAAGGTTTTCTATTTACTAAAGACCTATAGTAGATTTATAGTAAACTTATAGAAGGTCTTCTCTGAATAGAAAACCAAATAAGGTGTTCATTCTGCTGAACCCTACAGAAGTTCTTCTATTATTTTTAATCTATGTCAATCTTTGAAAGGTTTTCTATATGTAAAATGCATATAGAAGGGCTTCTTTTTTTGAAGAAACATACAAGGTCTCATATCTCTAGAGGACCTACATATATAATGCTGAAAAACATATGAAGAACAGACCTGGTGCAGTGGTGCGCAGACAAGCCTTGCACTCAGAAGGTCTGCGGCTCGATTCCCAGGCCAGGCAACATCAAACTTTCAACGGTGGTAAAATAACCCTCAGTAATATCGGCGACATTTCTTGAGCATTTCAATCATGTAAAACTTCTCTGCAAGTGGTGTCATAAGACACGCCGTTCAGACTTGGCGATGAACAGTAGGTCTCATATCATTGAGTTAATATGAATCAGGATGCACTCTCTGATATGAGAGAAGTCTGCCTTGTCCTTTCTGGGAGGGAATTTTGTGGAACAATTAATATTACTATTAAAAAAGGTCTCCTGTGTAAAGTTGACTGTAATAAGGTATTTTTTCTTAAGAAAACTACAGAAGCTATTCTTTCTATGAAAAACCTGTAGAACATTTTCCATCTATAGGTGATCTTTGGAAGACATTCTATCTACGAAAGGCCTTTACTTATTCTTTCTACAGTAGCTCTTCGGGGTATAGAACACCTAAAATAAGTGTTTTTATAGAACACATATCTATTGAAGAAGAGGAGGTAAAGGGTGCGGCTAAAGTAACTATATGATTTGTTTTTTAAATAACTATTGAATGGAATGAAAAAAAACAAAAAAATTTATGACAAAAAAGGTTTATTTTATGTTATTTTTTACATTAATTATGAAAAATAATATCAGTTAAATGAGAACTGTTTTCTCTAACGCAAAAATGTGCTCTTTTTATAGCATTTTCCATAACTTTGTTGGGTGTTTCTTGTGGTATACGATCAATTTCTTCTTGAATGTTGTCCTGATGAAGATACCCAAAATCTGTTGTTTTGTTTATTTACGAAACCGTTCAAGTGAAAATGCGCTTCGTCGGTCATCATTAAATTTGACAAAAAATTTTCATTTTGATCAACGAGATTTAAAACTGCTCTAGCATATTCCAAGCGCAATACGAAGTCCTCAGGATTTAGTTTTTGGACTAGTTGGATTTTGTAAGGGAAGAGGTGCAAATCGTGTTTTAAAATTCGACGAAGAGTGCGGTCAGAAAGCTGCAACTGGGAAGATCGTCTTCTTGTTGATGTCTCCGTATTTTCTTCGACGCTCTGTCGCACAGCATCAATATTTTCGGCCGATCTGCCAGTTCGAGGTCTGCCCGTACGTCTTGAATCTCCGACAGTCCCATATTCAGCAAAATCATTCACCAACGAACGAATGGTTGGACCCGTTGGAGCAGTTCTTACACCATAAAATCTTCTGTATGCACGTTGTGTATTAATTATCGAACGATGATTTTCAATGAATAGAAAAACAATCTTAGTTCTTTGCGCAATTGTATAGCGTTCCATTTTTAAATATTCTCCCAAGTTTAATTTCTGAAATAGGAAAAAAGAAAAAGTTAAATACTCGCAAGCAAAGAAGTTACAATTGTTTTACATCATATAGTAACTTTAGCCGCACCCTGTATTTCATCTTCGAGAAAGCTATAAAATGTCTTCTATACTTTAACCCAATACAAAAAGTCTTATATCTACAGAAGGTCTTCTATTTATAGAAAACCTATAAAAGGTCTCTTCTTATAAGTATTCTAAAGTTAAAAGGTCTAACATCTGGTGTTAGAAGACCTCCCAAGGTTCTTCTGTAGATAGAAGACCTCCTAAAGGTCTTCTGAAGATAGAAGAAATCCTAAAGAAAGGTATGGTGTAGATGATGACCTCTCAAAGTTCATCTACTCGTAATGTTAGAAGATCTCCTAAAGGTCTTTTATATATAGAAGACATCCCAAAAGTTTTCTATAGAAAGAAGATCTTCTAAAGGTTTTCTGTAGATAGAATACATCCTAAAGGTTTTTCATAGATAGAAGACCTAATAAAAGTCTTGTGTGCAGTGGTATGCACACCCGCCTTGCATTCAGACGGTCTGCGTTTCGATTCCCAGGCCAGACAACATCAAAATTTTCAGCGGTGGTAAAAATACCCCTCAGTAATGTTGGCGACATTTCCTGAGTATTTTAGCCATGTAAAACTTCTCTACAATTGGTGTCTTAAGACACGCCGTTCGGCGATAAACTGTAGGTCCCATATCATTGAGCTAATATTAATCGGGGTGCACTCATTGATATGTCCCATCTGGGATGTTTGTGGAACATTACTTACTTCTTTACTTAGCTGGCCCATTACAGAACAATTGTTCCATAGGCCGAACTAAGAAATGATCTCCATTTCTTTCTATTTTTTGCTTCGCCTTTTTAGCGGGTTCATCTTCGCTCATTCTTATGATATGGCCTAGCCAAGGCAATCGCTGCATCTCGATACGTTTAACTATATTGATGTCGTTGTATAGCAGATACAGCTCGTGGTTCATGCGACGTCGATATTCACCGTCAACGCAGATTGGTCCGTAGATCTTTCGAAGAATTTTTCTCTCAAACACACCAAGCACTGCAATGTTTGCTTGCGCAAGTACCCAGGCTTCGGAGGCCATACATCAGCACGGGTAGTATCAGTGTTTTGTAGAGCAATATTTTTGTTTGACGAGCTGTGGCTTTGTTTTTAAACTGCTTACTTAAACCAAAGGTCAATAAAATTCGTCTTTTTATTTCACAACTGATGTCGTTTGTTATGTTTACGAAGGTGCCGAGGTAGACAAAGTCTTTTACTACCTCAAAATTATAGGAACCAACTTCCACAGTTGGTCCGAGCTCAATTGACGCATTGCGCGTCGACACCATCAACTTGGTCTTCTCACCGTTTACCGCCAGACCCACTTTAGCAGATTCTCCTTCGACCTTCATAAGGACATCAGTTACTTCTTTTACTGATCGGCCCATGATGTCTATATCATCAGCATAAGTAAGTAACATGTGACTATTGGTGTAGATTGGACATGTTTATATTTATTTATTTATTTCGTCTATGGAAAAATACAAATTCCTTACAGACTAATGCTTAATCATAAAATTCAATAATAAATTGTTTGTAACATATGTTTAAAATTTAAAACATTACTAGAGAAGTCTATAGCGTGCAGATTATTAATTCTGTTGAATTCTCTAAGTGCTTTCAAAATTGGTTCATTCATTGCATACGTGGTCCTATGGACATTGTGCCACTTCTTTTGACGTTTGCCTCTCGTATAACCTTTTCCAGCAGGATGATGAAGAGATCACACGAAAGGCTGTCTCCTTGTCTGAAACCTCTTTTGGTACCAAACTCTTCGGAGAGGTTCTTTCCTATTTTAAGTGAGGACCTGGTGTCAGTTAAAGTCATTTTACAAAGCCGGATGAGCTTTGCGGGGATACCAAATTCAGACATTGCTTCGAATACCTTTGAACGTAGGGGGCTGTCGAAGGCTGCTTTATAATCGACAAAAAGGTGGTAGGTGTCGATCTGCATCTCTTGGGTCTTCTCCAGGATTTGCCGCAGGGTAAATATCTGGTCAATGGTGGACTTGCCAGGTCTAAAGCCGCATTGGTATGGTCCAATTATCTCGTAGGGAGTAGATTTATGACCCTATAGTTAGAGCATGCAGTCTTATCTCCCTTCTTGTGAGTATCTTCCTGCCAGATGGTACTAACTAGCTGATGAATACATCTTATCAGCGTGTCGCCTCCAGTTTTGAACAGCTCGGCTGGTAAGCCATCGGCTCCTGCTGCCCTATTATTCTTCAACCGATGTATTGCTGTCTTTACCTCATCTTGGATGGGCGGTATACATTCAATACCATTTTCTGCAATATAAATTCTGGGCTTTGCAATGTTAAAGCCGGTCAGGACCGTTCCTTGGTATCTTCCATCCCTTACGTCACATTATTATTATAATAAATGTCTTCCGTAGATAGAATTGTTCAACATTATTATAATAAATGTCTTCCGTAGATAGAATACCTCCTAAATTTTTTTGTAGAATGGAAACCTCTTAAAGGTCTCCTCCTAAAAGTAGAAGACCTCCTAAAAGTCTTCTATAGAAAGAAGACCCCAAAAAAGACGTTAAAAATACCTTCTAAATGTCTTCTGTAGATAGAAGACCTCCTGAAGGTCTTCCATAGATAAAAGACTTTCTTAAAGTATACTATAGGTAGAAGGCCGCCTAAAAGCCTTTTCTTTTATAAAGGTCTTCTGTAGATAGAAGACCTCCTAAAGATCTTCTATAGATAAAAGACTCCCTAAAAGACTTCTATGGAAAGAAGACCTCCTAAAGGTATTCTATTGATAGAAAACTTACAAAAAATATTCTATAGAAAGAACTCCTAAAGGTCTTCTGTAGATAGATGACCTTTTTAAAGTCTTCTATATAAAGAAGTCATAAAGATCTTATGTAGACTGAAGACCTCTTTTTATGCATATAATAACTCCTAAAGGTGTTCTATACATAAAAACCGTCTAAAAGTCTTCTTTAGGTAGAAGAGTCTCTAAAGTCTTTTATGTAAAAAGACCTCCTAAAGGTGTCCTGTAGATAGAACACCTAATAAAGGTCTACTGTAGATAGAAGACCTTCGATAAGGTGAAGACTTACTAAAAGTTTTCCATAGATAGAAGATCCCTTAAAATTTCCTATAGAAAGGATGTCGTCTTTTATAGATATTACTAGGACTTCTATAGATATTAAACCTCCTAAAAGTCTTTGTACATAGAAGACCTCATAAAGGCCTTCAATAGGTGATGACCTCATAAAAGCCTTGTATAGAAAGAAGGTATCCTAAAGGTATTTTATAGGCAGAATACTTGTTAACACGCCAAATGATCGAAGGCTACAACCCAAACATTGTAGATTGTAATATTTCTTCCAAACACAGATCAAAATCGGAGATGGGCTTGTTCCTAAAGACGACATTTCTTTCCTAATTATACCCTATACCACTATGTGGGGAGGGTATTATAAGTTGGTTTTGGCCAAAAAGTTTGTAACGCATCGAAATAATGGTCGTAGACCCATACTTATATATACCAAACGACGAGCTGAGTCGATCTGGCTATGTGTGTCCGTCCGTCCGTCTGTCCATCTAAACCTTGTAATCACACCACAGGTCGTCACCAAATTTTGGGTGTTGATGAAAGTCACGGAGGGGAAGAAGCCTATTGATTTTGGTAATGGTCGGATAATATTCAGGGGTCGGAATGGGCAAAAAACTTATTTGGAGAAAAAGTCAACGTTTTATTTCAAAGTCCATATCTCCGCATCTATAAGGGGTATATCAAAAGCAAAACCTGGCATGGAAAGTAGAAAATATCACCTTTACAACGATGTGAAGTAGGTTGTCATAGGTGGTCAAACAACAGAGATATCGCAATAGTCGGTAATGCATCCCTTTTTCCATTTTTTGTGCAAGACACGATTTTTTTGGGAGTTGATGTGGGTCCCACAGAAGGAGCAGCCTGTTAAGTTTGGTGATGGTCGGATAATATTCAGGAGTCAGAATAAGCAAAAATCTTATGTGGAGAAAAGTCAACGTTTTTTTCTTATGCGAATATCTCTGATTTTGGTAGGAGTATTCCATAAGGAAAGCCCGTCAATGGAAGAAGAAAAGATCTCTTTATATTGATGCAAAGTATGTTGGCGTAAGTGGGCAAACAACGGAGATATCGCAAAAGTCAGTAAAATATCCATTTTTTCCATTTTTGGTAATCACGCTACCGGTTGGAATTTTGATCGGATAGACACGAAATTCTGGGTGTTCATGGGGCCCCCACAGAGGAAGAAATCTATTAATTTTGATGATAGTCGGATAATACTTTAGGGTCGGAATGGGGAAAAACTCATGTGGAGACACATTCAAAGTTTTATTCTTTGTGAATATATCGGATTCTAGTAGGGATATTCTAACGGCAAAGCCATATTTTTGCAATCACGCTACAGGTCGCAATTTTGATCGGTTGGTCACGAAATTTTGGTTGCTTATGGGGATCCCAGAGAGAAAGAGGCATTTTATGTTTGGTGGTAGTCGGATTATATTCCCTTAAAAGAAATGTTTACAAATGAAAAGCTTATGCACAGATGTAGTGGTGTAGGGTATCACATGGTCGGCCCCGTCCCTACTATAGCCTTTGCTTACTTGTTTATATTAGGGATCTTTAGGTCTATATGCTAGCTGATTCTTTTTTACTCGTTCATACTTTTTTGGGGCAATTTAGGGCTAAAACCATGTCTCTTTATCTTTGTTCTAATGTGTCCAATCCACTTCCAGTTTTTATTGGTTGTGTTCCTTTACTTACCTGAGGTTACCATTTTTACTATTTTTAACCTGCAAAGCGTCCTAAACCCCAAAAACCTTTAAAATATAACCTTTAAAATACCGAAAATCGGGTGGTACCGTTCTATGTGGGCTATATGAAGGCGTGAACCTCAACCGACAAAATTCTGGGGGAAAGTTCTATTCCCCCAAGGAAGACTAAGTACTAAATTTCAGCCATTTTGGTGGATTATTGTGGCCACAACCTTCAAAATACCGAAAATCTGGAGGTACCGTTCTATGGGGGCTATATGAAGGCGTGAACCTTAACCGACAAATTTCTGGGGGAAACTTCAGTACCCCCAAGGAAGACTAAGTACTAAATTTCGGCCATTTTGTTGGATTATTGTGGCCACAACCTTCAAAATACCGAAAATCGGGAGGTACCACTCTATGGGGGATATATGAAGGCGAGGACCTATACCGGCAAATTTCTGGGCAAAGTTCTATACCCCCAACCAAGACTAAGTACCAAATTTCAGCCATTTCGGTGGATTATTGTGGCCACAACCTTCAAAATACCGAAAATCGGAGGGTACCGTTCTATGGGGGCTATGTGAAGGTGTAGACCTATACCAACAAATTTCAGGTGGAAAGTTTTATACACCCAACGATGGCTAAATACCAAATTTCAGCCATTTTGGTGGGATAATGAAGCTAAAACCTCAAAAATAGCGAAAATCGGGAGGTACCGTTCTATGGGGGCTATATCAAAACGTGGACCGATATATCCCATTTTCAATACCAACCATCCTGGAAGTAATAAAAACTTCGGTATCTTAAAAATTGCGAGATGTATCTTGATTTCAACAGACAGACGGACGGACGAACATGGTTAGATCGACTTAGGATTTTATTGTGATCAATAATATATATACTTTATAGGGTCTCCGACGAATATTTCAATGTGTTACAAACGGAATGACAAATTCAATTATACCCTCCATATTGGTGGATGGTATAAATAATATCGGTCTACAATTTTTGTTTTGGATCGGTGCCGACAAACATGTAAAATGTCTTTATAAGCGGTGTATATTATACGAACCAAATTTTAAACTATACACTACAGTAAAATAGCAACAACAACAATAACACCAACAAGAATAATAAATTTGTTCTATTTGTGACTCAGATTATGCTAGAGAGCCTGCCACCACCAACTACAAGATGCATGTGGCATTTTTTTCAGCATTTTTTCCACGTGTCCTCGAGATAAGTAAAAACAACTTGGGCAACAAATTTTGGAAAAATCAAACAATTTCCCCAATCAAATATGTCGTTTTGTTCGCCAAAAGATTAAATTTCATTACTTTCTATAATAACTCAAGTCATTTTCAAATTGCAAACAAAAGATTTAAGACACAAACCTGCAAGAATTTGCATTACCTTCAAAAAACCGTTGCTGTTTTGCTATTTTGTGAAAGTTACCCTTAGATTTATGTTCTGCAAATGCCAAACCGCTCTAATTTATATTAAAAAATCGTAGTCACGGATTTTCGCCAAGGCACAGCACACAGAAACCAATAAATATTGAGGCGAATAGGGCACACACATGTACACAGGTATGTGTGTGTGAAGCTGGCCACTTAATGCTACTTTGCATTTGCCATGCCACCAGCAACAAATACACGAATAGAAATTTACCACTTGTGGCCAAATTAGCAACAAATACTTGGCTGTGAACTGGAAAAACAACAACGTGCGTCATTGATTTTTCACGTATGTAACACAAATCTCAGGAGAGCCAATGTGCCGGCCCAACAATTTGGAAGATGGGAGGGAGGGGGAGCGTAGCCACTTCGTAAGTGCAGCCACCTTTTGTTGCTTATCTACCTCTAACCAGCAGCACCAAGCATGCTTTTGTCCATGTGTCTTAAGTGGCCAAGACATAAAATGGTCATTTTGTCTGCCGTAGTTAAGAGTTATGAGGTGGGGAGGTGTTGCACCTCCATAAAACTTGCAATTTCTGTGGAGTTTTTGTTTCGAACCACCTTTTGGGGCAGCTAAAAAAACTTTTAAACTCACAAATCCCAGCCACAGTATATATTGTCTAGCAACCAAGCCACCACATTTGCTGTATTTCAGGTTCCATTTTAAGGGAGTGTCACTTCATTTGCTTGGCAATTTACCAGCCAAACGAATTGCCAGCCAGCCAGCACAGAGTTCTGTTATCCAGCAGCAGCGGCAGCCACGAAACAATTGCCAAAACATGTTTCCAGGTAGTAGTACTACAACCAGAACAACCAGCACAGAGTGGAACATAATCATGTCTCTCAGTGCTGTTTTTTCTGTTCCTTTCATATCCAGGTCGTCGTTCAAGAAGTGGTGAATGTGTTCCAGTTGCACTGGGGCAATAACAATATGACAGACACACAGACGGACAGACATTATAGCCATTAGATTAAAAATAAGTTAGACGGCCATGATGACGGTGGCGACAACAACGGACCAAATTTTAAACTAGACACTACAGTAACAATGACAACAACAACAACACCAACAACAATAATAAATTTGTTCCATTTGTGACTGGTCATAGATTGTGCTAGAGAGGTTGCCACCACCGACTATCCACTAACCACAGCATGTGGAATGCAAATTTGTTATATTTTTTGTTTGTTCGTGCGTTGCAATGCATTTGAATGTAATAGGCGAAAATGGGGCACAGTGGTTAGGAGGGTTGAAAAGAAAAATAAAAAGTAAAAAAGCATCATACAGCTAAATACACTCAGCCTATGAGTGCAATAAAAAAACCAATACCAGTAATGCTGGACTTACATGACCTACAAAAAGAACCCCAATTAAAAAAACACTAATTGGAAGTTTTCGCCCATTATCGAGGGGAATATTTAGAATAAAATTACAGCGTTTTAAAATAGGTCATAAGACTACCTGCAGTAAAACCTGGACAAATGAGTGGCCCTAAATATTGGGGCATTTCTATAGTTAGGGAGGAGATACTTAAATGATATGTTTCTCTACCAAGATTCAACACCGAATTGGTTCAAATTAGAGAAACAGGCCGATAGTTTATCTTGAAACATTATGTAAGTTTAGCATTTACTCCTTCTTTATAAAGGAGTGACCGTAAATGGAAAATTTCCGGGAAGTACTCTAGAAACAAATTGTAATGTTGTAGTTGGAATCCCGAGGTCTACCCGCTATTAATATTTCAAAACGATCCGATTAGTAGTATTCGCCTGGATTAAATAGCAAAAGTGTGGATCTTGTGTAAGAGAGGTAAGGAATGTGCCGACATTGCATCAGTAAGAATACTACTCAAACCTGCCAGATATGCTTTTCGATCTAGAGATTCTCTTTTATATCAATGGGCGGCAATCTCTGTATATCCCTAGTATCGCCAAAGATCGAAGACATGATTTACTATGGAAACAAAGATCCTTCTGGTGGCACGGGTTAACGTTAACCGATCGCCATAAAATGTCGTATATAAGGGTTTTGAATCAAATGGAAAAAATGTTGGGGTTAGGCCATCAAACAAAAACATTTTGTCGTTTTTTGGGCAGCCCCACTGTACATAGTTGGCGTTTGCTTCAATTTTGATCGGTTTGGCATATGGAGAAAAAAAAGTTAAAAAAAAACCCGTAAATTTTGACCTTGAAAATGAAAATTTATTGATTATTGATATATGAGCCTGACAAAGATCTCTTTTACATCAAGGTCCCAAATCATTAGGGGCCCATATCAGGACATATCTTAAAAAAAACGTTGAGACAAGTGTCAAAATGAGTTAAAAAGAAGTGAGCAAAGGCTATAGTCGGGACGGGGCCGACCATGTGATACCCTACACCACTACCCCTGTGCATAAGCTTTTCACTGGTAAACATTCCTTTTGGGGAATATAATCCGACTGCCACCAAACATAATATGCCTCTTTCTCTCTGGGATTCCCATAAGCAACCAAAATTTCGTGACCATCCGATCAAAAATGCGACCTGAGGCGTGATTGCAAAAAATGGAAAAATTGGATGCATTACCAACTATTGTGGTATCTGCTTTGTTTTCGCCTTCGCCAAACTACTTTACACCAATGTAAAGGTAATAGTTTCTTCTTCTATTGACAGGTTTTGCCGTTAATATACCCCTACTAGAAACCGATATATTTACAAAGAAAAAACTTTGAATTTGTCTCCACATAAGTTTTTCCCCATTCCGGCCCCTAAATATTATATGACTATCACCAGAATCAATAGGTTTCTTCCTCTGTGGGGCCCCCATCAACCCCCCAAAATTTCGTGACTATCCGATCTAAATTCCAACCTGTAGGGTGATTAAAAAAAATGGAAAAATTGGCTATATTACTGACTTTTGCGATATCTCGGTTGTTTGCCTACTTACGCCAACATAATTTGCATCAATATAAAAGAGATATTTTCTTCTTCCATTGGCGGGCTTTCCTTTTGGATTACTCCTACCAGATGTGGATATATTAGCATAAGAAAAAAACGTTAATTTTTCTCCACATAATCTTTTTGATTATTCTTCCTCTGTGGGGCCCGCAACAACTCCCAAAAAAATCGTGACGATCCGATCAAAACTGCGGCCTGTAGCGTGATTACAAAAAAATCGGAAAATGGGATGCATTATCGACTATTGCGATATATTTGTTGTTTGACCACCTATGACAACCTACTTCACATCGTTGTAAAGGTGATATTTTCTACTTTCCTTGCCAGGTTTTGCTTTTGATATACCTCTTAAAGAAACAGAGCTTTTGGCTTTGAAATAAAACGTTGACCTTTTCCCAAATAAGTTTATGCCAATTCCGACCCTGGAATATTATCCGATCATCACCAAAATCAATAGACTTCTTCCTCTGTGGGCCCCCATCAACGCTCCGGCGTTTTTTTTTTTTTTTTGATTTTGTATACCAAAATTTGGTTTTCGTAATATTTTGTCCAAACTTAGTTTAAGTTCGAAGATGGGTTATATCGGTCCACTCCTTCCGGTACCTCCCCCACAAAAGTTCGAAAATGTTCGAAAAATTTGTGTGCACGAGAACTCTTGAAAGAAGTAGCCGATTTGGTACATACTTTGCACATCGTGAAATTTCTTGCAGACTTAGATGAGGTTCCAATATCGGTCCACCACTTCGGGTACCTCCCACACAAAATTTCGGAAAAGTTCAGTTTAGGACCAGTTCACGAATCGCTTTGATTTTTGTTGTAGTAACTTGTATTCACTGCCTCCATATAACGGTATAAGTTTCATCAGGGGCAAGTCCTTACTTTCTGAGAAAATAGCCTGAGAGGTACAAAAAAGCCCTATGACACCGTGTGTAGTGGTTGGATCGCCAGATAACTCTCGAAGGATCTGCCGATTCGGTGCACAACTTGGTCTTCGTAATATTTTCTGCACACTTAGTTTCAGTTCGAAGATAAGCCATATCGGTCCACTCCTTCAGGTACCTCCCCCACAAAAGTTCAAACATGTTCGGAAAAATCGTGCGCACGATAACTCTTGATGGAATTGACTGATTGGGTCCATACTTCACACATCCTAAAATATCTACCTGATATAGATCAGGTTCGAATATGGACTAAATTTGTCAACTCCTTCGAGTACCTCCCACACAACATTTTGGATAAATTCACTTGAAGACCTGCTCTCGAATCACTTTGATTTTTGTTGAAGCAACTTGCTTTCGCTGCCTCAATTACGGCAGTAAATTTTTTTCAGGGGCAAGTTCATACTTCTTGAGAAAACAGCTCAAAGTTGTAAAAAAACCATTATGACAGCATATGTAGTGGCTGGAGGGCTCGAACCGAATACTGCGTTCGTCCACACTTTGTATATTGTAATATTTCTTCGAATATTAGATGAAATTCGAAGGTAGTGCTTATAGGTCTACTCCTTCCGCTTCGCTTAATGGTATTCGCGATTTCTCATAGACGTAGCAACCAAACTTTGGATCTCTAAGTATTGTCGAAACTTCGTTTATGTTCAAATTTGGGCCATATCTGTCCAATGCTTGTGGTACCACCCACACAACTGTTACAAATTTTTGTGTGGTTGGAGGATTCTTTGGACATTTTACCGAAGGTTTTCACAGTGGCCCTGCTTACAGCGATATTATGTTTTTCGATGGCTAGTGGAATAAAAAAGCCCTATCTATCGATATCCCAGCCAAATTTTTCAGGTTTAATCCTATCCATACTTTGTCGGTGCATACGCCCAAAATTTTGAAAACCCCTTAAATACATAACTTTTTTTGGGAAAAAAGTATTTCAATCCACACGGGCTGATAGTATATCTCTGTTGGCAAAGCCGAATCCGAAAAAAGGTATTTCAATCCACACAGGCTGAGGGTATATCTTTGTCGGCAAAGCCGACTGATACTTTTGTCTTGTTTCATTTATGAACATTTTAATTTCTTTTAAAGTTGTTTCAAGAGCACCGTGTCTGTCCATAGATGAAATTTTTAATTCACAAAGGCCTACTGTATACTCTGTCGGCAAAGCGACAGATACTTATTTACTTTTATATATATTGAGCATTTGCTATCTGTTTAAAGCATAATTCGAAAAAAAAAAACAATTCACTCCCCTGTTTTTAGTATCACAATTGATACTGTCCTGCCGTATGCAGTTCACAGTTTTAATCATTGCACCAATAAACTTCAATACTCAGCCTCTGGTGGCCACAAACCGTTTACACATTACAATGAACTTTTAATCCGTTTTAAACACTTTGAATGGAAGTGAATTGGTCGTTTATATGGTAAACCGACTAATACCGTTTGTAAATAACTTATTTTTATGACGAAAAAATGTTTCACATACAAAAGAAAAACATAATCTAAGTTTGGCCATAGTAAAAAAACAAACTTCATGGCAAGTTTGTTGCCTAAGTCTTTTGTTTAAGGTGAATGCAACAAACACCAGCCGCACCAACACTATCACAAATGCATATTTCTAATAAACAAACTATTAAAAAATGGCAATTGTTTATTTGCAATTATAAAACATTTTGTGTGGCATAAAAAAACTAACTTATGTATCACATAGAGGAAACAAACACGACTTTGTAGGAATGAATTTGCTGCAATGTCTTGCAGTTGGACAGCAGCAGCTGCATTCGAAAAAAAACAACAACAGCATTTGTAGCTGTTATGGCTAAGTAGGTATTATGTTGGCAAACAACATGCTGATATAGATTAACTCAATTCAATAATGTGCACAATTTTCACTTAAAACACACACACTTGGTAATTAATTTAATGGCATTGCAAACCAACACTGTTGACCACACAATAATCTTTTAATAATATTTACAAATAATCTGCTTTGTTGTTAATCTCCATATTTAAATCATATATCAAATCTAATTTGTTAAAACTTATCAACTAAATATTAACTACAAAGTTGTTTAAACCAATTGACCTCTCTTTAATCGTTCATTTATTTTTCTTTCCATTTTTTCACATCGATTAGCGCACCGAGGAAAGGTCCATTCAACTGGCGGTACGTGTCCACAAGACATTGGAATTGGCCGATGATAAATTTTATGTTATCACCTGTGGCAAAGCTGGTTTCGGAAGGTAAGCCCAAGTCATTGCTAATAATTTCACTTCTTGACGATGTTAAGGCGATAGGCAGACAATCCCACCACGACAACAACAACAGTCTGACACTTGAGCGAGCACCCATTACTGCAATTCAAGTGTGGTGGTGGAAAATTGCCTCAATGCCATTGAAAAGCAAAGTTTCGGCATAGCTGAATGAACATGTGAAGGTTATCACAATCCGTTCAGTTGAAAGGTGATGTGTTAAACAAGCAAATTTTTTTGTTGTTATTTGCCAGTTTTCATTTGAAAATTGATGATGTTGAAAAATTGGAAAAAAATCTAAATATGTTTTGTGTGTATGTTGTTATCTGTCACTTATTATCAAAAGAAAAAAGAAACAAAAATGTAATGCATCAGCACGTGCAGTGAATGTTATTTTTTGAAAGGTAAAAACCAACAAAAACAAAATATAGTTTTTCTAAGTTCAGTGAAAGTTTTGTGTGGGATTTGGAAATGCATATCACGGTGCTCTTCAAACAATTTTAAATGGAAGGTGCTTACACCTTGGAAGTTAATGCGGATTCTGAAACTATAATGTTCATCGATGAGAAAAATCAAAAAACAAAAAAATCGCCGGAGCTCTTTTTAAATAAATCGCGATTTAAGTTGACATTTTTAGGGGTTGTTTAGGTTTTCACGATTTTGCTTAGAAACCGCAAGTCCTATCAAAATGGGACTAAAGAAAATGTTGTAGCTATGAAAATTCTCTACAAGATTGACATTTATGGTATTATCGTCGGTTTTACCGTTTTTGAGATATAGAAGTTAAAATTGGGACAATTCAAATTCAATTCAATTCTGTATCGCCCCCTTATAAAACAATGTCATGACTGCAAATTCCCAACTTAAACTTATGTATCTAAAAAATGGTACAACTTAGGAAAAGTTACTTAAGCCAGTCTTGTAGAGAATTTTCACAGCTTTAAGATTTTCTCAGGTCCCACATCGACAAAATTTGCCGGTTTCAAGCAAAATCGGGAAACCCTAACAAAAAAAACCTAAAAATGTAAACTGAGCTTCTTTATCTCGAAAATGGTACAGCCTGAGAACAAATCATAAACGTCAATCCTGTAGAGAATTTTTACAGCTACAACATTTTCTTTAGCTCAATTTCGATTGGACTTGCGGTTTCCAAGCAAAATCGTGAAAAGCTGAAAAACACCTAAAAATGTGCATTGGACCGCGATTTATTTAAAAATCCCTACAGCGATTTTTTCTTGTTTTTGGATTTTTCTCATCTATGAACATTGCTGTTTCAGAATTCACAAAAACTTCCCCTGCGTAAGCGCTTTTCTTCAAAAGTTAGTTAAGGCGCACCCTTCATGACATTGTTTTATAAGGGGGCGATACAGTCAATGCATTGTCCCAATTTGAACTTCTATATCTGAAAAGTGGTAAAACCTACGAAAATATTATAAAGGTCGATCTTGTAGAGAATTTTCATAGCTACAACATTTTCTTTAGTCCCATTTTGATAGGACTTGCGGTTTCTAAGCAAAATCGTAAAAACCTAAACAACCCCTAAATATATCAACTTAAATCGCGATTTATTTAAAAAGCGCTCCGGCGATTTTTTTTGTTTTTTGATTTTTCTCATCCATGTAGTTTCAGAATCTGCAAAAACTTCCAAGGTGTAAGCACCTTCCATTTAAAATTGTTTCAAGAGCACCGTGATATACATATGTAGAAGGTTATTCGGAAAGAAGGCAAAACTTAAAGCAAAAATATTCAAGACAAATGTAGCTAAATAAAATTATATTAACAAAAACAAACCATGTGTTCTGGTCTTCTATCAGTAAAAATCCTAGTCCGTCTACAAGAAAACCTTCCCATCTTATATAACAAGACTTTCTAGCATTGTCTTATATAAGAAGACCTTGGGCCTTCTTCACCTTGTATAGCACACCATTTCTTCTTTAAGAAGACATTCTGGTCTTTTAAAAGAACGCATTCTGGTGTTTGGTATTTTATAAGAAGACTCTTCGCTTATCTATAAGAGGATTTCTGGTCTCCTATAAGAAGACTTTTTGGTCTTCCATAAGTAGACGATTATGGTCTTCGATGTGAAGACCTTTTGGTATTCCTAAATAAAATATTTGGGTCTTCTATAAGAAGACCTCTTGGCCTTCTATAAGAAGACCTCTTGGTCTTCTAAATTAAGACCTCTTGGTCTTCTATAAGAAGACCTCTTGGTCTTCTATAAGAAGACCTCTTGGTCTTGTATAAGAAGATCTCTTGGTCTTCTATAACAAGACCTCTTGGTCTTCTATAACAAGACCTCTTGGTCTTCTATAAGGAGACCTCTTGGTCTGGTCTTTCGTAAGAAAACCTTTTGGTCTTCCGTATGACTATCTTTTGGTCTTCCATGAGAAGACCTCTCTGTATTCTATAAGAAGAACTTTTGGTGTCTATAAGAAAACCTATTGACCTTCTCTAAGAAGACGTTTTGTCTTCCATTGGTCTTCATTTTGGTCTCTATAATAAGATTTAAACCCTTAGCCTTTAGGCTAGGACCAAATATGATACGACCAAAAATGTGCCTCATCGAAATAACGGTTTTAGACCCCAAGTATGTTTGGACGAAATTCGTTTCAGACAATTTGGAGCCGATTTAGCCATGTCCGTCCGTCTGTCTGGCTGGTGCGATTCGAAACAAATTTTGGGTATCGTAATATTTTGACCAAACTTAGTTTAAGTTTGAAGATGGGTCATATCGGTCCACTGCTTCGGGTACCTCCCCACAAAAGTTCAAAAATTTACTGTAAAATGCTGTAAACGATATATGTACCTCGAAGGAAGCAATCGGTTTGGTCCAAACTTTGTACATCGTATTATTGCTTTATGATATAGATCCGGTTTGAATATGGACTATATCGGTCCACTCCTTCTGGTACCTCCTACATAAAATTAGGATACAGTGAAGTTTAAGATTTCCTGTCGGATCGTTTTGAATTTTTTTTCAGTAAGTTATCTTTGCGGCTCCCTTTACGGCCGTACAAGTTTTTTTCTTGCGCAAGTACATACTTCCTGAGATATTGACCTAAAAGCTCCAAGAATCCCTGACGGCACCAACCAAAATAGCAAACCCGCAAGATCATTTTCGTAGGGAGTTTTTGATTGGTGCAGTCTTTGCACATCGTATTAATTCATCCAGTTATGTATCAGGTTTGAATATAGACTATATCGGTCCACTCCTTCGGTTACCTCCCACACAAAATTCGGATAAAGTGAAGTTTAAGAGCTCCTCTCGCATAGTTTTCATTCATTATACCCTCAGCATTTATGCTAACGAGTGTAAAAAGTGTATATACCACTTTCATACGGGCAAAATGTGCCTAATCGAAATAATGCCTTTAGACCCCAAGTATGTTTGGGCGAAATGTGTTTCAGACAATTTGTTGCTGATTTAACCATGTCCGTCCGGCCGTCTGTCTGTCTGGCTGGAGCGCACGATAACTCTCAAACGGATTAACCGATTCTGTCCAAAATTTGGCTATCTTAATATTTTGTCCAAACTTATTCTAAGTTCGAAGATGGGTTATATTGACCCACTCCTTCAGGTACCTATCCCACAAAAGTTCGGAAATGTTCGGAAAATTTGTGCGCACAATAACTCTTGAAGGGAATAATCGATTTGACCCATACTTTGCACATCGTGAAATTTCTACCAGACTTAGATGAGGTTCCAAGGTGGACTCAATCGGTCCACTCTTTCGGGTACCTCCCACACAAAAGTTCGGAAAAGTTCAGTTTAGGACCTGCTCTCGAATCGCTTTGATTTTTGTAGTAACAACTTGTATTCACCGCCCCCATATGACGGTACCAATTTCATCTGGGACAAGTCCATACTTCCTGAGCAAATAGCATGAAAGGTGAAAAGCCCTCTACGACACCGTGTGTAATGGTTGGAGCGCAAGATAACTCTTGATCGGATCTGCCGATTCAGTCCAAAATTTGGCCTTCGTAAAATGTTGTCCAAACTTAGTATAAGTTCGAAGATAAGCCATATCGGTCCACTCCTTCAGGTACCTTCCTCACAGGTAAGTTCAAAAATGTTCGGAAAAATTGTGCGCACGATAACTTTTGATGGAAGGATTTGGTCCCTTCAGTACACATCCTAATATGTCTACCAGATATAGATCAGGTTCGAATATGGACTATATTTGTCCACTCCTTCGAATAAGTTCACTTTAAGAGCTGCTCTTGAATCATATTCGAAAAAGGCCCATACCGGTCTCCTTTTTAGGGTACCTCCACAACAATTCGTTGTGGTCCTGTTTACAGCGATATTATGTTTTTCGTGGGCATATCGTTTCATTGAATATTAGATGATATTCAGAGATGTTGCTTATAGGTCCACTCCTATCGGTACCTCACCCACACAAGATCGAAAATATTCCCTAAAATAGTATGCGCGATATCTCATAAACAGAGCAACCGATTAGGTTCAAACTTTGCATTTCAAAATATGTATATTGTCCAAACTTAGTTTATGTTCAAAAGTGGACCCTATAGGTCAACTCCTTGGGGTACCACCCACACAAATGTTCAACATTTTTGTTTAAGTGCGCTTAAAGGTCTGTTCGGGGATCCTTTGGACATTTTTACAGAAGGTACTCCTAGAGGCCCTGTTTACAGTGATGTTAGCTTTTTCGTGGGCAAGAAAACTTTCTGGCCTAGGCAACACGCAATATCGCCAGGCGTCATTTGGCATTTTTTTGGAAGGTTGGACAGTTTTTAGCCTAAGCGTACTTAGGACAGTTTTGACATACGACCATGTGTTGGGTAGTTTACAGTGACTTGACAAAATCATGGAATTTACTAGTGAACATTTTCGTCCGGGTAATAATTTTCGACATGGATAATCACGGCAAGAGTGCATCGATTAAATTAAATCTTTGTCGATAAAGGACCATCCTATCCTGGTTTAATGAATTCAATTGTGGGCGACACACCCCAAAAAACGAAGGTCGAGAGGGTCGCCCAAAATCGGACGTTGTGCCAGAAAAAATAAAGCCGTGCGTGAACGGATAATGCAAGATGGACATGTTATATACCGTGAAATAGAGGCACCCTTGGATATTTCTTCCACCAACTAACATTTGATATTGCTTGAATACCAGGACGCAAACATGGACATTTCTCGTTAGATCCCAAAAAATTGGACAATCGCTCAAAAAAGGCTCTTGTGAATTGGTGCAAAGAAATTGTGAATAAAAACGATCGCGGTGCTTCAAACAACATTCATAAGATCGTCACAGACGACGAATATTGGATCTATGCTTAGGAGTCCGAAACAAAACAGGAATAGACCGATCGAAAGCGAGCCAAATCCAACGAAAGTTGTTCATGGAAGAAGACCTTCGAAGCAAATGGTCGCCTGTTTCTTCGGCAAAACTGACCGTGTGGCAACTATACGAGTTGGGAAATTTAGGACGGTTAATTCTAAGTGTTACACTATAATTTGTTGGCCTGAAGTCTCGTGAGAAATTCGAAAAACGAACATAAGAAGACGAATCGTTCTGCATCATGACAATGTGAGCTCTCACAAATCGATTCAAACTAGTGCCGGCTTGACCGGACAAAACGTGGAATTGATGGGTCATGCGCCGTACAACCCTGACTGGGGATCTAATGACTTCATTTGATTCCAGCATATCAAGAAAAAAGGCGTGTTAAACGATTTTCGTCGCCAGAAGATGCTGCTGAAGCGTTCCATGTTTTGGAGGTTTTTCAATCGGAGTGGGAAAAATGCTTCAACAATTGGTTTCAGCGCATAAAAAGTGTAGAAATTATGCTGGGGATTACATAAGAAATCAATAAAACTTTTTTTGATGGTAAATATTATCGTTTTCATTGTTAGGCCAGATAGTTATCGTGCAGCCCTCGGACCTCCTTTTTCGACTGTAAGGCTGCTTTCGATTACTGATTATAAAATTCAATCAAACGGAGTTTCGGACCAGTTAAAGAGCATCAGTGGATTTAGCCGAAAAAGCAAAACTAAAAATATTAAGAAGGGAAGCCCCAAAAAAATTATACCGCAATAATTGAGACAAGGATTTTATGCAATAACTGGATATACGATAGTATAAAGAGAGGACATAAATATTCCACTGAGTGATCCAATAAAGTATAAAAGAATAAAACAAACCGTCATGTTATGGCTGTGGGCTTTTTAGACTTCAGTTCATTATCACAGGAAGCGCGAACATATCGAAGAAAAAAATATACATTTGTAATAGGACACTTAAGGAGTACATCATGTAAAAAATTCACAACGATCAGAGAGTAGCTGCACTATGGAGTAAGGCGTTGAACTTTAGTTAGTTAGATGACATAATGAGTGGAGCGAAATAGATTGTAAGAAACACTATGGTGATCGAATTTTTAACCAATTTTCGTACTCTCTTCCAGTCCGCTATATAAGAAAAATCCTCTAGTTTACTATAAAATAAGATCTAAAACACCAATAAAACGCTTGCACCTAATAAACATAGGCATTTATTGAAGCTATTGCTTCAATTATGTACAGTTTGCATGACATGGCTACGATGATCTTAATTTAGTTTATTTTTTGCCAGACATATAATTTTGCAAGATTATAATGACAACTTTGGGGATTTGATTTCATTCGCCCATATCAACAATAATAACAACAACAGCAACTCGCTTATTCTGAGATAACTGCGAAGACCATAAAACACACATCACTACCACGCACCATAAACATACCTTTAGCAAATGTTCTTCGTTTTATATTACCTATAATTATGTTTAAGAATTTGTGTTCTGTTTCAAAAAAAATGAAAAAAAAAAACAAGCAACCTATCCACCCACTATCATATTTCCTTCATTACTTCCCAAACCAAAGGCAAAACAAGACAACTTTAAGTCATTCGTTCCATTGGTACAGCCCACGTTTATAGCTTAAAAAATTGTCAAGAGATCACAATGACGTTATTATGAAGTCACAATTTTGTTGCTGTAGTTGGTGTTAAATTGTCATTGTGTGGGGTTGTCAATGAACTTCAGTAGAAATGATTCGGTTTTTGAAATATTCAAAATGAAAGACAAGAAGAAGTAATAATAAAAAATATTAACAACAAAATTTAGATGATTGTGGAAGTCTCAAGTGAGACTCGAGATTAAAAAATAAATGCCGCATAACAATTCAAAATAACGTGTACTTAGAAAAATGTAATGAGGTATGACGTTGTTTTGAATATGTCTTCTGTCTATTCGTCTTAGGAAGACTAGTAGTAACTTGTTAAAGAGATTTCATTATTTCATTATTTCCACTAATGATTCCAAAAACTCCCAAACTTAAGAGCAAAAGTTCTTCTTATTTAAGACTAGAAGTTTTTCCAATAGAAGACGATCAGCTTTCTTATAGAATTTCATAAGACCTTCTAAAGAAGACCAGAAGGTCTTCTTATAGAAAGGCAGACAGTCTTGTTTTAGAAGACCCGAAAGTCTTCCAATAGAAGAACAAAAGTCTATTTGTAGAAGAACACAAGGACTTCCTATAAAACGACACCATACTTTCTTTTGAAAGACAAAAATTGTTCCTATGGAAGACTAGATTCTCTTTTTAATAGAAGACCACAAGGTCTTATTAAAGAAGATCGGAAGGTCTTGCTATGGAAGTTCAAAATGGGTATTTTGGAAGGCGAGAAAGTAGAAAAAGGTCTTCTTCATTCATAAGGCCTTCTATGGAAGACATAAGGTGTACTTATAGAAGACCACAAAGTCTTCTTACAGAAGACAAAAGTTCTTTTATAGAAATACAAAACATATTCCTAAAGAACACCAGAAACCCTTCTTATAGAAGACAAGAAGCTCTCCCAGCAAATATCCCCATTGAAGACCAGAAGGTATTCCCATAAAAGACCGGAAGATTTTCCCAAAGAAGACCTGAAGGTTTTCCCATAGAAGACCAGAAGGTCTTCCTATAGAAGACCAGAAGGACTTTCCATAGAAGACCAGAAGTGTTTCCCGTAGAAGAGAAAAAGTTCTTCTTATAGAAGCCTAGAAAGTCTTCTTATAAAAGACCACTAAGATGCTTTATAGAAGAAAAGAAGATCTTCTTAAAAAACCAGAAGGTATTCCCATAAAATAATGGAATATCTTTCCAAAGAAGACTTGAAGGTTTTCCCATATAAGACCAGAAGGTCTTCCCATAGAAGACCAGAAGGTCTTCCCATAGAAGACCGGAAGGTATTCCCATAGAAGACCGAAAGGTCTTCCCATAGAAGAAGGAAGGTCTTCCCATAGAAAACCAGAAGGTCTTCCCATAAAAGACCGGAAGGTCTTTTCATAGAAGACCGGAAGGTCTTCTCATAGATGACCGCAAAGTCTTCTCATAGAAGACTGGAAGGTCTTCTCATAGAAGACTGTTAGGTCTTCTCATAGAAGACCGTAAAGTCTTCTCACAGAAGACTGGAAGGTCTTCTCATAGATGACCGCAAAGTCTTCTCATAGAAGACCGGAAGGTCTTCTCATAGAAGACTGGAAGGTCTTCTCATAGAAGACTGGAAGGTCCTCTCATAGAAGACTGGAAGGTCTTCTCATAGAAGACTGGAAGGTCTTTCATAGAAGACCGCAAAGTCTTCTCATAGAAGGCCGGAAGGTCTTCTGATAGAAGACTGGAAGGTCTTCCCATAGAAGACAGGAAGGTCTACTCATAGATGACCGCAAAGTCTTCTCATAGAAGACCGGAAGGTCTTCTCATAGAAGACTGGAAGGTCTTCTCATAGAAGACCGGAAGGTCTTCTCATAGAAGACCGGAAGGTCTTCTCATAGAAGACCGGCAGGTCTTCTCATAGAAGACCGGAAGGTTTTCTCATAGAAGACCGGAAGGTCTTCTCATACAAGACAGGAAGGCCTTCTAATAGATGACCGCGAAGTCTTCTCATAGAAGACCGGAAGGTCTTCTCATAGAAGACTGGAAGGTCTTCTCATAGAAGACTGGAAGGTTTTCTCATAGATGACCGCAAAGTCTTCTCATAGAAGACTGGAAGGTCTTCTCATTGATGACCGCAAAGTCTTCTCATAGAAGACCGGAAGGTCTTCTCATAGAAGACTGGAAGGTCTTCTCATAGAAGACCGGAAGGTCTTCACATAGAAGACTGGAAGGTCTTCTCATAGAAGACCGGAAGGTCTTCTCAAAGAAGACTGGAAGGTCTTCTCATAGATGACCGCAAAGTCTTCTCATAGAATACTGGAAGGTCTTCTCATAGATGACCGCAAAATCTTCTCATAGAAGACCGGAAGGTCTTCACATAGAGGACTGGAAGGTCTTCTCATAGAAGACTGGAAGGTCTTCTCATTGATGACCGCAAAGTCTTCTCATAGAAGACTGGAAGTTCTTCTCATAGAAGACTGGAAGGTCTTCTCATAGAAGACCGGAAGGTCTTCCCATAGAAGACCGGAAGGTCTCTTCATAGAAGACCGGAAGGTCTCTTCATAGAAGACCGGAAGGTCTTCTCGTAGAAGACCGGAAGGTCTTCTCAAAGAAGACTGGAAGGTCTTCTCATAGATGACCGCAAAGTCTTCTCATAGAAGACTGGAAGGTCTTCTCATAGATGACCGCAAAGTCTTCTCATAGAAGACCGGAAGGTCTTCTCATAGAAGACCGGAAGGTCTTCTCATAGAAGACCGGAAGGTCTTCTCATAGATGACCGCAAAGTCTTCTTATAGAAGACTGGAAGGTCTTCTCATTGATGACCGCAAAGTCTTCTCATAGAAGACCGGAAGGTCTTCTCATAGAAGACTGGAAGGTCTTCTCATAGAAGACCGAAAAGTCTTCTCATAGAAGACTGGAAGTTCTTCTCATAGAAGACTGGAAGGTCTTCCCATAGAAGACCGGAAGGTCTCTTCATAGAAGACCGGAAGGTCTCTTCATAGAAGACCGGAAGGTCTTCTCATAGAAGACCGGATGGTCTTCTCATAGAAGTCAGGAAGGCATTCTCATCATAGGAAGGTCTTCCCATAGAAGACCGGAAGGTCTTCTCTTAGAAAGCTGAAAGGTCCGATTCGGAAGGTATTTTCTTAGAAGGCTGGAGGGTCTTCTCCTCGAAGACTGGCTCCTCATAGAAGACCGGAAAGTCTTCTCGCAGAAGACCGGAAAGTCTTCTCCTAGAAAACCGGAAGGTATTCTCTTAGAAGGCTGGAAGGTCCTCTCATCGAAGACTGGAAGGTTTTCATATAGAACACCGGAAGGTCTTCTCATAGATGAACGGAAGGTCTTCTCATAGAAGAACGGAATGTCTTCTCATAGAAGACCGGAAGGTCTTCTCTTCGAAGGCTGAAAAGTCTTCTCATAGAAGACTGGAAGGGTTTCTCAAAGAAAACCGGAAGGTATTCTCTTAGAAGGCTGGAAGTTCCTCTCATCGAAGACTGGAAGGTTTTCACATAGAAAACCGGAATGTCTTCTCATAGAAGACCGGAAGGTCTTCTCTTCGAAGGCTTAAAAGTCTTCTCATAGAAGACTGGAAGGTATTCTTTTAGAAGGCTGGAAGGTCCTCTCATCGAAGACTGGAAGGTTTTCACATAGAACACCGGAAGGTCTTCTCATAGAAGACCGGAATGTCTTCTCGTAGAAGACCGGGAGGTCTTCTCATAGAAGACCGGAATGTCTTCTCATAGAAGACCGGAAGGTCTTCTCTTCGAAGGCTGAAAAATCTTCTCATAGAAGACTGGAAGGTTTTCTCATAGAAAACGGGAAGGTATTCTCTTAGAAGGCTGGAAGTTCCTCTCATCGAAGACTGGAAGGTTTTCACATAGAACACGGGAAGGTCTTCTCATAGAAGAACGGAAGGTCTTCTTATAGTATACCGGAATGTCTTCTCATAGAAGACCGGAAGGTCTTCTCTTCGAAAGCTGAAAAGTCTTCTCATAGAAGACTGGAAGGTCCTCTCATCGAAGACTGGAAGGTTTTCACATAGAACACCGGAAGGTCTTCTCCTAGAAGAACTGAAGGTATTCTCATAGAAGAACGGAAGGTGTTCTCTTAGAAGGCTGAAAAGTCTTCTCATAGAAGACTGGATGGTTTTCTCATAGAAAACCGGAAGGTATTCTCTTAGAAGGCTGGAAGTTCATCTCATCGAAGACTGGAAGGTTTTCACATAGAACACCGGAAAGTCTCCTCATAGAAGAACGGAAGGTCTTCTTATAGAAGACCGGAAGGTCTTGTCTTCGAAGGCTGAAAAGTCTTCTCATAGAAGACTGGAAGGTTTTCTCATAAAAAAACCGGAAGGCCTTCTCATAGAAGACCGGAATGTCTTCTCATAGAAAACCGGAAGGTTATCTCATAGGAAACCGGAAAGTATTCTCTTAGAAGACTGGAAGGTTTTCACATAGAACACCTAAAGGTCTTCTCATAGAAAAACGGAAGGTCTTCTCATAGAAGACCGGAAGGTTTTCTCATAGAACACCGGAAGGTCTTCTCATAGAGGACCGGAAGGTCTTCTTATAGAAGACCTAAAGGTCTTCACAAAAGTCCAGAGTTTTTCTTATAGAAGACCCGAATATCTTCTTATAGAACACCGCATGTTATTGTTATGGAAGATCCGAAGGTCTTTTCATAGAAGACCACAAAGCCTTCTCATAAAAGCACCTTATAAAGTATCACTAAGTTTTTCAAGGTTGTTTATGGAACAATATAGGGTCTTCTTATAGAAGACCAGAAGGTCTCGTATAGAAGTAGGTCTTTTTATAGAAACCTAGAAGTTGTTCTTACTAAAGACCACTAAGCTACCTTATAGAGGACTATAAAGTCCATTTATGGAAGAATATAAGGTCTTGTAATGGAAGATCTTAACATCTTCTTATAGAAAACCTGATGGTATTCTCATAACGGACCGGAAAGTCTCTTAGAGTAGAGCCGAACGTCTTCCAATAGAGGCCTAGTAGACGTTCATATAACATACCACTATGTTTTCTTATAGAAGATCAGTTCTTCTACAAGAAGACATTCTGGTATTTTAGAAGGAAATTTAGTGGTTTAAGAAGACCATATACGACCGTCTTATAGAAGACCAGAAAATCATTTTATGGAATAATAGAAGGTCTTTTAATGGATCACCTGAATATCTTCTTATAGAAGATCAGATTTTTTTATTAGAGAAGACCAGAATTTCTTCTTTTTAGAGAAGACCTGAATTGCTTCTTATAGTTGACCAAAAGGTCTATATATAGAAGACCATAAATGGAACCCTAGATGGTTTTCTATGGAAGACCTGAAAGTTTTCTTATGGAAGTTTAGACCATATGGACTTCTTATAGAAGACTCGATGGAAATAGTTCGTCAGCCAGAAAACTACAAATCTTCCTATGGAAGACCGAAAATCTTCTTATATAGAGTTTGCTGTGGCATTGGTGGAATGGGGTTTTTCTTTTATCTCGAACCACCCTAATATACAACAATGCAACAAAACAACAGTATCTGATATCTAAACTAAATATTATCCATTAGTTTTGTTTTATAAAGCGTTATTGTTGTTGTTGTTTTTGTCTATTGTCGTTTCTGTAAATATTTCAAATAATTGCTGGTGTGCTGGTTTAGGATTTGTCCCACAATGCTTCGACAAGCGCACGGATGGACGTACATGCAAACATATTATGTCGATGTTAAACTCAATGGATAATAGTTTTGTTTTGTTTTTTGCAAGCAAACAAAAAACAGCAGCAACAAAAAAAATTAGAGAAAAATATGGAAAAACATGAACCAAACTGAATGGGGAAATTAAATAATAATTTACGCTCTGTTAAATTCGCATTCGCGTTTCCAATTCGTGTTGTTGTTGCTTTTTGTTTCCCCCATGGCCCCCCAGTTAGGCAGTCAACAATTTAAACAACAAATTTGTTGCAGCGGTAATAGACATTTGTAGTTGTTGTTGCTGTTTGATTTGATTTGATGTTTTTTGAATTTTTCATATTTGCGAAACCGGTATTGGTTGGTCGGTGGTTGATGGTGGACAAGCGATAGCCCACTATTTGTGTACTTTTTTTTGCTATGTGCCCAACTAGGCAACCTACCTTTTGTTGTGGCTGCAACCTATGAAGGAAGGAGTAACAAACACCATGGGCTGGCTGACTAACTGACGGTCTGCCTGTGATGCAATCCATGGCTATGCAGCAAAGCAATGCCAGTAATGGCAACAGCGCATGCCTTTTGCACAACTGGCATTTCTTTTATTTGATTTGATAGTTTTTTTTTTTCATTTTTCAAAGGTTTTCCCATACGTAATAATAATGAAAACGACAGACCATTTGTATGTTTCAACACTCGTCGTCGTCGGTTGTCGTTGTTACCGCCGTCTCCGGCAATTAATGATTAATTGAATTGTCTAACATGTGGAAACTCCCATTTGATTAATATCTGCGAGTACCTTATTCATTCTTGTCTTTAATTCTTTACTTCCAGAGATGACAACGCCCATGTTATCCTAAAGTTCCTGCAAAATGATCGTCGTGTTCGTGAGACAGTCTATGGTCATGAATATAAAATCCGTGCTGAATTTACAAAACCAAATGGTAAGTTATGGAATAAACATACATAGTTATTATAAAATTAAAAACTAAGGGTTTCCGAGCTCTCAGGGTATCCAAAGACATTTTAGAATGTCTGGCATTGGTTTCCAAAGATATCATATTTTTTGGGGGACTGGAGAAACAAATGTTAGTAGCGAGCAAATGGTGATCTACTTATTTGTCTTACCATTTTATTTCGACCGCATAAACTTAACAATAATGCCCTTCCCACATAATGTTGTGGTTAGCAATTAGTGCAAAAGCATAAAATCAAATCATAATGAACGCTAATCAGCTCCATTAGTAAGATTACTCCATGTAATTACATTTTACCCTAATGTGCCAGAAGAGTTTATGATTATTTTTAAACAAAACCTTGCCATTTTTGGCCATTTTCTTTATGACCCATTGTTCTGCTAGTCAGCCAGGCAGCTGACAAATTGATCATTATGAATATGCTGATGATCCGCTTTAATGATTGATGTTGAAATTTATCTGTTGTTTTTTCAATACCATTGAACTAAATTTAATATATTAATGTAAGAAGAATTAGCAAGCAAGTATTGAAAGTTGAATCAAACATTCTGATGCCAAATTTCTATGTTAAGACAACTTTCACTTTCAACTAAAGTTATTATTTGTTTGTGGGAGAATGTCGTAATTCTTCACGGACTGAAAATAAAAAATCAAAAATATTAGGGTGATGATTTTCGATTTTTTCTTTTTCAAAAATATTTTCCCACATTTTTAAAAATCCACAATTTATCAACAAATATTTTTTAAAAATCAATGAATAATTATAATAAATTTTTAAAAATCCACGATTTATTAAAAAAATTAAAAATCTACGATTTATTAGACATTTTTTCTAAAATCCACAATTTTAAAATTTTTTTTTTTTTTAAATCCACGATTTATTAAAAGTAATTTTTTAAAAACTCATGATTTATTAAAAATATTTTTTTTTAATCCAAGATTTATTTTATTAAAAACTATTTTTTAAAAATCTACGATTTATTAAAAAATATTTTTTAAAAATCCACGATTTATTAAAAAATATTTTTTAAAAATCTACGATTTATTAAAAAATATTTTTTAAAAATCTACGATTTATTAAAAAATATTTTTTAAAAATCCACGATTTATTAAAAAATATTTTTTAAAAATCCACGATTTATTAAAAAATATTTTTTAAAAATCCACGATTTATTAAAAAATATTTTTTAAAAATCCACGATTTATTAAAAAATATTTTTTAAAAATCCACGATTTATTAAAAAATATTTTTTAAAAATCCACGATTTATTAAAAAATATTTTTTAAAAATCCACGATTTATTAAAAAATATTTTTTAAAAATCCACGATTTATTAAAAAATATTTTTTAAAAATCCACGATTCATTAAAAAATATTTTTTAAAAATCCACGATTTATTAAAAAATATTTTTTAAAAATCCACGATTTATTAAAAAATATTTTTTTAAAAATCCACGATTTATTAAAAAATATTTCTTAAAAATCCACGATTTATATTAAAATATTTTTTTAAATTCACGATTTGTTACAAAAATAAATTTTTAAAAATCCACGATTTATTAAAAATATTTTTTTTAAATCCACGATTTATTAAAAAATATTTCTTAAAAATCCACGATTTATTAAAAATATTTTTTTAAATTCACGATTTGTTACAAAAATAAATTTTTAAAAATCCACGATTTATTAAAAATATTTTTTTAAATTCACGATTTGTTACAAAAATAAATTTTTAAAAATCCACGATTTATTAAAAATATTTTTTTTTTAAATCCACGATTTATTAAAAATATTTTTTTTAAATCCACGATTTATTAAAAATATTTTTTTTAAATCCACGATTTATTAAAAATATTTTTTTTAAATCCACGATTCGTTACAAAAATAAATTTCTACGATTTATTAAAAATATTTTTTTTAAATCCACGATTTGTTACAAAAATAAATTTTTAAAAATCTACGATTTATTAAAAAATATTTTTTTTAAAAATCCACGATTTAGTACAAAAATAAATTTTTAAAAATCCACGATTTATTACAAAAATAAATTTTTAAAAATCCATAATTTGTTACAAAAATAAATTTTTTAAAAATTCACGATTTGTTTCAAAAATAAATTTTTAAAAATACACGATTTGTTACAAAAATAAATTTTTAAAAATCCAGGATTTGTTACAAATAT
Source organism: Musca autumnalis (assembly GCF_047663935.1). Classification (NCBI taxonomy): domain Eukaryota; kingdom Metazoa; phylum Arthropoda; class Insecta; order Diptera; family Muscidae; genus Musca; species Musca autumnalis. Next base: position 281,086,899 of record NW_027411644.1, on the reverse strand, counting down.
AAATTTTCAAAAATCCAAGATTTATTAAAAATAAATTTTTAAAAATCCACGATTTGTTACAAAAATAAATTTTTAAAAATCCAAGATTTATTAAAAATAAATTTTTAAAAATCCACGATTTGTTACAAAAATAAATTTTTAAAAATCCACGAATTGTTACAAAAATATTTTTTTTTAAAAAAATCCAAGATTTATTAAAAACTTTTTTTTAAAAATACACGATTTATCAAAATATAATTTTTTAAAAGTCCACGATTTATTAAAAAATATTTTTTTAAAAATCCACGATTTAATAAAAAATCCCCGATTTATTAATTTTTTTTTTTTAAATCCACGATTTATTAGAAATAATTTTTCAAAAATCCAAGATTTATTAAAAACTTTTTTTTAAAAATCCACGATTTATTAAAAAATATTTTTTTAAAATTTGAAAAATATTTTTAAAAATCCACGATTTATTAAAAAAAATATTTTTTTTAAAAAATCCAAGATTTATTAAAAACTTTTTTTTCTAAAAATTCACGATTTATTAAAAAAATATATTTTTTTTAAATTCCAAGATTTTTTAAAAACTTTTTTCTAAAAATCCACGATTTATTAACAAATATTTTTTTAAAACTCTACAATTTTTAACAAATATTTTTTTAAAACTCTACAATTTATAAACAAATATTTTTTTAAAACTCTACGATTTATTAACAAATACTTTTTTTAAATCCACGATTAATTAAATTTTTTTTTTAAATGCACGATTTATTAAAAAATATTTTTTTTTAAATCAACGATTTAATAGAAAAGAATATTTTTTTAAATCCACGATTTATTTAAAAACCAGTAAGGAAAGGATCAAAGTCGGGCGGGGCCGACTATATGATAACCTACACCACTGTGAATATGTAAAATATAAATCGGAGCTATATCCAGATCTTAACCGATTTTGATATAATTTGGCACATTTATTTCCAGACCGAATTAAGTCACACATTCCAAATATCATTGAAATCGGACTTATATATCGTGTTTGGTACAGAAAATACGTGAAATCGGCCGAAAATATATATAGGAGCTATATCCAAATCTGAACCGATTTCTATATAATTTGGCACATTTATTTCTAGACTGAATTCGGTCACACATTCCAAATTTCATCGGCCGAAAATATATATGGGAACTATATCCAAATCGGAACCGATTTCGATATAATTTAGCACACTTATTTCTAGACCGAATTCAGTCACACATTCCAAATTTCATCGAAATCGGACATATATAGCGTGTGTGGTACAGGAAATACGTGAAATCGGCCGAAAATATATATGGGAGCTATATCCAAATCCGGACCGATTTCAATATAATTTTGCACACTTATTTGTAGACAAAATTCAGTCACACATTTAAAATTTCATCAAAATTGGACTTATATAGCGTGTTTGGTGCAGCAAATACGTGAAATCGGGCGAAAATATATATGGGAGCTACATATATCCAAATCTGAACCGATTTTCACCAAAAGCAATAGCGTTCTTCCTATGTCTAAAAAAGTTGTAGTCCCCAATTTTCAGCTGAATTGGACAAAAAATGCGACCTGTATGTTGCGAACAAAAATACATGGACAGACGGACAGACAGACAGACGGACGGACACGCATAAATCGACTCAGAAAGTGATTATATGTATATCCCCAAAAGGAACTATGGTTCTATTTCGTTTCCTTTTGTATGTTACATACAAATGCACAAAGACATAATACCCCTTACCAGTGGTGTGTAGGGTATAAAAATTATTAACAAGTAAAAAAGAATCAGTCGGCTTTGCCGACAGAGGTATACCCTCATCCTGTGTGAATGGAAACACCTTTCTCCCAAAAAACGTATAAATTTAGGGGGTCTTATGAATTTTGGGCGTATGAACTTGCCGAGAAAGATATGGATTAGGATAAAATCTCAAACGTTTATCATGGGGAATGGACCGTCATATTCCATTTTGGAAGTGTGTCTTATTTTAGGAGTCATTACACTCAATATGACCAATATATCAGGAAACATGGACTTGTCCACGAAAATCATCATATCGCAGTAAAAAAAGGCTACTTTGGACATTTTTACCGAAGGAACTCCTCTTAGATAGGGTCTTTCTGAAAATCTCATGAGGACAAAATGATTTTGATAATTACGCGATTTACACGTATTTTAAAATTCATATAAATCAAAATGGGTTATTTGACATCTATTTCCATTTCAGAAACCTTGAGATATATCCTCAGCAACCCAATTATCTTCCTCAATGGGAAAGCTTTAATATGAATGTCTATAGAGCAAAATCTGTATATTTTATTGGGAGATTTTGGCAAAATGAAGGAAGTAGTCCTATAGATTTTTCCAATATTTTCTACAAAAAATATTTTTTCAAACAAAAAATATTTTTTTTTACCAAAATATGTGCTTATTTTGGCTGTAACATCGAAACTATAATACCAATCTGTATGATTTTAGTCTAATTTGATTAGCCGTGAAGTTTTGATCCACAATAAATTTTTATGAAATTTTATTACCGGTAAATGGACCTTTATTTTGAAAAAAATTTGACTTACATTCAATAATTTATCAATTTCAAATTTAAAAAATACGATTTAAATTAAAAAATCAACGTTTTCCTATAAAATGTGTTTTAAAAAGTCCATGTTTTCTCAAAAATCCAAGTGGTTTACACAAACCACATTTATTAGCGCTCATTATTTAAATCCCTATTTAAAGCTTAAAGCTCTATGGAGCAAAATATTGAACTCGCCGCATATATTTGATCAACCAATACTAAGAAAACTTCTGAAAGAGTATGAGCTGTGCAGAAAAAAAAAACGTTGATTATTACATTCACCCATATACGCGAAAAAGGGCAATGGAAGCGATTGTTTCCACACTTACCAGGTCAGCAATGCCTGACTGCCTCAAATGTAGTCCAAGCTAATCCGAAAGCAGTACAGATAGTCCTTGAAGGATAATGTCAGTGGTTGAAAACTTTTTTCCTGGTCAAATATTTTTTTTGTGTTCGACAAATAATACAATCTGCTTCAAATCCGGTCTACTAGTTGAAGAGGGGCTCAAGATCAAAGTTAAAATTTTGAGCTTTTTCATATTTTGCATCAAAATATGAGTTTTTCATATATTCCAATCTATTAAAAAGGTCAAGCACCAAGAAACAAAACAAAAAAATAAAAAATAAACGTTTAAAAAAACTCCTTGGGTTTTCATAAAACACGGTGCTCTTGAATCAAATTTAAATGGAAGGTGCTTACACCTGGGAAGTTTTTGCGGATTCTGAAACTACAATGTTCATAGATGAGAAAAATCAAAAAACAAAAAAAAATCGCCGGAGCGCTTTTTAAATAAATCGCGATTCAAGTTGACATTTTTGGGGGTTGTTTAGTTTTTCCCGATTTTGCTTAGAAACCGCAAGTCGTATTAAAATGGGTATAAAGAAAATGTTGGAGCTATCAGAATTCTCTACAAGAATGACCTGAATGATATTTTCGTAGGTTTTACAACTTTTGAGATATAGAAGTTGAAATTGGGACAATTCAAATTCAATTCAATTCTGTATCTCCTCCGCCAGAGGAGAAGATTTTAAGATTCATGCCAGTAAGGTCGGCTTGTTCCACATTTGTAATATTCTTTCCAAACTTAGTTTAAGTTCGAAGATCGGCCATATCGTTCCACTCCCTCCGGTATTTCCCTCACAAAACATCGAATATTTTCGATAAAGTAGTGCGCACGATAACTCTCGAAGGAAGTTACCGAATTGGTCTTAACTTTGCATATGGTAACATTACTTCTTGGCATAGATCAGGTTTAAATATGAACTAAATCGGTAAACTCCTTCGTGAACCTCCCACGCAAAATTTGGGAAAAGTACAGTTTATCAGCTCTCATCGTCATTGCGGCACTTGTTATTAGGAGTTAGACAGTTTCCTGCAGCGAATGTCGAAAATGCAACCTTGGATATGATTACGAGGAGAAAATCTGACATGACATGACGCTTTACAATGAGACGTCATTAATTAGTCCTAGAAACACGGTGGAATATCTGGCGTACTATAGCAGTCATTCATAGTCGGTCTGCTTCAAGACGGACCACCAAATCTCTCACTTTCCAAAGAGAACTATAGTTGTACAGATAACTCAGATATGTATACAAAAAGCAGTTGGTTAGCACTTCCAAACATAACTGACAGATGTCATCCCAAGCTTGCAGTTTCCTCATTGAAGTAGTTCATATTTCGGGGCTGATTTGGAGTTGTGTAGATAGAGTGAGTCCGTTGCTGACTAGACTTTGTTGCCTAGCTATCAGTTCCTGTCTGTAAGCTAAAAGATCATCCTTAGACAATTTTTCAGGCTTCAACTGAGGAGTTTTATTTTTAGTGTTTGATTACATTATTTTTTCCTTATGTTGCAACCACGAGTAAGCCATGAGGGGATGGACAATCGAACACAGTGACGGCATTCGCAAGTCTAAGCAACTTAATAAGTAATCGTGTCCTAGTCTCGAGGGGTTGTTGCAACATCTTAATCATTCAAATCCTCAGCACAACTCAAAATATCTCCTTGATCCTTTATTGTGTAAAGGTTTTCAGTCACCTTGCGACAATACCTATCATCCTTCCGCAAACGGGCTTGGGGCCGGAAATGTGTAAGTTGGTAGTTCCCGAGACATAGAACCCAACACCATGGTCATATGCCACACATTTTGTTATATAGGTCCCACTTTAGCCATCTAGGGGCTTTTTTAGATTTTAGGGCTATGTCAAGGAAGATATGGTTGAAGGTAGATTTCCCAGCTTTCAAAAGGCTTTAATGTGGTTCCTTATTTTACTGACCAAATGCTCTAGTTTCTCGGACATTCGTTTCAAGATTAAAACAACACAAATCATAGACTTTGCTGGTTACAACTGATCCGTACTGTTCCTTTGTACCTCTCATCTCCTACGTCCGTAACCCTAGGAACTTACTTACATATTTAACTGGTCCATTACAGAACATTTGTTCCATAAGCCGATCTAAGAAAAGATCTCCAATTCTCTCTGTTTGTTGCTTCGCTTTCTGGAATACGGCACCTTTTCATCTCTTCATCCACTTGTTTGCTCCATCTACGCTTAGGCCTGCCAATTCTGCTTGCACCGTCATGTGGGACGTGTTTATACGCATTTTTTGTGGGTTCATCATCGCTCATTATGATATGGCCTAGCCGAAGCAATCGTTGCATCTCGATACGTTTATCTATACGGATGTCGTTGTATAGCAGATACAGCTCGTTGTTCATACGACGTTGATATTCACCGTCAACGCAGATTGGTCCATATATCTTTTGAAGAATGTTTCTACCCAGGCTTCTGAACCATACATCAGCACGGGTAGTATCAGTGTTTAATAAAACGTTATTTTTGTGTGACGGGATGTGGCTTTGTTTCTTTTTATTTCACAACTGATGTTTTTTGTTGTGTTTACGGCGGTGTTGAAATTATAGAAACCAACGTCAACTGTTGGTCCGATCTCTAAGGACGCATTGCGCGTCGACACCATCAACGTGGTCTTCTCGCCGTTTACCGCCAGACCCACTTTAGCAGATTCCCTTTCGACTTTTGCAAAGGTATCAGTTACTTTCTTTACCGATGGACCGATGATATCAATGTCGTCGGCATAAGCAAGTAACATATGGCTGTTTGTACTTCTTTTGACCTTCGCATCTCGTATAATCTAGGAACAGCTTTCCGATAAATATAACATAGACAAATTTACCATTTTGGTGGGAATTATTTTTTTATTAATGAAACATTTTAAATTTATATTCCAGGCACCCATGGTATTAAGGTTGGTAATTGTATGGCTTTTGACAAAAAGAATCTCAGTCTTCCTCTGATCGATGAAAGAGGGTAAGTTATGTCAAGAAAATCCCAGAATTTTATTTATAACATAAAAATGTCAATCGCTTGCAGATGTCCCCTTGATGGAGAAATTATTTCCCGATTTGTACCAAGTCCAGATGGCAACTATGCTGAAGCTACCCTACGTTCCATGTTCAAATTCCCTGAAGGTAAGAAAGAGAATTCTTAAAAAATGACCACAAATATTAAATTTAATTTCCCTAAACAGGTTCCGAAGTCCATTTGCAATGTGATGTGATACAGTGCTATGGCCCCTGTGTTGAAGATGAAGATTGCAGTCAAATTGCGGTGGCTGGGGTGGGAGGTGCCGCTGGCACAAAAGGTGGTAATCGTAAAGTTCACCCCAATGAAGAGGGTTCAAGTATTGCTGGAACCACAGTATTTGTTTTAGATCCTGCCAAGGCACCCTGTAAGTGACAATTAAACAATCCATAAAAGATTTCTCTGCTAAAATCCCGTTTTGTTTTATTTCCCCAACAGACACAACTGTTGACTGTGAAGATGGCATTCGACCGACTTGGCTGTTGTGGTTGGCCATTACCCTGGGTGTTCTATTCCTTATTATGTTGTTGATGAATATTTTCCTATGCACTGCCATGAGCTGCAGCTGTGCCAATACAGAGGTATGTTGGCGACCGTTATATTCCCTTTATTACCATGGCTAATTATTTTCTAATTTCCCTTAACTGTTATTTTGTTTGTTTTCTTTTTTCTCTTTTTGCAGATAATCGAAAAAGAGCCCTCCATTATTGAAGAATATGATCCCTACAGAAGTTGGCATGGTAGCCAATATGGTTCAAGATATTCACTGCATGGACGTGATGCACACAAAGGTTATACCAGCGGCGGTTCAACCATACATTCCAATAGGTCTGATAGATACTAAAAGAAAAGCAAAAACAAAACGCAAAAACAAAAAGAATCTAATGTCCATCACAAAAAAACAACAAGAACAAAAGCAACAACAACAACAAAACCCTTTAAGAACTTCATACAAGAAAAACTACAACAACAACACAGATATGCTATGCTACGCCACATATTACATAAACGACATACACATACTCTCTCATCATATGTGGATGTGAACTCTCAAGATGATGATCTCTGCTATTGCTGCTGCTGGCCACTTGCTTGCCTGTGGGCTAACGGGCGGACAGTAGCATAGATTTATTTAAATTATCACCCTACATGAGCATATTTGGAAATGGAATATCTTAATGTCACCCCACATTTCCTACCTTTTGATTTTGTTTGGCTGGAAATTAAACATCATCATCATGAACATGTCCCCACAACAACAAACAGAAATGACAAAACATAATCTCCAAAATCAGTTGCATGCCTTTATGTCCCGTCTATAAAAACGCAACCATTGAAGCTTTAAATATTTTATTATGTAGGTATCTCTATCAATCAGTGAATTGCACACACATACATACACATATCTAACATCATCCCCTCATATTATACACTTCATATTCATACCTCAATATTCCACTAAAATTCAGTTAAAAATTGTTTTTATAATGCAATAATATAATAATTGTTTCCGCAAACATCCCAGAAGTACAAGGGAGTGCACCCCGATTCATAATAGCTCAAAAAAAAGTAGGTTTCGTACTTTTTGTCACCGAGTCCGAACGGCATGTCATAATACACCACTTGTAGAGAAGTATTCATGGCTGAAATACGCACGAAATGTTGCCAAAATTACACGGTGGCGAAAATACAGCGTTGAAAATGTGATGCTGTCTGGCCTGAGAATCGAACCCGGCCATTCAGCGTGCAAGTCGGGTGTATCTCCCCTTGCACCACGGTGGTACTTCCTATTTCCTTCGAAATGAAACCTATAGCGTACTAAGTGTCATTATCCGAATCATTTGTTCTTTCTATTATAAGATCTGAAACGAGTTCAACCTCTTGCAGTATTTACAAAGGCCGTCTTTTTACGCTCAGCCTTTAGGTTAATTAAAGAGGGTACATACACTTTTATACGCCCAAAATGTGCCTCATCGAAATTATATTTGAAGTCGATTTAGCCATGTCCGTCTGACTGTCTGCCTGTCGGTCTGACCGGCTTAACCGATTTGATCTATATTTGAGCTATTGGCTATTATCGAAGATATTTTTCTTAATTTTGTCGCAAATCTCCCATTACAGAACATTTGTTCCATAGGCCGAACGAAGAAAAGATCTCCAATATTCTCTATTTGTGGCTTCGCACTCTGGAATACAGCGCCTTTTCATCTCTTCATCCACATGTTTGCGCCATCTATTCCTTGGCCTACCAACTTTGCGTGCACCGCCAAGCGGTTCGTATTCATACGCCTTTTTAGCGGGTTCATCTTCGCCCATTTTTATGATATGGCCTAGCCAACGCAATCGCTGCATCTCGATACGTTTAACTATGTACATTGATGTCGTTGTATAGCAGATACAGCTCGTGGTTCATGCGACGTCGATATTCACCGCCAACGCAGATTGATCCGTAGATCTTTCGAAGAATTTTTCGCTCAAACACACCAAGCACTGCCATGTCTGCTTGCTCAAGTACCCAGGCTTCGGAGCCATACACCAGCACGGGTAGTATCAGTGTTTTGTAGAACGTTATTTTTGTTTGACGAGATGTGGCTTTGTTTTTAAACTGCTTACAAAGTAGCTTCTGTTGGCCAATACAATTCTTCTTTTTATTTCACAACTGATGTCGTTCGTATACGAAGTCTTTTACTACCTCAGAACCAACTTTTACAGTTGGTCCGAGCTCAATGGACGCATTGCGCGTCGACACCATCAACTTCCTCTTCTCGCCGTTTACCGCCAGACCCACTTAAGCAGATTCTCCTTCGGCCTTCATAAAGGTATCGGTTACTTCTTTTACTGATCGTCCCATGATGTCTATATCATCAGCATAAGCAAGTAACATGTGGCTATTGGTGTAGATTGTGCCACTTCTTTTGATGTTTGCCTCTCGTATAACCTTTTCTAGCAGGATGTTGAAAAGTTCATACGAAAGGCTGTCTCATTGCCTGAAACCTCTTTTGGTACAAAACTCTTAGGAGAGGTTCTTTCCTATTTTAACTGAAGATATTGCGTCAGTTAGAGTCATTTTACAAAGCCGAATGAGCTTTTAGGGGATACCAAATTCAGACATGGCTTGGAATGCCTTTGAACGCAGCGGGCTGTCGAAGGCTGCTTTATAATCGACAAAAAGGTGGTAGGTGTTGATCTGCATCTCTTGGGACTTCTCCAGGATTTGCCGCAGTGTAAATATCTGGTCAATGGTGGACTTGCCAGGTCTAAAGCCGCATTGGTATGGTCCAATTATCTCGTTGACCGTAGGCTTTAGTCGTTCGCCCCTGACACGATCTTGTAGGCAATATGGAGTAGACTTATGCCCATATAGTTAGAGCATACAGTCTTATCTCCTTTCTTGTGGACGGGGCACAGTATCCTCAGGTTCCAATCGTCGGGTACTCGTTATTCCAGATGGTGCTAACTAGCTTCCTGCCAGATGGTGCTAACTAGCTGACGAATACACCTTATAGGCGTGTCGCCTCCGATTTTGAACAGCTCGTCTGGTAAGCCATCGGCTCCTGCTGCCTTATTATTCGTCAGCCGATTTATTGCTGTCCTTACCTCATCTTGGCTGGGCGGTATACATTCAATACCATCTTCTGGGATTGGGTCTGTGGTATCTTCGTCGTCTCCCCTGTACCAAAGCCATCAGTTTGATGCTTGACTCTTTGGTAGAATTTTCGGACTTCATTCTGGTTCCTGTACATCTCGATTTTTTCACACTCTCGCTTTTCCATCTCCCTCTTTTTCCTGCGGAAAAGACGTTTCTCCTCTCTGCTTTTCTCCCGATATCTCTCTCGTGCGCTACGCGTTGCTACGGATTGTAAAATAGCCCCATATGCCGCATTTTTCACTTCGGTAGCGACACGACACTCCTGATCACACCATGGATGGTGGAGGTCTCTGGTATCCAAGTATGGATTTTGCGGCTGTTTGCATGGAATGAGCAATACTTTGCCATTGCGCTGATAAGTGGTCGGGATGAGGAGTGCTTTGATTAAGCAATTGGGCTAGTTGAGTGGAATTTATGTGGCTATCTGTTGTGATTGCAGCTTACCGATGTGTAACTTTCGTGTTGTGTCTGTTCGTATTTTGTTTGCTACGTTTAACCGGGTGCGTACCTTTGTTGCAACAAGGTAGTGGTCCGAATCTATGTTTGCTCCTCGGAATCCAACACGCTCGATGAATGTCTTCCATTTATCACAACGTGATCAATTTGATTTCTTGTTTTCTGATCTGGAGACAGCCAGGTGCCATTATGGATGTCGAGATGTTGAAATCTGGTGCTGCTAACTACCATGTTTTTTGCCGCTGCGAAGTCTATCAGCCTCATACCATTGTCAGATGTTTCACTGTGGACACTGAATTTCCCGACTGTTGGGCCAAAGATATTCTCCTTTCCAATTTTGGCATTAAAATCGCCTAGAATAACTTTAATGTCATGGGCAGGACAACGGTCATAAGTTTGACGTGACGCATTTCCCATTCCATCGTATTTCCTGTATGGCAGTAATGTCAGCCTTGTACTTTTCAAGTACATCTGCCAATGCGTAAACTGCGCCTTCCCTATAAAAAGTGCGAACATTCCAGGTGCATATTCGCAGATCATGGTCCTTAAAACGTTTGCGGGAGTCGTCAACTTTTGAGGGTTTTGTTTTTCTTTTCTTTTGTGTTTTCATAGAATGCTGCTCTTTCTTTCTGCGCCCAAACCCAAACTTTTAACGTTCTTGTGGGTGAACGGGTGTTTTTGCTGCAGCAAATACGTGAAATCGGATTAAAATATATGGGAGCTATATCCCAATCTGAACCGATTTTCAGCAAAAGCAATAGTGTTCTTCCTATGGCTAAACAACTGATATTCCACAATTTTTAGCTGAATCGAACGATAAATGCGACCTGTACGTTGCGAGCAAAAATACATGGACAGACGGACGGACGGACATACATAAATCGACTCAGAAAGGGATTCTACTTATATCCCCAAAAGGAAGTATGGATCTATCTCGTTCCCTTTTGTATGTTACGTACAAATGCACAAAGACATAATACCCCTTACCACAGTGGGGTGTAGGGTATGAATATTAGAGTGACCTACGAAAGGAAGGACTCAAAATAGTTCCAGGATGGACTTTCCAAAAGTACAATACTTTTGCACTTTAATCAATTTAATTTATACAGCATGAAAAGATCCGCGTGCATTGGGGAAGCAGGTGCAATGCGTACTTGTCGGGCTGAAGCCCACAATAGAGTAATGCATATTCTGCCAATAAATATACACATTAAAGGGCAGCAAGATTATGTGCTCTAGGAATGTAGAGGGATAGAGCATACGGATATGCATTTATTGTGTGTACTGTACCTGCACTAACCTTTGTTCAGACTTTTAAATTCAAATTTTCAAACGGGAAAGACTAGAATAATGAAGGGATACGATACCAAATTCGGGATGTTTTCACGGAAGAAGCAAACCTGTCGATATCCTGAAAGAATGTGAAGTGGAAGTTGATAAGTTAATGTGTCTGATTCATTCGCTACATGTTGCAAAAAATAGCAGATGGCGCATTCCAACGAATTCCCGAATGCGTCAGCATTATCTATCATAAACAGAGATGAGATGGAAGAAGACTGAAACATGTCTAATATCAAAATCTACATGGCGCATTAAAGCATCAATCTCGCAAAGTTTGTGATTAGCCAAAATCGACGGAACCTGGAAAGGCCTATTGCTGTGCAAACCGTTCACTAGGCTATTGGCCACCGGAGGAAACCGTTGAACGTTTCCTATATTCGCAACCTAAGCAAGTAAGACAACAAAAGTGGCTTCCCCTAGAAAAAATATTAATTTTTAGTTATGATAACAAGGGATCCGATTTAAGAGCGAAAGTTGTAAACTTTCTTTGAGGAGGAATGGACCACACAGTCCATTACTGGTTCCGACAGCCATTTTAGTTGGTTATCGTACGATTTTCGCGGATTTCAGGTCATTGTCTTAGGAGTACGAACTTTCCTACGAAAAATTTAATCGTTCTTATCTGGTCCAAGAAATATTCAGGATTCTTACTATTGCATCACGGTGACACCGAAGTAAGACTTCCAAGACCAAACCGCTACGAACCTCAGCAAACTGCAAATTAAGAGCAAAGGCCGCTAATGAGGACAATGAAAGCGACTGTGTTCACCCTTACCTTAGCCATATCTGATTGTTTTGAAAGTAGACGGAACTCATCAGACACCAGTACAGATAGTCAGTCAGGACATGGCTAAATCAACTCCAAATTGTTGGAAACAAATTTCGTCCAAACATACTTGGGGTCTGAAACCATTATTTTGGTGAGGAATATATTGCCGGTATGAAAGTGTGTATACGCTCGTTAGCATAAATGTTGAGGGTATAAAAATGTACGTCATCACAAAATTGGTCCAAATAATAATAATAACAAGTAAAAAAGAATCAGTCGGCTTTGCCGACAGAGATATACCCTCCGCCTGTGTATATTGAAACTATTTTTTCCCAAAAGAGCATGTATTTAGGGGGTTTTAAAATTTTTGGGTGTTTGAAGCGAGAAAAATGTTGATTAGGATTAAATATAAAAAGTTTTGCGGAGGAGATACTAAAAGGAATGGATCGGAAGTGGATCTCCAGCCACAACATATGGTGCCATAGGGGGCTTTTACATTCTTCGGGCTCATTACAATTTTTCCGAACATTTTTGAACTTTTGTGGGGGAGGTACCTGAAGGAGTGGACCGATATGGCTTATCTTCAAACTTGAACTATGTTTGGACAAAATATTACTAAGGCCAAATTTTGCACCGAATCGGCAGATCCGTTTGAGATTTACCTTGCGCTCCAACTACCTTACACGGTATCATAGGGGTTATTTTGAAACTTTAAGGCTATTTTCTCAGGAAGTATGGACTTGCCCCTAATGAAACTTGTACCGTCGTATGAAGGACAGTGAATACAAGTCGCTAAAACAAAAATCAACGCGATTCGAGAGATGGTCCTAAACTGAAATTTTCCGAAAATTTGTGTGGGAGGTACCCGAAGGAGTGGACCGATTGAGTCCATATTGAAACCTTATCTAAGTCTGGTAAACATTTCACGATGGGCGAAGTATGGGCCAAATCGGTTACTCCCTTCAAGAGTTATCGTGCGCACAAATTTTCCGAACATTTTCGAACTTTTGTGGGGGAGGTACCGGAAGGAGTGGACCGATATAGCCCATCTTCGAACTTAAACTAAGTTTGGGTAAAATATTACGAAAGCCAACATTTGAACCGAATCGGTTTATCCGTTCGAGAGTTATCGTGCGCTCCAGCCAGCCAGACAGACAGACGGACGGACATTGCTCAATCGACTCCAAATTGTCTGAAATAAAATATTTTTGAACTTTTGTGGGGGAGGTACCCGAAGGAGCGGAGCGATATGGCTTATCTTCGAACTTAATCTAACTTTAAACAAAATATTACGAAGGCCAAATTTTGGACCGAATCGGCACGACCGTTCGAGAGTTATCTTGCGTTCCAACCACTACACTCGGTGCCATAGGGCTTTTTTGCAACTTTCAGGCTATTTTCTCTGGAATTATGGGCTAGCCCCTGATGAAACTTTTACCGTCTTATGGAGGGCAGTGAATACAAGCTGTTACAACAAAAATCAGAGTAATTCAAGAACGGGTCCTAAACTGAACTTTTCCAAAATTTTGTGTGGGAGGTACCCGAAGCAGTGGACCGATTTAGACCATATTGGAACCTCATCTAAGTATGGTAGAAATTTCACCATATGCAAAGTATGGACCAAATAGGTTACTTCCTTCAAGAGTTATCGTGTGCTCAAAATTTCCGAACATTTTCGAATTTTCGTGGGGGAGGTACCGGAAGGAGTAGACCGATATAACCCATCTTCGAGCTTAAACTAAGTTTGGACAAAATATTACGAAAGCCAAATTTTGGACCGAATCGGTCGATCCGTTCGAGAGTTATCGTACGCACCAGCCAGCCAGACAGACGGACAAACAGACTTGGGGTCTAAACCCGTTATTTCGATGAGGCACATTTTGCCCCTATGAAAGTGTATATTACCTCGTTAGCATAAATGCTGAGGATATAAAAATGGCACAACCTAGGAAAAAGATACGAAATCCAATCTTGTAGAGAATTTTCACAGCTACAACATTTTTTTAGTCCCATTCCGATAGGACTTGCTATTTTCAAGCAAAATCCTGAAGACCTGAGAAAAAAATCTGAATGATTGATCTGAGCTTCTATATCTCAAAAAAGGTAAAACCTACGAAAATATTTTACAGGTCAATCTCGTACAAATTTTTCACTGCTACAAAATTTTTTTAGTCCGGTTTCCAAGCAAAATCGTGAAAACCTAAAAAACCCAAAAAATGGCAACTTGAATCGCGATTTAGTTAAAAAGCGCTCCGGCGATTTTGTTGTTTTTTAATTTTTCTCTTCTATGAACATTGTATGGCGAACGAATTCATAAAAACATTGTTAGGCATGTCTTTTCTGATAAGAATATTGTTGCATCTCTTCACATTTATGTTTGTGCTAACCGACCTTCACCTACCACCACTACTGCCATTGACAAAAACAATTACGTCACAAAAAATTATCTTCAAAAAATATCGTATTTGCCGACTATCAGACTGTCACTTAGTCAACTCATTCATTCACTGAGATTGTACATCAAATATTTGTGATATGAAATATTTATTCACATCTTAACTCTCAGTCGTACTACTAAAAAATAATCTGAAAATATCATTTTAACAGCGCCACACACACCACATCTCAAATCTTATCTAGAAATACACTAAAAGAAAAATGGAAATTTATTTTCAATATTTTATTTCAGTTTATTAATTGTTATTATTGTTTATTTAAAGGTCAATGCCTATTGAAAGTGAACACTATGCCATTGTACATCAACGTCCGGGTAATCGGTTGCCACCTGGTAGTGGTCCAGTGACACGAACACGAGGACCCTTACACAGCTAGAGCGGAGGCACTGGAGAAAGTACACAACAGTAGGCAGCGAGAGTTATTATCACTGCACACTATTTTATATTATGTATTTGTAAATAACAATAGTTGACAAATTAACAACAAAAACAAAGAAAATATATTATTAATTAACTTAAATAATATTAGAGAGTATGTTTCTATGTATTTATGTGTATTCGTTCGTAGCTAATTAAAAACTAAATACAAATGACAAATTGAGCAAACAAACTTGTTGAAGTTATAAGAAGTCTAACAAACAAAGGGCGCCACAAACCCTCAGATTTATAATTTGTATTTTGATAAAAAAAGTTGTGTTTATTCTTTTTGATGTTGTTGCAAACTTGAAAAATGTATTTGCTTTTGTTACAATTCCGTCCACAAAACTTTTGTTGATTTACAAACAATAACCAATTGAGGCAAAAGTTTTCGTTCTTCTTCTGTATTATAATATTTCTTAAAAATTATTGATATTCATAACTTTTCTTTTATTTTTCTATGTATTTACTTTTTTATTAAAAAATACATTTTTTAGTTTTTAATTTTAAGTCGATATTACGAATCTGTATTTTATGTAAATTTAGTTTGTAGTGAATGAGAAAAAAAAAACAGAAAAAACTACCGAACATTTTGTAAAATTTTTCTACTTATTAATTGTTAACATTTAATATTTTTTATACATTACTAAATAGCCATTAAGTATTAAGCCCATTCCGATTGTATTCATTAAGTATAAATAAAAATAAAAAATAAACAACAAATACATGTCACTAAGAATAAAAATAAAAATATAGTGTTAATTTTCGGGTCGTGGTCTTACTTACTTACTTTACTTAGTTGGCCCATTACAGAACATTTGTTCCATAGACCGAACTAAGAAAAGATCTCCATTCTTCTCTGTTTTTCGCTTGACTTTTTGGAATACCGCGCCTTTTCATTTCTTCATCCACTTGTATGCTCCATCGAAGCTTAGGCCTGCCGATTCTGCGTGCACCGCCATGTGGCATGTATTCATACGCCTTTTTAGCGGGTTCATCATCGCTCATTCTCATGAAATGGCCTAGCCAACGCAATCGTTGCATCTCGATACGTTTAACTATATTCATGTCTTTGTATAGCTGATATAGCTCGTGGTTCATACGACGTCGATATTCACCATCGTCACTCTCAAACACATCAAGGACTGCCTTATCTGCTTGCGCAAGTACCCATGCTGCGGAGCCATACATTAGCACGGGTAGTATCAGCGTTTTGTATAGTGTTATTTTTGTATGACAAGATGTGGTTTTGTTTTTAAATTGCTTACTTAAACCATAGTAGCATCTGTTGACCAACACAATTCTTCTTATTTCACAACTGACGTTGTTTGTTGTGTTTATGGCAGTGCCGAGGTAGACGAAGTCTTTAACTACCTCAAAATTGTAGGTTCCAACTTCCACAATTGGTCCGAGCTCTATGGACGCTTTGTGCGTAGACACCATAAATTTGGTCTTTTCGCCGTTTACCGCCAGACCCACTTTCACAGATTCTGCTTCGGCCTTCCTAAAGGTATCAGTTACTTCCTTTGCTGATCGTCCCATGATGTCTATGTCATCAGCATAAGCAAGTAACATGTGGCTATTGGTGTAAATTGTGCCATTTCTTTTGACATTTGCATCTCGAATTACCTTTTCCAGCAAAATGTTGAATAGGTCACACGAAAGGCTGTCTCCTTGTCTGAAACCTCTTTTGGTACAAAATTCTTCCGAGAGGTTCTTTCCAATTTTAACTGAGGGCCTAGTATCAGTTAAAGTCATCCTACAAAGCCGGATGAGCTTTGCGGGGATACCAAATTCAGACATTGCATGGAATACCTTTGATCGGAGGGGACTGTCGAATGCTGCTTTATAATCGACAAAAAGGTGATATGTGTCGATCTGCATCTCTTGGGTCTTCTCTAGGATTTGCCGCAGGGTAAATATCTGGTCAATGGTGGACATGCCAGGTCTAAAGCCACATTGGGCCACATTGGTACGGTCCAATTATTTCGTTGACCATTGGCTTTAGTCGTTCGCACAATATCCCTGACACTATCTTATAGGCAATAGGGAAGACTTATGCACCTATAGTTGGAGCATACAGTCTTATCTCCTTTCTTCCTGCCAGATGGTGCTAACTAGCTGATGAATACACCTTATAGGAGTGTCGCCTCCGATTTTGAACAGCTCGGCTGGTAAGCCATCAGCTCCTGCTGCCTTATTATTCTTCAGCCGATTTATTGCTGTCTTTACCTCATCTTGGCTGGGCGGTATACATTCAATACCATCTTCTGGGATTGGGTCGGTGGTATCTTCGCCGTCTTCGCTGCTATTGGATACCAACAGTTTTGACAAATGTTCTTTCCATATCCTGAGTACACTATATGTATCAGTTACCAAAATACCTTGCTGGTCTCTACAGGAGGATGTGCCTGTACCAAAGCCATCAGTTTGATGCTTGACTCTTTGGTAGAATTTTCGGACTTCATTCTGGTTCCTGTACATCTCGATTTTTTCACACTCTCGCTTTTCCATCTCTCTCTTTTTCCTGCGGAAAAGACGTTTCTCCTCTCTCCTTTTCTCCCGATATCTCTATCGTGCGCTACGCGTTGCTACTGATTGTAAAGTAGCCCTATATGCCGCATTTTTCTCTTCGGTAGCAGCACGACACTCCTGGTCATACCATGGATTCTCTGGTGGAGGTCTCTGGTATCCAAGTACTGATTTTGCGGCTGTTTGCATGGAGTGGGCAATGTTTTGACATTGTCCTGATATGTTATCGGGACGAGGAGTGCTTTGATTAAGCAGTTGGACCAGTTGAGTGGAATATGCTGTGGCTATCTGTTGTGATTGCAGCTTACCGATGTCCAACTTCCGTGTTGTGTCTGTTCGCACTTTGTTTGCTACGTTTTATCTGGTACGTACCTTTGCTGCAACAAGGTAGTGGTCCAAGTCTATGTTTGCTACTCGAAACTAACGCACATCCAACACGCTCGATGAATGTCTTGTTTTCTGATATGAAGACAGCCAGGTGCCCTTATGGATGTCGAGATGTTTAAATCTGGTGCTGATAACTACCATGTTTTTTGCCGCTGCGAAGTCTATCAGCCTCATACCATTGTCAGATGTTTCACTATGGATACTGAATTTCCTGACTGTAGGGCTAAAGATATTCTCCTTTCCACAAGAAATTATCTGAGACGCAAACACGTTATAATGAATATGATCGCGAACTTTTGGCGGCATACTCAGGAGTTAAGTATTTCCAACATGTTCTTGAAGGACGCAAATTTTGCATATACACTTATCATAAACCGCTTACATTTGCATTTAATCAACGTCAAGATAAAGCATCTCCTCGTCAACTACGTCACTTAGATTTTATCGGACAGCATACCGTAGATATTCGCCATGTACCTGGAAAAGATAATATCACGGCAGATGCTCTATCCCGGCTCAACGCAATATCGTTTCCAACTTCCTTGAATTATTCAGATCTAGCGGAAGATCAATCTAAAGACGAAGAACTCAAATGTTTGGTTACACTAGCAGTGATGTATCAACATCTAAAGCAAGACCGTACATCACACCTCGTTTCCGAAAACAAGTATTCGACATGATACACAACATATCACATCCCGGCTCAAAATCCTCAATTAAGATGATATCGGATAGGTTTGTATGTCCAAATATGAAGAAATTTCAAATTGGGCTAAGTCATGTTTAAAGGAAGTAAAGGTTGGACGCCATATAAAATCCGCTGTTGGTCAATTTCCTATTCCAGACGACCGATTTAGGTCAGTAAGCATTGATATAATTGGACCTCTTCCACCGTCGGAAGGGTATAGATACTGTCTAACATGTATTGATAGATTTACGAGATGGGCCGAGGCTATTCCATTAAAAGACATAACAGCTGAATCTGTTGCAAAAGCATTTTTTAGCGGCTGGATATCTAGGTTTGGAGTGCCTTCTCAAGTCGTGACAGATCAAGGACGACAGTTCGAGTCTGCACTGTTCCGAGAATTTTCAAAATTGATTGGAGTTCGTGTCACTCATACTACGCTTTACCACCCGCAATCCAGGAGACTTCTGGCAATCAAATTATAGTGTACCCCTCAGAATAAACCGTCCTACATATCTGAAGCCGTATAGTCGCCACACGGTCAATTTTGCTGTAGAAACAGGCGACCATTTGCTTCGAAGTGCTTCTTACATGAACAACTTTCGTTGGATTTGGCTCGTTTGTGTTTCTCATGCCAATAAAAACAAAATAAACCAAAACAAGTAAGAAAAGCGTTAAGTTCGGTCGGGCCGAACTTTTTATACCCTCCACCACAAATTTCAGGCATTTCGGTGGATAATTGTGGCCACAACCTTCAAAATACCGAAATTCGGAAGGTACCGTTCTATGGGGGCTATATGATGGCGTGGACCTATACCTAAAAATTTCTGGGGGAAAGTTTTATACGCCTAAAGAAGACTAAATACCAAATTTCAGCCATATCGGTGTGATAATGAGGCTAAAACGTTCAAAATATCGAAAATCGGGAGATATTGTATTATGGGGGCTATATCAACACGTGGACCTATATAAACATTTTATGGTAGAAATGTTTCTTAGCCTCTGGAAACACAAAATACAAAGTTACAACCGATTCTTTGGTCAAATGGGTCTAATACATTCAAAATCTATTAAAATGACGCGTACTTTATAAGGGGTCTTATATGGGGGCTATACCAAAACGTGGACCTATATAACGCAACTTTGGTAGGAATGTTTTCTGGCCTCTGGAGACACAAAATACCAAATTACAACCAATTCTGTTGTCAAATGAGTCTAATACATTCAAAATATATTAAAATGACGCGTACTTTATATGGGGCCTTATATGGGGGCTATACCAAAACGTGGACCCATATAACCCAACTTTGGTAGGAATATTTTTTGGCCTCTGGAGACACAAAGTACCAAATTACAACCAATTTGGTGGTAAAATGGGCCAAATATCTTAAAAATTCCTTAAAACGACGACGCGTCACGCGTCATTTTGTATGGGGGCTATACGAAAGCGTGGACTTACATAGCCCGCTTTCAATACCAAAAGTCCTACGTAAATATAACATATTTTCCCAAAATTTCATCAACCTACGTCAATCCGTTCGGACGCTAGAGTGATTTCCACAGACGGACAGACAGACAGACGGACGGACATGGCTATATCGATGTAGAATTGCACGCTGATCAAGAATATATATACTTTGTGGGGTCTACAATGATTATTTCGAGTAGTTACAAACGTAGTGACAAACTTAATATACCCCCATCCTATGGTGGAGGGTATAAAAACAACACAAAATAATTAAAATTAATAATTTCAAGTCACTGCAAACGACACAACACATGGTCGGTCGTATGGCAAACTTTCCTGAGTACGTTTAGGGCAAAAACTGTCAAACTTTCCAAAAAATTTCAGATTGTTTTCGTGCAGTCCACGTGTTGGCGTAAATATGAACAGTTTCCTTTCCTTTATAAAGGTGCTAAGATCTTCCTCTACGTTAAACCTTATTCCTTGGAGGAGTAGAATATCTTAAAAAAAAAACAAGTAAAAAAGTATTAGTCGTCTTTCCGGCAGAGATATTCCATCATCCTATGTGAATTGAAACTTTCATCTATTGAAACTTTCAACTTGCCGACAATAATGTGGATTAGGATTACAGTTCAAAAATGTTGCGGAGGAGCTACTTAAAGGAACGGATCGACATAGTCCATTATGGAAGTGGATCTTTTTTTGGGAGTCATATCTTTTCGATAGATATAGCGACCACTAGTCATTTCAGTGGGTCATCGTATAACTTTTCTACCAGTATGCCTGGAAGCATGGACTTGTCCACGGATAACATAATATCGCTGTAAACAGGACCAAAAGGAACGGCATCGGTATACATTTCCAAAGGATCTTCGAACAGATTCTAAACTAAACATAAACAAAAATATTGTGCTATTGTGGGGGAGGTACACAGCAACACAATATCCGAAATGGAAAGACTGAATATAGATATCCTAGGTGTATGCGAAACCTGGTGGCCGAATGTTTCGGAATTCGTATCCCATGGTGCCAAAATCTTCTTCTCTGGAAATTCGAACAAGAATCATAGGAATGTTGTTGGGATTATCATTAGAGGGAACATTTCCAAAAGCGAGGTAGGATTTTTTCCCAAGTCAGATAGGACCATGATGATCAAAATAAAAGCAAGGCCGCTCAACATCAATATAATTCAAGTATATGCTCCCACATCAGACAGAAGCAATGAAGAAGTAGAAATGTTTTATGATGAAATAGAAAGTCTTGTTAAACTTACAAAACCACATGATATAAATATCATCCAAGGTGATTTTAATGCAAAAGTAGGGAGAGGTGAAGTAACTGGTGTTACAGGACGATATGGATTGGGCGAAAGAAATGAAAGAGGCGAACGACTCATTCAATTCTGTCAAGAATTCAACATGAAGATAGCAAATACACTTTTCACTCTACCGCCAAGAAAGCTGTACACATGGAAATCTCCACAGGACAGAATTGGCAACATCATTAGAAACCAAATAGACTTCATTCTTATCAACAGGCGACACTGCTCATCAATTAGGAAGGCCTCAACATATCCGAGTGCTGATGTACCATCTGATCATAACCTTTTAATGGCAAAGATACGCATAAAACTAAAAACTCATTCTAAAAAGGCACAAAGTAAAAAACTTGACTTAGGAAAACTTCAAAACCAAACACTAAAATCGGATGTATGTACAAAACTAAATACAGAGCTGAATAATGTCGACAGCGAAGATATAGAAAATATATGGAATAATGTAAAGAATACTATAAACTCAATAGCCAGAAACACCCTAGGCAATTTTATAAAACCAAAGACCAAAACTTGGATGACTCAAGAAATACTGCAGCTAATGGATGAAAGAAGAGCATTTAAAAATAAAGATTACGAAAAATACTGGGAACTAAATAGAGAAATTCAAAGAGAGATACGTAATGCTAAAAATAATCACCTAAATACTCAATGTCAGGAAATTGAAAGACTTATGAGCCTACATGACGATTTCAACCTGCATAAGAAATTGAAAGAAGCATCTGGACAATATAGGAATACAAATCCATCTGTCCTTTTTAATAACAACAATGAACCGGTCTTTGAAATTGCAGAAAAGAAACATATCTGGAATGAATATATCCAAACACTATTTAAGGATGATAACAGATCAAGCTACGTTAACAATGCATCAGATTATATGATAGGAAACAGCATCACAAATAATGAAGTAGAATCAGCAATAAAATCCCTTCGAGATGGAAAAGCTACAGGACCTGATGAAATTCCAATTGAATTATTAAAAATGCTAAATAACAGCAACATTGAGCTACTGACAAAACTGTTTAACTACATCTACGATACTGGTATATACCCACAGGATTGGCTAAAATCCACCTTCATAACAATACCAAAAAAACCCCATGCCAAAAAATGCAATGACTATCGTCTCATTAGTTTAATGAGTCATGCTCTTAAAATTTTTCTTAAAATTATCCAGAAGAGAATATATGAGAAATGTGAAAAGGAAATGGGAGAAACTCAATTTGGTTTTAAGGAAGGAAAAGGAACCCGTGAGGCTTTATTCTGCATACAAATACTCGTTCAAAAATGTAGAAATGTCCACAAAGACGTATTTTTATGCTTTATAGATTACGAAAAAGCATTCGACACTGTGGAGCATGATAAGCTCATGGAAATTCTCACAGCAATTGGAATCGATGAGAAAGAGATAAGGTGTATTAAAAGCTTATACTGGCACCAGACTGCCCAAGCCAACATAAATGGAGATTTAACTGAAGATGTAGCAATATCTAAAGGAGTTCGACAAGGATGCATTTTATCTCCACTACTCTTCAACATTTACTCCCAAAAAATTTTTCACGAAGCAGTAGATGGCATCCAAGAAGGTATATTGATAAACAACAATTACCTAAATAATATCAGATATGCTGATGACACTACTTTAATATCCGACAGCATATCAGGCCTACAAAATCTTGTTGATAGACTAACATCAAGTAGTGAGTTGTATGGGCTAAAAATAAACACCCTCAAAACAAAATTTATGATAATAAGTAAGAACAACGCTCATAACGAGTTGATTTTAAAAATACAAAATTTCCAAATTGAGAGGGTACAAAGTTTCAAATACCTGGGAGTTTTGCTAAATGATCAATGGGACTACTCAAAAGAAATCAAATGTCGCATAGAAATGGCAAGAGATGCATTTCATAAATATAAAAAAGTCCTAATAAGCCATGATATAAATGTTGCAACAAAATTTCGTTTCATAAAAGCGTATATATGGCCAGTCTTGTTATATTCAGTCGAAGTGTGGACGTTAAAAGCGGCAGATATCAAACGACTCGAAGCATTTGAGATGTGGGTGTACCGTCGAGCACTAAAAATACCATGGGTCCTGCATGTACCAAATATTGAAGTATTGCGAAGAATGAATACAACAAGAGTATTATTAAACAACATAAAGAAACGGAAAACAGCATATCTAGGGCACATTATGCGAAACCGTAAATAAACCATTCTCCAGGAAATACTTCAAGCAAACATAGAAGGAAGACGTACCAGAGGAAGAAAAGAAATGTCATGGATTCAAAATATCCAGCAATGGACAGAATTCCAGAACGCCGAAAATTTAATAGGCATTGCGAGAAATAGAGATATATTTTCCTATTTTGTTAATAATTTATAAAAACATAAATATGTAATTTTTTGACAATTGTAATATGATCGCTAACATTCGAAAATCGAATACGCAATAAAGAAGAAGAAGGGGGAGGTACTCTATGGACGGGACCATTATGGGTCATTTTAGAAGTTAAACTAAATTTTGACAAAATATTAGGACCATGTTTGGAACAAATTGATTGCCACGTTCAAGCGATATCGTGCATACCAGTATAGCGAAATTGTTTAAATATTGGGGGAAAGTACCGAAATAGTGGACCGGTATTGCCCATCTTCGAACTGAAACTATGTTTGGACCAAATATGACGAAGGCTAAATGCATAGGTGCTAGGATGCATATGGTGCATAGGGGTTTTTTACACCTTTCAGGCTGTTTTCTCAAGAAGTATTGACTTGCCCCTGAAAAAAACTTCACCGTCGTAATTGAGGCAAAATGAAAATTATTCAACTAAAAACTGGTCTTAAAGTCAACTTATCCGAAGCTTTGTGTGAAAGGTAACCGAAGCAGTGGACAAATATGTAGAGTCCATATTAAGGATAGGTTAATCGACTTTCGATTAATCGACTTTTTGCAGTCAAAAGTCTAAAAATCGTTGTCGACTTTTGTCTGGAGGGAAAATCGCATAATCGATGATCTTGTGATCGATTTTCGAGTTTGCCCATAGATTGTTGACTTGGCGGTTTTGCAGTTTCAAAAGAAAACTCGAAAATCGATGAATAGTCGATTATAATCGAATTTCTGCGATTATGAAAAAGTCGAAAGTCGAGTTTTAAGACAACTGAAATAATCGCCAAACCGAAATATCGCATTTTTAGATTTAGACCAAAATCAAAAAATCGTTTATTGCTTTCCATTACCTATCCCTAGTCCATATTCAAACCTGATGTATAGCTAGTAGATATATTAGGGTGTGTAAAGTCAAATCGGTCACTACCTTCAAGCATGCGCACAATTTTTTCGAACATTTCTGAACTTTTGTGCGGGACGGCTTATCTTTGAACTTAAACTAAGTTTGGACAAAATATTACGAAAGCCAAATTCTGAACCGAATCGACAGATCCGTTCGAGAGTTATCTTGCGCTCCAAGCAGTACACATGGTGTCACACGGGTTTTCGTAACTTTCAGGCTGTTTTCTCAGGAAGTATGTACTTGCCCCTGATGTAACTTACACCGTGAATACAAGTTACTTATTTACTTAGCTGGCCCATTACAAAACATTTGTTTCATAGACCGAACTAAGAAAATATCTCCAATTCTCTCTGTTTAGTGCTTCGCTTTCTGGGATACCGCGCCTTGTCATCTCTTCATCCACTTGTTTGCGCCATCTATTTTTTGGCCTGCCAATTCTGCGTGCACCGCCATGTGGCTCGAATTTATACGCCTTTTTAGCGGGTTCATCATCACTCATTCTTATTATATGGCCTAGCCAACGCAATAGCTGCATCTCGATACGTTTAACTATATTGATGTCGTTGTATAGCAGATATAGCTCGTGGTTCATACGACTTCGATATTCACCGTCAACGCAGATTGGTCCGTAGATCTTTCGAAGAATTTTTCTCTCAAACACGCCAAGCACTGCCTTATCTGCTTGGGCAAGTACCCAGGCTTCGGATCCATACATCAGCAGGAGTAGTATCAGTGTTTTGTAAAGCGTTATTTTTGTTTGATGAGTTGTGGCTTGTTTTTGAAGTGCTTACTTAAGCCAAAGTTGCATTTGTTGGCCAATACAATTCTTCTTTTTATTTTGTTGTGTTTACGGCGGTGCCGAGGTATACGAAGTCTTTTACTACCTCAAAATTATAGGAACCAACTTTAACAGTTGGTCCGATCTCAATGGATCTCAATGGACGCATTGCGCGTCTTGGTCTTATATTCCTTGTATGCAATTTTCGAGTATAATAAATCAATATGTACGTACTTACCTTCAAATGTCCGAATTAACTCTATTGATATTCCATTATCACATCTTCAATCTCGTACACCATAGTTTATTGTATCCAATCTATTCTAAACAAGTTCCACTGTATTTCATCGCTAGTATCTGAAGCACATGTTGCGAAAATCCATTTCATGCTCTGTGGCCAAACCAAAAAACTCTGCTCAAACACTCAGCGAATCAATCAACAAACAAACCAATTGTTCTGTCAGTCCAAGGATGGAAAATTCAGTACAATAGTACTTTTCAAGAAAATACCGAAGCGCATTTTCGTAACAAATGTCTGTCATAAAGTTAGATCAACAGCAACAAAACTGAACAAATCAAGCAGATTTTTACTATAAAATCTATATTTTATATACATATAATATCTATAAAATTTATAGTCAACACTATGAAAACTCTCTCATTTTCTTTATACGATTCCACCAACCAAAATCCAGATGTTGGTTCCAACACTGTCAAACTGAATGAAATTTTAAAGCGAACTTCGTACATGTTCGTGTTGACTGTTCTTGTTTGTGAGCTTGCCTGACATTTCCTATGGCAGTCAATTCACATCAAGTCAAATCATCGGTCGTGAGTGGTTGTGCTGCCCGCTGTCTGTGATTCGTATCGTTGAGTTGGTTTGATTGTTTGGCGCGTTGTTGTTTCTTTGTCGGTGGTGTTCTTCTTCTTCAATTGTTTTGTTATGTTCTGCAAATTTTTTTTTGGACGACGCGCGATGTGTAATGTAATTTCTTACCAGTAGTGTTTTGTTGTAGTGCTGAAAAAAATAACAAACAAAAACAACAATAAAAAACGACATAAACGTAACAAAGCGCAATAGTAAATAATTCATCATCGAGTCGTGAAATTAACTACTCTAAACGGTATTAAAAATAAATTATTTTATTTAAAGTTTAAACTTTTTATAAATGAAACTATTCCGCAAACCTTTCGATATTCTATAATTGTGAGAGCAAACAACAACAATAATAATAAGTGACCAATTAATGTTGTTGCCTGTGGGTGTTTGTTTCAGCGTTGTTTGAGTGCAAAAAGTGGGAAAATCCATTATTTTTAATTATAAAATTAAAAAAAAAAACAGGTTCTAGGTAAACCCCCTTCCACAAGTCTGTGCATTTTTTAATTTTCAGCGGCATTTAAAATGATTAATAAATAAATTCAGTTCATAGTATATCTGTCTTATATCCGCAGTTTTGTAATTCATATCTGCACCCCACTGCACGACAGATCGATTGTTGCTGTTGTTGTTATTGCTATTGTTTGAATAGTAAGTTGTCTTTGTTGTTGTGTGCAAAAATCTAAAAATTCAGAGTGAAACAGAAATAAAATTCTCCTACTCCGCCAAGAGAAGTTTGTGCTGCTACCACCGCCAGTGTTGCCATTTTTCCATTTTAAAGTATGTGCTACCAAAATATGTCATGAACATTATGAACTAGGGACTGAGGAGCGAGTGTAGTATAAACAAACAGGTGATATTCTGTTGGAAATTTTTAATCTTGTGATTAGATCCAGAAAATGTCCAGATAATGTGAATCACAGTCAAAAATATCCACTTCAATTTCTTTGATTAAAACTGCGATTGCTAAGAGTTAACAGAGTCTCATCTGTGCTTTACGGTTGGAATTGTGTGTTTAGGGTCCAAGGCCGTATTTGCTGTACGCCATACCTTATTTGGTCCATCTAAACGAAACAGGTTAAATTTGTTTTCATTGGCATAAATAATAGCCTGTTTTGGTCGGAAGAACCAATTATGGTATGTCGTACGGCCTTGTGCCTTAAACACACAATTCCAACCGTAATGCCCAGAGGAGACTCTGTTATGGTATGGGGTTGTATGAGTGCTTCCGGTGCAGGGAATCTTGTTTTTATCGAGGGAAATAAGGATAAGATATATTATTTAAACATTCTGAAGGATAATTTGAAATGTAGCGCTAAAAAACGGGATTTGGAACAACATTCCAATTTTATCAAGATGTGACCCCAAGCACAAATCACACATTTTTTCGAGAATGGATGCCATATAACTGTCCAAAAGTGATTCAAACACCTCCCCGACCCACGGATTTGAATCCTATGCGCAATTAATGGAGTATTTTGGAGACGAATTTAAGAAGTCATAACATCTAAAATATAGGAGAACGGGGTAAAAATGCAGATATTTTGCACCGAAAATGTAGTTAAATCTTTGCCAAAAAGGCTAAAAGCTATAAAGGATAACAAATAATGTCATATCAAGTGCTAAAACTCTACGAAATCCTTTTTGTTTCATAAAACGTTCAGAGTGGATACTTTTCACTGTAAGGTAGAAATCGATGTTGTCTAACAATTTTTATTTTTTATCTACAGTATGCAAAGTTCATATTCGTACACCCCTAAAAAATTAATAAAATCGTTATTAATTCCATATTTTATGTGTAAATATGAAATAATTGATAGGATCTATCATAACGAAGAAAGATTTAAGAATAATAAAACAAATTTTTAATTTATTCCGTCATTTAGGTACAGATGGCGCCTGTGTGGGTGGCAAAGTTCGTATTCGTACACCTATAAGCACTATACATTTGGAGTTTTTAAGAATTTTCAAAGCAAAATACCGCACATTTTTATTCCTTTCTTCTTTTGGAATGCCTCTACTATAAAAATATGTAAAAACAACGGTAATTTTATTAAAAATTTTGCATGAATAAAAAGTCGGACGAATATTTGAAATACTTAAGAAAAATGTGCTAGATATGATTAACTATTGCAAATTATTCCCGAATTTTGGACGAAAATAGCTAACAGCAGTCCTTCTGTAACAATATTCGAGGTCCAATATGAAAATAAATGTCGTCGGCGTTTGGAATTGCAAAGAAACGTAATTCGGGCTTTGGAAAAGTAAACACATTTTTGGTTTTTACTTGGTGAAAATCGCAAGTTTCGTTTTATATTTGACATTAAATGTATTGAAGTTTTAGAATACGGTTTCGAAAATCATTTTGTGTCGAAAACTGTGAGAAATTATGAAGAAAAATTAAACTGTACAAGTTTTCATACTGTCTGCGTACGAATGAAATTCTACGCTTAATATGATCGAGGGTTATGGCTGCCAAAATTGCGAAAATAATGGTTTGTACGTCTTGAAAATTATATTTTTTTTACCGAAAGATCCATAATGAGTACAAAAATGTCAAAAGAATGAAGTACATTTTCCAGGAAAGAACGTGGGGTAACCTTTTGAAGCAATGCATTATTTTCGGGGAAATTTTCTTCCTTAAAAATTTGTTATTCCTCGTTATTTCCGATATCTCTTGACATAAAATGATTTCCGAAACCGTATTCTAAAACTTCAATACATTTAATGTCAAATATAAAACGAAACTTGCGATTTTCACCAAGTAAAAAACAAAAATGTGTTTACTTTTCCAAAGCCCGAATTACGTTTCTTTGCAATTCCAAACGCCGACGACATTTATTTTCATATTGGACCCCGAATATTGTTACAGAAGGACTGCTGTTAGCTATATTCGTCCAAAATTCGGGAATAATTTGCAAAATTTAATCATATGTAGCACTTTTTTTTAAGTATTTCAAATATTCGTCCGACTTTTTATTCATGCAAAATTTTTAATAAATTTACGGTTGTTTTTACATATTTTTATAGTAGAGGCATTCCAAAAGAAGAAAAGAATAAAAATGTGCGGTATTTTGCTTTGAAAATTCTTAAAAACTCCAAATGTATAGTGCTTATAGGTGTACGAATACGAACTTTGCCACCCACACAGGCGCCATCTATACCTAAATGACGGAATAAATTAAAAATTTGTTTTGTTATTCTTAAATCTTTCTTCGTTATGATAGTTCCTATCAATTATTTCATATTTACACATAAAATATGGAATTATTAACGATTTTATTCATTTTTTAGGGGTGTACGAATATGAACTTTGCATACTGTAATTTTGTTAATTTTGTTTCGAATTTTGTTAATTTTATTTTATAATATTTAAGTTAAGACACTAATGTAAAAATATAAAAAAGAATAAAATCGCTATCATTAATTAACTCTTAGCAATCGCAGTTTTAATGAAAGAAATTGAAGTGGATACTTTTGACTGTGATTCACTGTATGTGCTACCATGAACATTTTGAACTTGGACTGAGGAGCAATTGTAGCAGAAACAATTTCTGTTGGAAATTTTTAATCATATGATTAGAGCCAGAAAATATCTAGACATTTGAATGTTCACAAAATAATACGAAGGAGCAACTATAGTTCGGTAAAAACTCTCCAGTATTTATTGAAAAAGTTTTCGGAGGTAGGTAATTCAAATTTCACCTGTTCAAAAAATCATTGCTCCATACTGGACTTAGCCTTTCCGCTTGTGTACCACATTTGACAAAACGATTAACTTCAATGGTAAAAAACATCTAAAATTCTGTAGTGATAATGGACTTGTAATTTGAACGGGCGAGCTAGTAGAGATGAAGAAGGGAAATTTACATTTGCAAACAGAAATGGCTCCAAAATTGATTTGTGTGCAGTAACGCCTGAAATACTAGACTTCCTGTGCTCTTTCCAAGTAGATGGTCAAATATGGCCCGACTACTTTCCACGTGCGCCCTCATAGCCATATACGAGTTCAAAGAAGAAGGAACATTTCAACCTTCCGCCAAAATTAGCATGGAAAAATGGAAACAAATTTATTTACTCAAAAGGCTCTGAAAGGCTTACGGATGCAATAATACAAGAGGCTTTTCCGAACAATGCATATAAAGGGTGACACCACTAGTGATTTTTTTTCCTTGTTGAACGATTTTTAAAAAATATTATTTTTTACTGAAATGGTAAACCAAAAAAGTCAAACATTTTTGGATAAAAAACTGTCATTTTCTGGTCATAAAACGGGAAAATTTTTTAAAATAAAATCGATCGATAAAGGTCTAGATTTTGATGTCCTTAATAACCCCACAAAATTGAATGACGATAGGTTCATTAGTTTTGGAGTTGGTGTTGGCATCGATTTCAAAATGTCATTTCGAGAAAAAAAGGTTTTTAGTTTCTTAGTTGTAAACAAAACACAAATCTCAGACAATATTATTCCGACTTGAACATTTTACCGCATATTTAATGCTACTTCTACTTTAAAATAAGCCAGTAAAATTTGTTCGATTTTCTGACATTTACATGTGGGATGACCCCATAATACAAATATTACGTTCAAAAACAAATGGTCTGATACAGAATGTTTTCAAAGCAGAAAAAAATCGTTGCACTTTCTAAACAAGTTCAGGAAATCTGGGAACTCAAATGATAGAAAAACATACGTCGATCAAAGAAAACTATATGATAATTTATGTAAATTAAAAACCCGAGTATTAGAAAAGCATGGAAGTATGTAATATTAGAGAGAACATACGACAGTAAGGCCTGTTGAAAAAGGTTAAGAAAACCAGACAAGACAATCTAAATACCGACTGTTGTATCTCTGTGGATGTCTAAAAGCAGACCTTAAATTTTAATTAATTCTCAAAAAACATGAACATACAGTAATACTCTCCCCATGTTCATATCTGCTTTAAAGACATATAGCACCTGTTCAACAAAAGGGTAGTAACTCAAAATTTTGAAATTTTCACTTTTCACCAACAAACGATACATAATAATCAACTCCACCTACTGTAAAAAATTCCCAATGTTTTGTCTACTCTTTCATCAAAAAATATCGATATGTCAATTGTCATCTCTTCAGAATAACTACTCTGTATCGACAAAAGAGACTTATTTCAAGTTGCGCCCACATGTTTCAGGCATTTACATCGCGATTTTTTCAGGAAAAGAGTAGTATTTCGAATTGTTCCCTCTTAATGTTATCAATCGCCGCCCGTTTTTCAGTTAAAGGGGCACAAGTCGAAATAATTTCTCTACTAAAACAAACATTTGTTTCAACAAAATGGTAGAAACTCGAAAAATGGTTAGAAATATGATCAAATAGTTAATGAAATAAAAAGAAATCTAGTGCTGTAGTGTAGTAAAAAATATATCTTCACGATGGCATAGTTTTTGTGTATTATATCTTTAACATTAACATAAATCGTTTGTTGTCTCTACTGAAAAGTAGAAAATTTTGAGTTACTACCCTTTTGTTGAACAGGTGCGATATATCATATGTCTCTTTAATCCAGCGACGACCGCAGAAATACAACCAAAGCGAAGACATGTATGAACGTATGAGTGAAAAAAGCAACAACCACATTTGGTCTGTTCCTTTACTTTAAAAGATGGTAACAGTGGCAAAAAATGGTAAAAGTGGTGAACTGGTCTCATATAAATTGTATGCTTGTTGAAGTAAAGGAACGCTTTGCAGGTTAAAAATGGTAAGAAATGGTAACCTCAGGCAGGTAAAGGAACAGAGCTATTATGTTATTGTTTGTTTTCATTCATTTACACTGTACGTGAGAGAGAGAAGCAAAAACTACTCAGTGGGCGCACTCACTATACGATCTAAGCAAAGAAGCTCGTCCCTGCTTTAATCCGATAGATAGATATGCTGCCAGATGTAAACTTCACAATCGATGAAATAAAAGTGCAACTAAGAACTCTGAAGAACAATATGGCAACGGGCGATGACCGGATTCCATGCAACAGATGATTTCTTAGAACGATTATGTAAATGCTTTGCCAGGACTTTTGTACCGGAATAATTTTTCTAAAACTTAAAAAAGGAGATAATAATGACTTTAATAACAATAGAGAAGAAACAATCAGGTTTCCGGAAGAGTTACTACGCCGTACATATTTAACATTGCAAGTGCCTCGGAATAATATTGGCACCAAACAATTTACGAAAGAAAAAGAAGCAACTAAAATGTCGATAAGGGTGCCACCGTGGTGCAATGGTATGCACGCCCGCCTTGCACGCAGAAGGTCGGGGGTTCGATTCCCCGGCCTAGCAACATCAAACATTTTTCAACGGTGGCAAAATACCCCTCAGTAATGTTGGCGACATTTTCTGAGTATTTCAGCCTTGAAAAACTTCTCCATAAGTGGTGTCTTAAGACACGCCGTTCGGACTCGGCGATAAACAGTAGGTCCCATATCATTGAGCTAAATATGAATCGGGGTGCACTCATTGATATGAGAGAAGTCTCCCTTGTCCCGTATAGGATGTTGTGGAACAATGTTTTTTTTTTTTTTTTTTTTAAATGTCGATAAATTTGACGTGGAAATCTTTCATCTCCAAACCTTTGATCTATTTAACAGCAAAATATAAACTGTTTCCATTAGTTTGCCGCTCAATACATATATGGTTACGGAGCGCAGATATGGACTGCGTGGACCCATACAATTTTTTTCTAAACTAAATACATTTGATATGTGGACGGAGCTTAAGATCTTCTGCTCTGGATTATGTCCAAAACCGCCTAAGCGAACCCAAGTTTTCTTATTCACCATTCCATGGTGGCAGGCTATGCGATCCAACGTTCCCAATACAATGTTGTATCCAACGGATGTTTCTCCAAAACATAAATCTATTCAGAATATTCAATAAGAGGATATTGCAATGTATAGCAAAATTTAAAATGAGCATATCGCTTCGTGAGTTGAGAAAATAACATTCTATTTATACATCAATATGGTCTCAGGAAAGCTTGTGGAAGCTGTGTACAATATCAGAAGCCTTAAGTCTTATCTGAAATAAGTTTATTTCTGACATTAATTATGCTTCGTCTCTACATGCGATGGCTACAAAAATGATTGATTTACTTCTTTATTGGTTTGTTGTTTTTATCATTTGCTGATTCTATATTTGTATTTCTGTATCTTTGACACTTGTAAGGGGTAAAATGGACCTTGTACCTTTAAACTGCACCTTCTCTATATGAATTTCGATATTCCATGTACAAATTTACATATGACAGTCCTAAAAAGGTAAGGTCTTTTTGTTTATCTCCACATGGTTTCATTCCAAAGAATTCATTTAGAACAATCCGACCAAAAAATTGTCTCAAAAAATCGACCATTATCTTAAAGCAACAAAGGGTACTTTTATTATTTGCCTCTTCAACACTTTCAAGCCGTCATTATCTCATCGTTGTCTCAACAGCAACAACGACAACATTGTTTTGTTGACATTACCCGCAACAACAAAAAGCTTGAATGCCAACGAACAAAATTGTCTGTCTCTTCAACACTGCGGAGAATAAAACGAGAATTCCGCAAGAGGGTTGTGAATGTTTGTTTTGTTTTGATTTTCCTCCTTCATCTGTCATGATTTTATTTTGTTTATTCTTTCTTCTTTAACATGCGAATCACCAACGAAAAGCAACTGGCAAAAAAGACTGTTCAATGCACTTTTGACTTTTACTGGCAATTGTATTTGTGTAATTATCCCTTTCGGATTGCGTGAAAATTTATCGTAAAAGAACATTGACAAACGAACTAATCGTGCAGACGACACACAGATACAAGAGTGGATAACAACGACGCAACACTTTTCATGTTGTCCCCATTTTTATTTTTATTTTTTCTTTCATTGAGAACAAATACCAACCATTTGGGTGCAAATGTTGTTCGTTTGTGTGAGGGGAGGGGGCAAAATTCTATTTGCACAGCAAATATAGTATTATTTGGCATTATTACAGTGGCTCAGAGATAAAATAATTTCTTTTACCGTCAGTATCTGTGTTTAGTGACATACTTTGAAACAAGGCATATTCATATAAGGTAAATGCATGAATTACAACAACTAACAAATTTACAAAAACAACATTGTTGTTATTGAAAATTAATTGTCAAAGATAAATAATGAATAATAGGGTCGTTCCAAAAATTTGTTCAGGAAAAACATAAATGCATTTTGAAAATCCTCTAAAATAGAACAAATTTGAATCATAATGTAAATATAAAGCACTCAAAACTGTCGTAGGTCATTGTTATTACACGTTTCCGGCGAAAAGAAGAATTTTATGGTAGCAAATTTTGAAGTTTCAAATTTCATGAGTAGACCCTATTACATTTTGAAAACTAAATTTACAAAAAAGTAAGAATACAGCTGATTGTCACTTCTACCTTGTATAAATATGCCTTGCTTTGAAAAATATAAATGAAAACAACTTTTTATTACAGAGGTAAAGTAAGTACTACAACCAATACAACTCAACAACCACATAGGAATTTGTGTTTGTTTGTAAAGTTAGTGTCAAAGATAAATGTAAACAAAATAAGGAAATGCCTTGGAATTTAAAAAACTAATATCTTTTCACATTTGATTGAATATTTTGGAAAACATGAATGAAAACTAGATACATTTTTAATATGAGTGTTTCCATATCATTCCACTAAATGAATTTGTCGCAGAAAGTAAAATTCCTGCAAAAATGTTTGGGATCGCTGGTAATTCATCGAAAAAAGAGAAGTTGCTTCAAATTTTTGTTTTTGAAATCAAAATAGCACACGTTTATTAGGGCTTTATACTTTTCAAGTTTAACAAAATACAACGCATATTATCAAATATTGTACCGCCTCTATAAGCGGTGTTTTAGTGTGCGGTATGTCGTTCGGACTTGGAGGAGGTTACATATCAACGATATGAAGAAGTCTTTATGGGAAATAGTTTTTTTCTGATGAATAAATTTGTTCTTCAATAAATATACACTCCACGTCAGCAGAATAGAACACCTACATTTTTGTTAATGTTAGCTTATTTATCCCAAAACGAATGAATCTGCGTTTTCAATCTTGTGGGGATGTAAAGTCGATAATGTTCCATATCAAACACAGAAAAAATTATGTTTCTAGTTCTTCGCGAAATGATTTTCTGATCATTTTTCCGATAGTACTATGAAAAATAGGCATTTATTTTTGGTCATCAGGATAGAACAGTCACTTTATTTTCGCGAATTTTTGAGATAGTAAAGCCAAATTTTCTTTCAGTCGATAAAGCAAGGCTTTCTAATCATTTTTCACCAAAGAAAACCTATAAATTATTCCGCGGACACTGAAATAACAGCGTTAAAGGGTTTAAATTGACAGATATTGGAAACATCTCGGAATATCAATAGGAGTCGCGCAATTATGTCATATTTCTTCACAATAAGATAGAATATGACACAGACAACCTCGACGGATACAATCGAGTGCTTCGGATGCTGATAAGATGGAATATTTTCAAAATATTTATGAAAAAGGTCAAAATTTCTTAAAAAACCATGATGATTTGTTCAATAAAATGGTTTTTCGGCGAACATGTCTGCCATTTAATGGTTTGGAAATATACCCCAGATTTAGAGGAAAATAATCTGATATGAAAATAACCGCTATTTAATACACTGAGGGAAATTTTAGCACATTTTTCAAATTGAACACACCCTTTGGATTTTGAATTTTATATGTGTTCTTATTTCGGTGTCCGCGACTGTTCTTAACAGTGTTATGCTCCAATATAAATGGACCAGTTTATGCTCTCCATACCGGATTTTACGAATTAGTAGTTTTTTTTAACTGAAATCGCAAATGTAAAAGCCCCGTTTTCGCGGGAAAACACAGTCATGGAAATTTAGGTTTTAGGTTTCGTATGTTGTTTTATAAGGTACTAAAATTTTCCTCAGTGTATTAAAATAACGGTTGTTTTCGTATCAGATTATCTTCCTTCAAATCTGGAGCATATTTCCAAACCTTTGATCGGCAGACTTGTTCGCGGAAAATCCATTTTATTGAACAAATCATCATGGTTTTTTTAAGAAATTTTGACCTTTTTCATAAATATTTTGAAAATATTCCATCTTATCAGCATCCGAAGCACTCGATTGTATCCGTCGAGGTTGTCTGTGTCATATTCTATCTTATTGTGAAGAAATATGACATAATTGCGCGACTCCTATTGATATTCCGAGATGTTTCCAATATCTGTCAATTTAAACCCTTTAACGCTGTTATTTCAGTGTCCGCGGAATAATTTATAGGTTTTCTTTGGTGAAAAATGATTAGAAAGCCTTGCTTTATCGACTGAAAGAAAATTTGGCTTTACTATCTCAAAAATTCGCGAAAATAAAGTGACTGTTCTATCCTGATGACCAAAAATAAATGCCTATTTTTCATAGTACTATCGGACAAATGATCAGAAAATCATTTCGCGAAGAACTAGAAACCTATTTTTTTCTGTGTTTGATATGGAACATTATCGACTTTACATCCCCACAAGATTGAAAACGCAGATTCATTCGTTTTGGGATAAATAAGCTAACAATAACAAAAATGTAGGTGTTCTATTCTACTGACGTGGAGTGTATATCTCTAATATACATCGAACATAAAAATAAATATATAAAATGTCGTATGGAATTTGAGACTAACATTACTGCCCAGTTCAGTAAGCTGGGTATTGGTGTTACCTTTTTTTGTTCTACCATGCACTATAGGTAATTTGCCCTGTTTTTGAGGCAAAAAGTCGATTTTGCAACTTTTAATAATAATAATTTTTTAGTTGGCATTGAAAAAAGAACATGTCAAAATTTATTAATATGAATGACATTTTTCAAAATAGCGTCATTATCGCGGTTTTAATTGCAGTCAAAATGAGAATTTCGAAGAAGAACTAAAAAAATATATTTTGTAAGGCATATTTCAATGTACTTAAAACCGCGGAAAAATAGATCAAATATAAATATATGTAAAATGGAATATATTGGCAATTGCGAGAGGAATTTATTTCATATATAATATAGCTTAAACATTTTGGGTAGCGACCAAAAAACACAAAAAGTCAGAAATAAATATTTTATTTTTCTTAAACTCACTTCATATAGACTTATACTAAATTGGCCGTGTTTGGCCGTGATTTTGCCACCTAGAACACATTACTGAAAGTCTTCTGCATTGGTATTACTAGGTTTCAAAACCCGATTTTGCCCGTTTTTTGATATTTATGAGATTTTATTAGGTTACTTCTCAATAAAAAATCTTAAAATTGTGGAAGTTTGGTTTGAGGAAATAAATAATAAATGTAAAAAATATTGTTGTTTACAATTGCATTGCAAGTAAAATAAGTAATGGCGACAAATTGTTCGGTATATCCGGGTTTTCTATAAACGGTGCGGCAGTAGTAAGCTTCATTTTATCTCTCTATTACATATTAATCATTGATACGGTTTAAAGGAGTACTAAACTCGTCTTTATTAACGTATATTCAAAAAATATACAAAACTGTAGTAACAACTCGTTGGAAAATCTACTCGCGGGGACAAAATTTGTGTTGCTTACTACCGAGGTCGTTTTCATCAGTTTGTTGTGTATAAGAAAACTAATGAAAATGGCATTGGAATAAATAGCTTTGTTCGTTATATACGTAGTTGCTTATAACCGTTGTTCCTTATATCCGAATTTATCTGTAAAAATCTTTATTTTATCTCACTTTTACACATAAATAATTTAAAAAGTTAAAAAATCCTTTAATTCCGCTTTTATTAATTTTTGTCTCAAAAACAGGGCAAATTACCTATAGTGCCATGGACAGCGTACGGGGATGAATAGAAATTGGTTTTGATAGAAGGAAATGTGGATAAAACACTATATATCTGAATATACTAAAACAAAACTTACAACAGAGTGCAGAAAAAATTTATCGTGATTTCCGCTTCGATCAAGATAATGACCTGAAAAATAAATTAGTTATGTATATACAAACCTGGTTTAAATGAAATACTGCCTTGATTTGTCAAAATGTTATTGGAATAAATAAAATATTGAATAAAATTAGTGTCAATTTAGAAATGATTTTGCTATAAAGATGAACCCATAGAATTCAGTAAAAAACATAAAGTCCTTATATGGAGAGTCGAGGATCTCCTAAATTTCTACCAGGATGCTCTGGGTGTAGTAGGTATTAATTACAAAGCCGGAACTCTTGGGGCGAGCAGAAGCTCAAGTAAAATAATTAAAAACTACGTGACTATTAAAGAAATTCTAAAACGCATTTTACACTTGCACTAAAAACAGGTGTTTTTGGGAATTTACGTCATTTATTTGACATACATACATATATTGTATGGAGCATTGTATGGAATTGACAACTTAAACGATGTGTGTTTTATAAAACATATTAAATGTAAAATGGGTTTAAGAGTCCCTGATCTCAAACGCCATTACTGGTGAGATTTTCGTGATGGTAATGGATAATTAATCTGAAATAGCAATTTGAAGCAACTTCCAAAGATATGTATATATTTTCATTTAAATATATAGCTGAAAGTGGCATTTCTACCAGGGCTTCGGAGTTGGGGTCGGAGTCTAGCAAGTTTTGCTGGAGTCGGAGCCGGAGTCGTGAAAAAAAGCTCGACTCCGACTCCGGGCAACAATCTGTTCTACATTTATCAACATTTGTCAAATCAATTTAAATTATTTAAATGATCATAATTTAAAAAAAAAAACTCTTAATCTCTATTTTGACTACAATATGCATATCGGAAACATTTTTGGGTCAATTGATTGGAATAATGCTTGCATGTTCCAAATATACTTAGGGAAGATCTTTTAGAAGATTTACAGACCATTTTATAGAATACTCACTGGTCTTCTCTTGTTGTTTTTTATTAGAAGTCATTTATGTCTGCTATGAAAGAACCTGTCGGACTTCTATGAAAGACCTTGTAGTACTTTAAGGGAAATCATAGGAACAAATTCTGGACTTCTTGCTGAATTTGTATGAGAAAATTTAGAATCTTTTTAAAGACGATGTTCCTGCTATTTTTTAAACGGCATATTCTGTCGTTTGAAGAACAATGCGTCTTTTATAAATAGGAATGAAAAATATTATATATGCTGAGGAATGAAAAATATTTTACAAATTGACGTTAAATTATGAGCATTACCTCTATAGGATGGTGGATATATACATAAATTTCCAGAACTTTTTAACCATTTCCGATTTCAGTTCCACTTAGCCATACTAAACGCTGGTTTTACTTGTATTCTTTTTTAAGTGGTAGACAGAAGACACTTTCCACCATAAGATACTAAATTGTCATTCCGTTTGAAACATATTGAAATATTCGTCGGGAACTTTATAAAGTATAAAGATGTAAAATTGCCGGTTTTAAAATTACGGTTTACGATTTAGTATAACGGCACGGCCCGATTTTATGTATTTCGAAGGATTTCTTTTGTCACATTACGTGGTGCAATACGTAAAAAATAATTATGGGCGGACAAGAATCCGAGATATTGTCCTTGAAGATAAAGAGTTATGTAGGCAAAGGCCTACAAGTGTAAATCAAAATTCTTAACGGTTTGAAGAAAATGATCCCTTTTGACATAAAGGTTTCAAGTAACCTTAACCACGAAAGTGTATGTTAAGGGGCAATGCGCTATTTTGGTCTTCTATCACGCTGCGGTAATTATGGTAATTTGGTATTTCGAGTCTCATTGGGTACATAAGTCAAATTCGGAAAATTGTAAATATACTCGTATGTCGGTATTTAGGTAGAGAAACCTTGTAAGATACTGTCCGATTGCAGTTGCTTTGAAGGGTTTTGCTACATGTTCTGAAGTGTGAAGTATGCTGAAGTGCTTGTTACTTTGTATTCCGTATTGCCAACGAGAAAAAAACGAACAATATAGGTCTATGTTTTGGTACCCTCCCAATGTAATGTATCTTGAAAGTTCAAACTGAGATGACTGTAATTTATGTTGTGAATTTTATTTTATCTATTTTCGGAGTCGACTCCGGAGTTTTTTCGGAGTCGAAAAATAAATGGACTGGAGTCGGAGTCGGAGTCTGACCAAAAATGGCTCGACTCCGAAGCCCTGTTTCTACACAATAAGTCCCGGGCCACACTACAGTAATTTCACTGAAATTTTGACACGAAATTATGCGTCTCTAGATCGAGTTCCATAGTAGAGTAAAATCATAAAAATGCTGTAGTGGGAAATTCGAACTAAGAACGCCTAATTTCAAGAAATTTTTTAATGATATTCATACTAGTGTGGACCGGGATTAATTGACAACACGAGATGAATGTGTGGAAAAAACTCGATAGCAGATGGAATGCCAAGACCGCAGTCGATCAACCCAAATCCGCGAGAATATTACTAATAAAGATACCAAAATCCCAAAGGCATGGAAAATTAGTAGCAGGCCGTAGGAAAATTGCTCGTCTAACCCGAAATATATTGACAAAGCTGTGCGACTACGCTAATCCAAATTGGTGTCTCAGTAATAGTCATTGGCTGCTAATCGAGGGTCATCTCAGAGATATCCTCATCTCAGGCGATGTGGATAAGAGCAACTTGCAGCCATAGCAAATGATGAAAAGAGTCAAGGTCATTAACTAACGAAAATAAAGAAATCGGTGGGGAAGTTAGTGATCTGGCGGCCGTACCCGTTGATGTGATCTATGGTGCTGGACAGGATACTGAAGCTAGTCGAAAAAAGTATCAGCCGACAAAGATATACCCTCAGCCTATGTGAATTGAAAGTTTCAACCAAGGACATATCTAATGTATTTAGGGTCTCTTCAGAATTTTGTGGCCCTTTTTGGATATTTCTACTTGCCTTTTAAGTTAGAAGTTAAACTAAATTTGGACTAGGAGATCCCTAGTTTGGACCAAATTGGTTGGTCCGTTCAAGAGATATCGTGCATACCATTTTAGTGACCTTTTTTTAGTACGGGGGGGGGGGGGGGGGGGAAGCACCGGAAGTTGTAGATCGGAAACTAAATTGGAAAAAATATGACGAAGGTCAAATTTTGGACCAAATGGGTTGATCAGTTCGAGAGTTATCTCCAGCCACTTCACATGGCTAGGGCTTTTAACACCTTTCGGTTTGTTTTCTCAAGAAGTATGGATTTGCCCTGAAAAAACTTTTACCGTCGTAAAGGATACAGCGAATGCAAGTTGGT
Source organism: Musca autumnalis (assembly GCF_047663935.1). Taxonomy (NCBI): domain Eukaryota; kingdom Metazoa; phylum Arthropoda; class Insecta; order Diptera; family Muscidae; genus Musca; species Musca autumnalis. Next base: position 281,045,215 of record NW_027411644.1, on the reverse strand, counting down.
TTAACAAAAATCAATGTGATCCGAAAGCAGGTCTTAAAGTGAACTTATACGGAATTTTGTGTGGGAGGTACCCGAATGAGTGGACGTATATAGTCCCTATTCAAACTTGATCTATATCTGGTAGATATGGTAGGATGTGTAAACTATAGACCAAATATTTTTGAACTTTTGTGGGGGAGGTACCTGAAGGATTACACCGATGTGGCTTATTTTCGAACTTAAAATAATTTTGGGCAAAATATTACGAAGGCCAAATTTTGGACCGGATCGGCAGATCCGTTCGAGAATCATCTTGCGCTACAACCACTACACACGGTGTCATGGGGGTTTTATGTACCTTTTAGGTTATTTTCTCAGGAAGTATGGACTTGCCTCCGATGAAATTTTTAGCGTCGTATAGAGAGTAAATACAAGTTGTTACAATAAACATCAAAGCGATCCGAGAGAAGGACCTAAACTGAACTTCTCCGAAATTTTGGCTGGGAAGTACCCGATGGAGTGGATCGATTGAGTCCATATTGGAACCTAATCTAAGTATGGTAGAAATTTCACCATGTGCAAAGCATGGACCAAATCGGTTGCTCCCATCAAGAGTTATGGTGCACACAAATTTTTCAAACATTTCCGAACTTTTGTGTGAGAGGTACCGGAAGGAGTGGACCGATGTAATCCATCTTCGAACTTAAACTAAATTTGGACAAAATTACGAAAGCCAAATTTTGGACCGATGCACAGTGGATTGGCCAAAAATAAAAAAATGAATGTCAAAATTTTGGTACAACATCTGGCAACAATGACAGCTATGGCATAGACCTTTTTAAAAATATATTAGTTTTGGCTTCATTCGAACGCGATCTTCTTAAGAATAGCTTCAAAAGTTGGAACATTTTACTAATATTTTTCGTTGGGAGTTCAACCCATATTTGAAGTGCAAATAAATATATTCAAAATATCGCGAAACTAATACGTATAGCAAAATATTATAGTGGATTTTGAAGGAGGGGGTAATGGCTTAATTTTTATTAAAAATAGTGTTTTAGCGTGTTTTGGAATTCTAGTCAGCTGCATATTTTATTGGTGTATTTTTTAATGCCAATTCTATCATATACTTAAATTTGACCTAAGATTTTAGTCATGATGCCCACCTCGGGAATAAATTTCCAAAGTAGGTTATGGGTTTAAGATTATTCAGTAATAAAATCAACTGCCATCTTGTGCCAGACTATAAATGGTGGGTCCCTAGAGTAGGGTTTCTATGGATATATTAGCGTATAACTCTTTAATTAGACCACGTACATTAACATAATTGGCATCAGTGGCAAGATGAAGAAATCTTCTTCCGAATTAGTCTTTCGTTGGCGGTACGTGCCTTCTAGGAAAAACGCTATAAGGTCTATATTAAAAATTTTACCAATTTTCAGACAAAAATATTGATTTTTTTAATCCGCTAAATTTGTTGGATTTTATGTTGTTTTGGAGATTGTTTGGTTTCCCCAAGCCTATTTTTGCATCATAGGATAATCGGGACCTTTGTTCATGTCATTTTGTATTAACAGCATAAAACAATTCTTACCGTATACCCCCTCCAGAGGGGAAAGGGGGAAAATGTCACGCTCGAGGTTTCTTAAAACACTCTTCGCAGCAGCACAAAGCTGTAACCGGAGCATTGGCTTAAGTTTTACACTCTAAATATTTTTGGCCACTTTCTCCATACAAGTGGATCCACTGTGCGATGACTAAATCAACTTCAAATTGTCTGAAACGGATTTCGTATAAGCATACTTGGGGTCTAAAACCATTATTTCCCTTAGTGAATCATCGAGGTTTGGACATCTAGAACAGCAAATGTCTTATACGATCCAAGTCTTAGGTATAAGCGGAGTTCTGATCATAATATCGAAGAGCGCTAAGTCGTTGCAGAAATCGAAACCAACATCTCACTATGGCTCGATTTAAGAACAACGTAACACACGTCACCATAGTATAGTACTATGCACCCAAAAACGATGCTGAATTCTCTAACACAAACGTTTCACATGCTGTAGAAAGTACTGTGAGAATCAGCTTTAAAATTGGTTTATCGAGAAATAACTAATGCTGGTGGAAGTATTGAAAAAGACTCGTTCAAACGTATTTACACAGAAGGAAGGTTTAAATTATGCTTAAACATACAGTCCAGAAACAAGAATGCCTAGTTTCCGGTCTGTCTTAAATATTGCTGCAACTACCTTTGCCACAATTCGAGAAAAATCTAAGTCGTGAGAAAATCTAAATTTCTCAAAGAAAATTTTGGACATATTTGCCAGCAAAAATTCGGATCCGTTAGGCATTATGTAACCCATTACAAAATAATGTAAACAAAAATAACTTCTTATGTTACTCCTTACTAAGTTATGAGTACGGTGGCACAGAGCGTGTGTGTCCGACTACAAATCAGAGTTCAACGCTCACCGCCGGCCGGGTACTTTTTGTTAAACAAAACAAATAACAACCCGCGTAGCCTAGTGTGAAGTGTGTTCGTCTACAAATCACAAGTTCGCAAGATCAAATCCATCAGACAGCAGAATAAAAAATAATAAAAATATGAAGTGTGTTGATAGTGTTTTCCTTTTCTGTGAGCCACTGTACACCACTATGATTTAATCATGTGACGACACAATTTCTCTTTCATTTGAATGACTATTTGGTTAGCCACCAAAATAACAGTGTCAGTTTCTCATAGTCACCCATCATCCTCTTCCTTTTTTGTGTGTTGTAATTTTATTATTATGTTTGGTTTGTGTTTGGCGAGCCATGCCGCCTACCCGACAGTCTGGTCACTTGGACGACGGCACTTCATTTCGTTTCTATTGTCAGAATAAAAACTGCGGTCGGTTGGTCCGTGTGTGTTATTACTGTACGACACAAAAATGATGACAATTCTTTGTCTTCGGACCAGACACAAAACGGCAACGAATGATTATTCATTCGTACCCACATAGTATATGTAAGGGGATTTTCTAATGGCCTTTCCTATTTAACCCTGCTGTGCGGAGGATCCCGTCGAGCTTTGTCTCTTAATAAAATGGGAAAAACTTAAAATAAACGACAAAGTTAAACGTCTGCTGTCAATAGCTGAGAACGTGTACTAGGTTATGTGAAATTTTCGTTAATTGATGAGCGATTTTCCTTGAAGTGTTTACATTGCTTTTTGGGGAGAAGTTGCAGGGCGGCGGCCAGGGGGTTGTTTCGACCACTAACTCTTGGTGTTTGTTTACAAACAATGTAAATTAATTTTCAAGTGCAAGTAGTCGAGTGGTGGCGGTGGGCAAAATCATCGAGATATTCATTCATTCAGACCCATTTGAATTCATTTGTTTGTTATCGCGATATTGCAATTGAGTGTGGGTCGGCATCATCTAAGGTTTTCATGTAATGTTACGTAGCATGTATTGAGTTTGAACGCTTTACACAGATTGATATCTATAATTTGTGCAATTGAATCGTGTTTCGAATTCAGAAACTAACGTCAGATGTATTCAAATGTCTTTTCAATTTGACTGTACTGCAATCAATGTAGTGTTGATTTAAAGGAAAAAAAGTCGGCTTGAATTAATCTCCAGTTTAACTGAAAACTCGAAGATTAAATTGAACCAAAAATGAGAGAGGGTGCTGAGAGGCAAAGGGTTACCATATGCCTCACCTCTCTCTCCTACAAAATGACAATTGCCGCAAGTAAACTCGCCCAATGTAAATTGGGACTTAGACCAGAATCTCCCTGCTCATAAGTAGTACTTAAGTAGAAAAACATTGAAATAATTCGCTCATTCAGCAAAGTCCATTCAAACGCGTTACATAGTAACAATCTGATAACTTTTTTTCCGAGAAATAATAAAAGTGTTTCTTTTAAACATAGCCCTTTTGCGTTTTTATTTAATGAACAGTCTGAGAGGCAGAACTGTTTCCATCGTCTTTTTGTTGTATCAAAACGCCTAACGTCGTCTATATTAACGATTTTTCAAATTAAAGGTTTAAATGACATCACATTATTTCTCATAACACTTGTTTTCAGCGATACAACCTATTGTACGACAAATTTATTGATGACTAATTTGTGTAGTTAGCGATTCAACATCTTAGCAAGTTATGAGCTTGTTTTCTTTTCTTTGTTACTGCCTTTATTCTCTTAAGAAATTAGCACTTATTTCAGCTGACCCAAATTCAAAGGAAACGACAAATAGAAGGCAAAAAATATGAAAAGATTGATGAGCGGAGTGTTTTCTTATCGAAATTTGTGTTTTTATGAATGTTAAACTGTTAATCTCAATTATTCTGAGCTCGTTTAGCATAAAATACCTAGAAGTACTGTGTGTACAATAGGCCAGGGCGATTTGAAAACCTTAATGAGCCCTTCGCGTTTCTGATTCACCGTAGACCTATGGTCTAGTGGACTTTTTTGCTCAGTTCAATCCCAGGAATCAGAAACGCGAAGGGCCCATTAAGGTTTTTTCCTTCCATGCAAATCGCCCCTGCCTAGTGTACAACCAGTCTGAAGGCTATCCCGTTATAAGACTCGAATAGGGAAATATAATCAATGACCCATTTTTTACACTGTTACTGCCTAAATCAACGTAAATTCCAGTCAAATTGAAACAAAGAGATGGGCGTGACCTGAATCTTGAGAGAACTTAATATGGACCAATGTTGATCTATTAGAGCAGAAACCTTTTAAAATCACCCCTAGACAAAAGGGACAATATTATTAGAAATCAGATTGATTATATTCTTATTAATAAAGACTTCAGCTCAAGCATAAAAAAGACTTCGACATACCCGGGGGTACACGTGCCATCGGATCAAAACTTATTAATGTCTAAATTACGAATTAAACTTTCCGCACACGCTAAGCGGACCAACCACAAGAAAAAGATTCATGTACAGAAACTACAGGAGCCAACAGTTCGAACAAACGTAAAGCAACTTTTAAGCCACGAACTCACCTCAGTAAACAGTTAAGATGGAGAACGGGAATCCATAAAATGTGTCATTAAAACAATTGCTGACAACAATCTGTCCTACACAGGAAAACCACAAAAAAAGATTGGACGACGAAACAGATACGGGACTTAATGGAAGAACGGCGAAAATATAAAAACACGAATTACGAATTGTACTACGAAATAAACAGGGAAATACAAATTAAAATACGCCAATCTTCACAAAAAAATTAAGGAAGTTGCTGGGATATACTACAGAGGAATACCAAAAGTATTATATAATGAAAATAATCAAGCCGCCTTGGATACTACTGAAAAGAAAAATATATGAAGCAATTACATAAAAACCATTTTTACTGACGAAAATCGGTCAATTATCCGGGATACCTACCACAAGAACAGGGGTTGAAACAGCAATTAAGGCATTAAAAGATAAAGCATGCGGTCCTGACGAGATTCCTTCATAATTGTTAAAGTTAATTGATGGTGATAACGTAAACCTCCTAACGAAACTTTACGAAATCAGTAAATATCCCAAAGATTGGCTCACATCAACATTTATAACCATCCCTTAAAAAAAGTCGTCCAAAATTCTGTAACGACTATCGGCTAATTAGTCTAATGAGCCATGCACTCAAAATATTTCTGAAGATTATTCACTCCAGAATCTACATGAAATGTGAAAAGGCAATTGGGACCAGCCAGTTTGGGTTTAAAGATGGGATGGGAACCCGCGAAGCTCTATTCGCCTTACAAGCGTTAGTTCAAAAATGTCGAAATTCGCAGAAGAACGTGTTACTATGCTTTATTGATTATGAAAAGGCATTTGACACGGTCCAACATGACAAAATGATGGATATTTTATTGTCCATTGGAGTAGAAGAGAATGAGGTTGAATGCATTAAAAGTTTGTACTGGTACCAAACAGCGCAAGTCAACGTATATGGCGAACTGACCGAAAATATATATATTTCCAGAGATGTTTGACAAGGTTGTGTCTTGCCCCCTCTATTATTCAATATATTCGCTGAACGAATATTCCAAGAATCAATAAATGGTGTCCGGAAAGGAATATATGTAAATAGAACGTTCATTAACAACATAAGGTATGCCGATGACACCTTCCAAGAACTGGTTAACAGATTGACCACTTGCAATCTGAAAATTAACATCAAAGAAAACCGAAATACATGGTCATTAGGAAACATCATACATATGCTAATGCAGCCCCATTAAAAATTAATGAAATAAATGTGGAAAGAGTCCAAATCTTTAAATATCTTGGAACTATAATCAACGACGAATGGGACATTTCTAAAGAAATAGCCTTCAGGATTGAAATGGCCAGAGACACTTTCTTTAAATATATAAAAAAGTTTTTACAAGCCATAATGTAAACATAAAAACCAAAATAAGATATATGAAAACATATGTATGGTCTGTCCTATTGTATGGCATGAAAATATGGACCTTAAAATCCGTAGATATGAAAAAAACTGGAAGCATTTGAGATTGGGGACATATCGTCACATCATAAAGATATCATGGACACAATTCATATCAAATAATGAGGTTCTAAGAAGATTACATAAAGAAAAAGAACTGCTGAACAACATAAAGAGACGGAAAACGGCATATTTGGGCCACATTATGATAAATCTGAAATAGAAACTGCTGCAAAGTATTATCCGTGTAAACATTGAAGAAAGGCCTACTAGAGGGAGGAAACAACTACTATAGATCAACAAATTCGAAGAATGGGCCGGCATACGTGATGTCATAAATCTGCTAAGCGAAGCCAGAAACGGAGAGACTTTTGCCGATATTATAAACTATATTTAATAATTTTATTTATCATACTATAAAACTATTGTAATAATATTCTTGTATTTGAATTTTGGTCGCCAACATTCGAAAATCAAATAGTCAAATAAAGAAGAAGAAGAAGAGCAACATATTGAGTTGCTTGAAGAGTGCGGCTATCGCGTCAGCTTCAGTTTCCCATGTCAGGAATGATTGCCTAACATATCAAACAATGCATGATGACAACCTGGTTACGAACATGGAACACGATGTGGATATATTACGAGCCTCGGTCTGGTAGCAGCGGCATTCTGTTACATCAGTACATGGGGGTGGAATCCCACCGAAATGGCTTTCAGGTTAATGTCGTTATTATTTTTCGTCTCACCAAAACCATGCACAGTGTCCGCTTTTCCAAAAAACCTGGCCAAAAATCGAAAAAAAATTTTATCAATTTACACTAAAAAGGGTCAGATATTGTTTATAGGATCCCAGTGTGTGTAGTTATGAAAAAAATATATACATTTCTTGTTTAATAAGTGGGTATAAAAGCAGGTCGAAGTGACCCTATTTGGAATTTTATTTTTTTTTAATATTTAAGTTGTTTATAAATCTATGATAATATGCAAAATAAACAACTGTTATTAAATACTTTCTTTTTGTAATTGTAATGAAAGGTATGTGAAACGTATTTAAGATGTTCAGTGTCGCCAATGAATTGTGCGTTCTTTAATAATTGATGTTCGTACTTGTTAATTTTTTTCAAGATCAATTTTCACAATAAATTATGAAAATAGTTGTGAGTAAGATCGAGTTGGGCCGTGTAATTTATCATTTCATAAAATGGAAGGGTTTTTTTACCAATTTCCATCGAAACATCCTGCACATATTTGCACTTTTCGTTTTTATGTGGTATTTTGTCTTGCAGGTATATACAGATTTTCTTTCATTCAGAATGTCAGAATATAGTATAGGGTCACTTTCTGGCGTTTGGGCATAATTTAGAGTTTTGATATATTTTAAGACCTATAGTAAAATTTTATGGCGAACAAATTTCTAGAATATTTTGGTCTGATCCCGCCAAATTTTATAGGAGATTTTAAAGATTTGTGGAAAAAGGGACCAAAAGGACCCCTTTTATGACTCGCACGAGGGTTAATTTTTTAAGACAAATATTCCTTGCATTCTTGTCAGTAAAGTTGCCAAAGACATTATACACCTAAAGTGCAAGGATTCCAAGTGATCTTAACTCAAATAATACCAAAACTGTAGAAATTTTGGAAGCTTGCACCCCTATTTTAGTTTCTTGGTTTTTTGGCAAAATTGATACCGATATTTCCTTGGTATGTAATGCAAATAGGGATTTCATTTCTTTGGTGACTTATAGTGAAATTTAGCTGAGAACACTTTTGTCTTTGACGCCATTCTTCTAAAATTATGCTTTGTATGACAATTTTGCCAAAACTTTGATGAAGTACGACATTAACCCTAAAATGTTTTTCTAATTTGCATTTTTCTGGAGTTAAGGTAAGATATAGAGTTTTGGTGTATTCTAGGACCTATAGTAAAAATTGATGGCGAAGACATTTGTAGAATATTTTGATCCGATAAGATAACATTTTATAGGAGGAGGGACCAAAAAGACCCCTTAAATGACCGCCTGAGGGTTAAATAATATCAAAAATGTAATCAGCGGCCCGAAAAACATAAGAACCAAAGGTTAGGTCAAAATCCATTCATTTTTAGAGTTTTGGCCAGGTTTTTCGGAAAATCGGACACTGTGCCATGACAAGAACTCACAACCTGGCTACGAACATGGAACACAATGCGGATATATTACGAGCCGGCGTTCTGTTATATCTGTACATGGGTGTGGAATTCCACCGAAATGGCTTTCGTTATTATTTGCTACGAGCTCTGTTGATCCGTGCCGGGCCATGGATTTGTTTCGTTTGCCAGATCCGCATCCACCATATGTCAACATCGGTAAGGTGTAATGTATTTGTAGTCGCCATCTGGACTACTGTGATATGAGTTTTGTTGCTGCGCCAGATCACCACCCAACGTTTCTGTCTCCGCCGACAATATCAGCGAAATCGTAGAAACAATACTCACCGCCACCTGTAGCTTGCAACGTTAAGATGGTTACGACGTTTTGCGGAGGAGTGCTTGCCTTCCTAATACACCAGTCTGTCCAGTACATACCTATTTCGCTTCAATGGGTGTAGCAGAAAAGTGTGGGAATCCGAGGTAGAAGTGCGGAATGTGTACATAACGACGATAAATCGTTATATGCCTGATATTAGTTCACTATTGGAGGGCATTAACCGACTGGTGCTAGAGGACTTCAGTGTTCATCATAATCTGTAGCATTCCGTGCTAGGCAATAACCAGAGGGGTTCAGCGCTGGCCGCACAGTGAACGAAGACGCTCCCACTAGGATAAAAGGTTTCCACAGCTTAGTAGACATCACCATTGTGGCACCCTATCTGATGAACGACATGTCTTGGCAACCCGTAATTCCCTTGGCTTATAGACCACCTTCCTATCATTGTCTTCGTTAAGATACCACCCGACATCATATTCTCTGAATGCAATACTTTTCTGAACCACGGAAAAGTTGATTGGCAAGGGTTCAGAGAATTTACCAATCACTGCTTCATAGAGCTGCCCACTGCCTCAGATCCTCGAGTAGCTCATAAAATTTCCGTGTATTAAACTTGGAATAATCAACTATTTGTGCGGACGCCATTTGTTTTTTGGAATTCAGAAATAAGAAGTCCAAAACCCGTAGAGGAAAACAGGTAGTTCCCCCAAGGTGGGTGGTATTTCCAGAACTATTTAAACTCTACCTTTTAACGGCATAGTGCCGCTAAATCAACTGCAACTGTTTCACCACCTGGACGGCTGAAATGAGGCTCCGCCTGAACACATTGGTCGATGGTACCCTGATTCCGACTATTACTACCCCAATATATTAAGTGTAACGTGTTATAGTATGTTTAAGTCGCTGCTAAAGTCACAGCTATTTGAGACAAGATCAGAAGTATTCCTACATCAAGTCGGTGGCCGGCAGCACTTGAGGTGCTGACAAAGAAACATTATTGACCTCTGACAATGTAATAGGCCGGTCTGTGGTAAGCTATGCTGGCAAGTGTGGTATGTTAACGTTTGCGCACACGTTATTTATGTTAGAAGTGGCAGGCTATTTAATATTCAGGGTGCCACCGTGGTGCAATGGTAAGCACGTCCGCTTTGCACTCTGTATGCCCGGGTCCGATTCCCAAGCCAGGCAAAAACTTCATACCTTTCAACGGTGGCAAACAGCGGCATTTCCTGTGTATACCAGCCATGTAAAACTTATCGGCGTGCACTCATTGATATGTTAGAAGTCTCCCATGTCCGTTCGGGGATTTGTATGGGAACATGCGTATGTATGTACATATATGAATATTCAAAGCATGCAGAATACCGCCCTGAGGATTGTAACTTGGGGACTCCTCATGATACCAGTGCCTAATCTTTATGAAATGACGAAGATGTTGTGGATGCAGCATCTGTTTCGATGCTATCGGCATGCCTTACTAGGAGACCATCCCATCCATTGCAGCATCATAACGCCAGCTACCAAGCAATTTGCCGAATTTATAGCACGATCGATACCCAACTAATGTCCTACATGTGGATGAGCAAATAAACCCACTCACATGTCTTTTGATTCCTTATGGACGCACCCAGTCCAATCTGGACACAAAGAAAACGGATCCAGATAACTGAAAAGGATGTACGAACGAATGCATTTAACAACAACAATAGTTAAACATTTTTCCTGTTAGAGCGCAGATCATTAATATTATTTTTTATTAATTTCTCGTTGAGCTGAATGATCGAAGATTTTTGCATATGAAAAAGGAAAACTGAGGAGATTCCCAAACAACCACCAAATTATGTGACCGGTTTCGCTGTTAGTTACGCAGCTTATCAGGCATATCGGCTGTGGAAGTGGCTTTTCATGCAATGCTTCGAAACTTATACTGAAGTTAATGTAATATTGTAACTACGAATATTGTAATTAATAAACTAAGCTTGCCATCTAACTTTGATTTTCCTGGTAATTTAGACATATAAGTATAGGTTGCAATTTGAAACTGGTAAGGAGCAAAACATGACTTGATGTTGTTTTTTTCTTCCTTTGCTTTTCCCAAACTTGTTGTAATAAGAAAATAAAGTTTATTGACACAATAATCAACAATTAAAACGAAAACCTCGCAAATTACCAAAACAATTTACTCTTCATTCTCACCTTTAAACCCAAAAATAAGACAAACAATGAATTTCATTCAACAGTTAGTCAGTCAGTCAATTGCCAAACTATTTTCTGTGTTTGTGTTTCTGTTTTTTTATCGACTGACCATCGTCGTCACTCTGTTTTTTTTTATTTTCCCCACCAAAAACTAATGCGACAGTGACGTAATTTTATTACAGAAAACAAAGTTACCTAGCAGAAGCGTTCACTGCTAAATTTGCTAGCTGACGACGAGCTACTTGGCTGTGGTTGGTGGCTAGTTTGGTGGGAAAGCCAACGACCTTTTGTCTACAACGCATTCATATGCCAGCGGACCACAGCAAAAGCTTAATTATAGAATTGCTAATACCACCGCAGCGATACTTGCCGATTCATGATAAATTCGTACGCCTTACCGGCAAACATGAATAAGTTTACGCCGGCGATTTGATTCCGTCATTATCCGTCCGTCGCTATATCAATATAGAGTTGTATCGAAATGTTTGTAAAGATGTAGGGGAATATTTGCTTGTTTTTTTTTTTTTTTTTTTTTTGTTATTGTTGTTGACACACATAAATACGGAAATAATTTTTGGGTATCACATTTGATGTTGATAAAAGTAATGTAAATACATAGCATTTACATTACAGTGGGAACTTGTAATGATTTACGACTCACACTTAAGTCTGTTGTTTTATTTTGTGGCGTTTTTGTTGGTTTCTAAAAATCTTAAAAAAATCCACGTTTTGTGGCGTTTTGTTGGTTTCTAAAAATCTTAAAAAAATCCACGTTTTGTGTCGTTTTTGGTGGTTTCTTAAAAAAATCCACGTTTTGTGGCCTTTTTGTTGGTTTCTAAAAATCTTTAAAGCATTTCACGTTTTGTGGCCTTTTCGGTGGCTGCTAAAAATCTTTAAAGCAATTCACGTTTTGTGGCCTTTTCGGTGGCTGCTAAAAATCTTTAAAAAAATCCACGTTTTGTGTTTTTTCGGTGGCTGCTAAAAATCTTTAAAAAATCCACGTTTTGTGGCTTTTTCGGTGGCTGCTAAAAATCTTTAAAAAATCCACGATTTGTGGCTTTTTTGGTAGCTGCTAAAAATCTTTAAAAAATCCACGTTTGGTGGCCTTTTTGGTGGCTGCTAAAAATCTTTAAAAAATCCACGTTTGATGGCCTTTTTGGTGGCTGCTAAAAATCTTTAAAAAATCCACGTTTGATGGCCTTTTTGGTGGCTGCTAAAAATCTTAAAAAAATCCACGTTTGATGGCCTTTTTGGTGGCTGCTAAAAATCTTTAAAAAATCCACGTTTGATGGCCTTTTTGGTGGCTGCTAAAAATCTTTAAAAAATCCACGTTTGATGGCCTTTTTGGTGGCTGCTAAAAATCTTTAAAAAATCCACGTTTGGTGGCCTTTTTGGTGGCTGCTAAAAATCTTTAAAAAATCAACGTTTTGTGGTATTTTTGGTGGCTGCTAAAAATCTTTAAAAAATCCAAGTTTTGTGGCCTTTTTGGTAGCTACTAAAAATCTTTAAAAAATCCACGTTTTGTGGCCTTCTTGGTGACTGCTAAAAATCTTTAAAAAATCCACGTTTTGTGGCCTTTTTGGTGGCTGCTAAAAATCTTTAAAAAATCCATGATTTGCGGCCTTTTTGGTGGCTGCTAAAAATCTTTAAAAAATCCACGCTTTGCGGCCCTTTTGGGGCTGCTAAAATCCTTAAAAAAATCCACGCTTTTCGGCCTTTTTGATGGCTGCGAAAAATCTTTAAAAAATGCACGTTTTGTGGTCTTTTTGGTGGCTGCTAAAAATCTTTAAAAAATACACGTTTTTTTGTCATTTTTGGTGGCTGCTAAAAATCTTTAAAAAATCCACGCTTTGCGGCCTTTTTGGTGGCTGCTAAAAATCTTTAAAAGATCCACGCTTTGCGGCCTTTTTGGTGGCTGCTAAAAATCTTTAAAAAATCCACGCTTTGCGGCCTTTTTGGTGGCTGCTAAAAATCTTTAAAAAATCCACGCTTTGCGGCCTTTTTGGTGGCTGCTAAAAATCTTTAAAAAATCCACGCTTTGCGGCCTTTTTGGTGGCTGCTAAAAATCTTTAAAAAATCCACGCTTTGCGGCCTTTTTGGTGGCTGCTAAAAATCTTTAAAAAATCCACGCTTTGCGGCCTTTTTGGTGGCTGCTAAAAATCTTTAAAAAATCCACGCTTTGCGGCCTTTTTGGTGGCTGCTAAAAATCTTTAAAAAATCCACGCTTTGTGGCCTTTTTGGTGGCTGCTAAAAATCTTTAAAAAATCCACGCTTTGCGGCCTTTTTGGTGGCTGCTAAAAATCTTTAAAAAATCCACGCTTTGCGGCCTTTTTGGTGGCTGCTAAAAATCTTTAAAAAATCCACGCTTTGCGGCCTTTTTGGTGGCTGCTAAAAATCTTTAAAAAATCCACGCTTTGCGGCCTTTTTGGTGGCTGCTAAAAATCTTTAAAAAATCCACGCTTTGCGGCCTTTTTGGTGGCTGCTAAAAATCTTTAAAAAATCCACGCTTTGCGGCCTTTTTGGTGGCTGCTAAAAATCTTTAAAAAATCCACGCTTTGCGGCCTTTTTGGTGGCTGCTAAAAATCTTTAAAAAATCCACGCTTTGCGGCCTTTTTGGTGGCTGCTAAAAATCTTTAAAAAATCCACGCTTTGCGGCCTTTTTGGTGGCTGCTAAAAATCTTTAAAAAATCCACGCTTTGCGGCCTTTTTGGTGGCTGCTAAAAATCTTTAAAAAATCCACGCTTTGCGGCCTTTTTGGTGGCTGCTAAAAATCTTTAAAAAATCCACGCTTTGCGGCCTTTTTGGTGGCTGCTAAAAATCTTTAAAAAATCCACGCTTTGCGGCCTTTTTGGTGGCTGCTAAAAATCTTTAAAAAATCCACGCTTTGCGGCCTTTTTGGTGGCTGCTAAAAATCTTTAAAAAATCCACGCTTTGCGGCCTTTTTGGTGGCTGCTAAAAATCTTTAAAAAATCCACGCTTTGCGGCCTTTTTGGTGGCTGCTAAAAATCTTTAAAAAATCCACGCTTTGCGGCCTTTTTGGTGGCTGCTAAAAATCTTTAAAAAATCCACGCTTTGCGGCCTTTTTGGTGGCTGCTAAAAATCTTTAAAAAATCCACGCTTTGCGGCCTTTTTGGTGGCTGCTAAAAATCTTTAAAAAATCCACGCTTTGCGGCCTTTTTGGTGGCTGCTAAAAATCTTTAAAAAATCCACGCTTTGCGGCCTTTTTGGTGGCTGCTAAAAATCTTTAAAAAATCCACGCTTTGCGGCCTTTTTGGTGGCTGCTAAAAATCTTTAAAAAATCCACGCTTTGCGGCCTTTTTGGTGGCTGCTAAAAATCTTTAAAAAATCCACGCTTTGCGGCCTTTTTGGTGGCTGCTAAAAATCTTTAAAAATCCACGCTTTGCGGCCTTTTTGGTGGCTGCTAAAAATCTTTAAAAAATCCACGCTTTGCGGCCTTTTTGGTGGCTGCTAAAAATCTTTAAAAAATCCACGCTTTGCGGCCTTTTTGGTGGCTGCTAAAAATCTTTAAAAAATCCACGCTTTGCGGCCTTTTTGGTGGCTGCTAAAAATCTTTAAAAAATCCACGCTTTGCGGCCTTTTTGGTGGCTGCTAAAAATCTTTAAAAAATCCACGCTTTGCGGCCTTTTTGGTGGCTGCTAAAAATCTTTAAAAAATCCACGCTTTGCGGCCTTTTTGGTGGCTGCTAAAAATCTTTAAAAAATCCACGCTTTGCGGCCTTTTTGGTGGCTGCTAAAAATCTTTAAAAAATCCACGCTTTGCGGCCTTTTTGGTGGCTGCTAAAAATCTTTAAAAAATCCACGCTTTGCGGCCTTTTTGGTGGCTGCTAAAAATCTTTAAAAAATCCACGCTTTGCGGCCTTTTTGGTGGCTGCTAAAAATCTTTAAAAAATCCACGCTTTGCGGCCTTTTTGGTGGCTGCTAAAAATCTTTAAAAAATCCACGCTTTGCGGCCTTTTTGGTGGCTGCTAAAAATCTTTAAAAAATCCACGCTTTGCGGCCTTTTTGGTGGCTGCTAAAAATCTTTAAAAAATCCACGCTTTGCGGCCTTTTTGGTGGCTGCTAAAAATCTTTAAAAAATCCACGCTTTGCGGCCTTTTTGGTGGCTGCTAAAAATCTTTAAAAAATCCACGCTTTGCGGCCTTTTTGGTGGCTGCTAAAAATCTTTAAAAAATCCACGCTTTGCGGCCTTTTTGGTGGCTGCTAAAAATCTTTAAAAAATCCACGCTTTGCGGCCTTTTTGGTGGCTGCTAAAAATCTTTAAAAAATCCACGCTTTGCGGCCTTTTTGGTGGCTGCTAAAAATCTTTAAAAAATCCACGCTTTGCGGCCTTTTTGGTGGCTGCTAAAAATCTTTAAAAAATCCACGCTTTGCGGCCTTTTTGGTGGCTGCTAAAAATCTTTAAAAATCCACGCTTTGCGGCCTTTTTGGTGGCTGCTAAAAATCTTTAAAAAATCCACGCTTTGCGGCCTTTTTGGTGGCTGCTAAAAATCTTTAAAAAATCCACGCTTTGCGGCCTTTTTGGTGGCTGCTAAAAATCTTTAAAAAATCCACGCTTTGCGGCCTTTTTGGTGGCTGCTAATAATCTTTAAAAAATCCACGCTTTGCGGCCTTTTTGGTGGCTGCTAAAAATCTTTAAAAATCCACGCTTTGCGGCCTTTTTGGTGGCTGCTAAAAATCTTTAAAAAATCCACGCTTTGCGGCCTTTTTGGTGGCTGCTAAAAATCTTTAAAAAATCCACGCTTTGCGGCCTTTTTGGTGGCTGCTAAAAATCTTTAAAAAATTCACGCTTTGCGGCCTTTTTGGTGGCTGCTAAAAATCTTTAAAAAATCCACGCTTTGCGGCCTTTTTGGTGGCTGCTAAAAATCTTTAAAAAATCCACGTTTTGTGGCCTCTTTGGTGGTTCCTAAAATTGTTTAAAAAATCCACGTTTTGTGGCCTCTTTGGTGGCTGCTAAAAATCTTTAAAAAATCCACGCTTTGCGGCCTTTTTGGTGGCTGCTAAAAATCTTTAAAAAATCCACGCTTTGCGGCCTTTTTGGTGGCTGCTAAAAATCTTTAAAAAATCCACGCTTTGCGGCCTTTTAGGTGGCTGCTAAAAATCTTTAAAAAATCCACGTTTTGTGGCCTTTTAGGTGGCTGCTAAAAATCTTTAAAAAATCCACGTTTTGTGGCCTTTTAGGTGGCTGCTAAAAATCTTTAAAAAATCCACGCTTTGCGGCCTTTTTGGTGGCTGCTAAAAATCTTTAAAAAATTCACGCTTTGCGGCCTTTTTGGTGGCTGCTAAAAATCTTTAAAAAATCCACGTTTTGTGGCCTTTTTGGTGGCTGCTAAAAATCTTTAAAAAATCCACGTTTTGTGGCCTTTTTGGTGGCTGCTAAAAATCTTTAAAAAATTCGCGTTTTGTGGCCTTTTTGGTGGCTGCTAAAAATCCACTTTTTGTGGAATTTTTGTTTGTTTCTAAAAATCTTTAGAAAAATACACGTTTTGGGGAAATTTTGACTGCTTTAAAGATCACATTAAAAATCTAAAATTTAATAGTACAAAGGTTTTACTGTTACTACCATCAATACGATAAAACTCCGCTTCGTGCTCAAACACTTCCCAACAACACCAAGGTCAAACGTTCACATTATTGTTTCTATTGTTTCTTTTCTATCGTCTACCGTACGAAGATTTATGATGATTTTGTAATTTATTTATATTTTTCTAGAAAAGAAAAAAAACTCTTCCAGTTTAATTGTTATTGATTCCACGTTTTCTCGGTTTCTTTGCAGTTTCTTACTATTCCTATTCTCCCTAAAACAAATGCCAGTAACAACTGATGATGATGAAAAGTGTTCGTTCACATTTAGATAAGGTATAACAATCGACGAAGACGACGATGACGACTTGAGAACAAAATGCTACAAAATTATTTAAGAAAAAAAATCACACTGCTGCTGCTGCCGTTGCTGAACTGAAATACTCGCAAATATTTCCAGACATTCATTGTATAATTAGTACCTCTATTAAAAAGAACCAACAACAATAAACCACAAACTAAGTGAAAAACCCAACAAGTAAAACCCAAAAGTAAAAAAAAAGTTCAGATATCTGTATCTGTGTATCTGTTGTGATAAAACAAATTACAATAAAAACATTTACAAAATAAAATCTATAAAAGTGCTACAAATACATATATACATGTATATATGTACATAAATATATATAAGTAATTTATATAATTTTATATATAAATTTTATACAATTTAGAAGCTATTAATTTAAATTCCAAGCTACCACAATGACAGTTACCTACACCGGTGAAGTTGCCACGTGCCGTGGATTTGGTTGTTTTCTCAAATTGCTGCTGAGGTGAGTTAAATCATTTATTTAATCGACTTAAAAAATTAATTTAATGAACTTAATTTTCGTCAGTGGTTTGGGAACAATGGTCTCCCTCTTTTTAAGCCCCTCAAAAATCTGTGACAGTAAATTAATTACTCTTGCAAAAGTTGGAATTAAATATTACAACAAAACTAGAACGAAAAACACTCACTGAATTTATATTTCAAAGTAAAAGTTGAAAGGTGGTTTTATACATACATGTGAAAATAATCCGATATTCCTAATTGAAAAGTCATTACACCTTATCCTATGTATATTAACGGGTCAAAATTATTTCTTATTATTATTATCATTATCATTGTTATTATTATTATAAATATTATTAACGACACGCTGATGACATCGCTATGAACATGGACACCGATCCGGATACTTTATGACAAGACTGCTTCGGGCTGGCAGACGCGGCATTCTGTTACCTCAGTAGGTGAGAGTGGCATCTTACCGAAATGGCTTTCAGATTAATGTCGGGCCTGTCTTCCGTCCCAATAAAACCTTGGATAGGACTCAGGGAACGCTTCTTACTTCGTCGTCATTTAGTTGACCTTGCAGGTTCAGTTGATGTAATCCTGATTAATGTCGACCTGGCTGGCTAGCGAGGACCTCACTGCTCGCAAAGGCACCCTCGGGATCAAAGAAAGGCAACTGCATTACGAGTAAGGATAACGGCTCTGAGTTGGGACCCCCATAACTTGATGACGAATAATGAAACCCCCAAAACCATCGAAGAAGGAGAAAATGCTTTTCGAATGAGTTCGAAAACCAAAAGAACTCCAGTGAACTCCCATAAAGAAGGTAGCAGAGTGGAAGTAACGGAGACGCCGACGGTGATAGAAACTCCACAATCAAACGCCGGCGCAGCACGGAGGGAGAGATCAGCACTGATCAACAACTCCCCTAAACAGGAGTTCATTCTCAAGATGAGAACATCAGAAGAAGAAGCGCTCGCGAAGTGCCATAGTGTGCTTCGAAAAATGAGAGAAGCTTTCGCCAAACAGCGCAACATAAACAGAGACGTCCAAAATGGCGTTAACGAACTAGCCGAGCTATTAGATGTTATTGGTGACTACAGAAGAAATTGGAAAAAGGCCGAAAAAGAGATTGATTCTGTGAAGGCTCAAAATTCCGCAACATGCCTAAACACGCCAACATCAAAAGCAATTCAAAAGAAGCGAAGTGCAACCAGTCCAGTTGAAACCAACCCGGAGAAAAAACACAAAAAGGAAGCAGAAGAAAATCCTCTAGAAGCAGTGTCGAACCGAACCCAAACAGAGGACGAACCTGAATGGAAAACTGTAGGCAGAAGGAGGAAGCCACGTGCGAAGAGACCAAAGGAGAGACCAGATGCCGTCGTCATAAAACCTCGAGACTGCCGCAACTACGCAGATGTATTAAGAACGCTTAGGGAAAATGTGAATCCAGAAAGCACAAACGTGGCAGTTCAATCCGTCCACAAGACAAAAACTTTTGTATCTTTACCTGCAACAGATGCAAATAAACTCATCGATAAGCGCAGGATATTTATTGGATTGGGATACGCCAAAATAAAATACAAACAAGAAGTGAAGCGATGCTACAGATGTTTCGAATCGGGTCATATTCAATGGGACTGCAAAGGACCCGACCGCAAAGACATGGGAATGTGCTTAAGGTGTGGCCAGAAGGGACACAAACTGAAGGAATGTACAAACGCAGTGAATTGCTGGATCTACTCGCAGTACAAAAACAGCTGAACAAACCATATGCCCGGCAGTTATAGGTGTAAACCAAACAAAGAATATAAACAATGAGGTTCCTCCAGGCTAACGTGCATCGGGGAAAAGTTGCGCATGCGTTTCTATCTCAAATTGTACACGAAGAGAACACTGACATTGTTTTAATCAGCGAACAGTACGCAAGCATCGCAAACGGGACATGGATGAAGGGGGGAAGATGAATCAACAAACTGCCGCAATTTGGGTCCCCTGCGGTAAAGATAATGTAAGAAGGAGCGGTCAAATTGACAATCGTACAATTGTTAGCTGCTACCTTACCCCAAGCGACAACATTGACACCTTTCAAGAAAAACTAGAGCGGATAGAAGATTTTGCAATGTCCCAACGTGGAGGATTTATAATCGCCGGAGATTTCAACTCTCACGCTGTCGAATGGGGTATGCCGCCAACAGACGCTAGAGGCAAGCAGATTGTAGATATGGTAGCTCGATTAGGTGTAACTACACCGGAAGCATTGCAACTTTCAGACGACCAGGGTGCGAAGGCGCAATCCCAAATGTAACCTTTGCTTCAGATGGATTACTAGGGAAAGTTAAACAATGGCGTGCAATGGAAACATACACAGGAAGCGACCGCCAATACATATCTTTCTGTGTGAAAACAGATGAAAACCTGCAGACCAAATGTACCAACGTATCCACTCGAAAATGGAACGTTAACACAATCAACACAGTCGTATTACTCTCAGAGATAGACAGATTAGCTGAAGAAGTACAAGACGAATTAGATGCAGAACAAACCGTGAAAAACTTGATGGATATTGTCGTTAGAAGCTGTAACAAAGCTATGCCGAAAGCAATCGCACGTCCAAAACGAAAAGAGGTCTATCGGTGGAACAACACGATCGATGAGTCCAGGTGGAATTGTCTCAAGATGAGGAGAAAATACACAAGAGCTAGACGAAGAGGCGAAGCACATATGGCACACGACTTCGAGAGAAGTAAGACACAAAAATGGGAAGAACTAAGAGCATACATCACTGGGTTACAAGGTCGTCATGCGAAAACTCGGATCAAAAAACAAGGTTGGCCAGATGGATGAACACATTATGGATAATATTGTGAACACATTATTTTCAAAACACACCATTAGAGAAGGAACAACGGAACCAGAATCTCCCGCAAACATACCACTGTTCACCACAGTCGAACTGCAAGCAGCTGCTCAAAGCCTCAAAACTAAAAAAGCACCCGGTCCCGATGGCATACCTACCGAAGTTATTAAAGCAATTGCACAAAACCGCCCTAATGTACTACTCACAACGTACAATAGATGTTTAATGGAAGGCGCTTTCCCGGATCCATGGAAAACACAAAAACTGGTCCTACTAAGTAAAGGAAAGGGTGAAAGCACAGAACCATCAGCGTACAGACCACTTGTATGCTCGACACAGCTGGGAAACTACTAGAGATGTTAATCAAGCCCAGACTAAATGAAGCCATACAAGCTGCAGGCGGTTTCTCCAGAAGACAATACGGGTTTCGTCCAGGCAAATCAACGGTAGAAGTCCTCAAATACGTGATAGACACTGAAGAAGGTGCTCAAGGTGGAAATCATCACTCCCGGCCCATTATATTGTTAGCCACACTGGATGTAAAAAACGCTTTCAATAGTCTGCGCTGGGCTGACGTTATAGAAGCTCTAGATAAAATCTTAAAAATCCCGAAATATTTACTTAGTATCATCAGAGATTACGTAAGAAGTAGAACGCTGCTGTATGATACCAAACAAGGCAACAAAAGAATACAAGTCAGCCAAAGGTTCTATACTCGAACTTGACTTGTGGAACCCAGCCTACGATGAAATTCTGAAAATTGAAATGCCACATGTCACCTACCTTGTCGGATACGCAGATGACATAGCAGCAGTTATTAAAGCCAGAAACGCTGATGAAGCCCAAAGTAAACTGCGACAAACTATGATAGGCACCAAACTTTGGCTGGATGAACATGGTCTTCAATTAGAGCTGCAAAAACAGAACTTCTTTTGCTTACCAGACGACATATCCCCACCGAAATAGAGATGAACATAGGAGACATAGTAATCCCCACAATACATACCTAGGCATGAGACTGTACTCAAAGTTAACATACTCAATGCAGATTGAGTATGCAACCATTAAAGCTGCAAGAATAACCTCACAATTGAGTCAGTTGATGGCAAATATTGGCGGCCCTCTGCCAAGTAGGAGAAAGATTCTCATGGAGGCGTGCAATAGTGTAATATTGTACGGTTCGGAAATTTGGACTCCGGCTCTAAAAACCCGCTCCAGGGCGAATAAACTATTGTCCGTGCAAAGAACAGCGGCATTACGCGTAACATCAGCATAGCGCACGGTATCTGCAGCAGCCGTACTCGTAATAGCTGGAATGATCCTCTTCGATCTGCAGGCAATGGAGCGCCATAAGATCTTTACCGCCAAGCAGCAAAACGTATTACAAACTGAATACGCCCTGGTTTTTTGGCAAGAAACAATGAAAATATGGCAACAACGGTGGCAAACTGAAAATAGTGGCAAATGGACACGGAAGTTAATCCCAGACGTACAGATCTGGTATAACAGGAAGCATGGGGACGTCAACTATTATCTAACCCACATGCTAAAAGGTCACGGATATTTCCGGAAATAAAGGGTGTTTTTTTAAGCTAGATAGAACTTTAAATTGTAAAAAGTAACACAAAAAATTAAATTTTGATGAAACTTTTTTTTATTTGTTTCAGTATACTCTGACAAATCATCATGAATAGACTCACGCTTGAACAACGCTACGAAATTATCCAAATTTACTTTGAAAATCAGTCGTCGATTCGCGCAACTTATAGACGTTGTTTTATCGCAAAATTGTGTTCAGCGATGAGGCGCATTTTTGGCTTAACGGGTTTGTTAATAAGCAAAATTGCCGCATATGGAGTGAGACCAATCCACAAGAGACCCTACAGACTCCATTACATCCAGAAAAATGCACCGTATGGCGCAAAATTGTGTTCAGCGATGAGGCGCATTTTTGGCTTAACGGGTTTGTTAATAAGCAAAATTGCCGCATATGGAGTGAGACCAATCCACAAGAGACCCTTCAGACTTCGTTACATCCAGAAAAATGCACCGTATGGTGCGGTTTTCACGCTGGTGGCATCATCGGACCTTATTTCTTCAAAAATGAGGCCGGAGCTCGCGTTACGGTCAATGGAGATCGTTACCGCACCATGATCAATGATTTTTTGTTTGAAAATATGGATGACATTGATCCGGAGGAGATGTGGTTTCAACAGGATGGCGCTACGTGCCATACGGCGAACGCAACCATCGACTTATTGAAATCAAAATTTGGCGATAAGTTGATTTCGAGAAGTGGACCTGTCAATTGGCCTCCAATGTCGTGCGATTAGACACCTCTCGATTATTTCCTGTGGGGCTACCAGCAACAATTGATGCCTTGGAGGCCAGCATTGTTCGTGTTATTCGTGACATACGGCCAGCAGTGCTCGAAAAAGTGGCCAAAAATTGGACGTCCAGAATGCACTTCGTCAAGAACAGCCGCGGTGCCCATATGCCCGAAATCATTTTCAAATGTTAATGTCACGTATTGATCTTTCGAATAAAAAAAATTTTGATTACAATTTAATTTTTTATGTTATTTTTTACAATTTCAAGTTCTATCGGGCTTAAAAAAACACCCTTTACCTATACAGAATGGGCAAATGCAGTACACCCCATTGTATATGCGAAGAGTAGGAGGCACTTGACGACGCGGAACACACGTTCTTTAAGTGTAGCCGATGGTCAGAAAGACGACAGATATTAGAAACCGAGATAGGTGAAGTTGGAATCGGAAGTATCACAATGAAAATGATTGAGAGAGATGTAGTGTGGAAAGAAGTATGGAAGTACGTGGAACACGTTCTACGCAACAAAAAGGTTGATTTAGATAGGAACCCGTAGAATACAATAGCGGCGCCTGGACGCAGGCAATATTTGAAGAAGAGGGTGGGAGACACCAAATGAGGGGCCCACCTCGATGTAATGCGCAAGCGGTTCCGAAGTGGAGCCGATCCCCGGGGAGGAAGGTGGTGGGTTTTTAGCCGGTATAGAGCTGAGTCCGGCATACGACGATTGTGACGACATCGCCAGATGCATAACGCATTTCCCCATCCCTAACCGCAAAAAAATATATTAATAATAATCATTATTTGTTGTTGTTGTTTCAATATTTAAATATTTAAAAAAAAAAACTAATTTATTAGTGAAGAAGTTTTGCATTGTTAGCCAAGGAGTAAGGCAGGGAAGACTAGTTTCGATCCTCGCCACAGGATCTCATCAGTTCCTTTGTTCAGACATGAAGTCTGTGGATATTCTCCGAAGTTATTTTTCAATAACTTCTTCAACAAAAAAACTTTTTATACCCAAACATCAATCGTCAGCTCGAAGTATAAAGGCGACACAACCCCGACGAAAGTGTTTGCAAAACGAAGCAAGCCTTCTTGCACTGTTATGTGTCGTTGATTTTGCAACGAATGCAACATAACAAAGTGTTGTTGGTAGCTTATACCAACCATACACAAACCAGTGCCAGTGTTTCTCAAATAGAACATTGGTGGCGTTTTTTTATTGGGATAGCTGTTACAAATTTGATTTTTCAAATAGTCTGGCTTGTTTAAGAACAGAACATGATTAGCCAAACACTTTGTATTGTCGAAGGGACCATACATATTCTTAAAAGGATAAATGACATGATTGGCCGAATGATTAAAACAAGTGAGCCAAGGCTATAGTCGGGTCGGAGCCGACTATGTGATACCCTACACCACATCCCCTGTGCATAAGCTTTTGACTGGTAAAATTCAAAATATTAAAATTGGGATAGCTTAGCGCCTTTGCTCTGAATGTCTTCATTAATACAATTTTACAATTTTACAATTTTATTGAAACGCGTTTAAGTGCATCGTCAGAATAAATCAAATAAAAAAATAGAAAAGTGGGATTTATGCCAACCATCAACCATCACATTCCGACCCCTGAATAATATCCGACCATTACCAAAATCACTAGGTTTATTCCTCTGTGGGACCCCCATTAACACCCAAAATTTCGTGACGATCCAATCAAAACTACGACGTGTAGCGTGATTACAAAAAATTAAAAAATAGGACGTATTATCCTATATCTCCGTTATTTGGCCACATACGCCAACATGCTTTACATCATTGTAAAGATGGGATTTTCTACTTTCATAGTCGGACTTTGCTTTTGGACGGTCCCCAACCAATGCTGTGCTATTCGTCATTATTATTAAAATCGCAAAAATGAGAAGTTGTGGTTTAATAGCGGCTATTGCGATATCTTCATTGTTTTACCACCTACGACAACCTACGTTACATCGTTGCAAAGGTGATATTTTCTACTTCAGCAGGTTTTGCTTTTGATATATCCCTTATAGAAGCGGAGATATTCGCTTTGAAATAAAACGTTGACTTTTTCTCCAAATAAGTTGTTTGCCCATTCCGACCCCTGAATATTAACCGACCATCACCAAAATCAATAGGCTTCGTGATCTGTAGGACTCCCATTAACCCCGAAAATTTCGTGACGATCCGATCAAAATTGCGACCTGTAGCGTGATTACAAAGAAATGGAAAAATGGGATGTATTAACGACTAATGCGATATCTCCGTTATTTGGCCACCTACGCCAACCTACTTTGCATCATTGTAAAGATGGGATTTTCTACTTTCATCGTCAGACTTTGTTTTTGGAAGGTCCCCAACCAAAGCTGTCATATTCGTCATTATTATTAAAATCGCAAAAATGAAAAGTTGTGTTCTATTAGCGGCTATTGCGATATCTTCGTTGTTTGACCACCTAAAACAACCTACTTTACATCGTTGCAAAGGCGATATTTTCTACTTTCATTAGCAGGTTTTGCTGAGAAGCTGAGATATTCGGTTTGGAAAAAAACATTGTCTTTTTCTCCAAAAAAGTTTTTTGCCTATTCCGACCCCTAAATATTATCCTACCATCACCAAAATAAATAGGCTTTTTCCCCTGCGGGACCCCCATCAACACCCAAAATTTGGTGACTATCCGATCAAAATTACGACCTGTAGCGTGATTTCTTTAAAAGTGGAAAAATGGGATGTATTACCGACTATTGTGATATCTCCGTTATTTGGCCACCTACGCCAACCTACTTTGCATCATTGTAAAGACAGGATTTTCTACTTTCATAGCCAGGTTTTGTTTTTGGAAAGTATCCAACAAAAGCCGTGTTATTCGTCATTAGAATTAAAATCGAATAAATGAAAAGTTGGGTTCTATAAGCGACTATATTCGACGGAGATATTCGCTTTGAAATAAAACGTTGACTTTTTCCGCAAATAAGTTTTTTGCCTATTCCGACCCCTAAATATTATCCGACCGTCACCAAAATCAATAGGCTTCTTCCCCTCCGGGACCCTCATCAACATCCAAAATTTGGTGACGATCCGATCAAAATTGCGACCTGTAGCGTGATTACAAGGTTTAGATGGACAGACGGACGGACGGACGGACACAAATAGCCAGATCGACTCAGCTCGTCGAGACATTCATTTTGGTATATATAAGTATGGGTCTACGACCATTATTTCGATGCGTTACAAACTTTTTGGCCAAAACCAACTTATAATACCCTCCCCACATAGTGGTGTAGGGTATAAATATCAAAGGAATAATACATAATGTCTGTTGCAGAACCTGCAAGAATCTACAATTTTTTACTACGATAACAAATTTTCCTTTATGTTATCGAAAAAATTTTTAAAATTGGTAGATTCTTGCAGTTCTGGAGCAGACTAATATTTATTCATATTTTGTCCCAATTTACATTAGGCGAGTTTACTTGCGGCAATTGTCAGTTTGTAGGTGAGAGAGGGTGCTGAGAGGCAGAGGGTTACCATATGCCTCACCTCTCTCTCCTACAAAATGACAATTGCCGCAAGTAAACTCGCCCAATGTAAATTGGGGCTTTAAAGACATATAACTGTCTCCTATGACAAAAAGGTATTGTCGTAGGGACAATATTACATGCCGATTCTAACAATATTTTTACAATACACATTTTGCTCTACAAATATTGTTATATCAAGCCTATTTATCTCTTGCTTACACGTTCTACTTCAAATATTCCGACTATAAAATATTAAAATAAAAGATGCCTGTCATCAATTTTATGCACTTATTTTCCTGTTTTCGTTCCTAAAACAAAATTCTATGGAATAAACATGAGTTCGTGTTAAGTTTACGCCAGCAATGATCGTGTTTCGAATAACTTCTTTCACTTCCGACCCCATCCCACCCTAATCTTAACATATCCATATTACTAGCACTGTGATAAGTTTACTAATAAAAAGTTGTTGGCGTAATTTAATTCTAAAATAAAATGTTCATTGCATTGCCATTTTATGTGATTTAAATAATCGACAACAACGACAAAAATACAATTAAAGGTGATAATGACGAAGGTAAAATTTAATTTTTAATTGTTTTATGAGATATGATTTCATTTCATTTGTTTGGTATATTTCTGGAGTTGGCCGCAATCACTGTCATTTGTTTTTCTCTATTTTTTTCTTTTGCAAGATTAGAATACACTTCAACACACTTTAATAGTTTGGATCAAAATGAAACTTTATTGGGTTGTTGAAAACGTAACACGCTTATCAATCAGTTATACGTTGAAAAACATTTAATCATAAAAAGACTGTTAGCCCACAGCTTGGCTGATTGACGTTAAAAATAATAATTATGACTAAGATTATTGGCAGACAGATTTTCGTAAACATGTACAGATGTAAATACATATGTATGTACGTATGCATATGTGTATAAATGACGTTTTGTTAACATGTGCTCTCAAGAATTAAGATTACCTCATGGTTTATTAGGCCAAATTTTGAAAGGTTAAGATAACTTCTTATCTTTATTATTCTGCCAAAATACCAATCATCTGTTTTTGTTTACCTCCATTTTTTCTAGAATTGAATGACAATTTAATCAAAATCGTATGATTTTAATGATGAGAAATAATAATTTAATTCAGTCATATTTTTTTTAATATTTTTACATCGAAATATTATTTTATTGGGAATTTGTACTTAATCACGGGTCATATTAATAGCCATGATTATTATGACTACCATATTGGAAGTAACAACGTTAGCCATTATTTTTTAATTTTTAATTTTAAATTGAATATTCAAGAATGGGTCAACAAATCAACGTGCATATTTTATGACGTCAATTTTTACGTCTGACTACTGTTTAGCAAAATATCTGAAATGTAGCCGATTAAACACCGACTCATCAATTTTGCGATATTTTGCATTTTATAGCCATTTTTGTGGCCGTAATCGTTGCTGAAATTGTCACATTTTTAAGAAATAATTTCATATGTAAAAATTGTACGTATCAAACGGTCAGCCAAATAAATAAACAATAATCAGTCAGATTTGCCGATAGCTGACACTTTGTGTAGGAGGTACCCGAAGGAGTGGAACGATATAGTCGATGTGCGAACATGATTTAAGTGTGAATGAAATTTAGATGCGCAAAGGTTAGACAAATGTCAAATACTCCTTTCTATACTTATCGTCCACCAGCCATTTTAGTTGGTCACCAATTGTTTTTTTAGAGATCTCGCCAATGAAAAACATTAAATCGCTGTAAACAGCACAGGTTGAGCAGGTTTGGCAGGACAGGTGAAAAGGTGCAGTGTATCGTGCGGGCCTGTGCCGCTTGCTGGGCAGATGTTTTGCACGGTGTCATCGATCCTTGCCCTATAGGAATTTAGACGACTGCACCATCCCGAGCCAAAACACTGCTTTGTCGTGGCAGCTGACGCTCCTCAGCCGCGATAGAGGGGGGATGTTTTCCGAGGACCGCACTCACACGATAGTTCTTTATGGCATCTGCGACTGCATCCGTGTGAATGATAATTAAACATGCTTGATAGGCTTGTTGATCTAGGGGTTTCTCTTGTAACGTTGGACCTCTCTTACTAGGTCATGAAGATCTCTCCTAACATGCCAGGGTGGAGGTCCTACCCACCATATGGTGATTAGGATGACTCTCACGGTAAAACCCGAGTAAGTACTGCAACGAGAGCATGTCATTGTATTGCTGTACTGGAAGAATCTCATTCGGATGATCCATTAAGAGCAACCCCGTTGCAGTTCTCTGGGCGCCATTCTGACAGGTTTGAATATTTTTTCTTCGCGTTGCATATATATTTACTGGCACCGCATAACTTACCACAGACCGACCTATCGTGTTATATGTATGTGTTCAACAAGGTTTCCTTATCTACACCCCAAATGCTGTCGGCTAGGGACTTGAGGACCTACATTTCAGAGTGCCGCGTGCGCGGACGACGTGAACATGCTGCCAATTGCGAAGCCTAGAATCTTTAGCTAGTAACTGGTCGGAATTCAACTACCATCGACAATGACCTTTAACTCATTGCTCACGTCTGTAGTCCTTATTGTGATAATATCACCCTCCTTGGGAAACTCCCTGTTCCACTCTACGGGGCTTGGACTTCTTATTTTTGTATTCCACCAACGACTGGTCTTCACACATACATATAGTTGATTACACTGTGCAACATTTTTAAGGTGATCTTGTGCAAACAATTCGAACTGAGGATTTTTTGAAAGTACAGACCCAAACGACAAGAAACCCTAGTTGGGTTTTGTTGTGTCAGATCCAGCTCGGATTTTATGGCCCCATCTAAACATGGTTAAATATTGAGTTTTTAAAGGAATTCGGGGCTATATCTCTAAAACCAATGCGAATCTTCTTCTGACCTCCGAAGCAAATTTGTAGATAAGGACAAGAATAAAATATTTGGAGAAATAATGAACTCGAAAAACTACATTTATTGCCTCAAATATATGCCAAAATATATGCCAAAATGCCACCATTTTTATACATTTCGCACCGTATCTCCAAAACCGTTAATTTTTTCTGATTATTTTCTTTTGGAAAAATATTCCCTGGAATGTAATACACAACTCTGCAGAACATGTCATTGTTGTAAAATGCCTCTATCCCGTTGTTTTGAGTACATTTTTCAACGACGATTTAAAAAATTTCAATAAAGTAGTGAAATTCGAAATGCGACAATAAACTGTTGGTGTGAACTGTGTTTGAAATACGTGTTGTAAAAGATATGATGCAAAATACCACTGAAACAACATGAAGTAAGAATTTTAGAGTTTCAGAATGTTCTAAAGAATTGTTGAGAACTTTATTTGGAAGATTTTTGCAAAATGTTACTTGGTTCAACTCCCAATAGTTTAGCCGATAATGACCAGAATTTCAGCAATTATGTAAAATTTTCTATATTTTATAGATTTTGATGCCCTAGATGGGGTTTTCCAAGAGATAAGTTCTACTAGTTTAGAGCTACAATATTGCTAAAGACGGCAAGGCCAAATTCCTATTCGTTTCTGAGATAAAGGCCTGATAAATGCAAAAAAAAGTGTAGATTTAACCCGGTTTAGAAAAGTCCATAAAATCCGAACTGGATCTGACAGGACAAAACCCTACTAGGGTTTTTGTTGTCTAAATATGTACTTTCAAAAAATGCATACTAGAAGTTGTTTGCATTTTCAGTGTTGCATAGTGTGTTGGGGTTTTCTCTCGTGTAGAGTTTGACCTCTCTTTCTAGATTACGAAGATCCCTCCTGACATGCCTGGGGGGTCCTATCCACCATATGACAATTAGGGTGTTATTGTGAACACCCGAGCAAGTACTTTAACGAAAGCATATTATTGTGATGGGTGTGAAGATAAAATCGATTTTGAAAAACCACCACCACTACCACAACCACACTTAGCCAAGACACATTCTCACACATTTTATTACAGTTTGAGAACAACTTGCTAAAAACGATTTTGACAAAATCGTTTTTGAGGATTATAGATTTTGTCAAAATCGTTTTTGAAGTATACGTATATGTTTCAGAATATTGCTCAGGATCTAGAAAAGATGTGCAAACACGAAAAGTAGCGTTGGACAGCTGAATTTGTCCACTTTCCTCAAATGAAACTGGTTCATATTGCTTAATTGTGACAATTTTGAAATATCGACCTATGACCAAATATCTTCATATATTGGATGGACCCATTGAGGGGCCTCCTAGACGAAATCTGTGGGGGGTAGGAATATTTGGCGTATGCAGCTATTTAGAGCATTAGGTTGGCTACCAGAAATCATTTGATTGTAGAAAGTTAAACAAATTCGACCGATTATGAAATGCCTTCCTTAATATATGGGATGGACCTATTGAGGGCCCTCCTAGGCGAAATCTGTGGAGGTAGGAATATTTGGCGTATGCAGCTATTTAGAGGATTGGGTCGGCTACCAGAAAGTGCTGACAACTAATCATTTGATTGTAGAAAGTTAAACAAAATCGACCGATTATGAAAGTCCTTCATATATGGGATGGACCCATTGAAGGGCCTCCTAGGCGAAATCTGTGGGGGGTAGGAATATTTGGCGTATGCAGCTATTTAGAGCATTAGGTTGGCTACCAGAAAGTGCTGATAACTAATCATTTGATTGTAGAAAGTTAAACAAAATCGACCGATTATGAAATGCCTTCCTTAATATATGGGATGGACCTATTGAGGGCCCTCCTAGGCGAAATCTGTGGAGGTAGGAATATTTGGCGTATGCAGCTATTTAGAGGATTGGGTCGGCTACCAGAAAGTGCTGATAACTAATCATTTGATTGTAGAAAGTTAAACAAAATCGACCGATTATGAAATGCCTTCCTTAATATATGGGATGGACCAATTGAGGGGCCTCCTAGCCGAAATCTGTGGGGGGTAGGAATATTTGGCGTATGCAGCTATTTAGAGGATTGGGTCGGCTACCAGAAAGTGCTGATAACTAATCATTTGATTGTAGAAAGTTAAACAAAATCGACCGATTACGAAATGCCTTCATATATGGGATGGACCCATTGAGGGGCCTCCTAGGCGAAATCTGTGGGGGGTAGGAATATTTGGCGTATGCAGCTATTTAGAGCATTAGGTTGGCTACCAGAAAGTGCTGATAACTAATCATTTGATTGTAGAAAGTTAAACAAATTCGACCGATTACGAAATGCCTTCCTTCATATATGGGATGGAGCCATTGAGGGGCCTCCTAGGCGAAATCTGTGGGTGGGATTTAGAGCATTAGGTTGGCTACCAGAAAGTGCTGATAACTAATCATTTGATTGTAGAAAGTTAAACAAAATCGACCGATTATGAAATGCCTTCCTTAATATATGGGATGGACCTATTGAGGGCCCTCCTAGGCGAAATCTGTGGAGGTAGGAATATTTGGCGTATGCAGCTATTTAGAGGATTGGGTCGGCTACCAGAAAGTGCTGATAACTAATCATTTGATTGTAGAAAGTTAAACAAAATCGACCGATTATGAAATGCCTTCCTTCATATATGGGATGGACCCATTGAGGGGCCTCCTAGACCCATTGAGGGGGGTAGGAATATTTGGCGTATGCAGCTATTTAGAGCATTAGGTTGGCTACCAGAAAGTGCTGATAACTAATCATTTGATTGTAGAAAGTTAAACAAAATCGACCGATTATGAAATGCCTTCCTTAATATATGGGATGGACCCATTGAGGGGCCTCCTAGCCGAAATCTGTGGGGGGTAGGAATATTTGGCGTATGCAGCTATTTAGAGGATTGGGTCGGCTACCAGAAAGTGCTGATAACTAATCATTTGATTGTAGAAAGTTAAACAAAATCGACCGATTACGAAATGCCTTCATATATGGGATGGACCCATTGAGGGGCCTCCTAGGCGAAATCTGTGGGGGGTAGGAATATTTGGCGTATGCAGCTATTTAGAGGATTGGGTCGGCTACCAGAAAGTGCTGATAACTAATCATTTGATTGTAGAAAGTTAAACAAAATCGACCGATTTTGAAATGCCTTCCTTAATATATGGGATGGACCCATTGAGGGGCCTCCTAGCCGAAATCTGTGGGGGGTAGGAATATTTGGCGTATGCAGCTATTTAGAGGATTGGGTCGGCTACCAGAAAGTGCTGATAACTAATCATTTGATTGTAGAAAGTTAAACAAAATCGACCGATTACGAAATGCCTTCATATATGGGATGGACCCATTGAGGGGCCTCCTAGGCGAAATCTGTGGGGGGTAGGAATATTTGGCGTATGCAGCTATTTAGAGGATTGGGTCGGCTACCAGAAAGTGCTGATAACTAATCATTTGATTGTAGAAAGTTAAACAAAATCGACCGATTTTGAAATGCCTTCCTTAATATATGGGATGGACCCATTGAGGGGCCTCATAGCCGAAATCTGTGGGGGGTAGGAATATTTGGCGTATGCAGCTATTTAGAGGATTGGGTCGGCTACTAGAAAGTGCTGATAGCTAATCATTTGATTGTAGAAAGTTAAACAAAATCGACCGATTATGAAATGCCTTCCTTAATATATGGGATGGACCCATTGAGGGGCCTCCTAGGCGAAATCTGTGGGGGGTAGGAATATTTGGCGTATGCAGCTATTTAGAGGATTGGGTCGGCTACCAGAAAGTGCTGATAACTAATCATTTGATTGTAGAAAGTTAAACAAAATCGACCGATTTTGAAATGCCTTCCTTAATATATGGGATGGACCCATTGAGGGGCCTCATAGCCGAAATCTGTGGGGGGTAGGAATATTTGGCGTATGCAGCTATTTAGAGGATTGGGTCGGCTACTAGAAAGTGCTGATAGCTAATCATTTGATTGTAGAAAGTTAAACAAAATCGACCGATTATGAAATGCCGTCCTTAATATATGGGATGGACCCATTGAGGGGCCTCCTAGCCGAAATCTGTGGGGGGTAGGAATATTTGGCGTATGCAGCTATTTAGAGGATTGGGTCGGCTACTAGAAGTGCTGATTGTAGAAAGTTAAACAAAATCGACCGATAATGAAATGCCTTCCTTCATATATGGGATGGACCCATTGAGGGGCCTCCTAGGCGAAATCTGTGGGGGGTAGGAATATTTGGCGTGTGCAGCTATTTAGAGGATTGGGTCGGCTACTAGAAAGTGCTGATAGCTAATCATTTGATTGTAGAAAGTTAAACAAAATCGACCGATTATGAAATGCCTTCCTTAATATATGGGATGGACCCATTGAGGGGCCTCCTAGCCGAAATCTGTGGGGGGTAGGAATATTTGGCGTATGCAGCTATTTTGAGGATTGGGTCGGCTACTAGAAAGTGCTGATAGCTAATCATTTGATTGTAGAAAGTTAAACAAAATCGACCGATTATGAAATGCCTTCATATATGGGATGGACCCATTGAGGGGCCTCCTAGGCGAAATCTGTGGGGGGTAGGAATATTTGGCGTATGCAGCTATTTAGAGGATTGGGTCGGCTACCAGAAAGTGCTGATAACTAATCATTTGATTGTAGAAAGTTAAACAAAATCGACCGATTATGAAAGTCCTTCATATATGGGATGGACCCATTGAGGGGCCTCCTAGGCGAAATCTGTGGGGGGTAGGAATATTTGGCGTATGCGGCTATTTAGAGGATTGGGTCGGCTACTAGAAAGTGCTGATAGCTAATCATTTGATTGTAGAAAGTTAAACAAAATCGACCGATTATGAGATGCCTTCATATATGGGATGGACCCATTGAGGGGCCTCCTAGGCGAAATCTGTGGGGGGTAGGAATATTTGGCGTATGCAGCTATTTAGAGGATTGGGTCGGCTACTAGAAAGTGCTGATAGCTAATCATTTGATTGTAGAAAGTTAAACAAAATCGACCGATTATGAAATGCCTTCATATATGGGATGGACCCATTGAGGGGCCTCCTAGGCGAAATCTGTGGGGGGTAGGAATATTTGGCGTATGCAGCTATTTAGAGGATTGGATCGGCTACCAGAAAGTGCTGATAACTAATCATTTGATTGTAGAAAGTTAAACAAAATCGACCGATTACGAAATGCCTTCATATATGGGATGGACCCATTGAGGGGCCTCCTAGGCGAAATCTGTGGGGGGTAGGAATATTTGGCGTATGCAGCTATTTAGAGCATTAGGTTGGCTACCAGAAAGTGCTGATAACTAATCATTTGATTGTAGAAAGTTAAACAAAATCGACCGATTATGAAATGCCTTCCTTAATATATGGGATGGACCCATTGAGGGGCCTCCTAGGCGAAATCTGTGGGGGGTAGGAATATTTGGCGTATGCAGCTATTTAGAGGATTGGGTCGGCTACCAGAAAGTGCTGATAACTAATCATTTGATTGTAGAAAGTTAAACAAAATCGACCGATTATGAAATGCCTTCCTTCATATATGGGATGGACCCATTGAGGGGCCTCCTAGGAATATTTGGCGTATGCAGCTATTTAGAGCATTAGGTTGGCTACCAGAAAGTGCTGATAACTAATCATTTGATTGTAGAAAGTTAAACAAAATCGACCGATTACGAAATGCCTTCATATATGGGATGGACCCATTGAGGGGCCTCCTAGCCGAAATCTGTGGGGGGTAGGAATATTTGGCGTATGCAGCTATTTAGAGGATTGGGTCGGCTACCAGAAAGTGCTGATAACTAATCATTTGATTGTAGAAAGTTAAACAAAATCGACCGATTATGAAATGCCTTCCTTCATATATGGGATGGACCAATTGAGGGGCCTCCTAGGCGAAATCTGTGGGGGGTAGGAATATTTGGCGTATGCAGCTATTTAGAGGATTGGGTCGGCTACTAGAAAGTGCTGATAGCTAATCATTTGATTGTTATCAAATGATTAGTTATCAGCACTTTCTGGTCGCTCAATGGGTCCATCCCATATATTAAGGAAGCCATTTCATAATCGGTCGATTTTGTTTAACTTTCTACAATCAAATGATTAGCTATCAGCACTTTCTAGTAGCCGACCCAATCCTCTAAATAGCTGCATACGCCAAATATTCCTACGCCCCACAGATTTCGCCTAGGAGGCCCCTCAATGGGTCCATCCCATATATGAAGGCATCTCATAATCGGTCGATTTTGTTTAACTTTCTACAATCAAATGATTAGCTATCAGCACTTTCTAGTAGCCGACCCAATCCTCTAAATAGCTGCATACGCCAAATATCCCTACCCCCCACAGATTTCGCCTAGGAGGCCCCTCAATGGGTCCATCCCATATATGAAGGAAAGCATTTCATAATCGGTCGATTTTGTTTAACTTTCTACAATCAAATGATTAGTTGTCAGCACTTTCTGGTAGCCGACCCAATCCTCTAAATAGCTGCATACGCCAAATACTCCTACCCCCCACAGATTTCGCCTAGGAGGCCCCTCAATGGGTCCATCCCATATATGAAGGCATTTCATAATCGGTCGATTTTGTTTAACTTTCTACAATCAAATGATTAGTTATCAGCACTTTCTGGTAGCCAACCTAATGCTCTAAATAGCTGCATACGCCAAATATTCCTACCCCCCACAGAGTTCGCCTAGGAGGCCCCTCAATGGGTCCATCCCATATATGAAGGAAGGCATTTCGTAATCGGTCGAATTTGTTTAACTTTCTACAATCAAATGATTAGTTGTCAGCACTTTCTGGTAGCCAACCTAATGCTCTAAATAGCTGCATACGCCAAATATCCCTACCCCCCACAGATTTCGCCTAGGAGGCCCCTCAATGGGTCCATCCCATATATGAAGGCATTTCATAATCGGTCGATTTTGTTTAACTTTCTACAATCAAATGATTAGTTATCAGCACTTTCTGGTAGCCAACCTAATGCTCTAAATAGCTGCATACGCCAAATATTCCTACCCCCCACAGATTTCGCCTAGGAGGCCCCTCAATGGGTCCATCCAATATATGAAAATATTTGGTCATAGGTCGATGTTTCAAAATTGTCACAATTAAGCAATATGAACCAGTTTCATTTGAGGAAAGTGGACAAATTCAGCTGTCCAACGCTACTTTTCGTGTTTGCACATCTTTTCTAGATCCTGAGCAATATTCTGAAACATATACGTATACTTCAAAAACGATTTTGACAAAATCTATAATCCTCAAAAACGATTTTGTCAAAATCGTTTTTAGCAAGTTGTTCTCAAACTGTAATAAAATGTGTGAGAATGTGTCTTGGCTAAGTGTGGTTGTGGTAGTGGTGGTGGTTTTTCAAAATCGATTTTATCTTCACACCCATATTATTGTGTGTGCTGTACTTTGTCTCCTCATGTAGATGGTCCACTGAAGATATGAGTAGGCACCCCTTTGCAGTTCTAAGGGCGGCATTCTGACAGATTTGAATATTTTTCTATCGCGTTGCACTTATATTTACGGATCATACTGACCTATCGCATTATATTTGGTGAACAAAATTTCCTTATATGCACCCCAAGTGCTGCCGGTTAGGGCTATCTCCGACAAGTTGTTTCATGCGCGGACGACGTGACCACTACTATCTTGGGGTAGTTAGGGGTCGGAATTCTGCTGCAGTCTATGTAGTGAACAGAGTGGCCGTGGATTTAGTGGTGGATATTTGTATATTCATCGCTTGGAAAAAGGTGTTCAACCTTTCGCAAATGCCATCAGAGAAGGTACCTAACGCCAAGATCGTACAATCATCAGTATTCGTTACGATCTCAATGACGTCTGGAGCGTGTGGAACACAATTGAGATAGAGGTTAAGATAAGAGGTTAAGATATCATCCCTCATTGGGGAACACCCTGTTTCACTCTTCGGGTTTTGGACTTCTTGTTTGGGTAATCCACAAAGGGCTGGCATCTACACATGTAATTTATTATCCAACGTTTCAAACAAGACTGAGGGTAGTCTGCTCAATGTCCTCAAACAGCGTGTAGGTTTGACATTATCAAATGCGAGCGGCACCAACGCTGTTGAGTCCTCGACTAATGTGTGTGGAGATGGGGTGCAGCACTGTTGTCGAATTTTGCAGCCTACGGCAACAATACGGATGATCGCTAACTGGGCAGCCATGTCTGATGCTAGGGAGAATTAAGGCCTCAAGGGTCATTGCTATGGACAACAAAGACGAAATCGGTTCGTACGATTCGCTTTTGCTGATATCCTTGCCTCATCCTTGGAGTCAGTAGCGGGAGTACCCCACCCATTTTCGAGACTTCGGTAACGATTTGGCTAGCTAGCGACAGATTGAGAACTTTGGTCAGTTACTCGATTACCGATTTATCCACATGTTTCAGCATTAACACGGAAATTCCATCAAGGTCCCACTCTTTGTACGATTTAGCGTTCCTGATGACATTCGCAACATCAACCATTGTAAATTGTGATTGTTCATCCTCGACAGGAAGAGATATTATGCGACGTAGCGGACTAGACCTTGGCAATATATAAACGATTATGGACTTTGTTAATATAGACGGTGTTGATTGGATCTGTGGACCAGTTATAATACCAACAAACGCCTAAAATGTACGCTGTACACTTTTATACCCTTCGTTATTTTCTTTACAAATTAGGGAACTGCTCTAGGATAAGAAGGGTATTTTGTTCTATGAGTTATTAGAATTGAATCACAACGGTCACAGAACTATCGACGAACAAGGGGAAACATGAGGATTAATGGAGTTATTTACTGGAAACTGCTGTTAAGCAGATGGGTCGATGACAGGGGGAGAACGGGACAGGAAATTTTTATTGAAGAACTTGAACCCAAAATCGCTAGCCGAGTGCCGGGTCATAACACGTTCCTTCAGACGGAGGTCCGAGCGATTACAGAGTGTCTCAACTGGTGTAATGGTAACTCGAGGCCAACTTGAAACACTTCAATACCATTACCCAACATGGCAAACCTGAGAATTTTTCTCTTGGGAAACGACAAAATACATGAACTCAATCAAACCAAAGGAAAAGGAAAGGAGATTTTTTAAAGGGCACAGAATTCCTAAAATATAAAATTTAGATCTAATCCCAGAAAAAAAGCAAAACATGTCAACATTGGCTTAATTGTATGTCCGTATAGACATGAAGCGATTTTCATCGGCCTTCGTCTTAACCTAACCTACCTCTTTGTTGTGTTTGCGGCAAATATTTATTTCTGATGATCTCTTCTTTGGTTGTTGGTGAGTAACTAAAAGCGAAATGTCTGAAACTGACAGGTCAGCGAAGTAAATGGGGATCGTAGGACTTTCTCTTCGTTTTAATTTTTGCAAAGATCTTCGTTAATTGATATATTCATAATATTGCGTGCAATGTTGAAAGTTCTGAAAGTTCTTTCTAAAATGCCTACTGTTCGTTTCAACTTATTTCGAAACCAAAATCCAAACTAACATGCATTACACGATTGGAGATAACAGTTAATAGCAGTTACATCTAATACCAGTACAGAGAGAATAATTAATTATATACTAAGTCTGTGTTTATTTTTCCACCATTTAAATGCATGACATTCTAAACATTAAAATTTAAAGCAATCAGACATGTTTGTATGCCTTGCCACTACCCTGCAAACATTTGAAAGTTTGTTGCAAGATTTTTTGATTAGATTATTTTTCTGTTATTCTTACGAATTTGTATTATTTTTGTTATCGTTTTGTACCAAAAAAAAACTATAATAAACTCCGAAACCCGATCACGTGGTAGTTACTGAAGATTTTGTTTTGGTTGCAGATAATTCTCATACACACTTTCTACATAGTATTGACAAATCCAACGAATATCCAGGTTTTGCCAAGTGAAATGAAGAAAGTGACTGAAGAAAAAAATATACTAAACAGCACAACATAAGGAATATTTAAAAATAATAGCAAAGCAGAAAAAACAAAAGGTGTAAAACTCAACAACATAATGAAAGAAACAAAAAACGAAGAAGAATGAAAAATAAATTTTCATTAATTTTTTTTCCCTCTTCTAAAGATCTTCCATATGATTCGTCTGCGACTCTTGTTCGCGAATCGCTTTGAGACTTACTTTAAGTTGGTAATACGCGGAAGATGCTTAGGCGCGCTCTTCCAGGTTTAAGTTGATCTTCCTGGAGAATCGTGAATTATCCCTACACGATAGAAAATGTTTGCGGGGTAATATCCATGTCTAACTATTGGCATTGTGTATGTATATATTTATGTTGCGTATGGAAATATTGATTTATTGGTGGTTTTACATGGAATTTATTACTTTTCTCATCAAACAACACCCATTTTTTGTAAATTTATTAACTTCGGTTCATGGAAATGGCATAGAACTTTGAAAATAAAAACAAACTAGACTGTTCACTTGGCACAGTGATACAAAATCTTATGGTGTAACAGTAGCCCTGATTTTTGTTATATATTTTTATATAAATATTTTAGGATAAGTAAAACAGTTTATATTTGATATTTTAAGTTATTTGTGAATAAAAAACTCTCTTAGAAAAAATCACGAACGTAGGTCAAAATGTCAATTAGCTCCCGACCCATAACCCCCGATTTCGTAGATTTAAAAGCTTATATCCTATTTTACAACTAATTTTCTTGCAATTCGATATTTCAACACTTCTAGTTGATAGAAAATTCTCAATACATTTCAAACGAAGAATAACCACTTTAGAAGAAATTCCTTATTAAACACTTAAACAAGATTTGCTCTCCTCCTAATCTCAATTTATCACTAAATGTAGGTACATGACGTCATTGAAAACTGAAGAACTGAGGAAATAATACTAAACGACCGTGAACATTGTTTTTGTTAACGAAATACGTAGTTCTTTGTTTAAGTGTAGTATACAAGGTTTAAGCAAAAACCTACATGTGATTGAGTGTGTGTGTGACCATTTCCAGTTTC
Source organism: Musca autumnalis (assembly GCF_047663935.1). Lineage (NCBI taxonomy): Eukaryota > Metazoa > Arthropoda > Insecta > Diptera > Muscidae > Musca > Musca autumnalis. The sequence goes on along the minus strand of NW_027411644.1, from coordinate 281,005,107 downwards.
TGATGAATCATTAGATTTGAAATCCCTAGATGAATGTTTGGTTGTTCATTTGCTTTTGTTTAGATTCGGTTTAGTAACTTAAGAATTTATATTGCGGAAACCACAAATTTCAATAATTTTTATAATATAACAAAAATTAAAAATGAGTTTTTAATTTTAAAACCCTCAGCCTTTAGGCAAACCGAGAGTATTTTGATACGTTTAAAAATATGTCTCATCGAAATAATGGTTTTAGACCTCAAGTATGTTTGAACGAAATACGTTTCAGACTATTTGGATTCGATTTATCATCGCCGTATCCTAGCTCTCGCTGCCATTGGCCAAAATTAAAGATAATTGGTGCCAAATGTGTTCATATTTACTCGTAATGAGTTAAGCTCCTTTAAAGTAAATTTGTCCTCGATTACCTTTAACATACTCTTTAAGAATAACATTAAGAACAGAAAATGTAAATGACATACTTCTTTCGTCACTTCGAATGGATAATGTATAGAAAATATTCAAAATACCGATGAAAATTGAACGGCACCGTTCGTTCTATGCGGACCATATCAGAACATGGACCCATTTCGAACATTTTCTGCAAGAATAACTCTCGAACAGATAAAACGATTTGATTCAAATTTTGCGTATCGTAATATTTTTGTATAAATTTAGTTTAAGTTCGAAGTTCGGTCCACTCCCTCCGGTACCTCCCTTCCAAAAGTTTTTCGGTAAAATGATGCTCACTATAACACTCGAAGGGAGTAACGGAATTGGTCACAACTTTGCATATGGTAATATCACATCCGGACATTAATCAGGTTTGGATATGGATTGAATAGGTATACTCCTGTATGCTTCCTCCTCGGTGTGCTCGTTTATGTCGCACTGTTCTATCACACGGCTTGCTCTGGTTGGGTTCTCGACTAATACATATGTGTGGAGATAGTGCTGTTGTCGTGCTGTTTTTACGGAACTCATGCTGATGATCAGCAATTGGATGGATAGCTAATTCTGACGCTGGGGAGGACTAAATTTGCTACGATTCCCCTTTGCTGGCATCTACTATTAACCAAACATCTGGAACAATGTGGGTGTCTAGCGACAGGTTGTGAATTTTAGTGAGATACTCGACACCACGCAAATCCAGTTTTTTCAGCATTGCCATGGAGACTCCATCAGGGTTCAACGCATTGGATAATTTAGAGTTGCTGCTGGTATTCACAACATAATCCATTGTAAATTGTGGTGATTCATTCTCGGCCAGAAGAGATCAAATGCGACGTAGTACCCTTCTCTTTGTCCTGTCACTCCCGAGGTGCTTGACAAAGTGTCGATTTAAATAACCAAACGCCATACGTGACTGAGGTTCTATCTTTCTCCTTCCCAGAATTCGAGGGGGACTTAACCGTTGTCCGCAATTTAGCCATTTCGGCTCCAATGTTGTAACTCTGCAGATGATTTAGCCACTTCTACAGATTATGTCAGCTCCTGACTCTGGGGTCACTGGGGTTGGCACGACGGAGCTCATCATGCTCATTTGCTAATACCATCGCCTCTGCTGAAAGTTTGGTTTCACTGCGGGTATTTGACCAGCAGGTACATGACGAACGGCTACAGCAGGGAACGTCGGAACGTTCTTTCTGCTGCCGGAATGGTCAGAAGGGTTGGGCAGACCTCTGAAGCGGTGGAACTAGGCCAAATAGCTTCGACATGACTGATGAAAGTGTGGTGTTCAGAGGTGATAAAATCGGGCGGCCTCCTGATATAGACAATTATGGGGAGATGGTCTGACCCAAGAGAAACGACTGGTTGTCAGTGACGTCATTTGTCAGACCAGGTGAGGCGATGGTTATCTCTGGCGAACTGTGATCTCTGGCTGCAGCAGTGATAATTTCTCGGAACGTACTTTCTACTACTCGAACGGTCAGAAGGGTTGGCCAGATATCGGAAGTGGCGATTTATGAACTCTCTGAAACTAGGCCAATTAGCTTTGCCATGACTGATGAAAGTGTTACAATTATGGGGAGATGGTCTGACCCAAGAGGAACGACGGGTTGGCAGGTGACGATTGTTGTTTCTGGCGAACTGTGAGACTCTCGGCGAATTATGGTAGATGCGTCCTCATTGACGTGCCAAACGTAAAGCTATAATTCTGCTCAGCTAACACTATACCCCTCTAGTAGTTTCCGAAGACCGAATGCCAAAACTCATAGTGAGCATAAAAGTCCCCCAAGACCAGACGGTTGTCATCTTCCAAAAGTGAGCTAAAGTTAGGTCTATAACCTACAGACATTTATCGGCGGGATGTCATGTCAATTATGATAAATTTGTATTTAAATAGCATAGACACAAACCACCGTAGCGGGGGCGCAAACCTCTATATTAAGGCGTTAGCAGATCACTGTTAAAGTTAAAAAAATGATTTTCTTTGTAAAAATATCCTTTTTCGGTCATTTAAGGAAAATACTGCCAGGATAATATGGGTACCATTGGAAAGCTTATCGAGACTTCTATCCCCTTAGACAGCTATCATTCTGCTCAGCCAACACTATACCCCTCTAGTAGTTTCCGAAGACCGAATGTCAGAACTCATAGTGACCATAAAAGTCCCCCAAGACCAGACGGTTGTCACCTTCCAAAAGTGGACTAAAGTTAGGTCTATAATCTACAGACATTTATCGGTGGGATGTCATGTCAATTATGATAAATTCGTATTTAAATAGCATAGACACAAACCACCGTAGTGGGAGCGCAAACCTCTATATTAACGCGTTAGCAGATCACTGTTAAAGGTAAAAAAATGATTTTCTTTGTAAAAAATATCCTTTTTCGGTCATTTAAGGAAAATACTGCCAGGATAATATGGGTACCATTGGAAAGTTTATTGAGACAGCTATCCCCTTAGACAGCTATGATTCTGCTCTGCCAACACTATACCCCTCTAGTAGTTTCCGAAGACCGAATGCCACAACTCATAGTGAGCATAAAAGTCCCCCAAGACCAGACGGTTGTCACCTTCCAAAAGTGGGCTAAAGTTAGGTCTATAACCTACAGACATTTATCGGCGGGATGTCATGTCAATTATGATAAATTCGTATTTAAATAGCATAGACACAAACCACCGTAGCGGGGGAGCAAACCTCTATATTAACGCGTTAGCAGATCACTGTTAAAGTTAAAAAAAAAATGATTTTGTTTGTAAAAAAATATCCTTTTTTGGTCCTTTAAGAAAACTCTGCCGGGACAACATAGGTACTATTGGAAAGCTTATCGAGACAGCTATCCCCTTAGCTAATAAAATCTTTAAAAAATATTACCCGATGACGCAATATTTACCATTTTTGGGAATGACCCTGCAAAAAGGATATTTATTTTGAGCACAGATCCTTTAAGGAAAATTCTGCCTAGACAACGTGGGTACCATTGGAAAGATTATCGAGACAGCTATCCCATGAACTAATAAAACCTTTTAAAAACATGCCCGATGTCGCGATATTTACCGTTTTTAGGAATGGCCCTGCAATAAGGATATTTATTTTGACCACAGATTCGTTAAGGAAAATTCTGCCAGGACAACATGGCCATTCCCAAAGTCTTTTACTTAAAAAGCCTATAGCCTAACAATACCACAACAAAATGAATTTTTAAACATTTTTTATCCTGGGATATGCTGGTCCCAACACAGAAAAACTATACAAATACAAACATTTATACACCAGGCATATCCGGTATCGAAATCCCGCCGCCGCGGCATTGGCATATTTTGTTGTGTATTTTACTTGCAACGTTCACCCATAAGAACGTTAAAAACTTGGGTTTGGGCGTCGGGTTAGTAACCCTCCCCTAGAAAAAACAGCATACTATGAAAAAACGAAAGAAAAGAAAAACAAACCCCTCTAAAGTTGACGAACCCCGCAAACGTTTTAAGGACCATGATCTGCGAATCTGCACCTGGAATGTTCGCACTCTTTATAGAGAAGGTGCAGTCTTCGCATTGGCAGACGTACTTGAAAAGTACAAGGCCGATATTACTGCCATACAGGAAATACGATGGATTGGGAAAGGCGTCACAACAACACCTAAAGGTGACGCACTGTATTATAGCTGCCATGACGTAAAGCATGAGTTTGGTTGCGGATTCGTAGTTAGTCGGAGACTAAAACATCTGGTATCCAGCTTCACCCCAGTGAATGAAAGACTTGCTGCAATTCGAATAAAAGCTAAATTCTTCAACATCAGCTTTATTTGCGCTCCTGCTCCCACTGAAGAAAAGGACGAACAGACCAAAGATATATTTTACGAGCGCTTAGAAGAAACATATGACCGTTGCCCTGCCCATGACATTAAAATCATTTTAGGCGATTTTAATGCCAAAATTGGAAAGGAGAATATCTTTGGCCTAACAGTCGGGAAATTCAGTCTCCACAGTGAAACATCTGACAATGGTATGAGGCTGATAGACTTTGCAGCTGCAAAAAACATGGTAGTTAGCAGTACCAGATTTAATCATCTCGATATTCATAAGGGCACCTGGCTGTCTCCAGATCAAAGAACAAGTAATCAAATTGATCATGTTGTGATAGATGGAAGACATTCATCCAGCGTGTTGGATGTACGATCGTTCCGAGGCGCAAACATTGATTCGGACCACTACCTTGTTGCAGCAAAGGTACGTACCCGTCTAAACGTTGGAAATAAAGCACGAACAGACACAACGCGGAAGTTGGACATCGATAGGCTGCAAACACAACAGATAGCCACAGCATATTCCACTCAACTAGCCCAATTGCTTAACGCGAGCACTCCTTGTCCCGATAACATAACAGCACAATGGCAACATATTGCCCACTCCATGCAAACAGCCGCAAAATCCATACTTGGATTCCAGAGACCTCCACAAAGGAATTCATGGTATGACCAGGAGTGTCGTGCTGCTACCGAAGAGAAAAATGCGGCATATAGAGCTACTTTACAATCAGTAGCAACGCGTAGCGCACGAGAGAGATATCGGGAGAAAAGGAGAGAAGAGAAACGTCTTTTCCGCAAGAAAAAGAGAGAAATGGAAAAGCGGGAGTGTGAAAAAATCGAGATGTACAGGAGCCAGAATGAAGTCCGAAAATTCTACCAAAGAGTGAAACATCAAACAGATGGCTTTGGTACAGGCACATCCTCCTGTAGAGACCAGCAAGGTAATCTGGTAACAGATACAGACAGCGTGCTCAGGATATGGAAGGAACATTTCTCCAATCTGCTGGTATCCAATAGTAGCGAAGACGATGATACCACAGATCCAATCCCAGAAGATGGTATAGAATGTATACCGCCCGGCCAAGATGAGGTAAAAACAGCAATCAACCGGCTGAAGAATAATAAAGCAGCAGGAGCCGATGGCTTACCAGCCGAGCTGTTTAAAACCGGAGGCGACGCGCTGATAAGGTGTATGCATCAGCTAGTTAGCACCATCTGGCAGGAAGAACGCGTACCCGACGATTGGAACCTGAGCATCCTATGTCCCGTCCACAAGAAAGGAGATAAGACTGTATGCTCCAACTATAGGGGCATAAGTCTTCTCCCTATTGCCTATAAGATAGTGTCAGGGATATTGTGCGAACGACTAAAGCCAATGGTCAACGAATTAATTGGACCATACCAATGTGGCTTTAGACCTGGCAAGTCCACCATTGACCAGATATTTACCCTGCGGCAAATCCTAGAGAAGACCCAAGAGATGCAGATCGACACATTTCACCTTTTTGTCGATTATAAAGCAGCATTCGACAGTCCCCTCCGATCAAAGGTATTCCACGCAATGTCTGAATTTGGTATCCCCGCAAAGCTCATCCGGCTTTGTAAGATGACTTTAACTGATACTAGGTCCTCAGTTAAAATTGGAAAGAACCTCTCCGAAGAATTTTGTACCAAAAGAGGTTTCAGACAAGGAGACAGCCTTTCGTGTGACCTATTCAACATTTTGCTGGAAAAGGTAATACGAGATGCAAATGTCAAAAGAAATGGCACAATTTACACCAATAGCCACATGTTACTTGCCTATGCTGATGACATAGACATCATGGGACGGTCAGTAAAGGAAGTAACTGATACCTTTAGGAAGGTCGAAGCAGAATCTGCGAAAGTGGGTCTGGCGGTAAACGGCGAAAAGACCAAATTGATGGTGTCGACGCGCAAAGCGTCCATAGAGCTCGGGCCAACTGTGGAAGTTGGTACCTACAATTTTGAGGTAGTTAAAGACTTCGTCTACCTCGGCACTGCCATAAACACAACAAACAACATCAGTTGTGAAATAAGAAGAAGAATTGTATTGGCCAACAGATGCTACTATGGATTAAGTAAGCAATTTAAAAACAAAGCCACATCTCGTCAAACAAAAATAACACTATACAAAACGCTGATACTACCCGTGCTAATGTATGGCTCCGAAGCATGGGTACTTGCGCAAGCAGATAAGGCAGTGCTTGGTGTGTTTGAGAGGAAAATTCTTCGAAAGATCTACGGGCCGATTTGCGTTGACGGTGAATATCGACGTCGTATGAACCACGAGCTATATAAGCTATACAAAGACATGCATATAGTTAAACGTATCGAGATGCAACGATTGCGTTGGCTAGGCCATATCATGAGAATGAGCGATGATGAACCCGCTAAAAAGGCGTATGAATACATGCCACATGGCGGTGCACGCAGAATCGGTAGGCCTAAGCTTCGATGGAGCATACAAGTGGATGAAGAAATGGAAAGGCGCGGTATTCCAAAAAGTCAAGCGAAAAACAGAGAGGAATGGAGATCTTTTCTTAGTTCGGTCTATGGAGCAAATGTTCTGTAATGGGCCAACTAAGTAAGTAAGTAAGTATTTTACTTGCAAAAGTTAATTTTTTGTTCATTGGCCCCACTCGAAGTTGTGGCGACATGTACTTCTGGCTTTTTTCTCTGGGCCTCTTTCATCTCAGACCTCAATCTCCACTAAAAATTCCTAAGAATCCCATTTCAACTGCGACCAGTAGCGTGATTATGAGAGTAGCGTGATATGGAGAGACGTCCGTCAGTCACATAGACCGATCGACTCAACTCCTTGAAACATTCATTTATACGATGAGCTACAAAGTTTTAAGCCATAAACAAATTATATATACCCTTCCCACACATTACTGTAGGCTTTTTATATCCTCCACTCGAAAAGTTTTAAGATTTTAAGTATCACTCGAGGCGCTCAGCCCCAAAACGGCCTAACACACATGAGCTCCTCACTTAAGGTCAATGCGTTTCTAAGCGTAATCCAGGGTTGGCATCAAACATTCCATTTATTCCCTCCCTCTTAAAATCTGATATTTTTAATGAAGCTTATCAATTTAATTATTTTATTATTACATCATAAAAAAACAAAAACAAATTGTTTCCTTTTTAAATATAAAAATAAAAAATGTACAACAAAAACAATAAATTATACAAAGAAATTAACCCACATAATTTGTATGGCGGTCCCAAATCAATATTGGTTTGACAATTTCAAGAGGCAATTTATTTTTAATTGGGGTATCATTATCAGCAAACACCCCATAATATTCCCTCTCCACAATTTTCCTTGAAAATGTCCGGCAAACGAAAATTGCATATATGTGTCGATAAGTCACAGTCAGATGTGACAGTCAATTGACACAAAGTCAAGTACATATTTGCTGACAACAATATCAGTGACAATATGGACTACTGACTACCCCACTTAAGCACCCCTTTCACAATCAGACAGACCACCATCATAATAATTCTGACAATATGCCATATGATAGTAAAACCACAATTTTTTATTTTGTCTCCTAATCTCAACAATTTCAGTTGTGTTAAAAGAAATCCATGGGAAAACCGAGGAGAAGAAGACGCCAAGATTGGCAGGAGGGACAGACAGATAAATGAAATTTTTTGGGTATACTCATGTCATTGGTGTTGATTACGGCTAGGGTGTTCATTTGTTTTTTTGTGATTTTTTCTGCAATTCCAAGTGGCTGTCAGTCAATCAGTCCGACTGACTGAGTGAGTGACTGATTAGTTAAATAAATATCAGTTTTATTTGTCCCCCTCGCCTGCAATTTGTTTATAATTTGATGTCATAATATTGTTATTATGTTGGCTGGTTGGGTGTGTGTGTGTGTGATAGAGTCACGAGTTTTTGCCCCAATAGAATCATAAATATCACAATCGAAAAAAATTGTCGTCCAAACAGTCTCACGCTAATTTCAAATATTTAACACATTGGTGGCCTTAAATCATTGCTGCTGTTGTACTATTGACCCACACTGTAGTTTATTTTTTTTTTTTCATGTTTTGTTTACAGCCCTTGTGACGACACAATATGTCACTCATTTATAGCCCCTCTTAGTTCATATCATGCGGGAAACAATGGGGAAAGCAACAGTTTATTTTTCTTGTTCTTTTCAATGGTGATAACGCCGATAAGTGTGTTTAACTGAGATTATGTGAAGGCATGGATGGTATGTAAAGGCATGATTGAAACTAACCCAACAATAAAAGTAGTGAGTAGTAGTTTATGTTGAGGGGTATTGTTGAGGGGTATTTTTCCACCCTTGAAAATATGACGTTGTCTGGCATCGGCGCAGCCATGAGGCTGTCCGGAGGGCCAGAAAAGAAAATGTTTAATTTTTTTGTCATTGGATCCCACACAATTTGACACACAATTTGAAAAACAAGCTCTTGTAGATTGGTGCAATTGTAATATAAGATTGTAAAATAAGATCGCGGTCCTTCAAACGATGTTTATAAGATCGTCACAGGTGACGAATCAAGGATCTATGCGTATGAGCCCGAAATAAAACAGAAACATGTGGTCGAAACATGCCTGGGTGTGGACGCCCCAATCCACCATTTAGTGATTAATATGGCTATCCCGGTAACACAACAAGTACTGCAACGATACCATGCCATTGTTTTGCTGTACTGGAAGAATTATTGTCTTTAGGAGGTCTACTGAAAACATGAAGAGGCAACCTGTTGCAGTTCTCAGGGCGGCTTTCTGACAAGTTTGAATATTTTTACATCGCGTTGCACTTATATTCGCATACCCCTGTGGCGCCGCATAGCCTACAACCAACCTCTACCATGACATTCAACACAGTACTCACCTCTGCAGTCCATGTGCTAAACAGAGTGGTCGGAGCGCCTTTTTTTAAATAAATCGCGATTCAAGTTGACATTTTTAGGGGTTTTAGGTTTTCAAATTTTGCTTGGAAACCGCAAGTCCTATCGAAATGGGACCAAAGAAAATATTGTAGCTTTGAAAATGTTCTACAAGATTGTCCTTTTTGATAATTTCGCAGGTTTTACCGTTATTGAGATATAGTAGTTCACATTGGTCAATCGTCTAGAGAATTTTCGCAGCTACAACATATTCTTTAGCCCCATTTTGATAGGACTTGCAGTTTCCAAGCAAAATCGCGAAAACCTAACATAAACGCAAAAAATGTGAATTTTGGCCGCGATTTATTTAAAAATCCCTCCAGCGATTTTTTCTTGTTTTTGGATTTTTCTCACCTATGAACATTGCTGTTTTAAAATCTGCAAAAACTTCCCAGGTGTAAACGGTTTTCATTTAAAGTTAGTTAAGGCGCACCATGTATGAAATTGTTTTATAAGGTAGCGATGCAGTCAATGCATTGTCCCAATTTGAACTCCTATATATCAATAACGATAAAATTTACGAAATTATCATAAAGGTCAATCTTGTAGAGAATTTTCATAGCTAAAATATTTTCTTTGCTCCCATTTCGATAGGACTTGCGGTTTCCAAACAAAATCGTGAAAACTTAAAAAACCCCTAAAAAGCGCTCCGGCGATTTTTTTATTTTTCTCATCTATGAACATTGTAGTTTCAGAATCCGCAAAAACTTCCCAGGTGTAAGCACCTTTTTGTTGTATTATTTGATTAGCTTATTGACCTTTGGTACTTTAGCAAATAAAACAAGGAGGTTTATTGCTTTTTTTCCCCTTCCATTTAAAGTTGCTTCAAGAGCACTGTGATGACATAACCAAAGGTACAGGGTGCGGCTAAAGTAACTATATGATTTGTTTTTTAAATAACTATTGAATGGAATGAAAAAAAAAAACAAAAAAAATTTTGATAAAAAGAAAGTTTATTTTATGTTATTTTTTTACATTAATTATGAAAAATAATATCAGTTAAATGAGAACCTATAGGAAGACGAGGACCTATACCGACATATTTCTGGTGGAAGGTTATAAGTCCCCCAACGGAGACTTAATACCAATTTTCAGCCATATCGGTGTGATAATCAGGCTAAAACCTCCAAAATACCGAAAATCGGGAGGTACCGTCCTATGGGGGCTATATGAAGGCGTGGACCTAGAGAAGGTGAAGACAAGGTGAAGGTATAATGCCCCCTACGAAGACTAAATACAAAATTTCAGCAATTTCGGTGTAATAATGAGGCTAAAATCTTCAAAATACCGATAATCGGGAGTTACCGTTGTATGGGGCCTATATCAAAACGTGGACCTAAGCCCACGATTCTCTGTTGGAATGTTTGATACCTCTGCCGAAGACTAAACACAAAATTTGAATACTTTCGGTTGGCTATTGTGTCTAAAACATTAAAAGTACCGAAAATCGGGAGGTACGGTTCTATGGGGGCTATATCAAAACGTGGACCGATCATCCCAATTTTTTGTCCTCTAAATTGTAAGTCAATAATAGGTACGTGTACCAAAATTGATGCACCTACAATAACTCCTTCTATTTTTGGCCACAGTTAATATGAACTCGCGACAGTGTGCGTCGTAAAGGGAGCCGCAAGGACAAACTACTGCAAATATTTGAGAATTTCAGAACGATCCGAGAGGAGCTCTTAAACTTCACTTTATCCGAAATTTGTGTGGGATGTACCCGAAAGAGTGGACCGATATACTCCATATTCGAAGCCGATCTATATTTGGAAGGAATAATACGATGTGCGAAGTTTGGACCAAATCGATTGCTCCCTTCGAGAGTTATCGTTCACACCATTTTACATTAAAATTTTAAACTTTTGTGGGGGAGGTACCCGAAGGAGTGGACCGAATTGGCCAAAATATTACGATACCCAAAATTTGGTTCTAATCGGTTGATCCGTTCGGCGTGATGCATACATTCTTGATGAACTTTAAGAGCACGACAATAAACCCGTAACATAAATTCCATTTCGCTATAACTCAGAAGTTTGACCTATGGCATAACTGTCCTTCCGGGTTCATAATATTAACTTCATCCACTTTCATCGACAAAAAGAATATTTCACCCACCAAGCTTTGATCTTCATATTTACGCGCAGTGATATTTTTCCTTAAAAAACGGTTCAAGAATACGGTTTTTTGTTTTAGCACCGAACTCAGGTAATATGCTGTCAAAAAATTTATTTTCCCTGATTGGGAATTTTATTAGCTTTCTAATGGTATACATATAACCTTAATCGGTTACTTAAAATCGGTACAAAATCCGGGTTTTATATCGCTATATCCGGTTCAAAATATTAGATAACCATATCTATTCTCCAAGAAAATTTGTCATTAACGTGTTCAGCATATCGGGAGCTATATATGGTAAATATTTCAGATACATCCCAGATGTCAATATAACCGATAACCAATGGGTATGTCTGCCTACTAATACATAACGAATAACGAATATACAGAAAAACAAAACATAGGTTTTTTCTGAACAAAAACCGGGTAAAAGTCAAAAAGGACAATGAAAACGTGACAATATCGATTAGTAGCAATATTTTTGTGGATTCGCCATTTGATTTGACTGAAGACATGTAATCTCAAAACTAAGCTATAATAACGGCAAACAGAGATATAAAGCTATTTTCTCAAGCATCATAGGTGAAAACTCAAAAAATTCGCAAAAACATCGCGCGATATCTCAGAAACTTGACCTATGGGGAAAATTTCCTTTTGGGTTCTTAATATACTCACTAAGGGCTTTGATCTCCAGAAGGAATTTTCCACCGCACAGAAACCTTGTTGCACAGTGTTATCAAATTTAGACTCAATAATATGTACCATTGAAGGACATTTGATACCAAAGTAACCGATTTCTAAAATACATAACGATATATTCACATATTGTGTATGAAAATTACCTTTACGTAACCTTTACTTATATCGTTCTTAATTATGTGGTCAGGTCGATTTATAACTATTTTAATAAATCGTGGCTTCTTTCGTATAAACGAGGGAGAATTAAAACATGTTTTGGCTTTATTTTAAAGTGCTTACCGTGTTCTTTATTTACAATTTTTTTTCCATATAAATAATCAAATATTTGGAACGTAGCACGTCAAATACTTTTTAATACGTTGTCGTTCTTAATTATATGGCCGCCACTGTATATAGCGAGTCATAATGTCTCGGAACGTCCTCTCTGATACACGAACATCAGAAGGGTCTGGCAGATCTCTGAAGCGATGATTAGTTAACTCTCTGAAACTATGCCATGATTGATGAAAAGGCGGCGTTTAGATGAGATGTGAATCGGGCGATCTGCTAGTGGAGGCAATTAAGGGGATATACAGTGTTGGTCACACAATTAGCGCACCTCACTACCAACATTTATTTTGCCTAAAAAGACCTTCAAAAGTAGTTGTATTTAATAAAGTATTTGTACTAATATATTCTCAGTAGTATGCTTAAAGAATACAACGCAATACAGAAACTGAAACATAATTGTCAATTTTAATAACCTCCAAAATGTAAAAAATGTCCTAAATTCACTGGACACGTAATTAGCACACCTTAAAAGAATCACTAATATTGTGAATAGTTTCAATATTTTCGTCCATATTCAGTTTTAAATCCCTTTCGTTTGGGAATAAGTTCCAGTCTGCTAGTTATACTCTCCTGCAGTCTCCAAAATTTTAGTGTCAGAAGGGAATTATATGGGTACACCTTGGGTACCAAGGACTGATGGAAATGTCAGTTTTTTTAGTGTTTTTTATCGATTTGTTCATATGTAACAAACGCATTGAGGCAAGTAGTTAATAGAAACATCAAATAAAACATCATATTCTTGTTCATCTTTGTAAATTTGCGAATAGTGGGATGTACCCACCAGCAGTGTGCATCTGTAAAGTCCGCTTGACACAAAAATTTTCATTAAAAAACTGTAATATGATGCGTTGAGCTATTGATTTTATAAATACTTATCCATCTGGACTGAATTTTACCGATATGTCGTGATGTATGTCACGATAAACCTATGTTCATCTCTATGGGACCTACACAAATTTCAATAATTTTCTACACATAAGGCAAATGGGAGATAGTCTAGTGAGAACGCAAGGTAATAGGTTTCCCGGAGCTTAAAACGATTAAATTTGAAATCAATAATCCAGAAAACATTTATCTTCAATAGTATATGCCTACTTTTATGGATTTTAACCAATTTCAGCAAACCTCAAAATCCCTTATGGTCGGAAAGGGGTTATACCTTTAAACATACCCACGTGCCACGTGTTCATCTAGTGCTTAATTGACAGTTTTGTAATGATAGGTCCTTGGTGTTATTCAGACGTGTAATTTTGAATTACAAATGGTGTTATAAGTTGATTTTTCTTCACATAAGGGTGCATTTTATTGATCTTCTTTCTATAAACTCCTTCCAAATCGAAAATTTTCTTGAATGAATCATCGACCTTAAACACTTTTGGAAAAGTTTTTGCACGTTATATTTAAATTCGGTAATCGGTTAACAATTCCAATAATTTCCGATCCAATTGTACATTTGTTTTTAAAGTTTGGCGACTTTCGGACGTTTAAGTAATGTACACTTAAAATGGTCCGCTATTGGGATATATTTTGAGATTCCGGGGTGAAAAATTATTTTTTCTTTCAAAAAATGATTTGTTCAATACGTTTTGAATATGAATTAACATCAATATAAATTAATTTTTGTATATTAACTGAATTAAATTAAAAAATCTTATGGTGTGCTAATTAAATGTCCCCTTGATAATTTGGGCGTCTTCACAAAACTTTTATTTTCAAAAAACCACTGATAATACTATTCACTTATATCATTAAATCTGTTAAATACATTATAGAAAAGGATTTTGTTTACGAAAATATTTCAATTTGTCCTATCAAAACTCTTAGCTGACTGAAATCATTTTGCACCAAAGGGGTGTGCTAATTCTGTGACCAACACTGTAGTATAACCCAAGAGAAACGACGGGTTGCTAGATGACGTCATTTGTCACACCAGGTGACACGATGGTTATGTCTTGCGAACTGGGACACTACCCGCTAATTTTGATAAAGACAACCTCATTGACTGCGCAAAACGCAAACGACTGCGCTTAGTCGGCGCTGTGCACCTCTAGTCATTTCCGAGGACCGAATGCGACATATCATGATGCGCATTAAAGTCCCTCAAGACCAGACCTTCCAAAGCGGGCTAATGTCGGGCACGTAACCTGAGCTAAAGTTATTTATCGGCGGGATGTATAAGTTCAGTAACTCTAATTCGGCAGTTCCACAACTGACTGCTACCCCCTACATAGATTCCATGTACGGTCATTAGAGTCAGGCTTAAGTGAGATAGGTTTGTATTAAACAGACTGGTGCAATAGGAAAGATAAACTCCCACATCCACCCCTGGTGCGAGCCTTCCTCCTTGATTTTCTGCACCGCCGCGACCTTGATATTCTTCCGACGCATGAAATACACTTTTTATTCGATCTTACCTCGAAGTCCATTGCATTTAAATTGCAAAGAGGACGCATTTTCTGAAATTGGATCAGCAGCGGCTGGTGTTATATGCTGCGTGTGCGGCTGCAGTTGGGGGGACTGCTGGGGAGTCTCGTATTCTGATGACTGCGGCGACTCACTGGGGACTGTGTTCACGCAGCGCACAGCAACATAGTCCCAGTTGAAGTCTCTCACTTGGACAAGTGCAACCCCTTAGATACATCCACTACCGGCATCTATTGCATCCCACCGATTGAGTGTGGTGGATGCGGATGTAATAAACCGAGCACATTCATATTGGTTTTGGGTTTCCATATCGGTTCGGGTGCTGTGCGGTTCCGGGTGCAGGTCAATCCGTTATTGAAGAGCCCGCCAGCGTGCAGTTAGCTTTCGAGGTCTCTGTTAAAACGCAATACTTTTATCTCCCGAAATCCCATAAAATCTCGCCCGTCAAAGATTTTATTTTTCGTTGTGTTAAAGATTTTATTTGTATAGACTGTGTATCTTGGGCTCACTGTGCGTGATACCTGTTCTTCTTTCAACTACCTCATGTGGGTAGTTACAAAAATCTCATCTCAGCCTTACAATCTTCATCACAATTCACGTAGTCGTCGGGTGCTTATAGAAAAGTAGTTAAGCGGGACAGTTTGAACTCATTTATATGAAAAAAAAACTTTGGGGATTCAGGAAATTAAACGGAAAAGGCAGTTAAGCAGAGATGTAAATAAGCGGGGTGCAGTGTATTCGCTAAAAAAATAGCTTTTTTTCTTCCTTTTTAAAATTAGAGATCATATTTTGCCAATTTGAGATATTTATTTTTTTTTTAATTTTCTTCATCGTATAGTTAAGACCGAAACTAACTCCCTCCCAATTGTCTTTGTGCCAATTCGTAATTTCCGAATTTTTTGTGTCAGCACATGCAAATTATTCTGGTTTGTGACTTTTGATTGCTAGTAATTTCATTACATTACATTGTAGACATTTGAAACTTTGTAATTTTACAGCTGCGAATGTGTCATTAACAAAACAACTCTGGAGATGACAAATGGATGACATGATGATATCAACATCCATTTACATATACATATACGCCGTGTTATTGTTAGTAAATAAAATTACTTTCTTTATACTTTGGAGAATACTAACAAGGGATAGGAGATGTTGTCTCAAGGACAATTTTCATTCAGGACATTGTATTCTCTATGGCATTTAAAGTTTTATTTTTATTACCGTGGCAAAAAAGTTTTCAACTTAAGATATTGGGAATATACATAATTTTCTTTTGCCAGAAGGCACATACATAGTTATGGCCGGTTAGATAAAACGTTGATGGGAAGGATGATCAGGTAGTAAGGTGAGGGAGAGAATGTTATCATCACATCTTTGAACATACATTTCAGACAATAATTGAATTTTTGTGTGCTCCGAAATAATGATTAATGTCAACCTTATTTTGATAAATTGGAAATATATACACAAATATTTGTTTCATGTCCACTTGAATAATTCGTATCGGGTATCATCAGGTGATGTCATGACAACCACTTAACATTTCTACAATATTTGCTGTTCGTTTGTAAGCTAAGTTAGTTGTAGAGATGATCTGATGACTTTATCAAAAGGTTCTAATTACCGCAAATATTTAGCGAACTCATAAAATGTATAGATGTGTTAATCGCAAATAGTAAATATGTATATGTGAAGTCCATTATTATATATAAACTATGTACGTACATATGTATGTAGGTATGATTGAAAGTAATGATCGCATTAAATAGTCCGAGGCGATTTCAATTAGATACTTTATTCAGTTAATTTAATCTGCACTAGTTTTTATGCTTATGATTATTATTTATGGTTACGATAATTGTGTTCTTTTTGGGTGAGTTCGTAAAGAAAAGCATTAACCTGAATATGTTGCGATAGTTTGATTCTCTTAACACATTTTTTGAGTTACCGACAAAAATCGGTAAAATTAAATGCAAAATTATGATCGTACAATCATCCTCATGCCGTATGATCTCTATGTCGTCTAGAGGGTATGAAAATTCAGAAAGGTAGAGGATGAACTGTTCCGGAGATATCACCACACATATACACCTTTTTCAGATATAATTCGAATCATTTTAGTTGTAATTCGAGAATTCCATTTGTAATTTGAAACATTTCAATTGTAATTCGAAATTTCCATTTGTAATTTGAAACATTTCAATTGTAATTCGAATTATTCAATTTGCAATTCAAATGTATCCATTTGTAATTCGAATTATTCCATTCGAATTCGAATAATTTTATTTGTAATTCGAATTATTCCATTTGTTATTCGAATTATTTTATTTGTAATTCTAATTGTTTTATTTGTGATTTGAATTATATCATTTGTAATTCGAATTTTTTTGTTTAAAATTTCAAATGAAATAATTCGAATTACAAATAGAGTAATGTGAATTGCAAATGGAATAATTCGAATTTCAAATTGAATAATTCTAATTGCAAATGGAATAATTCGAATTGCAAATGGAATAATTCGAATTACAAAGGGAATAATTCGAATAACAATTAAATTGATTCGAATTACAAACGGAATAATCGAATTACAATTAAAATTTTACGAATTACAACTGGAATGTTTCGAATTACATCTGAACAAGTAAAAAAGTATCAGTCGGCTTTGCCGACAGGGATATACCCTCAGCCTGTGTATATTGAAACAATTTTTTCACAAAAAACGCATGTATTTAGGGAGTTTTAAAAATTTTGGGCGTTTGAACTGACAAAAATGTTGATTAGGATTAAAAGTTTTGCGGAGGAGATACTAAAAAAATGGATCTCCAGCCACTACATATGGTACCATAGGGGTTTTTTACAACTGCTCAAGAAGTATGGACTTGCCCCTGAAAAAGCTTTTACCATCGCAATTGAGGCAGCGAATGCAAGTTGCTTCAACAAAAATCAAAGTGATTCGAAAGCAGGTCTTAAAGTGAACATGTATCCGACATTTTGTGTGGGAGCTACCGGATGAAGTGGACAAATATAGTCCATATTTGAACCTGATCTATATCTGGTAGATATATTAAGATGTCTAAAGTATGGTCCAATTCGGCCACTCTCTTCAAGAGTTATCGTACGCACAATTTTTCCGAACATTTTTGAACTTTTGTGGGGGAGGTACCTGAAGGAGTGGACCGATATGGCTTATCTTCGAACTTAAACTATGTTTGGACAAAATATTACTAAGGCCAAACTTTGGACCGAATCGGCAGACCTGTTCGAGAGTTATTTTGCCCTGCAACCTCCTCACACGGTGTCATAGGGGTTTTTTGCAACTTTCAGGCTATTTTCTCAGGAAGTATGGACTTGCCCCTGATGAAACTTATACCGTCGTATGGAGGGCAGTGAATACAAGTTGCTAAAGCAAAAATCAAAGCGATTCGAGAGATGTTCCTAAACTGAACTTTTCCAAAATTTTGTGTGGGAGGTACCCGACGGAGTGGACCGATTGAGTCCATATTAAAACCTGATCTAAGTCTGGTACACGCTCCACGATGGGCAAAGTATGGACCAAATCGGTTACACCCTTCAAGAGTTATCGTGCGTACAAATTTTCCGAACATTTTCGAACTTTTGTGGGGGAGGTACCGGAAGGAGTGGACCGATATAGCTCATCTTCGAACTTAAACTAAGTTTGGACAAAATATTACGAAAGCCAAAATGTTAACCGAATCGGTTCATCCCTTCGAGAGTTATCGTGCGCTCCAGCCAGCCAGACAGACAGACAGACGGACGGACATTGCTCAATCGACTCCAAATTGTCTGAAACACATTCGTCCAAACATACTTGGGGTCTAAAACCATTATTTCGATGAGGCACATTTTGCCCGTATGAAAGTGTATATACCCTTCATAGCCTAAAGGCTGAGGGTATAAAAAGCACAAAAAATCGTATTAACTAAAATTGTCGGATTTAAATCCTCATATAGCAAAAAGTACTTCACGTATTAGTACCAAAATTCAGATTCTTTTTAATTAATATGTTTTCTATCACTCCCCATCAATAAATTTGTTCAACGAAGTATTTAGTTTTTACCATTTTTTGCCACGGTCGTGACACTGTGTGACGCGTCGTCGTTTTAAGGAATTTTTAAGATATTTGGCCCATTTTACCACCGAATCGGTTGTAATTTGGTACTTTGTGTCTCCAGAGGCCAAAAAATATTCCTACGAAAGTTGGGTTATATAGGTCCACGTTTTGGTATAGCCCCCATATAAAGTACGCGTCATTTTAATATATTTTGAATGTATTAGACCCATTTGACCACAGAATTGGTTGTAATTTGGTATTTTGTGTCTTCAGAGGCCAGAAAACATTCCTACCAAAGTTGGGTTATATAGGTCCACGTTTTGGTATAGCCCCCACATAAAGCCCTTTATAAAGTACGCGTCATTTTAATATATTTTGAATGTATTAGACCCACTTAACTAAAGAATCGGTTTTAACTTTGTATTTTGTGTTTCTAGAGGCTAAGAAACATTTCTACCATAAAATGTTTATATAGGTCCACGTGTTGATATAGCCCCCATAATACAATATCTCCTGATTTTCGATATTTTGAACGTTTTAGCCTCATTATCACACCGAGATGGCTGAAATTTGGTATTTAGTCTTCTTTAGGCGTATAAAACTTTCACCCAGAAATTTGTAGGTATAGGTCTACGCCATCATATAGCCCCCATAAAACGGTACCTTCCGAATTTCGGTATTTTGAAGGTTGTGGCCACATTAATCCACCGAAATGGCTGAAATTTGTGGTGGAAGGTATAAAAAGTTCGGCCCGACCGAACTTAACGCTTTTCTTACTTGTTTATCTTTGGCTTTTTGTGAAGGTCGAATGTATCGGCGATGTTTCTCCCTTACCACTTTCCTCCGCCAATGCTTCCTGTCTAAGAAGTAATGACTTTCCGGATTTGTCCGACGCTAACAAGTCCGATGCAATAGAACAGGTCGGTTCAGCAGCCTTTCCAGCTGGTCGGATGCCATATCATGACATGGAGATGAAACATGGATCACTGTTGTTGTAGCAACGAAAATATGTTCGTACGTAAAATTTTTTCAGTTATCTTGTTCCTACTTCTGATCTTGTCACAAATAACTGTGGTTTATCTTGAAGTATTTAGTGGCCGGAATCCGAACACTATCGACCAATATATTCAGAGAGCCTCATTTCAGGCGTCCAGAAGGATTTAGCGACTGATATTTTCATATTCCTCAGATAGAAGATCTGCCCTGTCGACAATAGGACCCGACGCCACGATCGTACAATCATCCTCATGCCGTACGATCTCTATGTTGTCTGGAGGGTTAGGAAAATCAAAAAAGTAGAAGTTGAACTGTTCCGGAGATACCACCCTCTCTTGGGGAACTATCTGTTATTTTTGAATTCCATAAACGCCTGGCGACCATACATATAGTTTATTACCGAACGTTTCAAACACGGCTGGAGGAAAGTCTTGGTTAATGGTATCGAAAGCTTTCGATAGTTCACACGGCCTACACTGGTTCAGTCCTCGACTGATATGTGTGGATATTGGCGTGCAATGCTGTTGAGCTGCTGTGCATTTTCTGGAATCCATGCTGATGTTGGGCAACTGGAAAAACTGCCAGCGGAACCACCCTGCCAGCTTTCCAGCCTTCTGGTACAATATGAGTGGTAAGAGTTACTCTTACGCCTTTGAAAAAATAGTCGTTCTATCATCCTTCTTTCCCAGATGATTCGAAAGTAATCTAACCGTTGCACAATTTACTAAAGCTTCAGCTGGTCTAGCCATTTTACCTTCTAGAGTGAGGCCTGTAACTCTTGAGTCTTCAGGGTTCGCACGACGAAGCTAATTGCTAGACCCGTAGCCTGTGCTGAAAACCATTGACATGATTTCGGGTATTTAATCGGCGTGTATGCAGCGAGCGGCTGCAGCAGCAATGACCAAATTCTCTCAGCTACCCGAGGATTTGAGGAAATGGACAGTTCTCTGAAGCGGTAATTGATAAATTCTCAGAATCCTTGCCAATAACAAAAGTACGGCGGTCACAGGTTATGAAGTCGGATGGTCTGTTAAGGGAGACGATGATCAGAAGATGGTCTGAGTCAAGCGAAATGACGGGTTGCCACGACACGTTATTTTACAGATTAGGAGCCACAATGATGATGTCTGACGATCTGTGGCAATCTACTCTCTATCAATTTGCATTGTACCCCTCTTGTCATTACCTAGGAATGAATGCCAAAGCTCATGGTGAGCATTAAAGTCCCCTAGCATGAGACGGTTATATCCCTCCAATAGCGAACCATGTCGGACATATAACGAAAGGCATCGGCGGTATGTACACATTCAGCAACTACTACTTCGGCAGTCCCACACGTTGCTGCTACCCCCGTACATTCACTACAGTCAAGCTCAAACGAGATAGGTCTGTACTGGACAGACTGGTATATAAGGAAGGCAAGTCTTCCTCCTCCACTTCTTCTACGATCCTTCCGCAAAACGTTGTAACCATCGCAATGTTGCAAGCTAAAGGTGACGGTGAGCTTTTTTCCCGGATCGATTCATTAAGTCTACGATTTCGCTGAGATCGCTACACTTGAATTCCACGAATGATATATTTTTTGTGCAGCGGAACAACAAATGTGGTGTTAGGTGCAGCGTTTGTTGTTAAGGCGGAGACTGCGGGGGTGTCTCGCATCGGGGAATGATGCAACTTGGGGTGTTGTTATTCAGTGCCCCGGAAACGCATAATTCATGCAATTCAACTACAACGGTCTCAGCTCTGGCGCAGCAATATAACTCCTATCGCAGTAATCCTGGAGGAGACTAAGACCTGAACAGCCACTGAAGTGCTGCACCCATTCCCTACATCCATTACATCTCACCGAAGCTGACATATGGTGGATGCGGATCTGGCAAGCGGAAAAGATCCATAGCGTGGTGTTCTTTTCCATCTCGGTGCGGACCAAATTACACCGGAGCAGGCATTCCGAGATATTTTGTCACTTCCATGGTGAAAAAATATACAAACACATAATTCTTGAGGTAATGGCCTCTGGTCGCAGATTCCTCCGAGTCAATCCGGTGCATAGAACAAGTCGTCGTTGTTGTTGTAACAGTGTTTATTATTATGTTTGTATGTTCATTCTTCTGTTCAATGTGGCTCTGGGTCTATCTCCAGTTCCTGGAAAGTGGCTGCCTCGTTGGGATGTAACCACTGATCCACTGGAGTTAGATGAGTAGGTTTGGCGGGGCAGTTGAAAAGGTGTTTTGTGTCGTGCGGGCCCATGCCGCATACTAGGCACATGTCTTGCACGGCGCGGTCGATTCGGTCGACAGTGTACATGTGTTTGTACCAGTCGCCGTGGGATTGATCACTGTTGTGTCCATACCTTTATCCTCTTGCGTATATTATAAATTATGCCAAATGTCGTCCTGGAAGCCATCTTCCCGGAGACTTTGAGGGACTTTCTCCTCGATGAATTTAATGAGCACTCTGATCTGTCTGTTTAACTGTCATTTAAGTCGTTTACTTTCGGGATATGGTCTCCGCCCATAACTGCAGATAAATTATGTGTATATCCAAAATAATAATAATTAATTGTTGTCTTTCTTTCTATTCCAGGTGGCGAGGCAGTATTTACAAATTAGTATGGCTGGACTTGGTAGCCTTTCTTTTTCTCTACTATTTATTAAATATGATTTATCGATTCGCCTTAAATGCCGAACAAAAAATGTAAGTAAAAGAAGAATCCGCATAAAAGAGAGTATTCGACTTCATCTCACATGTTTTTCCTTTTCTCTTCTTTTTTGCAGAATGTTCGAAGCTATTGCACAGTATTGCTACAATTACAGTGATCTCATACCCCTGTCCTTTGTATTGGGCTTTTATGTATCGATTGTGATGACCCGCTGGTGGAATCAATACACCAGTATACCCTGGCCTGATCCCATAGCGGTCTTTGTTAGTGCAAATATACATGGACAGGATGAACGTGGTCGTATGGTGCGTCGTACCATAATGCGTTATGTCTGCCTCTGTCTGACAATGGTTATGACGAACATATCGCCACGTGTGAAAAAACGCTTTCCGAATTTATCGAATTTCGTTGAGGCTGGCCTACTGATCGAGAACGAAAAGAACATTATTGAGAGTATGAATAAGGGCTTTCCCCGACATTCAAAGCATTGGTTACCAATCGTATGGGCTGCCAGTATTGTAACAAGGGCACGTAAAGAGGGTCGCATACGTGATGATTTTGCGGTAAAGACGATAATCGATGAGCTGAATAAGTTTCGGGGACAGTGTGGTCTGTTAATATCGTACGATACAATAAGTGTGCCATTGGTCTACACCCAGGTGGTGACATTGGCAGTGTATTCGTTCTTTTTGTGCTCGGTCATGGGTCAGCAGTGGACGGAAAATAAAGTTGTGGCCAATAGTAATTATTTGAATAAGGTTGATTTGTATTTCCCGGTATTTACGACGCTGCAATTTTTCTTCTACATGGGATGGTTGAAAGTGGCCGAATCGTTGATCAATCCATTTGGTGAGGATGATGATGATTTTGAGGTGAGTGGAAAGAGAGCGAGATGGTAATATTTAAAATAAATAAATCTTTATATATTTTAGGTCAATTGGATGGTGGATCGCAATCTCCAGGTATCCTACCTAATTGTAGACGAAATGCACCACGAACATCCTGAGTTGTTAAAAGATCAATACTGGGATGAAGTGTTTCCCAATGAGCTGCCCTACACCATTGCTTCGGAGAGGTTCCGCGAAGAACATCCCGAACCCTCAACGGCCAAAATTGAGGTCTCCAAAACTGCGGCCATGCCCACAGTTATGTCCAGTGTTCGCATCGATGACATGGTTGGTAATCAAACAGAATCAAATCCCGGTTCCCCAACAACTGTGCAGGCAGTTCACTATAAATTCCCCAATCAAGATGAGGAGGTTAGAATCAAATTGGCAATCTGGTCTAAACGAATTTCAATTCAACTCTGGAATTGGCCAATCATATTAAATTATATATATATGCTTTCCAAAACAAAAAAACGAAAAGCCTTTTTTGTACCCCCTTTCCACCAAAACCAAACAAAAACAAACATGCATTCTCCTATCCAATGTGTAACTGGAATACTGTGTTTACACTTCTTGTAATAATTTTCCTTAAGCATTAATCTTTTAAATGTAACATAAGGTGAATGAATTGAATTGGCTGGTGGGTACAAAATGTTCTCTAATACTCTCTATTCCCTCCCTTTACTAACAATAAGTTATGGGATTTTTCAAAAACAAAAAAAAATGGGATTATTTGGGGCACTTTGTGAAAGTCGAAGGACCAAATTTCTTGACGACTTCAACATACTCCAATATTTGCAACAAAAAATAAGAAAAAAACTAACATTTGATTCTAATGATTGCCTCAATAATGCTTTAATGGTATGCACGCTTTTCCTTCCTTCTTCCTGTTTTTTTAGTTCCCCACCACAGGCATGGTGTCTCTAACCTCACTTGCACCTCCAAAACAAAGCACATTTTCTTTGTACAACTGCACAGCACGATTGTAAACCTTTGTATATTTATTTTGAATTTTTCAGGCTCAGTTTTTATCATCTTCAAAGGTCTGAAATCGAAAAAAATATTTAAAAAGAAGTTTAAAAATATTGTTCCAAGATTAGAAAAATATAAAAGCAATATATCGTGTCTTTTTTGGTCCAACTGAAGATCATTTGAAGATGGTGAAAATTGGGCGTTTTACTACTTTACATGCTAATTTTACACGGTATCGGATCATTGCTTTTCATGGGGCAGAAGAAAACTTAAGGGCTTACTGGAAGGACCATTTGTATCATTATAAAAAATTTTGCAACACATTTCATTAATCAATTACTCCCTCCATCTTCTCAGACCTTTGTTAACCTTCTCACTACATTCACTTTTACTAATCACCCATCATCGATAGCTTTAAATAAACATATTTATTCTTGCAGCTTCTGGGACAGAGCTAATATTTCGATAAATATTTAAATCGCACACCATAAACCGAATGAAAACATATGCATGTTGCTCTTTCCATACTTTTGCTTGATGTATATGTATTGTACATATATGGGGTCCTATATGCATTGATAACAAGTGGAATGTTCGACGGGAAATAACTTTTTATAACTTTTACCCTGATGTCAAATAGATTTATATGGTGCTATATCAATACGTTGGGAGAAGTCTCTCTTAACTTGTATAAAATCAATTCTGCTATACGCCAGTGAAAGCTGCCTTGTATCTAACACCATCACATAAAGTACAAAACTGGTATTTATATACATACGCCTCAGGATAAGTAACATAGAGCTGTGTAATTTCTCCGAACCGCGACCCATACAAAATCAGATTAAACACAGGAGATGGATTTGCCACACCTTAAGAAAAAATGTTCATAGCATAACCATGATGACACTTGAATGGAATCCTCAAGGATCACGAAAGAAACCCTGGCGACAAACAATAACCCAGGAACTAAGACAAAACAACTTTACATGTGTACATTAAAAAACAACGGCAACTAATCGTGTAAGATGGCGATGCTTTGTGGAAGCGCCAAAAGCAGTAACAGGAACAAAATTCCAAACTGTGAAACCCACCACGTTCCTAATTCTCGGAGTTTAAAAGCCGTCCTCGCAGCTTGAAATTCGACCATGATATCCATAGGTTGGAGATCCAGAATAACGTCCAAAGCATCAGGATGATCAGAATTGAAACAGACCTTTGAACACTTGATAGTGAGGTCAATTGCAAAAAAAAAATGTTCATAGCATAACCAGAATGGTGCTTGAAATGAATCCAAACGGTCACAAAATAGAGGGCGAAAGAGAAACACCTGGTTACAAAAAATAACACAAGAACTAAGACAACAAGAAAGGAAAGATGCCAAAACAACAGCAATTAATCGTGTAAAATGGCGTCCTTTGTGGAAGTCCTATGGCTACCGAGAGGAGTAATTGGAACAAATATCCATATATCAAAAAATATCCAAAAAGTACCTCAGGAAACAAATTAGAGACAGTTCGGTGGAAACCTTATAAAATTCGCCAAAAGCTTCAAATCTGGAGGAGTGGTTATATGTAGGCTTTACCAAATAACTGTATAACTCATATTTGTCTGTGCTCTACCCAAGAGCAACACCCAACAACGACTTTGGTTCGTTACCACGATAATTATATATATACAAGGTTGCGCAAAAGTAATCTTCCGAAGTTTTTTGGCTGTAATTTGATATCAGATAAATGACCGCCGCCACAGTTTATTGTCATTTGAGCCCTTTTTATGGCATTTTACATCACTTTGGCCAAAACTTCCGGCGATAGGTCCAAACATTCTTGGCGGATATTGTCTTTAAGAGCTGAAAGAGTCTGAGGCTTGTTGACATAAACTCGCGACTTCAAAAAGCCCCACAAAAAGAAGTCTGGAGCGCCTCATCACTCATGATTATTTTTATACCCTCAGCATTTATGCTAACGAGGGTATATACACTTTCATACGGGCAAAATGTGCCTCATCGAAATAATGGTTTTAGACCCCAAGTATGTTTGGACGAAATGTGTTTCAGACAATTTGGAGTCGATTGAGCAATGTCCGTCTGTCTGGCTGGCTGGAGCGCACGATAACTCTCGAACGGATGAACCGATTCGGTTCAAATTTTGGTTTTCGTAATATTTTGCCCAAACTTAGTTTAAATTCGAAGATGAGCTACATCGGTCCACTCCTTCCGGTACCTCCCCCACAAAAGTTCGAAAATGTTCGGAAAATTTGTGCGCACGATAACTCTTGAAGGGAGTAACCGATTTGGTCCATACTTTGCCCTCGTGGAGCGTGTACCAGACTTACATCAGGTTTTAATATGGACTCAATCGGTCCACTCCGTCGGGTACCTTCCACACAAAAATTTGGAAAAGTTCCGTTTAGGACCATCTCTCGAATCGCTTTGATTTTTGCTTTAGCAACTTGTATTCACTGCCCTCCATACGGCGGTATAAGTTTCATCAGGGGCAAGTCCATACTTCCTGAGAAAATAGCCTGAAAGTTGCAAAAAAACCCCTATGACACCGTGTGAGGAGGTTGGATGGCAAAATAACTCTCGAACAGGTCTGCCGATTCGGTCCAAAGTTTGGCCTTAGTAATATTTTGTCCAAACATAGTTTAAGTTCGAAGATAAGCCATATCGGTCCACTCCGAACCACAAAAGTTCAAAAATGTTCGGAAAAATTGTTCGTACGATAACTCTTGAAGTGGGTGGCCGAATTGGTCCATACTTTACACATTCTAATATATCTACCAGATATAGATCAGATTCAAATATGGACTATATTTGTCAACTCCATCCGGTACCTCCCACACAAAATTTCGGATACATGTTCACTTTAAGATCTGCTCTCGAATCACTTTGATTGTTGTTGAAGCAACTTGCATTCGCTGCCTCAATTGCGATGGTAAAAGTTGTTTCAGGGGCAAGTCCATACTTCTTGAGCAAACATCCCTGAAGTTGTAAAAAACCCCTATGGAACCATATGCAGTGGCTGGAGATCCATTCTTTTTAGTATCTTTTCCGCAAAACTTTTGATCTTTAATCCTAATCAACATTTTTGTCAGTTCAAACGCCCAAAATACATGCATTTTTTGGGAAAAAATTGCTTCAATATACACAGGCTGAGGGTATATCTCTGTCGGCAAAGCCGACTGATACTTTTTTACTTGTTGATGAAAAATCATCTTACTCTTGGTGGTGATTAAGGATGGATTGATCGTATGTTAGACGCGAATGGTGGTCAGCGTTTAACAGCTGATGCACCGTCTAGACTTTGTACGGAAACATCTTCAAATACCGTACCAAAATTCGCTGTAAAGACAGTCAACTGATACCCATTTGCGTGGCACGTCGTCTGGTCTATGTCGAAGGCGCTTCCGTGACATCCTCGGCTACATCAGGAATATTCTCTGCAGAACGGATACTCCGGGGTCTGCCATGCCTGACAGCATCTCGTGTTGTGCCAGTCTCTTCGAAGCGAGCGTCTAAACGTCTGCGACGAAATTCACGTTGTGCCAAAGTCACCGACCGATTATTGATCAAATAAATAGTCACCAATATTCCGCGTTCTGGAGCAGTGTAGCGTAACATTGTTTATCAACGTGTATTTCGCATGTGTTTACTACAAAAATGTCAAAACAGAACTGACATTAGGGGCCAATCGCAACAATTTTTGCATTTTCTGATAGGAAGATTACTTTTGCGCCACCTTGTATATATATCCTGAAACGACCCGAGATCCACTCGGCTTGGGGTTGGCAACTTTGGAAATGCCGAGATTTTTCCTTGCAGGATTAGTAAATTATATAAGCTTTACTGTTAATTTTAGTAATACATGCCGGCTTCGAACAAAATAACGGTAATGACATTTGATTTTTGATTCCTTGTGCCACATCCGTAAGATGTAATATTTGCAACAACTGGTATTACGTAAGGAGTAGACACGGCGGTCGGTTCTATGCATCGGGTTGACTCGAAGGAATCTTCTACCAGGAGCTGTCACCTCAACAATGTTGTGTTTGTGTTCGTATATTTTTTCTCAGCGGTAGTGGCAGTATATCCCGGAATGTCTGCTCCAAGCTCTTCCGATTGCTGCTCTGGGCATAGCCACCTCCATGACTACTGCAATATGTGTTATGTTGCTGCTTGCTGCGCCAGATCATCTCCCATCGTTGTCAGTTTCATCGTCGACGTCGGAATAAGAGACACCCTCACGGCCTCCTTAACAACCACAAACGCAGCATCTTACACATGTAGTTTTTCATCGCCCGGAAACGGAAGGATCGTATAAAAGCGGAGGTGGAGGACTTTCGTATACACCAGTCTGTCCAGTACAGACCCATCTAAGCTTGACTCTAGTGACCCGTACATTGAATGTATGGGGAACTGCCGAGGTAGAGTTGCTCAACGTATATATCCCGCCGATTAATAGCTGTACTGTCGGTTATATGCCAAATATTAGAACTCTTTTGGAAGGTCATAACTGACTGGTCTTAGGGGACTTTACGTTTTGCTCGGTCAAAAAGGACGCCCCCACCAGAATTAGCGGAGAGTGTTACAGTTCGCCAGACATAACAATTGTGTCACCTGGTCCGACAAATGACGTCAACTGGCAACCAGTTTTCTCTTGGATCAGACCATCTCCACATATTCGTCTTTATCAGCAGACCACCCGAATTCGTCACCTCTGAACGCCACACTTTCGCCAATCATGGGAAAGCTAATTGGCCGAATTTTATAGAGTTCAGGAGCAACCGGCTTAGGGAACTGCCCAACCCATTTGATGATCTGGTAGCAGAAATTATTTTCATCAACCAAATACCCGAAGTGAGGCGACGGGACGCTGGCCGGAACACGTGTGTCGTGTGGTTCCGGTTCAATCTGGTGATAAATAACCCGCCGTCGGGGGTCTGAACCAGCCGTTGCTGATCCAATCCCTGAGAATGCATCCTTTTTTGTAATTTAATTGCAATGGACTACGAGGTAGTTACGAGGAAATCGTAAACTTTATAAGTCGGAAGAATATCAATATTGTGGTGGTTATAACTTACTGGAGAGGGATCACACGTAAAGTGGAGACGGGGGACAACCTTTCCTCTTCTACCAGTGTGTTCAATCCAGACCTATCTCGCTTGAGCCTAGCTCTAATGATCCGTCTATGCATTGTGGAACTGCTGAGCTAGAGTTGCTCAACGTATACATCCCGCCGATTAATAGCTGAACTGTCGGCCAAACATTAGCCCGCTTTTGGAAGGTCATAACCGATTTTAATGTTCATCATGAGTTGTGGCATTCCTAGATAATGATCACATGGATACAGCGCAGTCTGAGCAGATTGATACCTCTATGTTTTGCACGGTCAATGAAGAAACCCCTACCAGAATTAGCGGAGAGTACCTTAGCTCAACAAACATAGCCACTTCTTTGACAATCACACTGCAGCGGATCTTTGTACCGCATTGCCCCGATCCCAAAGCGTTTCGGCCAGCGGACGCCAACCCAGCTACAACAAATAGCATCGGCTGGCAGCGCCGCACTTTTATTAATCATGAGAAACCTAATTGCACTAATTTCAGAGAGTTCTCGAATCACCGCTTCAGATAACTGTCCAACCCTCCTGATGTTCCGAATAGCAGAAAGGATGTTTCGGGACATCATTACAACTGCAGCCGGTCGCTATATAGCTGCTGTTCGAATACCCGAAGTGAGACCTAATTTCCAAGCAGAGCGGGGGCCTAACAAATGAGCATATGATGAGCTACATCAAGCCAATCGTATTGACACTCTTGTTAGCAGGTTGGTCGGTGATCAGAACAGAACAAGTGGCTATATCATCTGAAGAGTTGCAACATTGGAGCCGAATAAGTTCGTTCAGTCATTCTCGAACCCTGGATAGAAGGTAGATAGGACTTCAGTCACATTTGGCGACGTTACGCTGGCTTGTCCGAAGAGGTGAACACGTTATTTTAATCGACACTTTGTCGAGCACTTCTGGAATGACAGTGTGAAGAGAAGTGGAATAACTACCACAACGGATTTTGACAGAAGTTGAGAAAATGGACAGAGTGATGCTCCTTCTACTGAAGCCAGACAAGGACGTCAGCAAAGGTGAATCGTACAGGCCGTTTTCACTTTTGTCACCCGTATCAAAGACTCTTGAGGCTTCTTCCCCAGCATCAGAAATAGCTATACAGTCGTCGATCATCAGTATGGTTTCAGTAAGGAGTACAGCGCTCAAAGACATCTGTACAAATATTAAACGAGGCCCTAACCCTCAGCCAAACAAAACAGCGGTAGAACAGTGGTGGTGGCACTCGAGTAATCATAAGCATTTGTTACGTTAGCACAGGCTACCGATCGGTCAAGTTAAAAACGTTGAAAAATCTATTATATGTTTGGGCGCCAGTTGTACGTGTAATTCAGGTATAAGAAATCGAAGCGCCGTATAGTGAAACAAGAAGTTCACCAAGGTAGAGTGATACCTCAGGAATTGTTTAACCTCAACCTTTCTATATTCCAGCTCTTCCAGACGTATGCGGGTAATTTTACGATCTTTGCGCCGCCGGGTACCTTCCCTGATGTTATTTGTGAAAAGCTGAACTCTTATTTATTCGATCTTACCACCTTTTTTGTGCGAGGAGCATTCAATTATCTGCCGGTAAGACTACGACCACTCTGTTCACCACACGGACTGCGGAGATGAGAACTGAATTGAATAATCTATTGATGCTATAAGAATTCCAAGATGATTCTATCGGTAACATTCGGCAGAATGTTCATGTCGTCCACGGATGCCCCAGCAAAAAGTCGAGATGAATGAACAAGGTACTCAGGTCCCTTGCCGGCAGCACATGGGTGTAGAATAATACCACACACAAAAGAATCGTCGGTTTGTGGTAACCTATGCGAAAATAAGTGCAACGTGATAAAACAGTATTCAAACCTTTCAAAACGACCTGAGAACTACAACAGGGTACCTCCTCATGTCTTCAGTGGACCAATTGCATGAGGAGACGAGGATTTTTTCAATGCAGCAAGACAATGACATGCTCTTGTTGTAGTACTTGCTCGAGTGTTTTCTTGAGAGTCATCCCAATTACCATATGGTGGATAGGACTGCCCCACCCAGACATGTCAGATGGGGTCTACAAAGAGAGAGCCCTTATCCAAGCCTATCAAGCAGGTTTGGATAGCATCTTGTGAATGCAGTCCTCGGAGAACATCCCCATCTATCGCAGCTGAGGAGCGTCAGCTGCCACCACACACCAAACTAGTTTTGGCTCTACACCGCTCAAGAGGGGCAAGGATTGATGACACCGAGCAAAACATCTGCCAAGCATGCGACACAGTCCCACACGACACACTGCACCTTTCCAACTGCCAAACCTACTCAACTAAATTCAGTTTTTCAGCTACAAACCATTGAAGCAGCCACATTCCTAGACGTGGAGGTAGACCCAGTGTCGAACAAAAACAACATCTACTTCGCCGTGCCACAATCTTGTGGGCAATTTTTTCTCACTCAAGTCACGTCAAGAGAGATCTTCATTATATAGAGAGAGATAGATGTCCAGAGGTGCAAACGAGTACCTTTAGATAGGTTTAAACAGGCATTAACATTGATGCAGTTGCGCAGACAGTGCAAGCAGTCTGAAAGCCGTACTCGGAGACCACACCCTTCAATCACGGAACGCCAGATTCCAAGACCCAATTAAGATCCGGACGATTCAGGCGCCTCAATAAATGTTCAGCATGTGCATTGGAACCGCAAGACACGCTGAATTTCTTTAACCACCCACCTACACCTACTCACCAGCATCCAGTCTAAGTGTCAGGCTTTCTGAATCTGGAAACTGAGGAGCTAGAACCAGATAGCTGAAAAATGTACCTACAGACATATTTGCGTTGCAAGAGCAATGACAAATATAAATAGCACTTCCGCGGCTACCGGTTCTATGTACCGTATTTGATAAAAACATCCCCATCTATCGCAGCTGAGGAGCGTCAGCTGCCACGAAAAACCAGAGTAGTTTTGGCTCAACTACACTCGGAATGGTGTATCCGTATAAATTCGTATCGGGCGAAGATTGATGCGGCACAGACCCGTATGACACCTGCACCTTTTCAACCGTCCATCGAAGCAGCCACATTCCCAGAACTGGAGAACGATCTTACAAACACATTATATACTGTAACAACAACAACATGAAGCGTATATAATCGAGAAATTAATGCTTCGATCATGGTCTGCTACCCCAGCAACTACATGTTCCTTTTCGTCTACGTTGGAAGTTGTATGTCCCGATATGCCTGCTCTGTATTATTCTGGTCCGTAGAGACGTAGAGGGCTCCGTTTGTCAACGTCTTATCCACCATGGGTCAGTTTCGGTGATATGCAACGGATGTAGAGAAACCAAATATGAAATTGTCCTAAGATGGGAACCCCCTTCAGAACAATTCAATCCCAAATTATCTTTTCAACATCTTGCTGTAGAAGATAACCTTCCACGAGATGCGGAAGAGAATACAATCTTCTAATTTTCACTTATCTGCATGATGGTGCTTATTATAAAGCGTTTAAGATATTTTTATACACTAAAAACTATATTAAATATATTTTGGGCACGTTGGGCGCCACTTGGTAACTAATATCACTCAATCATACATTTTTGTAATTAACACATATTTTCATTCCCCCGCTAAGTTTGCTTCTGCCTCTATGAAAAGTTAATATAAAGTTTATCCACAAATATTTCTTTCAAAATTATATTCTAATAAATCTTCTCTCTCTCCCCCTCCAAACTATAGGCTGATGATGCCAGTGGCATACACTTTACCGCTGGTAATGGCAAAACTAGACCTGGTTCATCACCCAGCTTGGTTAGTCTGAGTGGTACGTTGTCGCGTGTCAACACAGTCGCTTCGGCCCTCAAACGTTTCCTCAGCCGCGACGACAGTCGTCCCGGATCGATAACACCAAATGATGAAACACAAAAATATAAATTTCCTGGCAGTGCCAGTGCTGCAAGTTTAGCACCAAATGCCAACAACAAACCGGTGGGTAGTATGCGTATCACAGATCAAGTTATCGAAGAAGTCGATGAGCAGACAACAATAACTTCGCACCGGGGAACAGATAATCGTCCCAATGTACGTGATATATTCTATCAAGGACAACAAAATCAATCGGATCCAATGGATATTCCCAATAATAATAAAATCTATATGCGCACACAGTCGTCGGGAGAAGCACATCTCTATCCACCAGGTGGTGTGGAGGCTTTGCTGAGTACTTCAGCGCCAGCCGCTGAAAGCCCCAGCATGACAAGGACAGTGCCAAGTTCGCCGGTGGGTGAAAGTACCAAATCGCTGTTCGATCAAGTGCATCGTGATCAACGTGAGCGGGGTAGTCGGGAAACAGGTAAATACTCAACGAAGAAAGAAACTAAACATTGCCACAGCTGTCGTTTTTCAATCATCATCATCATTTAAACAAGCAATGGGCAATGTTTGGAATTCTTTGTTTATAAAATCTCATTTATGTTATCATAAATCATTCCATGATGCTGATGACCAATCACAAATTAATATTTTCTTAAAGCACAATTATTAGGACGTCATGAAATCACAGCGCCCCAGTTCAGGTGGTTTTTATCAACCGGTAACGTTGAGTTTTCTAACAACACCCAAAAAACAAACGTTTTGTTAAATGTGTTTTAACTAGAAAAAGAGTAAATAATGGATACAAGAAACGAAATACAGTACAATTGCGATAATTAGTACATATCCCTATAAAGCGAAATCTCAATTATTCGTAATAAACTTTCGGCCACTTTGCACTTGAAAGCCGATCATTCGAAAACACTGACAAAATTTTCGGTTAGTTGGTTTACGAATGATTGGGATTCTACTTTTAAACGTATTTTTCTAAAAAAAAAAACACTTAAAAATATCTTCATTCCTAAAATGTTAAATATTCTAAAATTAAAAAAAAATCTTTGTCAAATGTATTGTTGTTTCTTATATCCGTTAAATAGTCAAATTTGTTGTGTTGTTTCTTTTTATAGTTTGAACCCAAAGTGTATTTGTTATGTTATTGTTGTTGGCATGTTGTTCCATTGGTGTACACTTTACAAATTCTAACATTGTTTTACAATTTTAACGTACTATCTATCCTATTTTCCTTTCCATTTGTACCTATTTTCTTAACATTAGTCCCAAGGTCTCTAGCAGGTCGGATAATAAGATCATTTAAAAAAAAAATTATATTATTGTGATTTTCTCAATATACTGTATTTTGACAGTTAACCTAATAATCAGATGGACTTATGGTCCGACCTAGTATAGACCTTGATTAATCCTTTACACTTTAAATCCTATACTAAAGTACTGTAAAATGTAATTACAACTCAAATTTGAGTACTAAATATAACATACATAAGTATATGAAGACAATCTGCCACAGCTACTAATGTAATATTGCTAAAAGCTTCGATCGGCTTGCCTTTATCCACACTACCAGAACACGTAATAGATACAGTGACTGTTACTGCAAATGATGCAACCTGAAATAAAAAATGTAAACGTTGATAACTTGGAAACGAGTTGAGAGTTTTTAACAACTCAAAAAACAGTTTTGTAGGCTGAAAAGTTGTCTTTAAGATGGCATACAAAAATATTCCGTTTACAGTACCGTTATACTAAAATTTTACCGGAAAACAAAAATGGAAATTTTTTAATAGAGCATCGAAAATGATGCACCACAATAATGTATTATTAATTTCCAAATTTTTCGCTTTTTATGCCATATTAGTAATCAGAATGGTGGAAGGAATGTTTCCAGTAATTTTGTTATTGATTCCGAGAGAAAAAATGGTCTTCCTGACGTAATTTTGGCATGATTGCAATTAATGACGTAGGGGATAGAAGATACCAAGGAACGGTCCTGACCGGCTTTAACATGGCAAATCCCTGGATTTATCTTGGTCCCTCTTTCATCTCAAGTGGACACTGACCTCCCCGTGGTGTCACCTGGGGAACTGCCTTTAACACCCGTTAAAGATAGTGAGCTAACATGTGTCGCGCGTTCGCCCATGAGAACGTTAAAAACTTGGGTTTGGGCGTCGGGTTAGTAACCCTCTCCTAGAAAAAAACAGACTACTATAAAAAAAAAACGAAAGAAAAGAAAAACAAACCCTCTAATGTTGACGAACCCCGCAAACGTTTTAAGGACCATGATCTGCGAATCTGCACCTGGAATGTTCGCACTCTTTATTAAGAAGGTGCAGTTTACGCATTGGCAAATGTACTTGAAATGTACAAGGCCGACATTATGACAGGAAATAAGATGGATTGGGAAAGGCGTCACAGCTGCCATGACACAAAGCATGAGTTTGGTTGCGGATTTTTAGTTGTTCGGAGGTTAAAACATCTTGAAAGACACGCTGCAATTCGATTAAAAGCAAAATTCTTCAACATCAGCTTTACTTGCGCTCATGCTCCCACGAAAGACAAGGACGAGCAGACCAACGATATATTTTACGAGAGATTAGAAGAAACTTATGACCGTTGCCCTGCCCATGACATTAAAATTATACTAGGCGATTTTAATGCCAAAATTGGAAAGGAGAATATCTTTGACCCAACAGTCGGGAAATTCAGTCTCCACAGTGAAACATCTGACAATGGTATGAGGCTGATAGACTTTGCAGCTGCAAGAAACATGGTAGTTAGCAGTACCAGGTTTAAGCATCTTGATATTCATAATGGCACCTGGCTGTCGCCAGATCAAAGAACAAGAAATCAAATAGATCACGTTGTGATAGATGGAAGACATATATTAAGCGTGTTGGATGTACGTTCGTTCCGAAGTACAAACATAGACTCGGACCACTACCTTGTTGCAGCAAAGGTACGTACCAGATTAAACGTAGCAAACAAAGTACGAACAGACACAACGAGGAAGTTGGACATCGGTAAGCTGCAATCACAACACATAGCCACAGCATATTCCACTCAACTGGCCCAACTGCTTAATCAAAGCACTCCTCGTCCCGATAACATACCAGGACAACGGCAAAACATTGCCCACTCCATGCAAACAGCAGCAAAATCAGTACAGAGACCTCCACCAAGGAATCCATGGTATGACCAGGAGTGTCGTGCTGCTACCGCAGAGAAAAAATGCAGCATATAGGGCTACTTTACAATCAGTAGCAACGCGTAGTGCACGAGAGAGGTATCGGGAGAAAAGGAGAGAGACGAGAAACGTCTTTTCTGCAGGAAAAAGAGAGAGAGATGGAAGAGCGGGAGTGTGAATAAATCGATATGTACAGGAGACAGAATGAAGTCCGAAAATTCTACCAAAGAGTGAAACATCAAACTGATGGCTTTGGAACTGACACATCCTCTTGTAGAGACCAGCAAGGTAATCTGGTAACTAATACAAATAGTGTGCTTGGGATATGGAAAGAGCATTTTTCCAAACTGTTGGTATCCAATAGTAGCGAAGTGGACGAAGATACCACAGATCCAATCCCAGAAGATGGTATTGAATGTATATCACCCGGCTAAGATGAGGTAAAGACAGAAATAAACCGGCTGAAGAATAATAAGGCAGCAGGAGCTGATGGCCTACCAGCCGAGCTGTTTAAAACAGGAGGCGACACGCTGATAAGGTGTATGCATCATCTAGTTGGCTCCATCTGGCAGGAAGAACGCGAACCCAACGATTGGAACCTGAGCATCCTTTGTCCCGTCCATAAGAAAGGAGATAAGACTTTATGCTCCAACTATAGGGGCATAAGTCTTCTCCCTATCGCCTACAACATAGTGTCAGGGATATTGTGCGAACGACTAAAGCCCATGGTCAACGAAATAATTGGACCATACCAATGCGGCTTTAGACCAAGCATGGCCACATTTGGCACGGCGGTGCCGATGATTTTCGGCAATTTACACGCACACGACCCGAATGCACAAAAAGAGCGTACAAAAGAGAACAAATGTTTTGATCTGTTATTGTTTTATAGCTTGCGTGAATACAAACTTACTAACACACTGTTATAAGTTGCCAATATTTTGAAAGCATTCACATTTTCTCCGTTCTCTTTTTGGTCATGTCTGCTTTAGGCCTGGCAAGTCCACCATTGACCGGATATTTACCCTGCGACAAATCCTGGAGAAGACCCAAGAGATGCAGATCGACACCTACCACCTTTTTGTCGATTATAAAGCAGCCTTCGACAGCCCGCTACGTTCAAAGGTATTCCAAGCAATGTCTAAATTTGGTATCCCCACAAAACTCATTCGGCTTTGTAAAACGACTCTAACTGACACAAGATCTTCAAATAAAATAGGAAAGAACCTCTCCAAAGAGTTTTGTACCAAAAGAGGTTTCAGGCAAGGAGACAGCCTTTGTGTGATCTTTTCAACACCCTGCTAGAAAAGGTTATACGAGAGGCAAACGTCAAAAGAAGTGGCACAATCTACACCAATAGCCACATGTTACTTGCTTATGCTGATGATATAGACATCATGGGACGATCAGTAAAAGAAGTAACCGATACCTTTATGAAGGTCGAAGGAGAATCTGGTAAAGTAAATTGTAGGCAATTTAGCTAGAAATTTTTAGTTTTAATTGCCTATAAAGGGACTCTAATTACGATCATGCCACAATTACGTTGCTGAAAATGATAGGGAACTAATTATTCCAGCATTCTGATTACAAAAATGGCATAAAAAGCGAGACATTTTGGAAATTATTAATCGATTATTGTGGTGCATCATTTTCAATGCTCAATTTAAAATGCCAATTTTTTGCTTTCCGGTAACATTTAAGACAACTTTTCAGCCACCAACAATTTTTTGAATTGTTAAAAAATCTCAACTCGTTTCGAAGTTATCAACATTTACATTTTTTATTTCAGGTTGCATCATTTTCAGTGACAGTCACAGCATACACACGGCATCGTGGTGCACCTTGCTATATTTCAGCCATGAAAAACTTCTCTACAGGTTGTGTCTTAAGAAACATCTTGATATATTCTGCGGGCATATATTAAAATTTTATGGCGAACAAATTTGTAGAATATTTTGATTTTGTACGATCACATTTTTCAGGAGAATTTTAAAAAGATTTGAAATTAATCCCAAGGGGGTTAATAATATGAAAAATGATATCAGCGACCCCAAAAACATAAGTACCTAATGTTAGGTATAAAATCCATTAATTTTTAGAGTTTTGGGCAGATTTTCCGGGAAATTGGCCACTGTGCGCTGGTTTGAACCGAGGTGTGAGAGCTCGCATGGTCATGGTGCACATGACATGCTCCCCGGACCTTCTCCTGGCTACATCGGTTGTATATATGGGCCAATATTGATCATTTGTGTGGAGGAGAATCCGAAATTCTCTTAAAATCGGGCCATATCGCTGTAGAAAAATTTTCATTATACCCTCAGCATTTATGCTAACGAGAGTAAACACACTTTCATACGGGCAAAATATGCCTTATCGAAAAAATGGTTTTAGACCCCAAATAAGTTTGGACGAAATGTGTTTCAGACAATTTGGAGTTGACTTAGCCATGTCTGTTCGTCTGTCTGTCTGGCTGGCTGGAGCGCACGATAACTCTCGAACGGATCAACCGATTCGGTCCAAAATTTGGCTTTCGTAATATTTTGTCCATACTTAGTTTAAGTTCGTAGATGGGTTATATCGGTCCACTTCTTCCGGTACCTCTCCCACAAAAAATCGAAAATGTTCGGAAAATTTGTGCGCACGATAACTCTTGAAGGGAGTAACCGATTTGGTCCATACTTTGCACATCGTGAAATTTCTACCAGACTTAGATGAGGTTCGAATATGGACTCAATCGGTCCACTCCTTCGTGTACCTCCCACACAAAATTTCGGAAAAGTGCAGTTTAGGACCTGCTATCGAATCGCTTTGATTTTTGCTGTAGCAACTTGTGTTCACCTCCCACACAAAATTTCGGAAAAGTGCAGTTTAGGACCTGCTCTCGAATCGCTTTGATTTTTGCTGTAGCAACTTGTGTTCACTGCCCCCCATACGACGGTACAAGTTTCATCAGAGCAAGTCCATACTTCCTGAGAAAATAACCCGAAAGTTGCAATACAGCCCGGAACGGAAAAATTGTGCGCACGATAACTCTTGAAGGGAGTGACCGATTTGGTCCATACTTTACACATCCTAATATATTTACCAGATATACATAGATCAGGTTTGAATATGAACTACATTTGTCCACTCCTTCGGGTCCTCCTACACAAAATTTCGGATAAGTTAACTATAAGACCTGCTCTCGGATCACTTTGAATTTTGTTGAAGCTACTTAAATTTGCTGCCTCAATTATGACGGTAACAGTTTTTTCAGAGGAAAGTCCACACTTCTTTAGAAACAGTCCCATAGGTGCAAAATACCCCTATGGCATCATATGTAGTGGCTGGAGAACACGATAACTCCCGAACCGATCAACCAATTTGGTCCAAACTATGAATCTCCTAATATTTTGTCCAAATTTAGTTTAACTTCTAAAATGGCCCATATATGTAGGTCCTCTTCTTAGGGGACCCACAAAACTCAACATTTGTGCCTAATGTCAGTCCATTCCTTCAAGTACTTCCTCCGCAACACTTTTTAACTTTAATCCTAATCAATATTTTTATCAACAAATTAGAATATCCAAAAAGGGCCATCAAAATCTGAAAAGACCCCAGACATAGGCTGAGGGTATATCTCTGTCGGCAAAGCCAGCGGCGGATAGGGATCAACCAACTGTTTTTGTTTTTTTTTTTTTTTTTTTTTTTTTGTAGTGATCTCTAAATCATCTGCTTATAAATTGTATCCAACGGAGTGCATTTTTCATAACTCCGTGTGGACAGCAGCGAAGGATGTTGTGAAATCATAATTCCACATGCACAACTTCCAAAATTTTTTGCTGGGAAAATGTTAGTCTAAAGGCTGGGAGTATAATAATATGCGAGGCGGCATTATTATTTATTTTTACTCCAAGGAGGAGCATAGAGCGTCATTATAATTTGCAAGTATCCCTTGATCAATATACACGGTGCTCTTGAAACAATTTTAAATGGAAGGTGCTTACACCTTGGAAGTTTTTGCGGATTCTGAAACTACAATGTTCATAGATGAGAAAAATCAAAAAACAAAAAAAAATCGCCGGAGCGCTTTTTAAATAAATCGAGATTTAAGTTGACTTTTTAGGGGTTGTTTAGGTTTTCACGACTTTGCTTAGAAACCGCAAGTCCTATTAAAATATGACTGAAGATAATGTTGTAGCTATGAAAATGCTCTACAAGATCGACTTTAATGCTATTTTCGTAGGTTTTACCATTTTTGAGATATGGAAGTTCAAATTGGGACAATGCAATGACTGTATCGCCCCCTTATAAAACAATGTCAAGAAGGGTGCGCCTTAACTAACTTTTGATGAAAACCGCTTACACAGGGAAAGTTTTTGTAAATTCTGAAACAGCAGCGTTCATAGATGAGAAAAATCCAAAAACAATAAAAAAATGGCTGTAGGGATTTTTAAATAAATCGCGGTCAAAATTTACATTTTTAGGTGTTTTTTAGGTTTTCACGATTTTGCTTGGAAACCGCAAGTTCAATCGAAATGGATCTTAAGAAAATGTTGTACCTGTGAAAATTCTCTAGAGGATTGACGTTTATCATTTGTTCCCAGCCTGTACCATATTTGAGATAAAAAAGCTCAGTTAACATTTTTAGGTTTTTTTGTTAGGGTTTCGCGATTTTGCTGGAATACGGTAAGTCTTGTCGATATGGGACCTGAGAAAATCTTAAAGCTGTGAAAATGCTCTACAAGACTGGCTTAAGTAACTTATTCTAAGTTGTAACATTTTTTTAAATATATAAGTTTAAGTTGGGAATTTTATGACATTGTTTTATTAGGGGGCGATACAGAATTGAATTGAATTTGAATTGTCCCAATTTGAACTTCTATATCTCAAAACCGGTAAAACCGACGAGAATACCATAAAGGTCAATCTTGTAGAGAATTGTCATGGCTACAACATTTTCTTTAGCCCCATTTTGATAGGACTTGCGGTTTCTAAGCAAAATCGTGGAAAGCTAAACAACCCCTAAAAATGACAAGTTAAATCGCGATTTTTTTAAAAAGCGCTCCGGCGATTTTTTTCTTTTTTGATTTTTCTCATCTATAAACATTGTAGTATCAGAATCCGCAAAAACGTCAGAGGTGTAAGCACCTTCCATTTAAAATTGTTTCAAGAGCACCGTGTATATTTTATGGACGTCAAGAGTAAATTATTTGTATTTCTTATAAGCTGGGGGTAATAGGTTTTTAATTGTTTTTATTTTTATTTGAAAAGAAGACATTTTTGCTGTAAAATGTCCTTGGTTTCAGTTACGTATATCCTTACTAAAGCGAAGATTTTTAAAAATATCCCTTGGAATTAGTTTCAGTTACACTTTACCTCTAAACTTCGCTTATAAAAACTGCACAATACAACACAATTGTTAAACATTTTCCATTACTTTTTGATTACAATTTTTCAATTCTGTAGATGTTGATACTATTATATAACCCTTGCTGCTGTAAAATTTTTCAAATCGTTCAATTAGTACTAAACCCTTTTTTTATAGAAAATTGAACTCAAATAATATGCCATTTCTAATGAAATATTTCTTTACATTTCTCTAGTTGAAGATATGGAAATGAAATCCACTGCCGATCTTATTGCTGCCGCTGATGCCGATGGTGAGGCTGATGATTTTGAAAAACTAAAAGCTGAACGTGAAAAGGAACGTCTCGAAAGACAAAAGCAAAAATTTGCTCGATCAATGAGTACAGCACCAGGTGCTGAAATTGTGCCAGTAGTAGCTGCAGCCATTATACCAGCAGCAGCAGCTGCAGTACCAACAGCTGGAGCGCAGCAGTCACAGTCAACAACAAATAATAATTCCAGTGCGTCTGCCACACCGGTAACAACGTTACCGCCAGCTAGTTCTATTATAGATTTGCTGTCAATATCGGAACCCGTTACAAATTCAACGACGAAAAATAATGATGACAATATTGAATGACATACTTTTGTTTAAGGAGGAGGACAAGGAGCAGTGAGATCTGATGACAAGAGTATGAACGAAATAAATATTTATGTATTTAGTTTGCATGCCGGTGATAAATTGCATTGTGCTATTAACAAGGTGTTTAGGAGAACTATTTAATAATTTGAAAGTGGTCCTTTATCGGATGAGTAGTAGAAGATAACATAAGCAATATTTGAATAAAGTATTCGTAGTTTTCAAATTCTTTTTAAGATAGTCTATCTGTAGTGCGATTCTTAGCGACAAAAATCGGTAAAATTAAAACGCAAAATTATGAATGAAAAGTTAAAATAAGAGTTGATATCACTCTTCCTATCGTTACAACATTATGACTACTATTTTTTAGTCGCTTACCTACCGAAAAATATCGTTAATTAGCGAAATTATCAGCATTTTAATTTTATCGATTTTAGTCGGTAACTCAAAACATGAGTTACAGAATTCCACTACTGCGCCTCAGTTAGAAAACATTTCTGCCCATTTAACAATGCCATTAGGCTTTCCATTATTACAGTATTGCATTTCAAAATCATCTAGTCTGGGCCCATGTTCGAAAATAAAACTTGTTTGTAGCACCTTGTAAATCAAATAAAGAAAAATTAATATAATTAATAGTTACGTATTTATACATACGTACTTAACAAAGAGAAATGTACGGGTATGTTAGTGTTATATTTTTTGTATATACAGACTAATTATAGATGCCTAAAACGTGCTTAAAAAACCATAGTCTCGATAACAAATTATCAAAAAGAGAAAGACAAAAAACAAATGTATTCTATATTTTGGTATTAATTTTAATAACTAAGCTTCAAGC
Organism: Musca autumnalis; assembly: GCF_047663935.1. Classification (NCBI taxonomy): domain Eukaryota; kingdom Metazoa; phylum Arthropoda; class Insecta; order Diptera; family Muscidae; genus Musca; species Musca autumnalis. The sequence goes on along the minus strand of NW_027411644.1, from coordinate 280,961,776 downwards.
CTCTAAAATAATAACAACAATAAAAAAAGACAAATTTAAACGATACTTTCAAAATATGCTCATTTCAAATGCAAGAAATAAGAAACAAAAGAATATAGCCTTTAATTAGAAAATACAATATAAAAATAAAATATTTTTTTTATATTCTAAAACACACACACGCAGTGTCAACGTCTCAACAAAAAAAACGCTGGTCTTTAAACAAATTTGTATCAAATATTTTGAAATATTATTTTTTTTATATTAGAGTATTCGTTTCTTAAGTATTAACTCTTATAACGTATGTATGTATGTGTTTCAAAATGATGAAGATTTTTTTTTCCCATTCAAATCGTTGATCATTTCATTTAAAAGACAAAGACCATGTTGTTGTAGTGATAACTCGTTGAGAATATGTTAAGATAGTTTTTTTGTCGTTTTTCTTTTTTTCTTCTCACAAATATATTTAATTTATATGATATTTTTTACACTAAAGTAAATTTAAGACAAATTAATTTATATTTCTAAAAAATTAAAAAAAAAACTAAATAAATAAAGAAAATAAGAGGAAACAAAGACAATATGTTTTATTTTATGTCTAGGCGGTTACAAATCGTGCACGAATGTAAAACAAGTAAAAACCAGTAAGGAAAGGATCAAAGTTAGACGGGGCTCACTATATGATACCCAATACCGTCACGATTTTATTACAATTTGGCGAATTTTTCTTGATCAAATTTCATCACATTTTCGAAATTTTAGCATTTTGTTGATTTCTTCGGGTGATGTAGGGGATGGAAGATACCAAGGAACGGTCCTGACCGGCTTTAACATGGCAAAGCCCAGGATTTATGTTGGTCCCTCTTTCATCTCAAGTGGACACTGACCTCCCCGTGGTGTCACCTGGGGAACTGCCTTTAACACCGGTTAAAGGTATTGAGCTAACATGTGCCGCGCGTTCACCCATAAGAACGTTAAAAACTTAGGTTTAGGCGTCGGGTTAGTAACCCTCCCCTAGAAAAAACAGCCTACTATGAAAAAACGAAAGAAAAGAAAAACAAATCGCTCAAAAGTTGACGACCCCCGCAAACGTTTTAAGGACCATGATCTGCGAATCTGCACCTGGAATGTTCGCACTCTTTATAGAGAAGGTGGAGTTTACGCATTGGCAGATGTACTTGAAAAGTACAAGGCCGACATTACTGCTATACAGGAAATACGATGGACTGGGAAAGATGTCACAACAACACCTAAAGGTGACGCCCTGTATTATAGCTGCCATGACACAAAGCATGAGTTTGGTTGCGAATTTGTAGTTGGTCGGAGGTTAAAACATCTGGTCTCCAGCTTCACCCCAGTGAATGAAAGACTCGCTGCAATTCGATTAAAAGAAAAATTCTTCAACATCAGCTTTATTTGCGCTCATGCTCCCACTGAAGACAAGGACGAACACACCAAAGATATATTTTACGAACGCTTAGAAGAAACTTATGACCGTTGCCCTGCCCATGACATTAAAATGTTTCTAGGCGATTTTAATGCCAAAATTGGAAAGGGTAATATCTTTGGGAAATTCAGTCTCCACAGTGAAACATCTGACAATGGTATGAGGCTGATAGACTTTGCAGCTGCAAGAAATATGGTAGTTAACAGTACCAGATTTAAGCATCTCGATATTCATAAGGGACCCTGGTTGTCTCCAGATCAGAAAACAAGAAACCAAATTGATCATGTTGTGATAGATGGAAGACATTCATCGAGCGTGTTGGATGTACGATCGTTCCGAGGCGCAAACATTGATTCGGACCACTACCTTGTTGCAGCAAAGGTACGTACCAGATTAAACGTAGCAAACAAAGTGCGAACAGACACAACACGGAAGTTGGACATCGGTAAGATGCAATCACAACAGACAGCCACAGCATATTCCACTCAACTGGCCCAACAGCTTAATCAAAGCACTCCTCGTCCCGATATCATATCAGGACAATGGCAAAACATTGCCCACTCCATGCAAACAGCCGCAAAATCAGTACTTGGATACCAGAGACCTCCACCAAGGAATGCATGGTATGACCAGGAGTGTCGTGCTGCTACCGAAGAGAAAAATGCGGCATATATGGCTACATTACAATCAGTAGCAACGCGTAGCGCACGAGAGAGGTATCGGGAGAAAAGGAGAGAGGAGAAACGTCTTTTCCGCAGGAAAAAGAGAGAGATGGAAAAGCGGGAGTGTGAACAAATCGAGATGTACAAGAGACAGAATGATGTCCGAAAATTCTACCAAAGAGTGAAACATCAAACTGATGGCTTTGGAACTGGTACATCCTCCTGTAGAGACCAGCAAGGTAATCTGGTAACTGATACAGATAGTGTGCTAAGGATATGGAAAGAGCATTTTTCCAAACTGTTGGTATCCAATAGTAGCGAAGTCGACGAAGATACCACAGATCCAATCCCAGAAGATGGTATTGAATGTATACCACCCGGCCAAGATGAGGTAAAGACAGCAATAAACCGGCTGAAGAATAATAAGGCAGCAAGAGCTGATGGCCTACCAGCCGAGCTGTTTAAAACCGGAGGCGACACGCTGATAAGGTGTATGCATCAGCTCGTTAGCTCCATCTGGCAGGAAGAACGCGTACCCGACGATTGGTACCTGATCATCCTTTGTCCCGTCCATAAGAAAGGAGATAAGACTTTATGCTCGAACTATAGAGGCATAAGTCTTCTCCCTATCACCTACAAGATAGTAGATAGTGTCAGGGATATTGTGCGAACGACTAAAGCCCATGGTCAATGAAATAATTGGACGTTACCAATACGGCTTTAGACCTGGCAAGTCCACCATTGACCAGATATTTACCCGGCGGCAAATCCTGGAGAAGACCCAAGAGATATAAATCGACACCTACCACCTTTTTGTCGATTATAAATCAGCCTTCGACAGCCCGCTACGTTCAAAGGTATTCCAAGCAATGTCTGAATTTGGTATCCCCGCAAAGCTCATTCGGCTTTATAAAATGACTCTAACTGACAAAAGATCTTCAGTTAAAATACGAAAGAGCCTCTCCGAAGAGTTTTGAACCAAAAGAGGTTTAAGGCAAGGAGACAGCCTTTCGTGTGATATTTTCCACATCCTGCTAGAAAAGGTTATACGAGAGGCAAACGTCAAAAGAAGTGGCACAATCTACACCAATAGCCACATGTTACTTGCTTATGCTGATGATATAGACATCATGGGCCGATCAGTAAAAGAAGTAACTGATACCTTTATAAAGGTCGAAGGAGAATCTGCTAAAGTGGATCTGGCGGTAAACGGTGAGAAGACCAAGTTGATGGTGTCGACGCGCAATGCGTCCATTGAGCTCGGACCGACTGTGGAAGTTGGTTCCTATAATATTGAGGTAGTAAAAGACTTCGTCCACCTCGGCACCTCCGTAAACACAACAAACGACATCAGTTGTGAAATAAAAAGAAGAATTGTATTGGCCAACAGATGCTACTTTGGCTTAAGTAAGCACTTTAAAAACAAAGCCACAACTCGTCAAACAAAAATAACGCTTTACAAAACACTGATACTACCCGTGCTGATGAATGGTTCCGAGGCCTGGGTACTTGCGCAAGCAGATAAGGCAGTGCTTGGGGTGTTTGAGAGAAAAATTCTTCGAAAGATCTACGGACCGATCTGCGTTGACGGTGAATATCGACGTCGTATGAACCCCGAGCTGTATCTGCTATACAACGACATCAATATAGTTAAACGTATCGAGATGCAGCGATTGCGTTAGCTAGGCCATATAATAAGAATTAGCGATGATGAACCCACTAAAAAGGCGTATAAATTTGAGCCACATGGCGGTGCACCCAGAATTGGCAGGCCAGAGAAAAGATAGCGCAAACAAGTGGATGAAGAGATGACAAGGTGCGGTATTCCAAAAAGCGAAGCACGAAACAGAGAGAATTGGAGATATTTTCTTAATTCGGTCTATGGAACAAATGTTCTGTAATGGGCCAGTTAAGTAAGTTGATTTCTTCGACATTTCTATTGCCAATAAAAACACCGGCTTATTTGAGCTTAAATTATAAATTGCGGAATATTGGAAAAAGCAAATAAATAACAACCAAACAGACATCAAGCTAACAGAAAAACTGGCGTTTTTATTGTTTCCATTTTTTATTTATTTTCTTTGTAAATGAAGCCATATTATAATTTTGAGGCCAATCCCAGTGACCCTAGAGTCAGGGAGCTGAAACTGGAAGTAAACCGGTTGGTCAGTGAACATAAGCGGAACAAGTGGTTAAATCATTTGAAGAGTTGCAACATTGGAGCCGAGTTAAGTTAATTATGGGCAACAGTTAGGTCACTCGGCGAAGAGTACTATGTCGCATTAGATCCCTTCCTGCCACCGCCAGGCAAGAACGCCAGCAAAGGCGAATCATACAGACTGATTCGCTTTTGTCGCCCCCACAGTGGTTCAGAATAGTTTTTATCGTGGTCAAATCTCTGTAACTTTGCAACGGATAGAGATAACATATCATAATCGGTCAGGTAGTTGCAGAGGAATTCAAGGTTAAACTTAAACATTTGATTTTTATACCCTCCACCATAGTATGGAGGGTATATTAAGTTTGTTTTTCCGTTTGTAACGCATTGAAATACTCATTTGCGATCCTATAAAGTATATATATTCTTGATCAGGGTAAAATTCTGAGTAGATCTGTGCACGTCCGTCCGTCCGTCTGTGGTAATCACTCTAGCATCCACAAAAATGGAGATAGAACGCTGAAATTTTGGGAAAATGCGTCTTTTGCTACATTTTCAGACCGATGTAGCTATAATTTGACATTTAGGGTTCTTAAGTGTCAATAAACTTATATAACAAAAGTTGTGGACATAGGTTCACGTTTTGGTATAGCCCCCATATAACGGTACCCCCCGATTTACGGTGTTTTGCCGTTTTTAGCTACATTTTCAGACCGATTTATCTATAATGTGACATTTAGGGTTCTTAAGTGTCAGTAAACTTATATAACAAAAGTTGTGGACATAGGTCCACGTTTTGGTATAGCCCCTATATAACGGTACCCCCGATTTATCGTATTTTGACGTTTTTAGCTACATTTTCAGACCGATTTAGCTATAAATTGACATTTAGGGTTCTTAAGTGTCAATAAACTTATATAACAAAACTAGTGGACGTAGATCAATTTTTGGAATAGCCCCCATATAACGTTACCGCCCGATTTCAGGTATTTTGACGATTTAAGTCGCATTTCTAGACCGAATTAGCTATAATTTGATATTTAGGGTTCTTAGTGACCAAAAAACTTATATTCGAAATAATTATGAACCTAGGTCCATGTTTTGGTATAGCCCCATATAACGGTACCTCGGTATAACGGATTTCGGTATCCCCATATAACGGATTTTCGGTATTTTGAGAATTTTACCTACAAGTTCTAACCGAATTATCTGTAATTTGAACATTTGACATTTGTAATTCTTAGTGGTCACCACACCTCTCCACCAAAAATTGTCAAGAAAGGTCGATGTATTGATAAAGCCCCCATATAAAAGTACCTCCCGATTTTCAGTAATTTGATGATTTTAGCTACAATATTAAACCAAACTAGCAGTAATTTGACATTTGAAGTTCTTAGTGGTCACAACACCTCTCCATAAAAAATTGTCAACATAGGTCCATGTTCGGATATAGCTCCCATATAACAGTACCTCCCAATTTTCAGTAATTGGCAATTTTAGCTACAATTTTTAACCGAACTAACTGTAATTTGACATTTGAAGGTTGTAGTGGTCACCACACATCTGCATCAACAATTTTCAACATAGCCCCAATATAACGATATTTCCCGATTTTCGGTACTTTGAAGATTTTACTTAAAATGTTTAACCACGTAGGCCCATGTTTTGGTATAGCCCCAAAACAAACCTCTCGATTTCCCGTACCTTAGCTTTATTTTTTGGACGAACTTTCTTTAATTTGAAATTTAAGAGTCAACAAAAATTCTGCAACAAAAACTGTTCATTTAATTTCATATTTTCGTATAGCCCACATACCTCCGAACTAGCTGTTAATGACATTTGAAGTTTCCACGTTATGTACTGATTTTTGGTATTTTGAGGATTCTAGCTACAATTTTTAACCGAATTAGGAGTTATTTGACATTAAAGGCTCCCATCAAAAACTGTCAACATAGGTCCATGTTTTATTTTAACCCCTATATAACGGTACACCCAATTTCTCGCCCACCATAAATTGTCAACATACATAGTTAGATATAGGCACCATAAAAAAGGGCCTCTCGAATGAAGCATTTTATGTACATTATCTGACATTTTAACGTACCCACTTAAATTTGGGGACAGGAATGAAAACTAATTATTCCATTTTAGATCAGAATATTTTATGGTGGAGTGTATGAAAAGTTCGGCCCGGCCGAACTTAACGCTTTTTTACTTGTTTATACATATTTTGCATCAGAATCGAGTGTTTTCGAGTTTTTCATATGTTATAACCAAGGCATAACGACAAGGTAGTGGCATCGACATATTTGTAATATGTTATTTCAAAATTTTCTTTATGCTATTACAACAAAAATATTTTTTTATAAAGGGATTTGACACTTCATGTTCGAACAGCTGGTGTGATACCACTACCTTGGTAATTGTGCCATGGTTATAACTATTTAAAAATGGTCAAACACCAATAAACAAATTACACCTTTTTAATATGTAATTCGAATCCTTTTAGTTGTAATACGAGAATTTTATTTGTAATTTGAGAATTCCATATTTAATTGCAAACATTTCAATTGTAATTCGAATTAATCCATTTTTAATTCGAATTATTCTATTTATAATTCGAATTATTCTATTTGTAATTTGAATTATTATTATTCGAATAACAATAGGACTGTTTACAAATGAAATGTTACGAAATACGGCTGGAATGTTTCGAATGACATCTGAAAAAGGTACATATATAAAAATACAAAAAATTAAAAAACAATTAAAAAACCTTTTTTTATTTTTCAATTTTTTTTTAGAATATTTAAAGTTTTTTTTCCGAAATAAAAAATACTCCTTGAATTTTCATAAAATTCATATATTAAAAAAATCATATATTAAAAACATGTCCATTTGTGTAAAAAAGCTATAATTTATACATTTTTACCCATGTAATTTCAAAAATTTTTATTTAAGAAGTGTTAAACAAACGAAATTGGTGAGGTACATAAATATATGTGGTCTGAAAGAGGACACTCTCGTACATCATTCTGTGGGAACGGAACTATTTTTCAAGCTGTTCCAAGTTATAGTCCACTAAAGTTGGAATTTCACTATAATTTAGTACCTGAGGAAAAATAAAATAGCTCAATTCGTGTAAACGCTACAGTAATTTATTGAAACGGTTCTTAAAGACAACAATCATACCAACTTAATAAAAATTGGGGTTTTGGCCAGGAAAATCGATTCCTGAACCACTGTGTGCCCGTAACAAAGACTCTTGAGCCTTTAATCCTTCCCAGCCTTTGAAATAGCTATGCAGTTGCCGATCATCAGCATGGGTTCCTCAAATTACCCCAAAATTCTAGGGGTTACATTCGACAGTGTGTTCGCGCATGCCAAAGCTATCTGCGGCAAGAAGAAATATAGGAGCAAGGTTCTCATGTCCCTAGCCACTTGGAGTGCAGATAAAGAAACCTTGTTGACCAGATATAACATAATGTGGTCTGCGAGTAGAAATGCAACACATAATTGTTGAGGCAGTTCCTGGCCGAAGATAATAAAATTGTCTAAACTTTCCGAAATTGCACATTTGCTGTTTGAATTTGTGTGTAGAGATACGCGAAGAAGTAGGCGTATTATGTATATCGTAACTCCTAACATATTTGGAGAGTTATATCTGGGTTCGTTGATTGAACAAAGTCCAAAAATTTGGGTGTTTCATACAGACATGGTACTTACTTGTAAAACTGTATGCTTGGTAACAGTTCGTTTGTCAATGTATACTCATTTCCGTTGTCCTGGCTGGTCAACCACTTCATACAACTTTCGTTAAGATATCGTTACGATTTCGGATCAGTAGTGCGATTCTCTAACACATTTTTTGAGTTACCGACAAAAATCGGTAAAATTAAAACGCAAAATTATGAATGAAAATTTCAATTTTAATGTTTTTAATTTTTTAATTTATTGAGACTAAAGGATAACAATAAGGTGATTTTTTTTTTTTACATAATAATGAACACTTACGACTATAATGTATTCTCGCAATGATTAAATGGTGTTTACAGCATCAGGCTTATACATAGATTGTCGCTTATATACATAGATAGTGTTTATAAAGGTATATACGCCCTTGCTCCCGGGGCTGATTAAATGAAAATTTCAAAAAAAGTTGACAACACTCTTGCTATCGGTAGATTTTAGCAACAGCTTTTTTTAGTTGTTAACTTACCGAAAAATATCGTTAATTACCGAAGTTATAAGCATTTTAATTTTACCGATATTTGTCGGTAACTCGAAAAATGAGTTACAGAATTCCGCTACTGATATCGGACGTATCGTCCGAATTTTGTTCCGATTTCGTTACGATGTCGGTACGATTGGTTTGCTGGGAGGCCATTGAATATTGTCGGATATGTACATACATATATATTCGTATTTAACTCACTCGAAGTTCACAATCCGTTTGAATCCCGAAATTTGTGTTCCAGCGACATCCAATGACGTTTTTACGAAATCGTCTTCCACATTTCATTACCCCGAACACCCATATGCGCAACAATTCTGTTCTTGTTGTGACACTAAAAATTGTTTTCTTGTTCTTTCAACTATTTCCCGAACTCAAACTTTATTTTATTTCTTCAATTAATAATTATTTTGTACCAACAAATGAACAAAAATAAATGAATTTATGAAAAATTCAATGTTGCTTCGCGCCATTTTAATATTTTTTAATCAGCTGTTTGGCGAGTACAACTTCTTTGACTTTTGAACTCACAGAGAAGAGTAATGTACTTGACTGTATTTTAACGTATCTCTGTGGCCGTTATTAAACGGCAGTTGATATTTGTTTTACGCACACTATACATAAACGTTACGTACGTTTCGTAACATATCTGCGACACGTAACAAGCGTAATGATTGTGTTTATTCGCCAACCACTTTTATCATCTGGAAATAAGTCCCAATTTACATTAGGCGAGTTTACTTGCGGCAATTGTCAGTTTGTTGGTGAGAGAGGGTGCTGAGAGGCAAAGGGTTACCATATGCCTCACCTCTCTCTCGTACAAAATGACAATTGCCGCAAGTAAACTCGCCCAATGTAAATTGGGACTAAACATTTGATTCAGTTGACATCAGCCGAGAAACAAAACAAACCCATAGGAAAATGGAAGATGATGGATATTGGAATCGTTCTGGCCGTGCATTTAATTTCGATGATGACAATGAGGATATCGACTTGAAATCACTCGAAATAAGTATTGATATTGGCACTGGCGGTGGCAGAGGAAGTGGTGGTGGTATACTAAATGATGACACAATTTCCGAAGCTAGTTTTGACAATACGGCTAGTACCTACAATCTTTCTATAAAATCATTGATATCCGACGAGGAATTAAAGCTTATTTTGGATGAGCAATCAATGGACGATAATATGATTGCTAAAGGCATGAAACCGGAAGAAGAACTTAAACTGCTAAGGAGACAACTACAAAATACCCTTTATACACCATCTCCAATTGCCACAGCACGTAAATTATTGCAAGGGAAGCTGGTTAGCTTTGAAGTATTCAAGTCTTTGCAAGACAAACAACAACTTTTGGATGCAGTCATCGATATTGGGTGTCCTGGTGATTCGCTGCTAAGTGTGGTGTTGTTTTTGGATAAAACATTAAACACTAAAGATTTCCAGGTAATTTTAAAGAGCCGTCCCAAAGCTCTGCAACACTATTTGCAATATTTATCACAACGTCATGTGGAGGCTGCCATCGATTTACTCAAAGATTTGGGTAAATACAATGAGGCCATGTTGCTGGAATTTCAAACAGTGTTACGTTTGGAATCTATGACAGAACGCAAGGCCAAACTGCAGGCCATGATGACCCACTGTGCCAATAATCGTGTGTGTTCTTTGTATCAACAAATCTTACATGCCGCCCTCAAGTTATTTGCGCTTGTGGAAGCTGAGAGGAATAATCTAAATAACATGGTGGATGTTAACTCCAGTCCGGTGGAGGTTCTGTACGCATGCTGTGCCAAGAACACCAATTGGAAAGATCCTGATATTACCCAATTGATTTCCCCCTATCGTCTGTGTAATGATCAACACATTTCGGCTGGACAATTTGATTGGACGGCACTCAATGAACGGGCAAGATCTCAGGCCTATGCCGACCTCCAACATATTTTCGAACAAGTACCCACCTGGCATCCAATTAAACAGAAACAATTCCATATTAACATCTCTTTGGAATTGGCTGTAATGCGTTTGCATGAACTCAATGCCCCAGCATCAGTTATTTATATGTTCCTATCGAATGTGAGTAGTGCCAGTGACAAATTAGAATTGGCCAAACGTGTCAAATGTACCAAAGCTATCATTGACGCCTTAACCACGCTCAAAGATGTTCCACAGTTATTGCAAATACGTGATTCACTAGCCGATCGTTCAGAGGAACAATTCTATTGCGATAATGCCATTAAACAAGTGCAAACTAAACGCTGGACAACCGATAGCATTAAATTGAAATTGTAAGACAATGGAGTGAAGTGGTATGAGGTTTCTTATTTCGAAATTATGATATTCCCCGTAAATTAACCTGTAAGCAAAAGATAGTTCGTAGATTTAGAAAGTAGTTTTAGAATGTTTTTGTATTGAAATTGTAGTATTATAATTATCGAATAAAATATAGAAATCGTAGAGCTTATACCCTTATTCGTTGCGTATCTAGTACATTAGTTTCATTCATTACGTTTGAGAATGAAGTTAGGGATGAAACATGTATTTCCTCCCAGAGTCGCTTAAGCATAATATTCCCTACCCAGCAAAATGTTTGCCTACAAAGATGCAGTTAAATCATATGTACAAGTGATCTGGAAGTGCATCAAATTATGAAAGAAAGATGCACTCCATTAGCACTGCATTTTAACTAACCCTTCGGCACTGCATTTTGGAATCGCATTTTAACTAACCCTTTAGTGTAGAATAGGATGCAGTCCAATTTGCATCCAAAGCACGTGTTTTGATGCAGTGCTTTGCACTGAATTTAAAGGCACATTTCGGAATGTGTTTTTATGCAGTTCAAAGACGCAATTAAAATGCAAGCCATTGCAAACTATCCCAAAATAAATAAAAAGAATTTATTGTTTGTGTAAAACATGAATAATAAGAAATTAATTACATTAACACAGATTATGAAATTTCTTCATTAAATTCAATCGCAACTGAGTTTGTTTCGTCCGCTCTCCATTTAATCCAAGCTGAAATGTTTTTGCTTCATCTGCTAAAGGGGTCTTCCCATCACCAGTTGAGATTTCGACAAGTAATCCAACAGCAAAGATCTAGTCTACATTACACTACTTCAAATTTATTTTGCTGGGTATTTACCATACATGTAATGGGTTTCCATTCGATCAGACGGAAATGGTGAAACGAAAACAGCAAAATGCAGCAAAATAAAATAGGCGAATTTTTAAAGGCCATAAGCTAGGTTGCGGTTATATTATGCCTCCTGAATAAACTTCCTATATGCTTTGAAATCTTACAGTTTATACCAAATGTTCTTGATATCCTTTTTTCACAGTGAATGTCGTCGTTTCGATTTCCAGCCCACACAACATCATATTTGTTAACGGTCGTAAAACAGGCTGTTGTTGTTACTGTAAAAGTGTTTATTATTATGTTTGTTGTTGTTGTTGTAGCAGCATATAATGCTGGGTTGGCAGCCGCTGGCCGAAACACTTTTGGTTTCGGGTCAATCCGGTAAGTAAGAACCCGCTGCCGTGGGATTGATTATGTTTGTATGTTCGTTCTTCTGTTCAATCTGGCTCTGGGTCTATATCCAGTTCAAGGAATGTGTAAGCACAGATCCACTGAGTAGGGTTGGCGGGGCAAGTTGAAAAGGTGTTTTGTGTCGTGCGGGCCCATGCCGCATACTGGACAGATGTCTTGCACGGCTCGCTCGATTTTCGCCCAATAAGAATTTTGGCGTCTGCAATATGCCGAGCGTTGAGCCGAAACTACTCGGGTTTGTCGTGGCATCTGACGCTTCTCAGCTGCGATAGATGGGGGATGTACTCCGAGGATTTATTCATACTATATTTGCTTATGGCCTTAGCAACTGCATCAGTGTGAATAGTATTTAAACCTGCTTGATATGCATGTTGATCTAGGGGTTCTCCCCTATATTGTTGGTCCTCCCTCTCTAGAGCATGAATATCCTTCCTGATATGTCTGAATGTGTCGGGCATAGCCAGCAGATGGTGATTGGGATAGCTCTCACGGTAACACCCAAGCAAGTACTGCAAGGAAAGCATCTCATTGGGTTGCTTTACTTGAAGAATCTTTGCCTCCTCATGTAGATGGTCCACTGAAGACTTGAGGATGCACCCTGTTGCTGCTCTCAGGGCGGCATTCTCACAGGTTTGAACATTTTTCCAATTCGTATCACATAAGATGACCACAGTGGTCATCTATCGTACAATAGGTGACCACAGTGGTCATCTATCGCACATTAGGTGACCACAGTGGTCATCTATCGCACATTAGGTGACCACACTGGTCATCTATCGCACAACAGGTGACGACAGTGGTCATCTATCGCACAATAGGTGACCACAGTGGTCATCTATCGCACAATAGGTGACCACAGTGGTCATCTATCGCACAATAGGTGACCACAGTGGTCATCTATCGCACAATAGGTGACCACAGTGGTCATCTATCGCACAATAGGTGACCACAGTGGTCATCTATCGCACAATAGGTGACCACAGTGGTCATCTATCGCACAATAGGTGACCACAGTGGTCATCTATCGCACAATAGGTGACCACAGTGGTCATCTATCGCACAATAGGTGACCACAGTGGTCATCTATCGCACAATAGGTGACCACAGTGGTCATCTATCGCACAATAGGTGACCACAGTGGTCATCTATCGCACAATAGGTGACCACAGTGGTCATCTATCGCACAATAGGTGACCACAGTGCTCATCTATCGCACAATAGGTGCCCACAGTGGTCATCTATCGCACAATAGGTTGTCATCTATCTCACAATAGGTGACCACAGTGGTCATCTATGGCACAATAGGTGACCACAGTGGTCATCTATGGCACAATAGGTGACCACAGTGGTCATCTATGGCACAATAGGTGACCACAGTGCTCATCTATCGCACAATAGGTGACCACAGTGGTCAGCTCTCGCACAATAGGTAATCACAGTGAACATCTCTCGCACAATAGGTAACCACAGTGAACATCTATCGCACAATAGGTGACCTCAGTGGTCATCTATCGCACAATAGGTGACCACAGTGGTCATCTATGGCACAATAGGTGACCACAGTGCTCATCTATCGCACAATAGGTGACCACAGTGGTCAGCTCTCGCACAATAGGTAACCACAGTGAACATCTCTCGCACAATAGGTAACCACAGTGAACATCTATCGCACAATAAGTGACCACAGTGGTCATCTATCGCATAAGCATAATAGGTAACCAAAGTGGTAATATATCGCACAATAGGGGAGCACAGTGGTCATCTTTCGCACAATAGGGGACCACAGTGGTCATCTATCGCACAAAATAGGTGACCACTGTAGTCATATATGGCACAACTGATGATCACAGTCGTCATCTTTCTAATAATAGGTGACCACATTGGTCATCTTTCTTATAATAGGTGACAACAGTGGTCATCTTTCTTATAATAGGTGACAAAAGTGGTCATCTTTCTTATAGGTGGTCAACTAACGTACAATAGGTGACCACAGTGGCTACAGTCGTCATCTTTCGGATAGTCATGGAACACGATAAGTACGGAAATTCTTTGAATTATCCATATAGGTAATACTCATGCGGGAACAAAAAGTAACTTTCATGTGACAAGGGATAAACATAAGAAAAGTTGAGCTGTACAAGGAAAGAAAATTCGACTTACCTGAACCATTTTAGATGCATAAAAACGACACATGTGGTTCTAAACCAGGAATGCAAATTTGGATGGCATGCATTATTAGCACCAGTCATGTTCTGTCATAACAGCAGTTTCCTTTTCTGGGAATAATCAGTTTCAGTCATATAGGATACTTTCCTATCATTAACAAGGAAATGTACTAAAAAGGACAGAACGGTAGTAAATCATTATATAACAATGATGCTGAATATGCTCGAAATACTCACACTCGCACAAAACACCAATGTCTTTACAAGTGCACAATTATTTATTATTTCAACTATCGCACAATAGATCATAACAGGGGTCATCTGCCACACAATATTGATGCTCCTGACAGACCTGTAAAATAAAAGGAAACATGTTTGTTATATTTGTCAAATTCTTGTTTTGTTATCAAATTCATGCCCATCATCGTATCCAAATCCAAGAAGTTAGCCGCAAGATATACATAGATACATATGTACATAGACATTCCAATTGAATGACAAGCCTGAAAAAAAAGAAAAAAACATTTTCTTTTTGTCAAATGTTTTTTTTATTATTATTTCTCAAATTCATGTAACAACAAAAAACAAAACAACATACATGGATTAGTAACAACAGATTATAGTATTAATTGAAAAAATAAGTAAACAAATAAACACCAACGAATTTTAATACATAATAATATATCCAAAAATATACAAATAACAAATATCCTATTACTAATATATAAACTACAAATAAAATAAATAAATAGATAATCAATATCAAATATTTCCTATTGACTTGAAATAATCTCCCGAACTTCAATATCCACAAATAGACCTTTCGGAATATCTGCCAAATAATTGCCGCCAATATTTTAATGATACACAAAAGGCATTTAGGCATTATTGCAATTAATTTCACAAACAGATAAAATGACATTATTCCAATTGGCCAATATATTTGTGGATATCTTAAAGATTTAACATTTTAATCTCACTATTTCACTATTCACCACAATTTACACTCTACTTACCCAAATTCCTCCACACCATTTTCAGATATTAATTTTCCTTCCATCCTTTTGGCTGTTTTTTCAATTTTTTTCTTTTCTTCCTTTTTTTGTTGTGTTCTTACCTGGGGGGTTTGTCAGACTGAATATCAATTTGAAAATTGATTGTCAGATTGAAATTTAGAATTGAATTGAAATTTAAACATGATACAATGAATAGGTAGCAGCAACTGCCGTTTTTGGTAACATAAGATGTCAAAATTTGACATAAATTCAATGCAATTGACACATTATGTTACCATCAGCTGGGCTTCAGCTGGGCTGATAATGCTACCTATTCATTGTATCATGAATTTAAATAAATAGGGATTCCAATGTAGGAAAACTGAAACAGAACTTTTTAAATTTCCGTGCATTTTCTGCAATATTTTTCGCTTAAATTGATAGGTGGCGAGGAAGGAGTGACTCAAGCCGAAAACAAACTATGGTTTGTATTGAATATGTGTGTTATATTCAACTAAATGGTAAAATATGTAGATCCTGCAATCCCTACAAGGGGTTGCCAGATCATATTACAGGTAAACAATGTCCTATTAGTCTCAAGCTGGGAAGATATGAACTGAACGAGACCACCTAGGTCCTAGGCCTACAAGTGGTTTATTTAACTTAAATCGAATTAAGGGATATGGACATTCCCTTAAACAGACCAATATATGACCAAAAAGTACAAAAATCGAAGAGTAATGCAAGTTTTTCCAAAAGGTCGTAATAAACATTTCTGAAAATTGTCGAAATCTGTATCCCACGCTTTCTCCAAATTTTGATATTTTTATTGTTTTATGAAATACTCTTACTAGGCGTTTACACCAGACAGTTTGTCTTCAAATACAACTCTGATTTACTAACACATGCATACATTTGTCGTTTGTCTCTCAGCTGTCCATCAGTTTTTCACAGACAGCCGGGTTGACAAATTTTTGACATTTTTGTGAAAAAGAAGTGAGATGATAATTCAAATGTGCTGAAAACAAAAGAATACGTACAAAACAAAGTATGTCAACGGAAAACAAAAAGAAATCGGTGATTTTCATTCATAATTTTACAACTGTTTTCGCAGTTGTCTGGACGCCTACGTCAGACAGGCAAGTTGTAGGATTTTGACAATCAATACATGAGGTCAACTGTCCTGTCATTTGTAAACGCAGGGATATCTCTTAATTTTTGGTTATTACCGAAATCTTAGGTAAATGTTTATAGTTGAATGTATTCTTAAATTTTGGACAATTTGGTACCCATGGACCAGAGCCGGAGTAAAAAGAATACAAATCTAATATTTTCTAATGTGTTTTGCTATTTTGACATTTAAGAACCTTTCACAGTTCATGACAGAACTACCAGTAGTGGGATTCTGTAACTCATTTTTGCTGTTATCGATAATTGTCGGTAAAATTAAAATGCTTATAATTTCGATAATTAACGAAATTTGTCGGTAAGTTAACGATGAATAAAAAGTAGTCTCTAGCCTCTACCGACACAAACAGTGATGCCAACTTTTCTTTATGTTTTTAAACATAATTTTGCGATTTAATTTTACCTATTTTTGTCGGTAACAGCAAAAATGAGTTACAGAATCCCACTACAGGTAGTGGTATCACACCAGCTGATCGAATATGAAAAGTCAAATCCCTTTATAAAAAAATTATTTTTGTTGTAATTTCCCCAACAACATAAAGAAACTTTTGACATAACATATTCAAAATTTTACGATGCCACTACCTGGGTAATTGTGCCATGTCACAGTTCGTATATTTCAGAAAGTTGTTTACTACCCAACATACCAAAAAAGCTTGAAAATTATATTATAATAAGCTTACCAACATAAGCCTTAAGCTTACCCAGCAAAATTTTAGGGAAGTGGTTCCATGAGATGCCATGATTTCACTGGATCTTTTGCATTGGTTCAAATGAAGTCGTGATAGATCCGATCTTTTCATCAGCATTTGAACGAATTCCACGAATGATAAATCAACTCGTGAAAGATCCGATCTTTTCTTCAACATTTAAACCCATTCAAAGGAAGTCGTGAAAGATCCGATATTTTCATCGGTATTTGAACCCATTCCATGGATCCAATTGAGATGAAGTTTATTTTTAGGTATATTTTCTTTTATTTATTACACTGACAAAATGGATGTGAAAATCTGGGGCACGGAAAATTCCTCTTGGGGAAGAATGGCCTTGATGAGTATATTAAGAACCCCGAAGGACAGATCCGCCGTGAGTCGAACTTCCATGGCGTGATGAATTTTTTGCTAGAGGCCCTGTAAGGCATCAGGAATTAGCGTTGTATCTTTGTTCACTGATGTTTTAGCTCTTAAAATAAAGGACATTGAAGGAAGCGAGTTAGAAGGTCGAAGTGCTCCACGAAAATAAACCTCATTCGATTTGACTAAAGACATATTATCTCAAAAATAAGCTAGAACAACAGTGAACAAAGATATAACGCTAGTTCCTGATGTCTTACAGCGTCTCTAGCAAAAACTTCCTCACGCCATAATGCGGAAGTTCGACTCATGGCGGATCTGTCCTTCGGGGTTCTTAATATACTTACCAAGGGCTTTCATCCCCAAAGAGAATCGTCCATGCCCCAAAATTTCTGTTCACAGTGTTATTTATAGGAAGTCCCCAATATGGAGCCAAAAAATAGAATCGTACTGCACTCTTTGATACTAAAAGAGTTTCCTTGTCTGTGCTAGGATCTTATTTGTAAACCCAGCAAAATGTTTGCCTCCAAAGATGCAGTTAAATGATATGTACAAGTGATCTGGATGTGCATCAAATTATGCATTTTCACTGATGATTTTTACAAGAGCGTGACTACTGAAAGATGCACTCCAAAGCACTGCATTTTAACTAACCCTTTGGCACTGCATTTTAACTGACCCTTTGGCATTGCATTTTAACTAACCCTTTTGCACTGCATTTTAACTGACCCTCTAGCACTGCATTTTAACTGACCCTTTGGCATTGCATTTTATCTAACCCTTTGGGGTAGAATAGGAGGCAGTCCAAAGCACGTGTTTGGTACAGGCATTCTGCGGAAATTGTGCAAGCCATTACAAAATATGCCAGAACAAAAATGCATTTATTATTTGTGCAAAACAAAAATATTAAGAACTTTATTACATTAACACAAATTATGAAAATTCTCCATTGAATTCAATCGCAAACATGCGTGTTTCCTCCGCTTGCATTTGTTCCAAGCTGAACTGTTTTTGCTTCATTTGCTAAATGGGTTGTCTTCCCATCACCAGTTAAGATTTCGACACTTACTCCAACAGCACTCCATTCGGAAATTTTCTTCTGGTGAGTTGCCGGAAAAATGTTCACAAATTAAATATTATTTAAATATTAACCCCCAGTTTTTGTAACTTATTTTTGTTCGTTCGTCTATATTCGTAATAATTTAGGCATTCATAGCTCAGCCCCCAGATGACATACACATTTAATTTTTAGTATACCCGTTCCATATATCGTTAAGGATTCCTCATTTAAAAATAAGCGCTCTACATTTGCGCTAAAGCGAGTAAATCGATCTACAAAATTTGACAATTCGTGTGAGAAGAATAAAAATTTTTACAAAAACTGGGGGTAAATATTATTTAGTTTGTATTAACAAATGTTTGGACGTGTTAACACGCTTATCTCTTTTTGGAAAATGAAAGCCGCTGCCTGTAGAGATGTACAATCTGATTTATGTACATATAGGGATCTCTAACAACTGCTAATAAAATGTAGCGAACGGAGTGCCTTTTCACGACTCCGTTTGGACTGCATCCGGATGCTGTTAAATTGTGAGGAATTGGAGTGCCTTTTTCACGACTCCGTTGAACTGCATCCGGATGTTGTTAAAATGTGACAAGTGGATGTGATTCTTTGGATTGCATCCAAATGCGGTTAAAATGTGAGGACTGGAGTGCCTTTTTCACGACTCCAGTTGAACTGCATCAAAACATGCCGTGACAGAACTAGTCCACATTGCACTACTTCCAATTTATTTTGCTGGGAATACATAAGTATATTTTATAAAAGGTTTTAATTAGTAGTATGTCCTTATGCATCTCTTGCAAATTTTTGCTTGAATCCTATTTCAAGTACATAAATATATGCAAAATCTGTCGAATTGGTTAAGATGTCATGCCAAAGGGTTGGTAAAGATGACATGCCAAAGGGTTTGTGAAAATGCTATTCAAGGAATTGGTTAAGATGTCATGCCAAAGAATTGGTTAAAATGCCATTCCACGGGGTTAGTGAAGATGACATGCTTAGGATCTGAAAAGGAATTGCATCTTTTGGGGGTCACGCTCTTGTAAAAAGAATGAATGAAGATGCTAAAAAAATGACATTCCATATCACTTGTACCCATTCTTGAATAGCTTCTTTGGCATCGAACATTTTGCTGGGTTATAAAAGACTTGAGAAATCAGTTGTTAAAAGCTTATGTCATAATTGTAGAAAAATCGAAACGGAACCCTTGTTTATAAGCTTAGACTTGTAATTGTAGAACAAGCTTATGCAATTAATATCCCAGCAAAATGTTCGATGCCAAGGATGCTATTCAAGAATGGGTGCAAGTGAAATGGAATGTCATTTTTTTAGCATCTTCACTCATTCTTTTTACAAGAGCGTGACCCCCAAAAGATGCAATTCATTTTCAGATCCTAAGCATGTCATCTTTACTAACTCGATGGAATGGCATCTTCAACAATTCTTTGGAATGGCATCTATACCAATCCTTTGGCATGTCATTTTCACCAACCCTTTGGCATGTAATTTTCACGTCTTGTTCGGAAAATGGAAAATTCTGTATTGAAAAATGATTTTAATTTTATTATTTTATTAATTCAAAGGAATTAATGAAATAACTATAATTTATTTATCATCATAAAGTTTACATCTATATTTGCAGTTTATTCTCGTTGTTGTAACAGTAGTTAATTGATCCTAAATTCTACGTACTACTGTCATCCACACTTACAGGGTGTTTTTGTAAAAATGCTTGCCTGTCACACGAACCGTTCGTACTAAAACGTATACGTTCAAAATTTGGTTCTTGTAAAATTTTACGAACCATTCGTTTTTATCTGAAAGCTTTCGTCTATTTCATAAAAGCTTTTGTATTTCAGGGTTTCCATTATACTTATTTTGTGATTTTTGCATAGGCATCTGCACGTAAAATGTGTTACTTGATGGCAACCCCGATAAACATATGAAAAACAAAAAATAAGAAAAAATTGTAATCAAATGTGTCCAAAAATAATTGTGATAATATAAAGAAACGGATGTACATATACGCGTGTGCTTCTATGGAAATAAATAAAATTGCATTCCCTTCCAGTTTTCGTGTGTTTTGTGCCATTTATTACTCAAATTATTTAATTTTCATTCAAAACGATGGGTCTTTTCCATTCGTTTATTTTTGACGTATTCGTTCGTCTGATTTTGTTACGAAAACCAAAAAAATTACGAAAATAAAAAGCTTTCATTTGTTTGTCACACGAATACAAACGTCAACCGCTATGAAAACCAAATTGTGCCTTCGTTCATGAAATCGACGAACGAATGGGCAAAAAGTTTTTACAAGAACACGCTGTTAAAATTTATTATCCAACGTTTCAAACTTGGACAGTGCGTAGTCTGCTCGATGACATCAAACAACGAGGGTGCTTGACAATATCAAAGGGCTTTGCTAAATCAAGTGTCACTATCACTGTTCTATCGCACAGCTTGCTCTAAGTGAGTCTTCGGCTAATGTGGAGATGGCCTTCAGCTCAGTTGTTGTGCTGCTTATGGATCCTATGCTATTGATCGGCAACTGGAGAGTTATTTCTGATGGTGGAAGAACTAAAGCCACAAGGGTCCTTGCTACGGGCGACAAAATCGGCCTGTAAGATTCACCTTTGCTGGCATCCTTTTCGGGCTTCAGTAGCTGGCCTATTTTCCAGACTTCGGGAACGATGTGTTTGACAAGCGACAGGTTGTAAATTTAAGTGAGAAACTCGACTTCCGGCTGTGGCAGTCTAAACATCGCAGCTGCACCGCAACAGAGTTTACTTCGTCCACTCTCAGCCACTGATTTTGTTTCATCTTACAAAAGCTTTTCTATTATCTTCTCATCACCAGTTCAGATTTCGACAAGGACTCCAACATCACTCCTTTAAGAATTTCTAGTTCGTGAATCTACATTTAACTTGTAATTTTATAACAAAATTTTTGAAAATGTATACTCTTTTGTTTTGATGTCGCTACATGTAGGGATGTACAAATCGACTTGTTTTTTTTTTGTAGTGATCTGTAAAAATGATTCAAATGCTGATGAAAAGATCGGATCTTTCACGACTTCCTTTGCATGGGTTTTAATGCTAATGAAAAGATCGGATCTTTCACGACTTCATTTGAACCAATGCAAAAGATCCAGTGAAATCATGGCATCTCATGGAACCACTTCCATAAAATTTTGCTGGGATTATCTTAAGCTTACCCTTGTAATAGTAAAACAAGCTTACATATATTTTTTTTAATTTTTTATTAAAATTTTATAAATTCAGTTCATATTTTGAGAGTTAGTTATAAATTAACAAAGTGTGTAGTGTATTTTGTCATTGTTATTTTTTAATTTAAATTAAGTTGATTAGTGATTTAAGTTTTCACTCTATGATATAATTAAAATAATTATATTTACAGTTACGTTTTTTGGTTTTATAATTGTTTCGCATCTTTATACGATTTTTCGCGAACCGTCTTGAATGAATGTGTCGTTGGAGTTGCGGCATCTATAAAAAGTAGAAATTTAGTGATAATTTTTTCAGTAAATTTTGTAAATTGAACTTACTTTATATAGACGTTCTTGTGCAATAGTTGTGCGCCTTGCACTCTGTATGCACGGTTTCGATTCTCAGGTCGGGCAAAAACATCATACTCTCCAACGGTGGCAAAATATCCCTCAGCGTAATGTAGACGACATTTCCTATTCAAACATGAAAAACTTGTATACAAGTGGTGTCGTAAAACACTCCGTTCGGATTCAGCGATAACAAGTTGGTCCCATATAATTAAGTCAATATGAAGCGGCGTGCACTGATTGATATGAGATAAATCTCCCGTGTCTATTAGGGGATGTGTATGGAAACATATGTATGAATGTCAATTATATAATTATTAAAATTTTCATCACTTTCACTTTGTTCGCATTCACTTCTACTTTCATCACAACCGCTATTTATGTCACCAATCCTGAAAACTTCTTCTGATTCGTAATTTTTTGGTTTTTAAGAATTCAACCGAACTTCTTCATTGACTTTTTTGTCTTTCAACACTTTTTATATTTTTTACCATATAACACGGATATTTATTTGTTAACACAACGCGGATATACATTTAGTTACATAAAAACTAAAAGATCACAAAAAAAGTTTCTACAAAAACTAATTTATCAACAAATGTCAATTAACAAAATACTTTTCAGGCAGACTTAAGAAAAGTTTGTGCATGTAATAGTTTTTCAAGCATTGTTAAAAATTGATTGTGAATTTTCTATTTTTATAATATTATTCTCAAGTCCTATTACTTTTTATTTTTATTTGGTATGTTGGGTAATATCTCTGCTACATTATTGTAGCTTATTGTTTTCTTGAATACACTGTGAAACACTCAAAATGCAAACAACTTCTATTGGACATTTTCTGAAAGTAGATATTGAGGCTACAAAACCCCTAGTTGGGTTTCGTGCTTTTAGATCGGGTTTGGATTTTATGGCCTCATCTATACCGGGCTAAACGATCCTTTTTTCCATTGATCCGGGATTTATCTCCCAAACTAATGCCTTGTTCATACTAATGCTAATTCGCTCTCTATTAGTTGTTCGAACCCAAATTACGGTATAATTACTTAATTTCCCATACAAAATTTTAATAACGAACAACGATTTTTGTACATTGTTCAATATAAATTACTCTCCGAACCAAAATAAAATATGCCCCATCTCTGACAAATGAGAGAATTTATCGAATTCAAATAATTATGGCAGGAAAAATTCAAAAATTAAATATTTATTTAAAACTCAAACATTTTTAGAAAAACTGCAAATCATGAATGAAAAGTAAACGGTTTAACGACTATTTACATTCAAATTATTGCAAATTTTGTCTTCACTTTCATTTTGCATTTCTTGTCCACCGTTTCAAATTCGCGTACAAATTTGGAAACACGAATCAAATGGCTGCCAGAAAGTCTGTATACCAAAAAGTTATTTTGGCAGGCCTCTCTCTCGTTAATTTTGAAAATAGAAAAAAAATATGTTCTGCAAACACCAAAATTGTGAAAAAAATAGAAAACTTGAATAAAAAAATATAATTTAATATAAAATAGAGGGGGGGGGGGGGTGTATTTTTATCCCCACTCTTATGGGTCACTACGATAAATAGCCTATTAAGCACTTTAACCGATGAGGGATTTGACCCAGTCGACGACGACGTTCTAATACTTCTGAGGGGTAAGAATCCAAACTTACTAAGCAGAAGAGCTGAATCAGCCCTAAAACTAGCGTACAACTGAGCTAGACCAAGAGGTCTTAATGTAACCCCGGAAAAAACAAAAATGTGTCTGTTTACCAGGAAAACAAAACTGGGACACTTTGAAGAACCAGTTTTCCTAAACAAGACAATCAATATTTCCAACAAAGTCAAATATCTGGGAGTAATTCTGGATAGGAAACTTAAATGGAAAGACCATATTCAAGAGAGAGCCAATAAAGCTCATAGTGTTTCGGCCAGCGGCTGCCAACCCAGCAAAAAACTTATGCTTATATGTAGGTTTCTAGCTGCTACAACAACAACAACATAGATGGTCAACCTGTAGAGGGGCTATAGGCGCCAATTGGGGTCTTATTCCTAAGATGACACACCGGTTATACAAAAGCGTAGTTAGACCTATTCTAACATACGCTTCGGTAGTCTGGTGGACAGCTATAGCTAAAAAGTGTAATATTAAAATACTACAGAAAGTCCAACGAATGTGCTGTCTAAGTGTAAGCGGCGCAATGAGGACAACATCAACGAGGGCATTAGAAACTATTCTATATATACACCCAATAGAAATCCAGATTAGGTATGAAGCGGCTGTCGCAGCTATTCGACTTAAAGCGATGGACGAGTGGATCAGTAAAGACCACGTAACATACCATCAAAACATTCTACAGGTAACAATGGGAGAGTCAATGGATAACATTGTATCAAAACGTATACCTGAAACAATTGTAGCTGCCTCGTGGATCGGCGGAAATCTAGCACAAATGCCGACTGGAAACTGTTGTTATACAGACGGCTCCATGGGAGAACGGGACTGGGTCTCTTTATTGAAGAACCAGAGACCGAAATATTTCTTCGTTTGCCGGATCACAATACGGCCCATCAAGCGGAGATCCGAGCGATCACAGAGTGTCTGAACTGGCTTAATGCCAACACGAGACCAACTACTGTAAACCTATTTACGGACAGTAAAACTGCAACCAAGCAATAACATCCAAGACAGTAAAATCACAAACAGTCTTGCATTGTATAAATTCGATCAACAGCTATACTCAGCATGGCACGGTGCGTATAATATGGTTACCGGGACATGCGGGGAATATAGGTAATAACATAGCAAATTCTCTGGCAAAAAAAGGAAGGGAACTAGCAACCGTAAACTTAGCGAACGCAAAGCCACTAAACGCGTCTCGGCTAGAGTTAAAAACTTGGGCAAAAAATGCCCACTTATCCCTATGGAATAGAGAGGAATTAGGGAAAACCACAAAAATCCTATGGGGAGACCCAAATGAGGAAAAAACTAAAAACCTATTACTGCTAGGAAAAGCAGAGTTGAGTAGACTTACAGGTGTTCTTACAGGTCAACTGGGTTTAAAAGCTCATCTGCAAAAAATTAATTGTGCAGACAACAGCGTGTGCAGGGCATGCGGAGAGGATGATGAAACATTGGAGCATTTTCTCTGCCAATGCCCCGCTTTCGCAAACATCAGATCCCAGTTTTTAGGGAACGACACAATACCAGGGGATCAATTCTGTTTCTATGAAAATGTGAAATGAAAACTTTTATGAAGGCATTTTTATATAAGGTTTATGCATGAATTACAACAACTAACAAATTTACAAAAACAACATTGTTGTTATTGAAAATTAATTGTCAAAGAAAAAATTTAATAATAGGGTCGTACCAAAAATTTTTTTAGAAAAAACATAAATACATTTTGAAAATCCTCTAAAATAGAAGAAAATTGAAATCAAAATGTAAATGTAAAGCATTCAGAACTCTTGTAGGTAATTTTTATTACACGTTTAGGATGAAAAGCAATATTTTATGGTAGCAACTTTCGAAGTTTCAAATTGCATGAGTAGACCCTATTACATTTTGAAAACTAAATTTACAAAAAAATTAAGAATACAGCCGATTGTCACTTCTACCTTATATAAATATGCCTTGACTTTTATAAAGGAGAAAACTGTCAAATGAAAAAATTATAAAGGAAACATGGTTTAATAAGAAAGGTTAGCCAAAGCTTTATGTCAATTTAAATTTTTTTCATTCGAGTATGCCTAAAACTTCAAAAAAATATAAACAAACTGTGTATGTGTGTGTGGTGTTTGAATAATATGCCAAACAATTTTAAAAACAATCGAATTCAATGATTTTTAAAATTGTTTTTAGACCATTTGTATTGAAGAAATTATCATATTCACAACTCGATTATGTGGCGAAAACCTAACTCTTCATTCATTTTTCGCGTTTTTTATAAAATGCTCAAAAAATGCATTGTAAGTCGATGGTCAGACTAGCACGATTTCAACATGGCGACGTCAAGTTTATAGGCGAGGGGTATGAAGTAGTGAAACCCATGTACATGGTTTTCTGTGTTTGTTATGTTGCCTCTTCTTGTTTTTCGTTGCAAGAGTTTTTCTTCCATTTTCTTTCATTTTTATTTTCTAAAGCAAACGCTAACAACAAAACAAACATAAAAAGATTTATTAAAAATAGTTAATTAATGAAATAGTGAAAATTTAACTATTAATATTAATTTAATTATTAATGTTAATTATTTTGTGTTGTTTTTTGGTTTATTTGTGTATTTTTTTGTTTTTATTGGCATGAGAAACACAACAAACGCGAATGGTAAAATAAAGAGGACACGCAAAAATCTTAAATTTCACGTTAACGTGTGTGGACACTAACGAAACTTGAAAATAAACTTTAACGAAATTGGTTTCAAGAAACCTTGCTAGTCTGACCATCGACTAAGCAAACCCACTTGTTGCTTTTATTTTGAAGTTTTAGGAATTAAGAAAAACAAGGGTTCTATAGATTTTTTTCGTTTAAATCTACCTCTTTACTTATACCATGAAAGGAAATATTTTTCATTTCAAATTTTCATAGAACAAGAATCCAGGCCCAGATCTTAATAAGGTAATTGTAGATGACCTAAAACAATTACGGGATTTTGTTAAGGGAACAGAGTTCCTTAAATAAATTATAGTAGAGTCCCCTTCTTCAAAAAACATAGACTAGAGCGCACAACAGGCCTACTTCATGGCTTATGTGTATGTCCACCAGGACATGTGGCGATATATTATATATATTATTATATTATATTATTGATAAAATATATGAAAGTTTACATAATTTCTGGAATTATGGTCAGTTACAGCCAAATTGTTGAGAGTTGAACCAAGTAACCTTTCGCAAAAAATTGCCAAATAATGTGCTCTGCAATTATTTATAACATTCTGAAACTAAAACGCTTATTTCATGTTGTTGAGGCCGTATTTCATATCATGCTTTCTACTAAAAATATTTCAAACAACATTCACGCAGGCTGTTTATCTCATGTTTGAAATTTCAATGTATTTGTCGATATATTTATCAAATTGTCGTTGAATAATATGCTAGAAGCAAGGCACATTTATAGAAGGTAGAAGTGACAATTGGCTGTAATTGTGGTTTTCAAAATGTAATAGGGTCTACTCATGAAATTTGCTACCATAAAATACTTCTCATCCTATACGTGTAATAAAAAGGACCTACTACAGTTCTGAATTCTTTATCGGGCATGTTCTGAGACACACTTCACCTCTCACTTCACGCCTCAAGCATTTTGTTCACCCCGTTTACGCTGATTTTTCAAGTATTTTATGGAGGGACTAGGGCGTACTCTTCTTTTTAAATACCCTAGTGAATCTTACATACATACATATGTTCCTACAACATCCCTGAAGGGACAAGGGAGACTTCTCTCATATCAATCAAGTGCACGCCGATTCATATTGACTCAATGATATGGGGCCTACTTTTATTGCCGAGTCCGAACGGCGTGTCTGTCTTACGACACCACTTGTAGAGAAGTTTTTCATGGCTTAAATACTCAGGAAATGTCGCCAGAATTACTGAGGTGGAATTTTGCCACCGTTGAAAATTTGATGTTGATTGTCCTGGGATTCGAACCGCAGACCTTCTGAGTGCAAGGCGGACGTACTAACCATTGCACCAGGCTTGGGACCACCTCAAAAAATAGGAGTAAATTGAGTGATCAAAATGCTTGAGGCGTGAAATGAGAGGTGAAGTTTGTCTCAGAACATGCACGTATATTTAAATTTTGATTCAAATTGTTCTATCTTAGAGGATTTTCAAAATATTTTATGTTTTTTTTTCTTTTGTTTTTCCTGATTAAATTTTATGAACGACCTATTATTCAATGTTTTCTTTGGAATTTAATTTTCAATAACAACAATGTCCCAGCAAAATTTGACGGAATGGGTTCTTTGCGATGACGTGATTTCATGTCATCTTTTGCATTGGTTCAAAGGAAGTCGTGAAAGATTCGATCTTTTCATTAGGATTTGAACCAATGCAAAGGAAGTCGTGATAGATCCGATCTTTTCATCAGCATTTGTACCCATTCCATCGCTCCAATAGAGATGATGTTTGTGTTTTTATTTACACACCTGTTTATTTTCATTTTGGTATGTTCCAGTACTGCAAAAATCTACTAATTTTACTATTTTTTCCGATAACATAAAGGAAAAATTGTTATCGTAGTAAAAATAAGTAGATTCTTGCAGTTTCTGGAACAGACCAAAGTTCTTAGAACTGTCGTCGTGATGTTGTCTTACATTTCCTGCATATCAAACAACTAAAACTTCTAAACAATTGGTATTATATGAAGTCCCAACCATCGAGCTAAAAATAGAATCGGACTGCACACATTGCTATTTTAAAAGTTCCCTTGTTTGTTCTAAATCTGACATAGAATGAAATCAATCAAATCTCGCTTCTTGGAATTTGAAAAAAAAAGTCCGAAACGAAAAGGAACAAGAATCTGAAAATAAAGAAGAAACTACTTTTGGAAAGAAACAATTAAAAATAAATTAATTAAGCATAAATGGTATTTTCCATAAAAAGTCTCTCCTCCCCGTTCGTTACATTTTGTTCTTAGAGATCCCTAAAGCAAGCCGGGTTGTAGATCCCTACATATTTCCGTCACTAAACAAAAGAGTATAAATTACCAAAATGTTGTTATAAAATAACAAAATTATAAAATAAAAGTAATTTACGAAATAAAAATACTTAAAGGAGTTCATTTGGAGTCCATGTTGAAATCTGAACTGGTGATGGGAAGATAATTGAAAAAACCTTTTGTAAGATGAAAGAATATCAGTTGCGGAGAACGGAGCAAGTAATCTTTTGCGTTGCAGCGGTGGTGATTACATTGCAATTTTGGATGTAAACTTTTGAAAAACTAAACTAATAAATTAATTGTAGCTATTTCATGAATTCGTTAGAATTAATAAAGAGTTTTGTTTTTCATGAAAACCATATTTCAATACAGCATTTCCATTTTCCAAACAAGACATGAAAATTTCATGCCAAGGGGTTGGTGAAAATGACATGCCAAAGCATTGGTTAAAATGACATGTCAAAGCATGGGTGAAAATGACGTGTCAAAGCATTGGTGAAAATGACATGTCAAATCATTGGTGGAAATGACATGCCAAATCATTGAGGGAAATGACATGTCAACGCATTGGTTAAAATGACATGCTTAGGATCCAGAAAAGAACGTCATCTTTTGGGGTCCACGCTCATATAAAATTCATCGATGAAGATGCTAAAAAGATGACATGCTAGATCACTTGCACCCATGATTGAATGTCATCTTTGGCATCGAACATTTTGCTGGGGTTGTTTTTTGTAAATGTGTTAGTTGTTGCAATTCATGCATCTACCTTCTATATATTTGCCTTGGCTAGAAGCAACGTGATAGAGGCATTTTACTACAATGATATGTTCTGAAGAGTTGTGTATTACATTCCAGCTTGTATTTTTCGCAAAGATAGCATTTAACCGTTTTGGAGATATGCTGCGAAATATATACAAATTACGGAATTTTTAGATATATGTATGTATTATTATTATATACTCAAAGTCTGGAGTTTTAATTTAATTCAGTTTATTATTATTTCATTAAGAAGGATTGCGATGTACAAGTTGCAAGAGTAAACTTAGAACTAACTAGTAAAAAATAAAGAATGTAAAAAGAGAATAGAGTTGCCA
Source organism: Musca autumnalis (assembly GCF_047663935.1). Classification (NCBI taxonomy): domain Eukaryota; kingdom Metazoa; phylum Arthropoda; class Insecta; order Diptera; family Muscidae; genus Musca; species Musca autumnalis. Next base: position 280,931,935 of record NW_027411644.1, on the reverse strand, counting down.
TCTGACAGATAAAATAAAAGTGATGTCAATATCGACATTACATATATAACATCTTTCCCCTCTAAGGAGAGAATAAGACCCTTGGTCTTCGAACCCTTGTCGAGCGCCGCAAACCTTGACCCCGTTCCTCCACATTTGTAGCAGTTGATGATGGCGATGGTTCAGTGAATCCTAGAAACGGAGTGGATGACGAAGAAGCTAGGGTATCCTCATATGCCTGTGTTGAGACAGATGGAGTTGCAAAATGTTCGGTCTGCTCTAGCCCAATCTCTGGACTAGCAGTCTCCACGTTCTCTTCCTGTTGTTCGACTCCAGTTTCTTGTCGTTCGTCGTTGACATTGCTCGATACAGCTCCGTTGCTATATGGTCGACTCGCCAAGTTTTTCTTACTGTTGACTAGTGTGTGGCGACCGCAAGCACTAACATCATGCTGGTCTGTACCCCGAACTTGATCGATATGTTGTGACGACCCGCTTCCCTACAGACCCTATTCCTTCCGGCCCAACGCTACCTTTAATTCCGGCTGTGCTCAGGGCTAATGGGGGGTGTTCTTACCGGTAGAAATTAGTCTGGGTCGACCAAGAAAAATTAATTTGTTTAGGTAGCATTATTATTACGTGAAATTGACCTAACACTCTAGTAACTTCGGAAATGAATAAGATAGAAGAAGATTCCGATGTTGTCCGTCTTCTCACGTCGAATTACCCTCCCAACCATGCCGACTTTTAAAATATCTTGTCAGCCCACCTACTTTTTACCTAAACCATTCAATTTCGTGGAAAATATCTCGGAATTAGTTTAAAAATTCATATTTATATTTAATTCAAAACATAAATCAACGAACGTATTTTAATAATATGAAAATAGCAATAAATAAGTTATTACGTATTTGAATAATACTAAGATAAAACAAAGATTCCGTATTCAATAAAAAATATTTATATTGTAATATTTTAGATGTTTTGATCTCTCAGCACATTTTATGTCATAGAAAGAAATTATAATCTATATTTCATTTAATACTCACTTTTTACAGCATCCACTCCAACAAGCGCTTGTAGTCTGGATCCTTTAATTCTTGATCAAATATTTTAAGGGTATAAAATGTGTTGAGATCGAAATATGATGATTGTGTGGGAAGTTAAAAGTATATAAACGCTTAAACTAATTGCAGCTCTTCGAAAAATATCTTAGTTTTGATAGTTTGGTCCATGATAATTGTACAATGCATCCAATGATAAAAAATAGCTATTTATCAACGATGAAACTGTTTGCATACATATGTTTTCGCACTGGTAGTTCTTTGATTTGATGCAACAAAAAGATGCGGTTAAATTGAAGGCAAATGATGTTAAATAAGCAAACATCCTTTAGAAAAAATTTTGTTGAACGAATTTAATCCCAAGTCATTATTTTTGAACTTCTGGACAATTAATCTGTACTGAAATCTTCTAGGCAATCAATCCAAATTGAAATCTTCTAGGCAATATCCTTTTTTTCAAAAATTCCTTGTATAAATTGTGGCAATATTTTTTTTTCTTCAAAATTTCAGTAATATCCTTGTATACATTTCAGACATTATATGTATATTCCACAATTATAGTCAAAATCCGGGTAATGATTAAGATTTTATCCTTCTCAATGTTATGGAGAAAATCCTTGAATCCTTTTCAAATTTCTAGGCAAAGTCCTTCAAATTATATTAGGCCGTATCCTTTTATAGGCAAGTCCTCAATATCCTTAATAATTTTCTTTTATAAATATTTTTCCGAACTTCGTAATGACCAGTTTCAAAATTAAATATCGAATGCATGAAAATTTCAAAAGTTTTCAGAAGGAAAACTATTTTTCGAAAAACAAAATTGTCTGTGGCTTCTATATTTTGAAATTGTTTCTAAATCAAAGCTCAAAGTGCTCACAATTTCACACCACCGCTTAAAAAAAAAAAAAAAAAAAAAAAAGATTTTTTGTTCCTTCCTACATCCATATGTCTTTTGCGTGATAAACGTTTTTGTTTGTACCTTCCATGTCTTCTAACTCATAGTAGACCCTACCAATCCTACGCACAACTTTTGCTCTTACACCTACCGGTGCTAACTTCGAACTATAATAGCCTACCTTCGAACTTTGCGCAAAATTCCGTCTTATTACTTCCTGACCTACATCGAATTCTCTAAATCGCGACCTTAAATTATAGCTTCTTTCATTTCTTTCGTATGCTTTCTTAACATATTCATTTATTGATTCTCTTATTAGTGGAAATTTGTCCTGTCGTTCTATATTTGAGTCGGTCTCAGCTAAAAGTTCTAACCTCCTTAAAATCTCATAGTCGTTGCCATGAGTTACCATTCGTTGCCCGAATACAACTTCATACGGCGTTCTCCCGATGCTCTGATGAACGCTATTACGTAGAGCAGAGTTCACACTATACAGGTATTTATCCCATTCTCTCTGGTCATCTCTAATATAGGAACGTAATGCTTCATTCACAACTCGATTCACGCGTTCGCTTGCATTTGATTGCGGACTATACACCGCAGTTAAATTGTGTTTGATTACGTTTTTCTGTAAAAAACGTTCAAAATCTCTGCTCCTAAACTGCGACCCGTTATCGGTCACAATAACTTCCGGGACACCATAGCAACTAAAAATTTCTTTTTCAAGGTATTCTAAAATTGGTTTAGTTATAAACTTTTTCAATGGTTTTAAAAATGTAAATTTAGAAAAGTGGTCCAAAATAATCAATATACCAATATGGCCGGACTTTGTTCGTGGTAAAGGTCCTATCAAATCAATGTATAACCGCTGAAACGGTCGTTCTGTAGTTACAATTTGACCCAATGGGGGTTTCAACGTATGAGTTGGAGTCTTTGAAGTTTTACATAAATTGCATTCCAAAACATATCGTCGTACATCTACTACTAACCCCGGCCAAAAGAAATATCTTCTTATTCGTTCGAGTGTTCTCGCAATACCACCATGACCCGATTTCGGAATATCATGTGCCCAGTATATTATATTTTGCCTCAATTCTAATGGCACATAAAGTTTCCACGATTCAGACTCGTCTGAATGTCCGTTCGAAAATTCAGTTCTTTTGTAGATATACTGATCTATTACCTTAAAATCTGGAACGTTCAATTTGGCGTATTCTCCGCGTAACTTGCCATATTCTAAACTTTCGAAAGCTTCGGATTTCAAATCTATTGCTGGAATGTTTTCTATGTCTATCGACTCTAGAAATTCCTCTCCTTCAAAAGCCCTCGATAATGCATCAGGCACGACGTTGTATTTGCCACTACGATGCTCTATACTAAAATTAAATCCTTGTAGTTTTAACGACCATCTGGCTAATCGTCCGGATAAGTCCTTTTGTCCCATTAACCATTTTAAACTTGCATGGTCCGTCACCACTTTAAATTCTTGTCCCTCGATATATGCTCGATATTTAGCTACTGCCATTACAACAGCTAAACATTCTAGCTCTGTTATGGAGTAATTTCTTTGACTCTTATTTAACTTGTGGGACATAAATGCTATGGGTCTTTCAACGCCCTCGTCGTCTTCTTGAGCCAGTACTGCACCAATGCCATAAGTGCTCGCATCACACTGCAGTACAAATGGTTTGTCGTAATTAGGATGGACTAACAACGGAGCTGTTGTTAACCTTTCTTTTAGAAGCTCGAAAGACTTCTGAGCGTCTTCGGTCCAAATAAATGTTTTCTTTTTGGAAAGTAGTTCCGTTAGTGGAAAAGCCAACGCTGAATAATCTTGTATAAAACGTCGGTACCAGCCTGTCATTCCTAAGAATCTTCGAACCTGTCGAATTGATTTAGGTACCGGTAAATCTTTAATGGCTTTAACTTTTTCCTCGTCGACTTGTAGAGTCCCATTACCTACTACATATCCCAAATACTTTACTTTGCTCAATGCAAACTCACTCTTCTTAACATTTATAGTTAACCCCGCTTTTCGTAAATGTGTCGCAACTTCTAAAAGATGATTTATGTGTTCTTCAAAATTTTTGGAAACTATTAGGAGGTCATCCAAATACACGAAAACATGTGATTTCATATTATATGGAATTACCATATCCATCAGTCTACAAAGAGTCTGAGGAGCATTACATAGCCCGAAGGGCATACGAGTAAACTGATACAGCGGTCTATTAGGGACCGTGAAAGCCGTTTTCGGTTTTGAACTCTCATCAAGTTTCACTTGCCAAAAGGCATCCTTAAGATCTATCTTTGAAATACAATGTACTGGTGGAAGCCTGGCCAAAATCCCATCAATATTTGGCATTGGATAAGCATCCTTTTCTGTCACTGAGTTTAAGCGGCGACTGTCTATACACATTCGAACCTTGCCAGGTTTTATAACTACTACTGTTGGTGATGACCAAGGTGAAGTAGGTGCCTCTTCTATTACCCCTAACGAAATCATTCTGTCTATTTCTCCACATAACTGTTGTTCCACTGCCGGAGATATGGGGTAATAACGCTGCTTTATTGGTTTTGCGTCACCAGTATCTATATGGTGTTCTATTAAAGATGTACATCCCAACCCTTCAATTTCCGAATCAGGAAAAGTAGATATAACATTATTAAGTCTACGTTCCTGTTCTAGTGTCAGTCGTAGTTTGTCTGGATTATTTTCTGTTGCTTCAATCGCCCCAATATGTGGAAACGAAATTTGTAACCCAAAATCCTTCCAGAAGTCATAACCGCAGATGACATCCTGTTGTATTGCTGGTACAATTAAAAATTCAAATAATTTGCATTTATTCTGAAATGTAACCTCTAAGCTAATTGTTCCCAATACACTCTGCGTCTGGCCGTCTGCCGTTTTTACACTTCCTTTAAATTTTTTAAAGTCTTTCTTACGTTGGGTTTCGTTTGCAAATGTTCCTCCTATAACGCTTTTACTAGCTCCACTATCAAGCAGAGCAAAATAATTCGATGCCTCAATCTTAAGGTTTATGTATGGTCTGTTGTCAGAATTTTTATCCAAAATCGTAGATATTGTAATTCGCTTGAAGTCTTTTATTTTACGATAATAATTCCTTATTCGTTTAGACGATCGTTTAATACGTCTAGTCCGTGTTTTAGGTATTTGGTTTTGTATATTTTTCATCCGGGTGTGAAATGGTCTCAAAAGAGTATTATCAAAGTCTCGTCTTTCTAGATTTTGTTTTTTCTCTCCCTTGTCTTTGCAATCAACGGATGTCCGGTTTACTTTCTGCGGACATCCGACTTCCCGTTTCCCTGACTCTTCAGAGTACATTTGGGACACGTTGGCTTATACGTATCACGTAATCCACATCCGTAACAAAAGATGCGCCGTGCTTTCATACAATCTACATATATATGTCCAGTTTCGTCACAATTCCAGCATTTCACTATACGTAGAGCACAAATGTCCTCCTGAGTATCATCGTCTTGTACTTGAGGAATATCTGACATATCTACTATCTCAGCTATCCGCGTCCTCACTAATTTCGTGTCTGTATGAGTCACTTCTTGCATAAAACGTTCATGCCTTCTAACTTCCTTTCGGAGCTGAGACATGCTGTCAATCTGGAAATGTAACAACTCATATCTAACATCGGGTTTTAAGTTCTTTATTACTGTTCCGCAAAGCTCGGTTTCAGTAATGGAATGTTTGAGTTTATCGGTCATTGAAGTTATTACTTCCAAGTAGTCATCAATAGATTCTTGAGGTCGTTGCTTTCGCCGTCGTATTTCATCCATGATATCGAAATCACTAAAATCATCTTTAAAATAACTTTTGAGGGCAGCGGTCAAAGTTTGCCAGGTAATGTCATCTGTATTCCTGTGGAATCTCCAATACCACTGCAAAGCTTTTCCATCAAAAATGCCATGCGCATTCTTGCACAAAAGTTCATAGTCCCCATTCAAGGTGTTAGCAGTTAATGTATTGATACGGTAAATGAATTCTTCAACTCTTATATCTGACGAATTTCCAGTAAATTTAACTTTCCAATTGCGAATAATGTTAAGAACTTTCTCAGAATTCATTACCTCTAATCCATGTGGTTGTCCTGTGCTAGTAGTAGTTATTATGTTCCTATCATTGTTAGGATCTGAGCCTCTAGATGCTAAGGTGTTATCTGTTCTTAACATTCTTAACTCGTTCGTTATGACAGCTGTCAATTCTTCCCTTAAACTAGTCACCGATTCGCTAATCATAGACCTAATATGAGTATCATCCGGAACGGTTCGCGTATTTGTATTCCTATTAGAATTTCTTGTATTCTGTGACCTAGTTATTCTTCTTGCTGAATTTTGCGTTGCTTCTGCATTGTCATTTTCCATATTTATCGTAAAGCTACAGTTAGTTGGTTCATCCACATCAAACGCGTTCAAATTTTCCCTACTTCTTGTAAGTGGCATGATTATCAAATAATTACCAGTTAATAAAATTTGTATATGCTCAAACTCAACTTAAATATATCAATAAAATATTCAAATGTAAAATTATTTCCACTACTCTTGAAAGCTTCAGTAAAAAGCGTAAAAAAAATCATAAAATCAAATTCTTTCCGAAGATACAATAATTTTGACTGCGATGGAAAATTGTCAAGGAGATTGGAAGCAAAATACTTCATAACCAATAATCTCTACTAAACATATTCTATCTAAACCAAAAGAAAATAAATTTTTGTATAGGGGTTGAAATCTGTTTGGGAGATTGGCAACGAAACAATCCATTACCAATTATCTCAACCAAATAAGTTTCACCCAAAACCCAAGAACAAAATCAAGAAGTATATTCCAATATAAACCAGAATGAAATCTCACCTAACTTCTTCTCAAGTATATCCAGACTCTTCAATTATTTGGTACACGTCGATATAAACCAACATGTAATCCAATAATAAGGCCATAGATAGATTACCAAAAGATAAAAAAAATATGCGTCAATTTGCACGTTAGATTCAAATAAAAGGGGCACATCATACTTTGAATGTTTTATGAATAGACTAAATTTAAAATTCTTTTCGCGATGTGGCCCCACGTTGGGCGCCATAAAATTTCTGTGACGACCCGCTTCCCTACAGACCCTATTCCTTCCGGCCCAACGCTATCTTTAATTCCGGCTGTGCTCAGGGCTAATGGGGGGTGTTCTTACCGGTAGAAATTAGTCTGGGTCGACCAAGAAAAATTAATTTGTTTAGGTAGCATTATTATTACGTGAAATTGACCTAACACTCTAGTAACTTCGGAAATGAATAAGATAGAAGAAGATTCCGATGTTGTCCGTCTTCTCACGTCGAATTACCCTCCCAACCATGCCGACTTTTAAAATATCTTGTCAGCCCACCTACTTTTTACCTAAACCATTCAATTTCGTGGAAAATATCTCGGAATTAGTTTAAAAATTCATATTTATATTTAATTCAAAACATAAATCAACGAACGTATTTTAATAATATGAAAATAGCAATAAATAAGTTATTACGTATTTGAATAATACTAAGATAAAACAAAGATTCCGTATTCAATAAAAAATATTTATATTGTAATATTTTAGATGTTTTGATCTCTCAGCACATTTTATGTCATAGAAAGAAATTATAATCTATATTTCATTTAATACTCACTTTTTACAGCATCCACTCCAACAAGCGCTTGTAGTCTGGATCCTTTAATTCTTGATCAAATATTTTAAGGGTATAAAATGTGTTGAGATCGAAATATGATGATTGTGTGGGAAGTTAAAAGTATATAAACGCTTAAACTAATTGCAGCTCTTCGAAAAATATCTTAGTTTTGATAGTTTGGTCCATGATAATTGTACAATGCATCCAATGATAAAAAATAGCTATTTATCAACGATGAAACTGTTTGCATACATATGTTTTCGCACTGGTAGTTCTTTGATTTGATGCAACAAAAAGATGCGGTTAAATTGAAGGCAAATGATGTTAAATAAGCAAACATCCTTTAGAAAAAATTTTGTTGAACGAATTTAATCCCAAGTCATTATTTTTGAACTTCTGGACAATTAATCTGTACTGAAATCTTCTAGGCAATCAATCCAAATTGAAATCTTCTAGGCAATATCCTTTTTTTCAAAAATTCCTTGTATAAATTGTGGCAATATTTTTTTTTCTTCAAAATTTCAGTAATATCCTTGTATACATTTCAGACATTATATGTATATTCCACAATTATAGTCAAAATCCGGGTAATGATTAAGATTTTATCCTTCTCAATGTTATGGAGAAAATCCTTGAATCCTTTTCAAATTTCTAGGCAAAGTCCTTCAAATTATATTAGGCCGTATCCTTTTATAGGCAAGTCCTCAATATCCTTAATAATTTTCTTTTATAAATATTTTTCCGAACTTCGTAATGACCAGTTTCAAAATTAAATATCGAATGCATGAAAATTTCAAAAGTTTTCAGAAGGAAAACTATTTTTCGAAAAACAAAATTGTCTGTGGCTTCTATATTTTGAAATTGTTTCTAAATCAAAGCTCAAAGTGCTCACAATGTCTCCTATAATACTTCCCCTGGAACAAAATTTCATAGTGGACATCTCCCAGACGTTTAGTCACCTTGCCTTTAAGCCATTTGTTGATGCGTGGATTTCCGGAAAGAAAGTACACAATTTGATTCCTTTCCAGTTCTCTGTACTTACAGCTGTTCTTCAGGTATTGTTTGGCTGTCACTTTACTATTAGTTTCTTCTGGCCGCACTAGATCCAGACGTGTTCGTAGTTGGCGTCCTAAAAACAACTGTGCTGGCGACTGTCCTGTCGTAGAATGGGGTGCATTTCTGTACTGCCTCAGGAATTCGTTTAAATTCTCCTTCAGAGTCATTTTCGTTGTACACATAGCCTTTAATGCATTCTTCACAGTTTGGACACTTCGCTCTGCTTGGCCGTTAGTTGCTGGGTGGTAAGGGGCAGTAAATTTGTGATACTTCACGCCAATTCGTTGTATAAAATTCTTGAATTCTGCAGAAGAAAAATTTGTTCCATTGTCCGAAACTAATATTGATGGCACTCCATATGTAGCAAACACTTCATCAAGCAATGTTATGGTTGCAGCTGCGTTCATTGATTTGGTAACCTTTACCTCCAACCATTTAGAGAATGCATCACTAATAATGAGTAACATCATTCCCTCAAAGGGTCCCGCATAGTCTATGTGGACTCGCTCCCACGGAGCCTTGGGGTACTCCCAATGGTGATCTGTGCACTTCTTCGGAACATTTGCATATTTTGCACATCGCTCGCATTCCCTCGCAGTACCCTCAATGTCTTTGTCGATGCCGGGCCAGTATATAAAGGACCGGGCTATGCCTTTCATCTTAACCATTCCTAGATGGGCACCATGCAAATCTTTCATTAAATCGCCCCGAAATCTAGGAGGGATCACGATCCGGTGTTCGAACGTTAAACACCCAGATGATAATTTGTAGTTAATTTCTGGTGACTTGTAACCGGCTTTTGACAAACACTGTCCACTTTCCAATAACTTTACAATCTTACCAAGATGTGGATCCTTTCTCGTTTCCTGCGCAATTCGTTGGGCAGTTACTGGTAATTGATTAATTTGACGAATCATGACACTGTCGAATTCATCAAAATCGTAAGCTGTGGCCTGAAGACCGAGCTTGTTCACTTTTTTTGGTGGTGTTACTCGATACAAATAATCGGCATTAATTTTTTTATTAATTTTCTCGTTTAGAGTTAAGCTTAATGATCTGAAATTATTTGCAAGTGAAAAAGGAAAGCCATGGACTCGAACCCACATAGTCACCAAATTACGTTACCTGGTTTCATTGGTGGTAAAACAAATCCTCGGACGTATCGACTATGTAATGGCTTCTCTGTCCTAGAACTTATCGTTTTTCAAATGCAAATGTGTTTTTATACATTAACGGATATTTGGCCGTTGAAATGTATTTTCTTCACAACAACCGCTTTTTGCGATGCCTTTGAAGTTATGAGTTTTGGCTTTGAACGCTAACACGCCGTGACAACATTTTTTTTGATATGTTTTCAAGGACGTGGGTTCAAATCCCAGCCGGGCTCAGCCTATTTTTTATTTTTTTTTTTTTTGAAATTTTGCCTGTTAGGGCGAAGATCATTTTTTTTTTTTAATGATTTTATTAATTTTCTCGTTTAGAGTTAAGCTTAATGATCTGAAATTATTTGCAAGTGAAAAAGGAAAGCCATGGACTCGAACCCACATAGTCACCAAATTACGTTACCTGGTTTCATTGGTGGTAAAGCAAATCTTCGGACGTATCGACTATGTAATGGCTTCTCTGTCCTAGAACTTATCGTTTTTCAAATGCAAATGTGTTTTTATACATTAACGGATATTTGGCCGTTGAAATGTATTTTCTTCACAACAACCGCTTTTTGCGATGCCTTTGAAGTTATGAGTTTTGGCTTTGAACGCTAACACGCCGTGACAACATTTTTTTTGATATGTTTTCAAGGACGTGGGTTCAAATACCAGCCGGGCTCAGCCTATTTTTTATTTTTTTTTTTTGAAATTTTGCCTGTTAGGGCGAAGATCATTTTTTTTTTTAATGATTTTATTAATTTTCTCGTTTAGAGTTAAGCTTAATGATCTGAAATTATTTGCAAGTGAAAAAGGAAAGCCATGGACTCGAACCTCGGCATTAATGTTTTCTTTCGAAGTTTTGTGGACCACCTCAAAATCAAAATTAGAAAGGAAGTCGGCGTAGTTTGCCATACGGGATATGCATAAAACAGGCAGCGTCGTACTCGGATGGAGAATTTGTACCAGCGGTTTGTGGTCAGTAATCAGAGTCCAATGACGGGCATACAAGTACTTAAAAAACTTTTGGACGGCCCACACTATGGCCAGCGCCTCTTTATCAATTTGCGAATATCGTTGCTCCGTCGCGTAAGCAGCACTTGTGGCGATATCAACATTTGCTTTATTTTTGTATATGCTGTATCTGTATTTTTATTCCAATAGAACATACCTTTTTTCAAAACATCTCGAAGAGGTCTTTCCAGCGTAGACAGTTTTGGTATGAAATTCGAATAATACGACGCCTTTCCTAAAAATAGTTGTAATTCCTCCAACGTACTTGGTTTTGCCGCATGCATAACTGCTTCAATGTGCTTGTTGGATTTATGAATTCCTTTAGCGTCAATTTTGTGACCCAAAAATTCAATCGATGACGTCACAAACACGCATTTTTTGATCCAAATTCCTTCAATTTGGATAAAGCAATCTCAAGGACTTTCAAAAGTTCATTTACGTCTCTGGCGAATACCAGGAAATCGTCAAAAAAATTAAGAATATTAGGAATACCCTGTATAGCCGTTTCCATTGTCCTTTGCCAGATGGCCGGAATGTTAGCAGCTCCATAAACTGCACGAGTTGGGCGTATCTGTCCGTGTGTTGGAGTATTCAGCGTCAGGACATTGGCAAATTCGTCGTCAAGAACCAAGTGTGAATATGCGTCAGTAATGTCCAAATGGGCAAACACGGTCGAGCCCTTCATCCTGTTGAAAATATCCTCCGCTTTTGGAATGGGATGTTCGTCTATTACCATCTGTGGATTTACGGTTGGTTTGTAGTTACCCGTGATACGTATACCTCCATTCTTCTTCGTTACTACATGTGTAGTAGATGCCCATTCTGAATATTCTACTCTTTTGTAAAAACCCGCTGCAATTTTAGCATCTATTTCTTTGACATATGCATCCCGTAATGCGAATGGTATTTCTCGGGGTCTTGCAAATTTTGGAGTAGAATCTTGCTTTAACTGCACTTTAATAGGTGGACCTTTGAACTTACCCGCGACATCACTGAATATATCTTCATGTTTGGCTAATATCAGTTGTAGTCGTTGCTGTTGATGTTCAGACAGAATAGGTTTTCTTACTGATACGGAGGCTACCTTCTCTCCTGCCGCTGCTGACAACTCCGTCCCCACTGGTGTCTCTGTAGGGTCATGGAATAATTCTGCAAAATTTATTTCCCGAACAAAATGTGCGATCCACTCACGACCACACAACGTGTCAAATTCTCCATCCACTACGTATAAGTTCAGCCTACGACTGGTTCTGCCTAAAGACACATTCACAACGGTCCGTCCGACGCACGTAATCTTGTGCCCTGTATAACTTGAGAATCGCCGGTCAGATTTTTTTAACACTGGTGTCTGCTTAATATTTTTTAAATTCTTCAAGCTAATAACACTGCATGGAGCACCAGTATCCAGTTCCATATCCACTTTCTGGACGTCTATTTTCATTGTGATCATTTTCCGATCGAATGGCCCTTTCGTTTTGACTGTTGCCACCTGATACGTATGTGCTTCCTCGCTCTCATCTGACGACACCGACTCATCTATCTGTTTTGTGCTTGACTTGCACATTTTACTTATGTGGCCTGGCTTGCCGCATGTAAAGCACTTTGCATTCTTGAATTTACAATCCTTCCGTACGTGTCGACCACCGCAACCATAACATCTCTCCTCTGCCGTTTTATTCGCCTTCTGCTTGACACCATTTTTCGTCTTTACAGGTATAAATCCCAATTTGCATGTAGGTTCTGTCGTAATATTCTCGCCTGTATTTACTACAGTCGCTGATACTTGAGTTAACTCCCTTGCCGTGGCACACTCATATGCCTCCGCAAAACTCTTTGGTTGCTTGGCAATAATCTCGTCACAAATATTGCGAGATTCAACCCCGAATATCATTTGCTCTATCAGCATCCTATCCAGGAATGCCCCATACTCACACGATGCCGCTGCTTGCTTCAAGCGCAATGAAAAATTTGCCAAAGACTCCCCCACGTCCTGGCGTATCTGTCGAAATCTAAAACTTTCCGCATAAATATTTCTCCTTCCGTCGAAATGATTGATCAGTGTTGTTTTGATTTCTTCGTATTTCATTTCTTCTGGCTTCTTGGGACTAATTAGAATTTTGAGAGCTGTATTTAGCTCGGCACCCATGTGTACACGCGCATAGTTATGATAATCTTCTTGCGCAATCTTGCTCAATTTCAACGACCAATCGAATCTGTCGAAATAGTCTCTAACTGTTGAGCCATCTGCGATTTTGTATTCGCTTATTGCAAAACGTGGTGGTCTCGTTGCATTTATGTCGTCTGACGTCACAGACTGCGGCCGCGATGTTTGCACCGCCTCCGTCACAGCCGTGCGAATTGCATCCGCCAATGAAGCAAAAACTGCATTCATCTGCTCCTGGTTCATAATGTCTGTCCACTTCTGACACCAATATTATATACTCAAAGTCTGGAGTTTTAATTTAATTCAGTTTATTATTATTTCATTAATGCCCGTAATTTCTAGCCCTAGGTAACCGGGTAGGTAGATACCTATTAGTTATCTTTACCTACGCGTTTGGTAATTTCTACATGCCATTTACCGAGGCTTGTAAATTTTGAAAACTTGTGGTAACATTGGTGACTTTCATTCATGATTTCGTAAAAACATTGCCACATATAAGTGTTTTACAATTTTTAACACATTGGCAAGGATCAACCAGGTAAAATCCTTGGTGAAAGTAACACGGCCGTTTTCGACCCGGTAACGTTACCTATGGATTGAAATTATGAAATTTTGCTTACACGGGGGATATCTATGAACGCATAGATAACTACGCGTAGAAATTACGGGCATAAGAAGGATTGCGATGTACAAGTTGCAAGAGTAAACTTAGAACTAACTAGTAAAAAATAAAGAATGTAAAAAGAGAATAGAGTTGCCATCTGACAGATAAAATAAAAGTGATGTCAATATCGAAATTACATATATAACAATTATAAAATTTGAGGCAATAAATGAGGTTATTCATGTTCATTATTTTTCCAAATACTTTCTTATTGTTCTTATCTACACGTTTGCTGCGGATGTCATGGAAAGATTTGCATTGGTTTCGAAGACATAGCCCCGATTTGTTTTAAAAAGTCAATAATTAATCATGTTTAGATAAGGCCATAAAATTCGAACCCGATCTAACAAAACAAAACCCAAAGACGGTTTTTATCTATTGGGTCTGTACTTTCATAAAAACAGCATTAGAACTTGATTGTACAAAATTACATTGAAAATGTTGCACAGTGATATTGAACGGTTTAGTATCTTTGGATAAGAACCAGAGAAAACAGGATAAAAATACCATTTGCTTTGCCATTTTAACCTTTAAGAACTGTTTATACCGCGATCATATGCCCTAGAAAGTTGTTTACGGAGATCTAATGTACATTTTTGTGATTGCTTGTTTGCTTCAAATTTAATCGATTTGCTATCTGTAGACCCATACCCGAGAAAAATATAAAAAGAAATTACATTTTGACGATTATGACCTAGTAGATGAAGATTTAAGGCATTTATGTGTTCACAATTTTCTTTTTCTTTGAGAAGTGCTACAACTTTGACTCTGAGATTAATTCAAATTTCCTTACGGTTTGGAAGATATATTATTGACAAAATTTCGCTTTTTGGCACCAAAGCCACAAACCTTTGGAGGCTTATAACCGCGAAATTTGATTAGATAAGAAAAAACGGAGAGACACGTGTCTTCTCGTTTTAGGTCTTCTATCACGCTGCGGTGTCAGAATATGGTTAATAATTTTCGTTTTGCATAGTGTGGTTAACTTGCTCGCCTACCACACAGAAGATGCTCGTTCGTTGAAACTCCATCTCAATATTAATATCCTTGAGATGTTCGAGGAAATACAGAACATTATAAAAAAATTCATATTAATTGTTCGTTTATGGCAACAATATCTTGCTATTGGTCCTCAAAACAATATTCCGTCAAAATATACAAAGGCTGTAGGTCGTTTCAAAATGCTGCACTAAGGATCTATTTTCTCCCTATACTTTCCAGAGGTATTTTCGGGATTCCAAAGCCAAAATCGGGCTGTTTTGCATTTATGGCAACAATCTCTTGCTATTGGTTCTCAAAACAATATTCCGTCAAAATTTACAAAGGTTGTAGGTCGTTTCAAAATACTGCACTATGGATCTATTTTTTTCTCTATACTTTCCGAAGTATTTTCGTGTTTCCAAAGCCAAAATCGGACTGTTTTGCATTGGTCCATTATCCAACAATACATATTGGGTCAAATATTCATTATTTGCATACTTGTCTGTGGCCGATTCGTCATTGTTTAATATGGTCTCAAGCGTTTTTTACCTTTATGAAGACCCTTCATGACGGTTTTTTTTATCACTGAAATTTATCACATTCAATACTTTTAGTCCATTGTTAGCCGCAAAAGACAAAAAAATGCATAATGACTACAAACATTTTCAAAAAATAGTTTTATAGTACCGCTTTTCCCGTTGCAATACATTTTGTCAACTCAAAATAGTAGGTAATTATTATTATGCAATTTTTGTCTTTGTAATACATTTGTTGTCTAACTGTATCATCTTTTCTCCAAACATATGTATGTATGTACGTACTTTACAATTTAGTTGAAAATAACACACATATTCAATACATAGGTATAAAATAAACATAGCCTTCCTCGCCAACTGCCTATTTAAGCGAAAAATATTGCAGAAAATGCACGGAAATTTAAAAAGTTCTGTTTCAGTTTTCCTATATTGGAATCCCTATTTATTTAAATTTCAATGTGACAATCAATTTTCAAAATGATATTCAGTCTGACAAACCCCCCAGGTAAGAACACAACAAAAAAAAAAGGAAGAAAAGAAAAAAATTGAAAAAGCAGCCAAAAGGATGGAAGGAAAATTAATATCTGAAAATGGTGTGGAGGAATTTGGGTAAGTAAATTGTAAATTGTGGTGAATAGTGAAATAGTGAGATTAAAATGTTAAATCTTTAAGATATCCACAAATATATTGGCCCATTGGAATAATTTCATTTTATCTGTTTGTGAAATTAATTGCAATAATGCCTAAATGTCTTTTGTGTATCATTAAAATATTGGCGGCAATTATTTGGCATATATTCCGAAAGGTCTATTTGTGGATATTGAAGTTCGGGAGATTATTTCAATTCAATAGGAAATATTTGATATTGTTTATGTATTTATTTATTTTATGTGTAGTTTATATATTAGTAATAGGATATTTGTTATTTGTATATTTTTGGATATATTATTATGTATTAAAATTCGTTGGTGTTTATTTGTTTAATTATTTTTTTCAATTAATACTATAATCTGTTGTTACTAATCCATGTATGTTGTTTTGTTTTTTGTTGTTACATGAATTTGAGAAATAATAAAAAAAAACATTTGACAAAAAGAAAATGTTTTTTTTTCTTTTTTTCAGGCTTGTCATTCAATTGGAATGTCTATGTACATATGTATCTATGTATATCTTGCGGCTAACTTCTTGGATTTGGATACGATGATGGGCATGAATTTGATAACAAAACAAGAATTTGACAAATATAACAAACATGTTTCCTTTTGTTTTACAGGTCTGTCAGGAGCATCAATATTGTGTGGCAGATGACCCCTGTAATGATCTATTGTGCGAAAGTTAAAATAATAACCCAGCAAAATGTTTGCCTCTAAAGATGCAGTTAAATTATATGTACAAGTAATCTGGAAGTGCATCCAATTCTGCATTTTCACTCATGATTTTTACAAGAGCGTGACTACTGAAAGATGCACTCCATAGCACTGCATTTTAACTAACCCCTTGGCACTGCATTTTAACTGACCCTTGGCACTGCATTTTAACTGCAAATGGATGTGATTCTTTGGATTGCATCCAAAAGCGGTTAAAATGTGAGGAATGGAGTGCCTTTTTCATGACTCCGTTTGAACTGCATCAAAACATGCCGTGATAGAAGTAGTCTACATTGCACTGCTTCCAATTTATTTTGCTGGGAAATAATTGTGGACTTGTAATGGCATTTGTGTTATGTGCGAGTGTGAGCATTTCCAGAATATTCCACTTCTACTTCTACTACTCTTCTCTTCTTTTTAGCACATTCCATTTCATTGTTAAAGATGGGATGCAACAGATTCCTCCAAGGCATTGAATAAGAAAAAAATGAAACTGCTGTGATATTTCAAACTTTACATGACTGAACATAACTGGTGCTAATAATGTTTGCCATCTACATTTACTTTCCTGGTTTAGAATCACATAAACCGTTGTTATGCATCTAGATTCTAGAATGGTGAAGGCAAGTCGAATTCTTTTATTTTGTTAGAATACGAACATTTAGTGATTTTTATCTCCCCCTTCTTTCCTTGTACAGCTCAAATTCTCTGGTATTTATTCCTTTCACATGAACATTATTCTTTGCCCTACATGAGTGCTATTACCTATATTTATAATGCAAAGAATTTCCGTACATATCGTGTTCCATGACTGTTCCAAAGATTTGTATCAGAAAAAACACGTATGCCCATGAGAATCTCAGTAAATGTAAGAAAGAAGACGATGAGCATAACTCAATATTTTTTATCTGTACTTTTCTTTACTCTTAACTTCTTTACAAAAACCACAAAATTTGTTTTAAAATTGTCCAGAGAAGGAAGGAAGGTAAAATAACCAAGGATGCAAACAAGAGTGTGAATAAAAAGTTATGTTTTTGTTTATTCTTATATGAAAAGTCCAAGTGCTGTTGTTTTATTTTCTTTAAAGGATGTTTAGATAGATGACCACTGTGGTGACCTATTGTACCAAAGATGACGATTGTGGTCAACTATTGTGCGACAACTATTTGCGATAGATGCCCACTGTGGTCAACTATTGTGTGATAGATGTCCACTGTGGCCAACAATTGTGCGATAGATGACCACTGTGGTCACCAATTTGCGATAGATGAACACTATTCTCAACTATTGTGCGATAGATGACCACTGTGGTCAACTATTGTACGATAGATGACCACACAATAGTTGGCCACAGTGGAATCTATTAGACAATAGGTGACCACAGTCGTCATCTATCGTACATTAGGAGACCGCGGTACAATATAGTACTATAGATGACCACAGTACAATATCATATAATAATTGTTCCACAAACATCCCATAAGGGACAAGGGAGACTTCTGTCATATCAATGAGTGCACCCCGATTCATATTAGCTCAATGATATGGGACCTACAGTTTATCGCCGAGTCCGAACGGCGTGTCTAAGATACCACTTTTGTAGAGAAGTTTTACATGGCTGAAATACTCAGGAAATGTCGCCAACATTACTGAGGGGTATTTTGCCACCGTTGAAAAGTGTTTGATGTTGCCTGGCCGGGAAATCGAACCCACGACCTTCTGTGTGCAAGGCGGGTGTGCATACCATTGCACCACGGTGGCACCCTAATATATATATATGAATACAGTCGTCATATTTCGTACAATAGGCAGTGGTAATCATCTACACATCCTTGAAAAGAAATAAAACAACAATATTTTGGCGTTTCATATAAACAAAAACAGAATTTTTATTCACACTCTTGTTTGCATCCTTGGTTATTTCTCGGATTGCATTTTTTCATAACTCCGTGTGGTCTGCATCGAAGGATGTAGTGAAATCATAACTCCACATGCACAACTTCCAAAAATGTTTGCTGGGAATCTGTTGCATCCCATCTTTAACAATGAAAAATGCAATCCGTTGGATACAATTTATAAGCAGTGGTCATATATCGCACAATAGTTGACCACAATCGTCATCTTTGGTACAATAGGTCACCACAGTGGTCATCTATCTTAACATCCGTTAAAGAAAATAAAACAACAGCACTTGGACTTTTCATATAAGAATAAACAAAAACAGAACTTTTTATTCACACTCTTGTTTGCATCCTTGGTTATTTCTCGGATTGCATTTTTTCATAACTCCGTGTGGTCTGCATCGAAGGATGTAGTGAAATCATAACTCCACATGCACAACTTCCAAAAATGTTTGCTGGGAATCTGTTGCATCCCATCTTTAACAATGAAAAATGCAATCCGTTGGATACAATTTATAAGCAGTGGTCATATATCGCACAATAGTTGACCACAATCGTCATCTTTGGTACAATAGGTCACCACAGTGGTCATCTATCTTAACATCCGTTAAAGAAAATAAAACAACAGCACTTGGACTTTTCATATAAGAATAAACAAAAACAGAACTTTTTATTTACACTCTTGTTTGCATCATTGGTTATCTCCCTTCCTTCTCTGGACAATTTTAAAACAAATTTTGTGGTTTTTGTAAAGAAGATAAGAGTAAAGAAAAGTACAGATAAAAAATATTGAGTTATGCTCATCATCTTCTTTCTAACATTTACTGAGATTCTCATGGGCACACGTGTTTTTTCTGATACAAATCTTTGGAACAGTCATGGAACACGATAAGTACGGAAATTCTTTGCATTATAAATATAGGTAATAGCACTCATGTAGGGCAAAGAATAATGTTCATGTGAAAGGAATAAATACCAGAGAATTTGAGCTGTACAAGGAAAGAAGGGGGAGATAAAAATCACTAAATGTTCGTATTCTAACAAAATAAAAGAATTCGACTTGCCTTCACCATTCTAGAATCTAGATGCATAACAACGGTTTATGTGATTCTAAACCAGGAAAGTAAATGTAGATGGCAAACATTATTAGCACCAGTTATGTTCAGTCATGTAAAGTTTGAAATATCACAGCAGTTTCATTTTTTTCTTATTCAATGCCTTGGAGGAATCTGTTGCATCCCATCTTTAACAATGAAATGGAATGTGCTAAAAAGAAGAGAAGAGTAGTAGAAGTAGAAGTGGAATATTCTGGAAATGCTCACACTCGCACATAACACAAATGCCATTAAAAGTCCACAATTATTTATTATTTCAACTTTCGCACAATAGATCATTACAGGGGTCATCTGCCACACAATATTGATGCTCCTGACAGACCTGTAAAATAAAAGGAAACATGTTTGTTATATTTGTCAAATTCTTGTTTTGTTATCAAATTCATGCCCATCATCGTATCCAAATCCAAGAAGTTAGCCGCAAGATATACATAGATACATATGTACATAGACATTCCAATTGAATGACAAGCCTGAAAAAAAGAAAAAAAAATTTTCTTTTTGTCAAATGTTTTTTTATTATTATTTCTCAAATTTATGTAACAACAAAAAACAAAACAACATACATGGATTAGTAACAACAGATTATAGTATTAATTGAAAAAATAATTAAACAAATAAACACCAACGAATTTTAATACATAATAATATATCCAAAAATATACAAATAACAAATATCCTATTACTAATATATAAACTACAAATAAAATAAATAAATAGATAATCAATATCAAATATTTCCTATTGACTTGAAATAATCTCCCGAACTTCAATATCCACAAATAGACCTTTCGGAATATATGCCAAATAATTGCCGCCAATATTTTAATGATACACAAAAGGCATTTAGGCATTATTGCAATTAATTTCACAAACAGATAAAATGACATTATTCCAATTGGCCAATATATTTGTGGATATCTTAAAGATTTAACATTTTAATCTCACTATTTCACTATTCACCACTATTTACACTCTACTTACCCAAATTCCTCCACACCATTTTCAGATATTAATTTTCCTTCCATCCTTTTGGCTGTTTTTTCAATTTTTTTCTTTTCTTCCTTTTTTTTGTTGTGTTCTTACCTGGGGGGTTTGTCAGACTGAATATCAATTTGAAAATTGATTGTCACATTGAAATTTAAATAAATAGGGATTCCAATATAGGAAAACTGAAACAGAAGTTTTTAAATTTCCGTGCATTTTCTGCAATATTTTTCGCTTAAATAGGCAGTTGGCGAGGAAGGCTATGTTTATTTTATACCTATGTATGTATTGAATATGTGTGTTATTTTCAACTAAATTGTAAAGTACATACATACATACATATGTTTGGAGAAAAGATGATACAGTTAGACAACAAATGTATTACAAAGACAAAAATTGCATAATAATTGTTCGTTTATGGGAATAATATATGTAAAAACTATACAAACAATTTATAACAAATACGGACTAAAATAATAATTACCTACTACCTATTTTGAGTTGACAAAATGTATTGCAACGGGAAAAGCGGTACTATAAAACTATTTTTTGAAAATGTTTGTAGTCATTATGCATTTTTTTGACTTTTGCGGCTAACAATGGACTAACAGTATTGAATGTGATAAAGTTCAGTGATAAAAAAACCGTCATGAAGGGTCTTCATAAAGGTAAAAAACGCTTGAGACCATATTAAACAATGACGAATCGGCCACAGACAAGTATGCAAATAATGAATTTTTGAAAATGTTTGTAGTCATTATGCATTTTTTTGACTTTTGCGGCTAACAATGGACTAACAGTATTGAATGTGATAAAGTTCAGTGATAAAAAAAACCGTCATGAAGGGTCTTCATAAAGGTAAAAAACGCTTGAGACCATATTAAACAATGACGATTCGGCCACAGACAAGTATGCAAATAATGAATATTTGACCCAATATGTATTGTTGGATAATGGACCAATGCAAAACAGTCCGATTTTGGCTTTGGAAACACGAAAATACTTCGGAAAGTATAGAGAAAAAAATAGATCCATAGTGCAGTATTTTGAAACGACCTACAACCTTTGTAAATTTTGGCGGAATATTGTTTTGAGAACCAATAGCAAGAGATTGTTGCCATAAATGCAAAACAGCCCGATTTTGGCTTTGGAATCCCGAAAATACCTCTGGAAAGTATAGGGAGAAAATAGATCCTTAGTGCAGCATTTTGAAACGACCTACAGCCTTTGTATATTTTGACGGAATATTGTTTTGAGGACGAATAGCAAGATATTGTTGCCATAAATGAACAATTAATATGAATTTTTTTATAATGTTCTGTATTTCCTCGAACATCTCAAGGACGTGGATATGGAGTCAATAATATTGAGATGGAGTTTCAACGAACGAGCATCTTCTGTGTGGTAGGCGAGCAAGTTAACCACACTATGAAAAACGAAAATTATTAACCATATTCTGACACCGCAGCATGATAGAAGACCTAAAACGAGAAGGCACGTGTCTCTCCGTTTTTTCTTATCTAATAAAATTTCGCGGTTATAAGCCTCCAAAGGTTTGTGGCTTTGGTGCCAAAAAGCGAAATTTTGTCAATAATCCCCCTTATTACGGTTGGCGTAGTCGTATGCATTCAAATGTCGTAGGCGTAGTCGTAGTTTGCATTTTTTATATTATGAAAAATTATATACTAAGAACATTTTTTTATTATAAAGTATCACAGATCCATAAAATATCGAAAGAAACACATTCATCATTCCCTGGACGGATTTCTTAAGCTATAAATAAAATTTATTTTTTTGATACGACAAATCGGTATCACGTATGGCGTTGAAATGCGAGGAAAGAGTCGTGACCGATTTTGTTAACGACTGCATATAAAAATAAAAAACAAATCAATTTCAAAAGAATTTTTTGGCAATGATTAATGAAATATATTGGAAAATAACTAAAATAAATAAAAATTTTACTTCTTTAATTCATTTTCGTATGACAATTTTCGTGTTTTTATCAGATGACAAACTTCATATTGAAAATCTGTTGGAGTCCTCGTATAAAGATTCAAGCAAATGCAAATTTCTTAGTTCTTGTTCAAAAGATGATTTCGAACGAATTATTTTACAATTAAATTTTTTTTTTTTAATTTTGTATGAGGAAAAAATTGTCGTTGTCGTAAATTTTTCGTGATACCATAAATTAGCCCTACGACAACGACTACGCCAATGACTACAAAAACGTCTACGCCGAACAATTATTTTGATTGTAAAAACTGTAGGGTTGGTTTTTCTTCTGGATTAAAAGCTTAAACATGATCTACTAATAGTTCTATTAATTTTTTAACCAAAAGAATTCTTTAAAATGTGATATTTTAACTTTTAAGAACGAATATATTCATAATACCAATCAGTCGTTTCGACACGTCAACTTGCAATTCTGGATACGACTACGCCAACCGTAATAAGGCTGAATATATCTTCCAAACCGTAAGGAAATTTGAATTAATCTCAGAGACAAAGTTGTAGCACTTCTCAAAGAAAAAGAAAATTGTGAACATATAAATGCCTTAAATCTTCATCTACTAGGTCATAATCGTCAAAATGTAATTTCTTTTTATATTTTTCTCGGGTTTGGGTCTACAGATAGCAAATCGATTAAATTTGAAGCAAACAAGCAATCACAAAAATGTACATTAGATCTCCGTAAACAACTTTCTAGGGCATATGATCGCGGTATAAACAGTTCTTAAAGGTTAAAATGGCAAAGCAAATGGTATTTTTATCCTGTTTTCTCTGGTTCTTGTCCAAAGATACTAAACCGTTCAATATCACTGTGCAACATTTTCAATGTAATTTTGTGCAATCAAGTTCTAATGCTGTTTTTATGAAAGTACAGACCGAATAGATAAAAACCCTATTTGGGTTTTGTTTTGTTAGATCGGGTTCGAATTTTATGGCCTTATCTAAACATGATTAATTATTGACTTTTTAAAACAAATCGGGGCTATGTCTTCGAAACCAATGCAAATCTTTCCATGACATCCGCAGCAAACGTGTAGATAAGAACAATAAGAAAGTATTTGGAAAAATAATGAACATGAATAACATCATTTATTGCCTCAAATTTTATAATACATATATCTAAAAATTCCGTAATATGTATATATTTCGCAGCATATCTCCAAAACGGTTAAATGCTATCTTTGCGAAAAATACAAGCTGGAATGTAATACACAACTCTTCAGAACATATCATTGTAGTAAAATGCCTCTATCACGTTGCTTCTAGCCAAGGCAAATATATAGAAGGTAGATGCATGAATTGCAACAACTACCCAGCAAAATGTTCGATGCCAAAGATGACATTCAATCATGGGTGCAAGTGATCTAGCATGTCATCTTTTTAGCATCTTCATCGATGAATTTTATATGAGCGTGGACCCCAAAAGATGACGTTCTTTTCTGGATCCTAAGCATGTCATTTCCACCAATGCTTTGGCATGTCATTTCCACCAATGATTTGACATGTCATTTTCACCAATGCTTTGACACGTCATTTTCATCCATGCTTTGACATGTCATTTTAACCAATGCTTTGGCATGTCATTTTCACCAACCCCTTGGCATGAAATTTTCATGTCTTGTTTGGAATATGGTATGTATTGAAATATGGTTTTCATGAAAAACAAAACTCTTTATTAATTCAAACGAATTCATTAAATGGCTACAATTAATTTATCAGTTTAGTTTTTCAAAAGTTTACATCCAAAATTGCAATGTAATCACCACCGCTGCCACGCAAAAGATTACTTCCTCCGTTCTCCGCAACTGACATTCTTTCATCTTACAAAAGGTTTTTTCAATTATCTTCCCATCACCAGTTCAGATTTCAACATGGACTCCAAATGCACTCCTTTAAGTATTTTTATTTCGTAAATTACTTTTATTTTATAACAACATTTTGGTAATTTATACTCTTTTGTTTAGTGACGGAAATATGTAGGGATCTACAACCCGGCTTGCTTTAGGGATCTCTAAGAACAAAATGTAGCGAACGGGGAGGAGAGACTTTTTATGGAAAATACCATTTATGCTTAATTAATTTATTTTTAATTTTTTCTTTCCAAAAGTAGTTTCTTCTTTATTTTCAGATTCTTGTTCCTTTTCGTTTCGGACTTTTTTCAAATTCCAAGAAGCGAGATTTGATTGATTTCATTCTATGTCAGATTAATAGCCCGTTTCCACGGTACGTCGTTCGTTCTCTATTCGTTGTTCGACCCTCAAATACGAACAAATTGCTTGATTCCCCATACAAAATTCTAAGAACGAACGACGATTTTTCTACGTTGTTCAAGTAGAAATACTCTCCGAACAACGATAAAATATGTCCCATCTCTAACAAATGAGAGCATTTATCGAAATAAATTAATTATGACATGTCTAAATTCAAAATAGAAAAATTTGTTGAAAACACAAAAATTTTTAGAAAAAAGGAAAAAGATGAATGAAAATTAATGAACTAAACATTTTATAAAGAAGCAGAAGGAAGATGGTTGTGTTTCCTTCTTAATTCCACACATATTTCTTGTCCATTAGTTCAAAATCGCGTAAAAAATCAGAAACAAAAAGGAAACAAATAACTGAAAGTCTGTATACACAAACATTGTTTTGACATGTCTCTCTCACTTTAATTTTGAAAATAGAAAAATATAAAAATATATTGAAAATACAAAAATATTCGGAATTGATGGAAAAAATTAATGAAATGTGTGTAGTTAAATATAGAAGATACATTTGAAGGATAGTCTATTGCTTTTCCTGTTCATTTAATGTATATTTTATGTGTTTTCGGTTCAAATTTTCGTAAAAACAAGGAAACAAAAATGAAGGAAATTTTGTTTATGTTTCTGTTAATTACGAATAGTGTCGTGGAAACGGGTTAATTCGTGTACGTCGTTCGACAGGCGAACAACGTAATTGAAACGCTCGTGTGAACATGACATTAGAACAGACAAGGGAACTTTTAAAATAGCAATGTGTGCAGTCCGATTCTATTTTTAGCTCGATGGTTGGGACTTCATATAATACCAATTGTTTAGAAGTTTTAGTTGTTTGATATGCAGGAAATGTGAGACAACATCACGACGACAGTTCTAACAACTTTGGTCTGTTCCAGAAACTGCAAGAATCTACTTATTTTTACTACGATAACAATTTTTCCTTTATGTTATCGGAAAAAATAGTAAAATTAGTAGATTTTTGCAGTACTGGAACTTACCAAAATGAAAATAAACAGGTGTGTAAATAAAAACACAAACATCATCTCTATTGGATCGATGGAATGGGTACAAATGCTGATGAAAAGATCGGATCTTTCACGACTTCCTTTGCATTGGTTCAAATCCTAATGAAAAGATCGGATCTTTCACGACTTCCTTTGCATTGGTTCAAATCCTAATGAAAAGATCGGATCTTTCACGACTTCCTTTGAACCAATGCAAAAGATGACATGAAATCACGTCATCGCAAAGAACCCCTTCCGTCAAATTTTGCTGGGTAACACATTTACAAAAAAACAACATTGTTGTTATTGAAAATTAAATTCCAAAGAAAACATTGAATAATAGGTCGTTCATAAAATTTAATCAGGAAAAACAAAAGAAAAAAAAAACATAAAATATTTTGAAAATCCTCTAAGATAGAACAATTTGAATCAAAATTTAAATATACGTGCATGTTCTGAGACAAACTTCACCTCTCATTTCACGCCTCAAGCATTTTGATCACTCAATTTACTCCTATTTTTTGAGGTGGTCCCAAGCGTGGTGCAATGGTTAGTACGTCCGCCTTGCACTCAGAAGGTCTGCGGTTCGAATCCCAGGACAATCAACATCAAATTTTCAACGGTGGCAAAATTCCACCTCAGTAATTCTGGTGACATTTCCTGAGTATTTAAGCCATGAAAAACTTCTCTACAAGTGGTGTCGTAAGACAGACACGCCGTTCGGACTCGGCAATAAAAGTAGGCCCCATATCATTGAGTCAATATGAATCGGCGTGCACTTGATTGATATGAGAGAAGTCTCCCTTGTCCCTTCAGGGATGTTGTAGGAACATACCCAGCAAAATAAATTGGAAGTAGTGCAATGTAGACTAGTTCTTTCACGGCATGTTTTTATGCAGTTCAAACGGAGTCGTGAAAAAGGCACTCCATTCCTCACATTTTAACCGCATTTGGATGCAATCCAAAGAATCACATCCATTCGTCACATTTTAACAACATCCAGAGGCAGTTCAACGGAGTCGTGAAAAAGGCACTCCAATTCCTCACAATTTAACAGCATCCGGATGCAGTGCAAACGGAGTCGTGAAAAAGGCACTCCGTTCACTACATTTTATTAGCAGTTGTTAGAGATCCCTACATGTACATAAATCAGTTTATACATCTCTACAGGCAGCGGAATAAAAGAGATAATCGCGTTAACATTTCCAAACATTTGTTAATACAAACTAAATAATATTTAATTTGTGAAAATTTTTCCGATAACTCACGAGAAGAAAATTTCCCAATGGGGTGCTGTTGGAGTACATGTCGAAATCTTAACTGGTGATGGGAAGACAATATCAAACCCATTTAGCAGAAGAAGTAAAAGCACTTAAGCTTGGATTAAATAAAGAGCGAAGGAACACACATGTTTGCTATTGAATTCAATAGAGAATTTTCATAATGTTAATTTAATAAAGTTATTAATATTTTTGTTTTACACAAATAATAAATGCATTTTATTTTGTTATTCAAAACACGTGCTCTGGACTGCCTCCTATTCTACCCCAAAGGGTCAGTTAAAATGCAATGCCAAAGGGTCAGTTAAAATGCAGTGCCAAAGGTTCAGTTAAAATGCAATGCCAAAGGGTCAGTTAAAATGCGGTGCAATGGAGTGCCTCTTTCCGGGGTCACTCCCTTGTAAAAATCATGAGTGAAAATGCATAATTTGATGCACTTCCAAATCACTTGTACATATCATTTAACTGCATCTTTGGAGGCAAACTTTTCGCTGGGTATGTATGTATGTAAGATTCACTAGGGTATTTAAAAAGAAGAGTACGCCCTAGTCCCTCCATAAAATACTTGAAAAATCAGCGTAAACGGGGTGAACAAAATGCTTGAGGCGTGAAGTGAGAGGTGAAGTGTGTCTCAGAACATGCCCGATAAAGCATTCAGAACTGTAGTAGGTCCTTTTTATTACACGTATAGGATGAGAAGTATTTTATGGTAGCAAATTTCATGAGTAGACCCTATTAAATTTTGAAAACCACAATTACAGCCGATTGTCACTTCTACCTTCTATAAATGTGCCTTGCTTCTAGCATATTATTCAACGACAATTTGATAAATATATCGACAATACATTGAAATTTCAAACATGAGATAAACAACCTGCGTGAATGTTGTTTGAAATATTTTTAGTAGAAAGCATGATATGAAATACCGCCTAAACAACATGAAATAAGCGTTTTAGTTTCAGAATGTTATAAATAATTGCTGAGCACATTATTTGGCAATTTTTACGAAAGGTTACTTGGTTCAACTCTCAACAATTTGGCTGTAACTGACCATAATTCCAGAAATTATGTAAAATTTCATATATTTTATCAATAATATAATATAATAATATATATAATATAATCGCCACATGTCCTGGTGGACATACACATAAGCCATGAAGTAGGCCTGTTGTGCGCTCTAGTCTATGTTTTTTGAAGAAGGGGACTCTACTATAATTTATTTAAGGAACTCTGTTCCCTTAACAGAATCCCGTAATTGTTTTAGGTCATCTACAATTACCTTATTAAGATCTGGGCCTGGATTCTTGTTCTATGAAAATTTGAAATGAAAAATATTTCCTTTATAATTTTTTCATTTGACAGTTTTCTCCTTTATAAAAGTCAAGGCATATTTATATAAGGTAGAAGTGACAATCGGCTGTATTCTTAATTTTTTTTGTAAATTTAGTTTTCGAAATGTAATAGGGTCTACTCATGCAATTTGAAACTTCGAAAGTTGCTACCATAAAATATTGCTTTTCATCCTAAACGTGTAATAAAAATTACCTACGAGAGTTCTGA
This sequence comes from Musca autumnalis, assembly GCF_047663935.1. Taxonomy (NCBI): domain Eukaryota; kingdom Metazoa; phylum Arthropoda; class Insecta; order Diptera; family Muscidae; genus Musca; species Musca autumnalis. The sequence continues at coordinate 280,903,264 of NW_027411644.1, read as the reverse complement.
ATGCTTTACATTTACATTTTGATTTCAATTTTCTTCTATTTTAGAGGATTTTTAAAATGTATTTATGTTTTTCCTTAAAAAAACTTTGGTTCGACCCTATTATTAAATTTTTTCTTTGACAATTAATTTTCAATAACAACAATGTTGTTTTTGTAAATTTGTTAGTTGTTGTAATTCATGCATAAACCTTATATAAAAATGCCTTCATAAAAGTTTTCATTTCACATTTTCATAGAAACAGAATTGATCCCCTGGTATTGTGTCGTTCCCTAAAAACTGGGATCTGATGTTTGCGAAAGCGGGGCATTGGCAGAGAAAATGCTCCAATGTTTCATCATCCTCTCCGCATGCCCTGCACACGCTGTTGTCTGCACAACTAATTTTTTGCAGATGAGCTTTTAAACCCAGGTGACCTGTAAGAACACCTGTAAGTCTACTCAACTCTGCTTTACCTAGCAGTAATAGGTTTTTAGTTTTTTCCTCACTTGGGTCTCCCCATAGGATTTTTGTGGTTTTCCCTAATTCCTCTCTATTCCATAGGGATAAGTGGGCATTTTTTGCCCAAGTTTTTAACTCTAGCCGAGACGCGTTTAGTGGCTTTGCGTTCGCTAAGTTTACGGTTGCTAGTTCCCTTCCTTTTTTTGCCAGAGAATTTGCTATGTCATTACCTATATTCCCCGCATGTCCCGGTAACCATATTATACGCACCGTGCCATGCTGAGTATAGCTGTTGATCGAATTTATACAATGCAAGACTGTTTGTGATTTTACTGTCTTGGATGTTATTGCTTGGTTGCAGTTTTACTGTCCGTAAATAGGTTTACAGTAGTTGGTCTCGTGTTGGCATTAAGCCAGTTCAGACACTCTGTGATCGCTCGGATCTCCGCTTGATGGGCCGTATTGTGATCCGGCAAACGAAGAGATATTTTGGTCTGTGGTTCTTCAATAAAGAGACCCAGTCCCGTTCTCCCATGGAGCTGTATAACAACAGTTTCCAGTCGGCATTTGTGCTAGAATTCCGCCGATCCACGAGGCAGCTACATTTGTTTCAGGTATACGTTTTGATACAATGTTATCCATTGACTCTCCCGTTGTTACCTGTAGAATGTTTTGATGGTATGTTACGTGGTCTTTACTGATCCACTCGTCCATCGCTTTAAGTCGAATAGCTGCGACAGCCGCTTCATACCTAATCTGGATTTCTATTGGGTGTATATATAGAATAGTATCTAATGCCCTCGTTGATGTTGTCCTCATTGCGCCGCTTACACTTAGACAGCACATTCGTTGGACTTTCTGTAGTATTTTAATATTACACTTTTTATCTATAGCTGTCCACCAGACTACTGAAGCGTATGTTAGAATAGGTCTAACTACGCTTTTGTATAACCGGTGTGTCATCTTAGGAATAAGACCCCACTTGGCGCCTATAGCCCCTCTACAGGTTTACCATCTATGAGCTTTATTGGCTCTCTCTTGAATATGGTCTTTCCATTTAAGTTTCCTATCCAGAATTACTCCCAGATATTTGACATTGTTGGAAATATTGTCTTGTTTAGGAAAACTGGTTCTTCAAAGTGTCCCAGTTTTGTTTTCCTGGTAAACAGACACATTTCCGTTTTTTCCGGGGTTACATTAAGACCTCTTGGTCTAGCTCAGTTGTACGCTAGTTTTAGGGCTGATTCAGCTCTTCTGCTTAGTAAGTTTGGATTCTTACCCCTCAGAAGTATTAGAACGTCGTCGTCGACTGGGTCAAATCCCTCATCGGTTAAAGTGCTTAATAGGCTATTTATCGTAGTGACCCATAAGAGTGGGGATAAAAATACACCCCCACCCCTGAGGCGTACCCTGACCAACTTTGTCCTTTATTTTTACGTCAAATATTTGACACTTAAGTTCTGCTATTTTAGGACTACAATATTGCTGAAGACCTCAAATTCTTATTATGCCATGTTTATACCAGCATTTGAATCACGTTGTTCGCTCTAATAATTACGTACACGAATTAACCCATACGACATGGTACACAATTCATAGCAACATGATTTATATTTGCATACTTTTTATTTACGGATTTTAAAGATAGTTTCAGCCAAAAAACGAGTAAAATTAATTGATATGAACTTAAAAAATATTTGTACTTCTTTCAGTTATCTATTTTATATTAAATTATATTTTTTTTATTCAAGTTTTCTAATTTTTTTTTTCACAATTTTGGTGTTTGCAGAACATATTTTTTTTTTTTTCTATTTTCAAAATTAACGAGAGGCCTGCCAAAATAACTTTTTGGTATACAGACTTTCTGGCAGCCATTTGATTCGTGTTTCCAAATTTGTACGCGAATTTGAAACGGTGGACAAGAAATGCAAAATGAAAGTGAAGACAAAATTTGCAATAATTTGAATGTAAATAGTCGTTAAACCGTTTACTTTTCATTCATGATTTGCAGTTTTTCTAAAAATGTTTGAGTTTTAAATAAATATTTAATTTTTGAATTTTTCTTGCCATAATTATTTGAATTCGATAAATTCTCTCATTTGTTAGAGATGGAACATATTTTATCTTGGTTTGGAGAGTAATTTATTGCGCTGTTCCAGAACCTGCAAGAAACTACTATTTTTTACAACGATAACATTTTTTCCTTTATGTTATCGAAAAAAATATTAGAAATTAGTAGATTCTTGCAGTACTGGAACAGACCATATATTGAACAATGTACAAAAATCGTTGTTCGTTCTTAAAATTTTGTATGGGAAATTAAGTAATTATACCGTAATTTGGGTTCGAACAACTAATAGAGAGCGAATTAGCATTAGTATGAACAAGGCATTAGTTTGGGAGATAAATCCCGGATCAATGAAAAAAAGGATCGTTTAGCCCGGTATAGATGAGGCCATAAAATCCAAACCCGATCTAAAAGCACGAAACCCAACTAGGGGCTTTGTAGCCTCAATATCTACTTTCAGAAAATGTCCAATAGAAGTTGTTTGCATTTTGAGTGTTTCACAGTGTATTCAAGAAAACAATAAGCTACAATAATGTAGCAGAGATATTAGTAAACAACTTTCTGAAACATACGAACTGTGACATGGCACAATTACCCAGGTAGTGGCATCGTAAAATTTTGAATATGTTATGTCAAAAGTTTCTTTATGTTGTTGGGGAAATTACAACAAAAATAATTTTTTTATAAAGGGATTTGACTTTTCATATTCGATCAGCTGGTGTGATACCACTACTGGTAGTTCTGCCATGAACTGTGAAAGGTTCTTAAATGTCAAAATAGCAAAACACATTAGAAAATATTAGATTTGTATACTTTTTACTCCGGCTCTGGTCCATGGGTACCAAACTGTCCGAAATTTAAGAATACATTCAACTACAAACATTTACCTAATGCTATGTTTACATTAACGAAATCCACTCGATTTCAACTGTCAATTCCATAGCTCAAACGTCAAATGAAATCCAAATGATTTTAGATGAGTTTTCATTTGACGTATACGCAAAGGAATTGACAGTTGAAATCGAGTGGATTTCGTAAATGTAAACAAATCATACGATTTCAATAATAACCATGGTTTAATTAAAAAGGTTAGCTAAAGCTATCTGTCAGTTTAAATTTTTTTCGACTGTTCCTAAAACTTCAAAATTATATACACAATCTGTGTATGTGTGTGTGCTGTTTGAAAAAATATGCCAAACAAATTTAAAAGCAATCGAATTCAGTGATTTTTAGAATTGTTTTTAGAACATTTTTATGCAAGAAAATTCTTCAGCTTTGCATTGGAACAATCATTTCATCATATCCACAATTTGATTATGTGGAGAAACTTTGACATTTCATTCATTTATACCCTCCACCATATGGAGGGTATAATTAAATTTGTCATTCCGTTTGTAACACATCGAAATATTCGTCGGAGACCCTATAAAGTATATATATTATTGATCAGCATAAAATTCTATGTCGATTTGACCATGTCCGTCTGTCCGTCCGTCTGTCTGTCTGTTGAAATCAAGATACAGCTCGCAATTTTAAAGATAGAGAGTCAAAATTTGGTACAGAAGTTTTTATTACTTGCAGGATGGTTGGTATTGAAAATGGGATATATCGGTCCACACCTTCATATAGCCCCCATAGAACGGTACCTCCCGATTTTCGGTATTTTTAAGGTTTTAGCTTCATTATCCTACCAAAATGGCTGAAATTTGGTATGTGGTCTTCTTTAGGGGTATAAAACTTTCCCCCAGAATTTTGTCGGTATCGGTCCACACCTTCATATAGCCCCCAAAGAACGGTACCTCCCGATTTTTGGTATTTTGAACGTTGTAGCCTCAATATTCCACCGAAATAGCTGAAATTTGGTATTTAGACTTTGTTGGGGGGGTACTCAAACTTCCCCTTTAAATTTGTCGGTATAGGTTCACGCCTTTATATAGCCCCCATGGAAAGGTACCTCCCGATTTTCGGTATTTTGAAGGTTTTCGCTTCATTATAACACCGAAATGGCTGAAACTTGGTATAAAACTTTTCCCCAAAACTTTGTCGGTATCGGTCCATGCCTTCATATAGCCCTCATAGAACGGTACCTCCCGATTTTCGGTATTTTGAACGTTGTAGCCTCAATATTCCACCGAAATGGCTGAAATTTGGTATTTAGACTTTGTTGGGGGTACTCAAACTTCCCCTTTAAATTTGTCGGTATAGGTTCACGCCTTTATATAGCCCCCATGGAAAGGTACCTCCCGATTTTTCGTATTTTGAAGGTTGTGTCTTCAATATTCCACCAAAATGGCTGAAATTTGGTATTCAGTCTTCAATGTGATATAAAACTGTTCGCCATAAATATGTCTGTACAGGTCCACGCTTTCATATTGCCCCATTTCTGACTAAAATTCGTCGGTATAGGTCCACGTTTCGATATAGCCCCCATAGAACGGTACCTCCCGATTTTCGTAATACTGAAGATTGCGACGTCAATATCCAACCGAAATGGCTGAAATTCATTATTTCGTCTTCGAAGAGTTATAAAATATTCCTGATGAGTATTATCAGTATAGGTCCACGTCTTCCTATATACCCATAGAAGCGTACTTCTTGACTTTCGGTATTTTTTAAATTTTAGGCACATTCTCTTACCGAAATATAGGAAATTTTGTATTTAGTCTTCTTTGAGCCTAAAACCTTTCCGTCAGAAATTTGTCGGTATTGATCGACGTTTTAAAATAGCCCCCATAGAATGGAGCCTCACATTGTTTTAGCGAAATTGCTGAAATTTAGTATTAAGTCTTCTTCATACACGAAAGGAAACTAATTATTCCATTTTACTTCAATACAACTTGTGGTGGAGGGTATAACAAGTTCGGCCCGGCCGAACTTAACGCCTTTCTTACTTGTTTTTCGCGTTTTTTTTTTATAAAATGCTCAAAAAATGTATTGTAAACAAACCCACTTGTTGCTTTTCAGTTTAGTAATTTTGACGTTTTAGGAATTCATGAAAAACCAGGGTTCTACATATAATTTGTTTTCATCTAGATCTACCTCTTTACTTATACCATGGTAATAACCAAAAAAATTGGTTTATTTAACTCTAAAATTAGGAGATAAGAATCTATATATATATATATATATATATATATATATATATATATATATATATATATATATATATATATATAAAAGGATGATGTTAGTTACTACGCTTATAACTCAAGAACGGCTGAACAGATTTTGACAATTCGCACCAATTCGGAATGGTCTCATGGCAGAAAAGGATAAAACCTAAAAAAATCGCCAAAATTTGCGAAAAATTTGCAAAATATTTTTTCAATAAAGTCAATTTTTCCACAAATTTCTACCGAGATTCGCGTTTGGAGTAAATCTTGGCACTTATTTGGACAGTTTTTGGCGAAAATAGTATTTGCACCTACGGTGAGGGTCCATTGTACGCCTCTGTTTTGTCAATTTTTGAAAGTAGTATAGAAATTTTTATTCACAATCAAATCGATTCTAATTTATTTTCAAGCGTTTTTTAGGAAATTAACAGCGAAAAATTGTTAAAAGGGCTTAGTTTAGAGTTTGTAAAGATTAGTGGTGGTTTTGGTCAGATACCGATTGAAAAGACTAAGATGATAATGCCAAAAGTGGTTTCCACAGTTTTGAGGAAAAAGGGAAAAATCCAAAAAATTAGTGGGTTTATTGAAACATCAAGAGCTCCGAGGCAATTTCATTGGAAGTGAAGTTGTGGCATATATGTATAATTTTAAACCGTAGGTAAAAACATCTTCGAAAGATAAACTTCCGATGTATGCGGTATAATATTTAAGCTGTACCAGATATATTTTGATACTGTATAGATTCTGTCATGATACAAAAAAAAATTATGCCCCCACTGTAAAAGGAGTATTAATTCAATCAATTTAGTTCCCGCAGAGCTGGAAGGCAATTACAAACGGGCAAATACATACATACAAACATACATATCGTCACCATAAATGCCGGAAGACGTAACCGACATGAAAATCGAAATTCGTTTTTTGGTGTAATCTGATACATAAAGCTAAAATACATGCTCTGGCAAAATTTTAAGCTTCTACGTTCAAAAACAACGATGCTATTCATGAAATGGCATTTCGGAAAATGGGATAATATTGCCGATTTTGTTGTAATGGAGGATCTCAAAACTAAGCACTTCAGCGGTTTTGGTTTCACTACTAATTCCCCTTCGTATATGATCGATAATGTCCCATATACTCGCCTTCATAAGATTAATATTCCATAAAACAGTTTTTAATTTTATAACGTTTTTTGCTTTTCCTGTAAAGTTTTATTTTTGTGGGTTACGTCTTCCGGCATTTATGGTGACGATATGTACATTGGTACTGTTGGTACACTGTATGTCATTCGAAAAAAGGATGATATTCAAAATTGGAAAAAACACGAAATCGGAGGTACTGGACATTTTTTGGTCGAATTATCTGACCAATATTCATTATCAGCTACATAAATAGGTACATACTTATTAATCGTTAATTAGTTTGTGATATTAATTTGACTATGTTATTTACGTCGAAATTTAATATAGGGTGACCAAGTAATCGATAACAGTCACGTGTTAGTGTGACAAGACTTCAAGCATCCGAAACACACAAAGAACGCAACTAATAGAAAAGCTCTGTCCCTGTTACCAGAGCCATTGCACCTAATACCGAATTTCCAGTGCAAATAGAATTCGGGAGATCACATTAAATAGAGAAGTCAGAAAAAAATATGTAAAAAAGCGTTAAATAGAGAAGTCAGAAAAAATAAGTAAAAAAGCGTTAAGTTCGGCCGGGCCGAACTTTTTATACCCTCCACCATAAAATATTCTGAACTAAAACGGAATAATTATATTCTTCCCTGTCCACAATTTTAGACGAAGATATTTTGTGACCTCTGAGACCTAAATAAGGTAAAAAAACATAAAAAATGTATTCAATCGGTAATTAACCTTATATGGGGCTATATCAAAGAGAAAATCGGGAGGTACAGTTATATAGAGGCTATATCTAAACATGAACCTATGTTGACAGTTTTTGGTGGAAATATTTTGTGATTACTTGTTACGTGTGCTTACGGGGCATATCATTCAGGACACCGGCTAGTCAGGTCGCCTCTCTTGGGTGTGGTCCCAACCCTATTTGTCCCCACTCCTGGCACGCAACAGTAAATTAGAAGGAATTTCTCAAACAAACATATACTAACACTATACAAAAACGCATCATCGCCAATACCAACCATATCCTGCTGGCCAATATCCTGCCCTCCCAACCATGGTCACTTATTCCATTTCCCTTACTCAGAGTGACCCCACACGCCGCCAAAAAGGTCTCTCCCTAAGGTACCCCCACGTCAAAATTTTTTTTGAGTCCATGGGCGGACTTAGTTTTGTTGGGGGCATCGCAACAAAACTCCAGCACTGCCAAAGCATGACGGAAGTGATGGTGTGCGACGGGCCTACTTGTTGAATGTGATGGGAACCCAACGTGGGGAACTCCACACCCTGAGACAAGCCGGGCATATGAGTTTAGGGAAGTATCCCAAATATTTCCTATTAAAAGGATATTTACTTGGTGTTACCATTTTCTTTATAGGGAATCCCGCCTTATTTGTGTCCCGAATATCGGATTTTTTTTTGGAATAGCTACATTTATGGATTGACGTAAGTGTCAATGAATGTGTAATCTATGTTGTTGGGTAAATGTTTATTGTATCTATAACTAGGGGATATAATTTGAGTTGAATGAGATTTCAGTTTTGTATAATTAAGGTAAGGGTATAATTGGTTTAGGGTATAACTAAGGTAGGTGTATAATTGAAGTAGGAGTATAATTAAAATGCAGGTGTATAAATAAGGCAGTTGTATAAATGCATGTATAATCGGGACAAACACGGACAGAAAATTTGCAGGTACTTGGTTATCACAGATATAAAAATATATTGCACTATAAACTTAACCTAGATACTATTAGGACGAAAAAACAAACATGTATGCTTAATCCTATTTGTATCACAGGTCGGTTTACATTGCATTTATATTTTGATATCTTTAACGTGATATATCCCAATGGGGTTACCTTGTAAATTTTCAAGTTCATACATATTGTCCCCTACGGGCCTCAGTATGCGACATTTTAAAAATTTTTTGCAGAATTTCGCATTTATGTTCTTGGAGAATTCTGATTGGACTACATTCCTGCGGTATACCTCCTGCCCAGGACGAAATTTGACTACGCGGGCTCTTTATTATACCTCTCTGAGCTCTTTTCGTAGGCTTTATGCAGATTTTCTTTTATATGCTTCCTTAATAGTTCCAATTTCTCTGGCCTCTGCAACTCTGTCACCTCGTGATCGGTCATTGACATGAGTTTTCTAGCTAGTTTATAATCATGTCCGCTGGAAAACATGTGGAAACCGAAGATGGCAGAGAACGGAGTTACTCCTGTTGCAGAGTGCACAGAGTTGCGTAGGGCGCATTCGATCTCAGAGAGGTATAAGTCCCAATCTCTTTGATCTTCCTCCAAGTAAGTCCTAATGGCGGTGATCACCGATTGATTTACACGCTCAGAGGCATTGGACTGTGGGGAGTAGACAGCGGTTCTCATATGAGTGATTTTGTACGAATTGATCATTTCTTGGAAGGATTTTGACAAGAACTGGGCCCCGTTATCACTATGAATGATTTCGGGAACCCCGAACTTGTGAAAAACTTCCTCTTTGAGGAATTTTATCACGTTAGCTGCTGTGGCTTCCTTCATGGCCTTCAGAATGGTAAACTTCGAGAAATGACCAACTATTATAAAGATGTACGCGTTTCCCTTTTTGGATCTGGGGTACTTCCCCAAAAAATCTATATATAATTTTTGAAAGGGTCTTTCAGTTTTGACTTCCTTTCCTATAGGAGGCATTAAATTTTTATTACACGATTTGGATCCCTGGCATTTTAGGCATTTCTTGATATATTCCCTAACTTGTATGGTCATATTGGGCCAATAGAAAAATCTTCTTATACGCTCTAATGTTTTATTTATTCCGCCATGACAGGCTGTGGGTACATTATGCATTTTCTCAATGATTTCATTTGTCATTCCACCCGGTATCCATACTTTCCATTGAAATTCTTCATCACTTTCCGGGTTTGGAAGACATTTTTTTAAAATCATCCCATTCTGTACCTTTAAGTCAGGCAATTTCTCATTGTTTTCGGTGACGGTTTTCATTAAATCCGTGTATTCTTCACTTTGGAATTCTTTGGTGTTGTAATCTAAGAGTTCGGGCAATATTAATTCATCAATGTGGTTTTCAGTCGGTGCTCTAGATAGCATATCGGCTACTATATTCTCAGACCCTTTTCGGTGTTGGATTTCAAAGTTGTATCCCTGTAAGTTCAGGGACCACCTTGCCAATCTACCATTCAAATCTCTCAAGGACATAACCACTTTGATAATGCATGGTCGGTGATGACCGTGAACGGCATCATCTCGACGTAAGGCCTGAATTTTTTGATTGCCATCACCGCAGCAAGACACTCTTTTTCGGTCACGCTGTAATTGCGTTGACACGAATTGAGTTTTTGTGAAAAAAATGCTATAGGGTGTTCTTCTTGCTTTTCATTCAATTGATACAGAACCGCACCTATACCATAATCTGATGCATCACATTGTATATAAAAATGTTTAGAGAAGTCGGGGTGACGCAGAACGGGGGCAGATGTCAGGGCCTTTGTAAGTTTCCCAAATGCGTTTATTGCCTTTTCACTCATCACGAATTTCTTGGACTTTTTGAGGGTATCTGTCAATGGAGCCGATATCGTCGCGAAGTCTTTGATGAAACGGCGGTACCAGCCAGCCGTTCCAAGAAAGCTTCGGACTTCCCGAGGGTTTCTTGGTACCTTGATTTTAAGAATCGCTTTTATTTTGTCCGGGTCGGTCCTCAATTTGCCTTCACCAATAACAAAACCTAAATATTTTAGCTCTCTAAAACAAAATTGCGATTTTTTTATCCCAATGGTCAAATTGGCTTTCTTTAAGCACATTGCTACTTCCTTGAGGAGTCGCAAATGTTCTTGAAAATCGCTCGATATTATTATAAGTAAGTCATCCAAGTATATAAATACGTTATCTTTTAAATCTTGAGGGATGACTTTATCCATAAGACGACATAAGCGTTGCGCAGCGTTACACAGCCCGAATGGCATTACCCTAAATTGGTATAATGGCCTACCCGGGACTGTGAACGCAGTGCACGCCTTACTGTCATCATCGAGCTCGATTTGCCAAAAGGCATATTTTAAATCGACGCTACTTATAAAATGTGTTTCATCTATCCTACTTAATATACCTTCAATGTTTTGAAGGGGATAGGCGTCTTTGACCGTTAATTTATTTAACTTTCTTGCATCCAGGCAGAACCTGTTCTTCCCCTGCTTCCTCACAACAGTCGTACGATTACTCCAGTGGCTTTCGCTTTCTTCAATAACTTGGAGGCGGACCATATTATCTATCTCTTCGTAGACTATTGCTTGGACAGCCGGAGATAACGGATAGTGCCGGTCTTTCACAGGTTCTGCACCTTCAACTAATTTAATTGTGTGTTTTTCCAAACTGGTCTTGCCTAATCCCTTCTCTTCAAAAGTGTCGAATTGGCTAATAGCATCATTTAACTGTCGCTGTTGTTTGGGAGACAAATTGTGTGGGTTTAGCTTATAATCCGCATCGTCTAAGACGTCTTTTTGCAATTTTTCAATATTGACCTCGCTGACGACTAATTCTTTGGGCAATAGATCATATAGTTTCCAGAAATCTATGCCAAGGTACAACCCTTGCTCTAAATCTGGACAGAGGTAGAAGTCTAAATCCTTTATCAGATCCTTATATTTAGTTTCTAGGTTTACCTTTCCGATTATCCTATGGTTCTGTCCGGCGGCTGTCTTCACGTTTGAAAATATGGGTCTTATAGTTACATCCAGGGGCTCTAAGAATTCCCTACATCCTCTACCCAAGATCCTAATCGACGCTCCTGTATCTAATAGCCCCCTCATATTCATACCTTTTATTTCTACCTCGGCGAAAATTCGGGGATCATTCTTATTGGAATATTTCATAACAGAATCTATCACCTTTTTTATTTCTTTCTTCTTATTTTTAAATTTATGTCGTAATTTCTGTATTTTCGGCTGTTTAATATTTTCTTGTTCATTATTTCCCATTATCCTTTCCCTAACCTCTTGATAATTTTGTTCCCTTATTGCTAATGGTAAATAATGTCGCATCTCCGGTCTAAACGGTTCTGGATTTCCATTAGATGTTTTAATCTGTTGGTTATTATGGTATTTTATTGCAGGAATCTGCGTATTTTGAAAAATCTTCAGGGGTTTTCCGTTGGACGCGGTCCCCCTTGTATTTCCGCGCCCCGGTTCCGGTTTCCCTGACAAATACTACAAGTGGGGCTTTTGGTCCCTGGATTTCCGCACCTATAGCAGAATAGGGATCTGGTACTGGCATCACAATAACGGAACGTATGTCCAGACCGTTTGCAGTTCCAACATAGCAGTTTAGCATTGTAGGGCCTTTCAGTCTGAACTGCTGCAATCTCTTCGGTTGTTTCCTGCTCAGGCAATGTATCGTACTCATAGACTGAGTCGTTAACTATCTCGTTAACTTGTTTCATGGGCCGAGAAGGGAGTACGAAAGGTCGGTTCTCGCGTCTTAGAAAATTTCTTTCCCCTTCATTACACTCGATCCTGAGCTGTTCCACCGAAGACACTGAAATCGGGTAAACTATACGGCCTATGCTTTCCCTCATGTTTTTCTTCATTATTTTTATCATTTCTATCTCCGCAATTGGTTGGAACAGCTTCGACCTAATTAGTGCCATTGCTTGGAAGTAATTGTCTATGGACTCATTAGGCATTTGCTTCCTTTGAGCTAATTCGGTTATGATCTCGAAATTTGATTTAGAGGATTGGTACTGGTTTAGCAGACTGTGCTTTAAATCTTCCCAATTGTGGAACCTATTCGTCTTCTGAAAAAGCCAATACCAAGATTCCGCTTTGCCACCGAGTAGTAATGGGAAGTCTCTAATAATTTCAGTCCATGGTATTTTGTACTGCCACTGAAAATATTCAAGTCGGAACACACATTCCTCGACTCCCAACCCTGATGGATTTCCATCGAAATGCAGTCCCAATTTATTTATCCTAATATTGTACTTCGGATCAAAGGGAGCTGAATTACCACTTGGGTCTCGTCTAGCTACTTGGTTTTGGCCTGTACTATTGAAATTATTTCCAATGGACTGTGTTTCCATATGACGAAGTGGTGGGTTATCATTTGCAGATGGCACGAATGTCTCATTTCGACCCTGAGGGGTGTTATTTGAGTTTTGCCTATTATCTTCAGAGGATGTCGGTCTGTTTGCTGCTCTGCCCTGCTGGGAGACAGATTTAGCTACGTCTTTTATAACTTTGGTTAGGTCCATTAAAGATTTTTTCATTACCTCCATCTCTACTTTCAGATTTTGGAGATCAAGCTGTGGTGGCCCTGTTACATTACTGCCTCCTACCGCACCGCCATTTGCCCTTGAAGATGGACTGGTCCTAACGAATTAGTCACCAACATTTATGGTGTGGGACAGGTCCCTAATCTGACCTTGGACATTCGATTTATCCTCCGCCATGTTTTGGTTCGTGTTATCTTCTATATCTTTCTTCTTTTTATTCTCTATCACTACGGATCTGTTTGCATCAAACTTTTCAGGTCTGTCCCGTTTTCTACTGGTCTGTGATCGAGTTCCGCTGCTCATACCCAAAGATTCTCCTACAATCTCTGACGTCACCCTAAAGTGCTTTACGTATGGAAGCTGGTCTATGTTAACTGATGGTTCTTCACCGAAAGTAATTTATTATTTTCTTTTTGTTTTTATATTATTTAATAATTACGGAGGACTTAATGACAAGGATGTGATATGTGCGGTATATAAATTTTGGCCTAAAATAATGGTTCTGATTGACGGTGATGCGTAGGACGGATTATTTAACTAACACTTTTTTACACTACTGTGACAAGATATGTATCTTCATCTTCACTAACATATCCCTTGCTACTCAACCTATAGATACAACAGAACCCTAGTTATGTACTAGGGCGGTTATCCAATTATTGAATAGGATCACTATTAAAAATATTAAAAAAAAATATCTTTTTAAACTGCCTCACCAGAATACGACCTGCCTCTACCACTATATTGGTTTAGCCAGTAGGCCAAGTCATATTCTGAATTGAAGTCGTCATCGTTTCACATCATCCACAATGTTCCAGAATATATTCCTCATACAACATTCTAGCACTTGTCCAGAATGGATATGAAGCAATACCTTCTGTATATTGTAGCTTCAGTTAGCGATTTCGGGCTATTGCTTTAAATGTACTGGGCTATTGCCTAGTGCCTAGATGACCTACACCATACGAAATTTCATTATATTTTTGGGCGCCATATTGATACGTGTGCTTACGGGGCATATCATTCAGGACACCGGCTAGTCAGGTCGCCTCTCTTGGGTGTGGTCCCAACCCTATTTGTCCCCACTCCTGGCACGCAACAGTAAATTAGAAGGAATTTCTCAAACAAACATATACTAACACTATACAAAAACGCATCATCGCCAATACCAACCATATCCTGCTGGCCAATATCCTGCCCTCCCAACCATGGTCACTTATTCCATTTCCCTTACTCAGAGTGACCCCACACGCCGCCAAAAAGGTCTCTCCCTAAGGTACCCCCACGTCAAAATTTTTTTTGAGTCCATGGGCGGACTTAAGGCCTGCGTACATAAGCTGCCTTGCCTGCTTACCTTGCTTACTTCTGATAAAAGAATAAAAAAGAAAAGGGCAACCCAGTTCGAAATTTCCTCGGCCTTCTTTATTCTTTTATTTTTATTATGTCAAAAATGAAGCAGGAAAGCAAGGCAACCAGGCAGAGCAGCTTATGTACGCAGGCCTTTAGGTTTGTTGGGGGCCTCGCAACATACTAGAAACCTCAACGGTATAATTGCAGGTAGTTCGATCAAAAATTTTAGCTAAAATACCAAAAATCGGGAGGTACCGCTATATGAGGGCTATACCAAAACATGAACCTATGTCGACGGTTTCTGGTGGAGATGTTTTGTGACCACTGGAACCCCAAACGTGAAATTACAGGTAGTTCGGTCAAAAAATGTAGTTAATATCCCCAAAATACCGAAAATCGGGAGGTAGCGTTATATGGGGGCTATACCTGCCTATGGAAAAAAGACGCTCGGGTGCAAAAATATTGCGCTCTAGCTCAATATGGGTAAATAGGTTAAAATGGGTTAATTGATTAAAACGCAAATTTAAATATGCACTATATTCAGCATTAAATTCAAATTCATATTCAATTGCTTGAGTGAAATATCGTGTTCAGTGGTGGAAACAAGAATTGCAGAAAACCATCGATTATGAAACGAGTAGGGCGTTATGATATTTTTTTGCTTCAACTGCGCTACCAAATATTTTTATTTACATATATCTTAGTCCCGATTTAGAGCTACCTAATTTTTTAGCGGCTATTGTCAGTTTATAGAAGAGTGAGTCGAGGAAAATAGGAACACTTTGCCTCTCAGTACCTTCTCTCTTCGTCAAACTGACAATTGTCGAAAGTACAAAACAATGAAATATTTGTCATTGAACAAGGTGATAGCAATAATAGTATTATAGGTTTGAACCAAAGCCATAAAGTTCTGTACCTAACTAACTGCGAGACGAAGTTCGCCGGGTCCCCTAACATTTCATAAAACAATAAAAATATCAATTTTGGAGACTAATATTCCTTAGGAAAGCGTGAGATACAGATTTCGAAAATTTTCAGAAATGTTTATTACGACCTTTTGGGGAAACATGCATAAAGGCCTGCGTACATAAGCTGCCTTGCTTTTCTGCTTCATTTCTGACATAATAAAAATAAAAGAATAAAGAAGGCCGAGCAAATTTCGAACTGGGTTGCCCTTTTCTTTTTTATTCTTTTATCAGAAGTAAGCAGGCAAGGCAGCTTATAGTACGTTTATATATAACCGGATTTAACAAACCCACTGGGTTTTAAATGTCAATTCCATTACATATACGTCAAACAAATCCTGATAATGAAGGTTAACCTCCCAAAAAGTTCTAATATAAACAGCATATTATGTACTCACCCCTTTAGTCTTCGATTTTTGGTCATATTTTGGTCTGTTTAAGGCAATGTCCTTATCCCTTATTTCGATTTAAGTTTAATAAACCACTTGTAGGCCTAGGACCTAGGTGGTCTCGTTCAGTTCATCCTGGTAAACCAAACAACTCATACATCATGGTACAAATATACAGGTAGCCGCATCGGCAATTGTTGGTAACATAAGATGTCAAAACTTGACATGAATTCAATGCAATTGACACATTATGTTACCATCAGCTGGCTTGATAATGCTACCTGTATTATTGTACCATGTCATACATAAAACGTCGTAGTTTTCAGATCTTCCCAGCTTGAGACTAATAGGACATTGTTTACCTGTAATATGATCTGGCAACCCCTTGTAGGGATTGCAGGATCTATATATTTTACCATTTAGTTGAATATAACACACATATTCAATACAAACCATAGTTTGTTTGCGGCTTGAGTCACTCCTTCCTCGCCAACTACCAATTTAAGCGAAAAATATTGCAGATAATGTACGGAAATTTAAAAAGTTCTGTTTCAGTTTTCCTACCTTGCAATCCCTATTTATTTAAATTTCAATGTGACAATCAATTTTGAAATTGATATTCAGTCTGACAAACCCCCCAGGTAAGAACACAACAAAAAAAAAGGAAGAAAAGAAAAAAATTGAAAAAACAGCCAAAAGGATGGAAGGAAAATTAATATCTGAAAATGGTGTGGAGGAATTTGGGTAAGTAGAGTGTAAATTGTGGTGAATAGTGAAATAGTGAGATTAAAATGTTAAATCTTTAAGATATCCACAAATATATTGGCCCATTGGAATAATGTCATTTTATCTGTTTGTGAAATTAATTGCAATAATGCCTAAATGCCTTTTGTGTATCATTAAAATATTGGCGGCAATTATTTGGCATATATTCCGAAAGGTCTATTTGTGGATATTGAAGTTCGGGAGATTATTTCAAGTCAATAGGAAATATTTGATATTGTTTATCTATTTATTTATTTTATTTGTAGTTTATATATTAGTAATAGGATATTTGTTATTTGTATATTTTTGGATATATTATTATGTATTAAAATTCGTTGGTGTTTATTTGTTTAATTATTTTTTCAATTAATACTATAATCTGTTGTTACTAATCCATGAATTTGAGAAATAATAAAACAAAAAACTTTTGACAAAAAGAACATTTTTTTTTCTTTTTTTTCAGGCTTGTCATTCAATTGGAATGCCTATGTACATATGTACATACATATGTATATCTTGCAGCTAACTTCTTGGATTTGGATACGATGAAGGGCATGAATTTGAGAACAAAACAAGAATTTGACTAATATAACAAACACGTTTCTTTTTATTTTACAGGTCTGTCAAGGCTTCTCATTCGAATGGAATTATCGTATACTTTTTGGTGGAATGGATTGACCTATTGTGCGATAGTTGAAATGATATATAATTGTGGACTTGTAATGGCATTGGTGTTATGTGCGAGTGTGAGCATTTCCGGAATATTCCATATCATTGCTGGAATATTCCATATCATTGTTATAAAATTATCTACTACTCTTCTCTTCTTTTTTGGAACATTCCATTTTATTATTAAAGATGAGATGCAACAGATTCCTCCAAAGCATTAAATAAGAAAATGAAACTGCTGTGATATTTCAAACTTTACATGACTGAACATAACTGGTGCTAATAATGCATGCCATCTACATTGACATTCCTGGTTTAGAACCACATAAACCGTTGTTATGCATCTAAAATGGTGCAGGTAAGTCGAATTCTTTTATTTTGTTAGAATACCAACATTTAGCGATTTTTATCTCTCCCTTCTTTCCTTATACAGCTCAACTTCTCTGATATTTATTCCTTTTCACATGAACATTATTCTTTGTCCCACATTACTACCTACATTTATAATGCAAAGAATTTCCGTACTTATCGTGTTCCATGACTGTTCCAAAGATTTGTATCAGAAAAAACACGTGTGCCCATGAGAATCTCAGTAAATGTTAGAAAGAAGATGATGAGCATAACACAATATTTTTTATCTGTACTTTTCTTTACTCTCATCTTCTTTACAAAAACCACAAAATTTGTTTTAAAATTGTCCAGAGAAGGAAGGAAGGAGAGATAACCAATGATGCAAACAAGAGTGTGAATACAAAGGTCTGTTTTTGTTTATTCTTATATGAAAAGTCCAAGTGCTGTTGTTTTATGAAAAGACAGATGACCACTATGGTGACCTATTGTACCAAAGATGACGATTGTGATCAACTATTGTGCGATATATGACCACTGCTTATAAATTGTATCCAACGGATTGCATTTTTCATAACTCCTTGTGGACTGCATCGAAGGATGTAGTGAAATCATAACTCCACATGCACAACTTCCAAAAATTTTTGCTGGGCAAGAGCATCAATAGTGTGCGGTAGATGAAATGATATATAGTTGTGGACTTGTAATGGCATTGATGTTATGTGTGAGTGTATTTCCAGAATGTTCCATATCACTTTTATAAAATTATCAACTACTCTTCTTTTTAGCACATTCCATTTCATTGTTAAAGATGGTATGCAACAGATTCCCACCAAACATTTTTGGTAGTTGTGCATGTGGAGTTCTGATTTCACTACATCCTTCGATGCAGTCCACACGGAAAAATGCAATCCGAGAAATAACCAAGGATGCAAACAAGAGTGTGAATAAAAATTCTGTTTTTGTTTATATGAAACGCCCATATAGGTGACCACAGTGGTCATCTATCGCACAATAGGTGACCACAGTGGTCATCTATCGCACAATAGTTGACCACAGTGGTCATCTATCGCACAATAGGTGATCACAGTGGGGATCTATCGCACAATAGGTGACCACAGTAGTCATCTATCGCACAATAGGTGACCACAGTGGTCATCTATTGCACAATAGGTGACCGCAGTGGTCACAGTGGTCGTCTATCGCACAATAGGTGATCACAGTGGTCATCTATCGCACAATAGGTGATCACAGTGGGGATCTATCGCACAATAGGTGACCACAGTAGTCATCTATCGCACAATAGGTGACCACAGTGGTCATCTATCGCACAATAGGTGACCACAGTGGTCATCTATCGCACAATAGGTGACCTCAGCGGTCATCTACAGCACAACAGGTGACCACAGTGGTCATCTATCGCACAATAGGTGACCACAGTGGTCATCTGTCGCACAATAGGTGACCACAGTGGTCATCTACCGCACAATAGGTGACCACAGTGGTCATCTACCGCACAATAGGTGACCACAGTGGTCATCTATCTCACAACAAGTAACCACAGTGGTCATCTTTAGCATAATAGGTGACCATAGCGGTCATCTATAGCATAATAGGTGACCATAGTAGTCAACTATCGGACAATAGTTGACCACAGTGGTCATCTACCGCTCAATAGGTGGCCACAATGGTCATCTACCGCACAATATGTGGCCACAGTGGTCATCTACCACACAATAGGTGGCCACAGTGGTCATCTACCGCACAATAGGTGGCCACAGTGGTCATCTACCGCACAATATGTGGCATTCTTTTTATACCCTCAGCATTTGTGCTAACGAGGGTATATAGACTTTCATACGGGCAAAATGTGCCTCATCGAAATAATGGTTTTAGACCCCAAGTATGTTTTGACGAAATGTGTTTCAGACAATTTGGAGTTGATTTAGGCATGTCCGTTCGTCCGTCTGTTTGGCTGGAGCACACGATAACTCTCGAACGGATCAACCGATTCGGTCCAAAATTTGGCTTGTCCAAACTTAGTTTAAGTTCGAAGATGGGTTATATCAGTCAACTCCTTCCGGTACCTCCCCCACAAAAGTTCGAAAATGTTCGGAAAAATTGTGTGCACTATAACTCTTGAAGTGGGTGACCGATTTAATCAATAATTTACACATTCTAATATATCCACCAGATATAGATCAGGTTCAAATATGGATTATATTTGTCCACTCCTTCAGGTACCTCCCACACAAAATTTCGTATAAGTTCACTTTAAGACCTGCTCTCGAATCACTTTGATTTTTGTTGAAGTAACTTGCATTCGCTGCCTCAATTACGACGGTAATAGCTTTTTCAGGGGCAAGTCCATACTTCTTGATATAACAGTTCTAAAGGTGAAAAAAATTCCTATGGCACCATATGTAGTGGCTGGAGAGCACTATAACTCTCGAACTGATCAACCGGTTCGTCATATTTTGTACAAACTTAGTTTACTTCTAAAATGGCTCATATCGGTCCTCCCGCAAAAAGGTTCAACATTTGTGCCTAAGTGCAGTTTAGGATTTGTTCGAAGATCCTTCGGAAGTGTATACCAATGCTGTTCCTTGTGGTCCTGTTTAAAGCGATATTATTTTTTTTCGTGGACAAGTCCATGCTTCCTGGTATACTGGCCCAAAAGATATAGGAAGACCCACTCAAATGACTAGTGGGCGTGATATCTATCGAGCAAGTTCAAATGTCACGCATGCTGAGGGTATATGTCTGTCGGCAATGCCGACTGATACTTTTTTTACTTGCTCTTAAATGTTTGTTTTATTTCTCAAATTCTCAAATATAACAACATAGATTAGTAACAACAGATTATTACTTATTTATTAACGCAAAAAATTATTCAAAAAAGAAACACCAAAGAATTTGAATACACGATATACCAACAAATATACAAAAAACCAAAATGCTATACCTAATATAAAAACTATAAATCCAAAAAAACACAATATAAACAATTTTTTCTTGTAGAAGTCTTGCGATAATGATCTTTCGTACATCAATATAACTGAATAGGTATTTCGGAAAGAGTGCCAAATAATTCTCCCCAATCTTTTCATTATATACCAGAGGCATTTAACTGCATTTAATTTTATTAATAAATAAAATCCGAATGTTCCGATACATATTTGTGGATATAGATATCTGAAAGATTCACACATTTTAATTTCACTAGTTTTCACAATTTTCACGGTACTAACTCTAGTTCCTCTACTCCTTTTAGATATGTCGTTCCCGATTGCATCCTTTTTTGCAATTTTTGTTTTTCTTCCGATTTTTATTGTAAGGGATTTCAATTTTAAAATTGTCTCATAGAAATTTTTAAAAAAATATTGGTTTCAATGTAGACATTTTGAAACAAAACTTTTTAAATTTCCGTGAATTTTCCGTTTTATTTTTCGCTTAGTCTGACAGGGGCGAGGAAGGAGTGATTAAAGCCGCGAAAAAGCTATATTTTGTAATGGATATATGCGTTATTTTCAATTACATATGTAAATGGTAAATTATGCATGTAGATCTCCTGCAATTTTTTACATTCATATAAAACAAATCATTTTTATGAGCCGCGAAAGACGCCGAACTAAGAGGACGCGCCAATTTTCAGTGAATTAATAAAAACATATTAAACTCAAATAATCCAATTTGTATTCAATGATTTTTAAATGTTACCCGCTATCATGCGAACCACCGTGCCTATAGAAGTTTCAAGGTATATAGGTACCCCATAAACGGTATTTGAACGGAGCCTCGTTGATACCTGGGCGACTCAACGAGTAATAGGCTGCTGTGGTAAGAAGGCAATGCCACCGTCGACCTTTTGTCCTTCCACTAACACAATGATATATGGATATCAAAACAAAAACAAAACCAAACCAAACACATTAATTATGCCGTATATAAAATATATCACGAGTTTGCTTTAAAATCTTTAAGTACCGTAATGTGGGGTTATACCAAAAATTTGCAATCACCAAACTTTTTCATAAAGGACTCGAAATATTAAAATAGGTTAAACTAAGTTTGTAAGAAACTCTTGAAAAAGTTTTTGGAGTTATGAAGTATTGACTTATTTACTTCGGAAAAATGGTATACCGTTGTAAATGAGGCCGCTAGAACAACCTACTGAAAAAAAAAAAACTTCAAAACTATCCGAGAGCTCTTAAACTTCACTTTTTCCGAATTTTCTGTGGGAGGTACCAGAAGAAGTGGACCAATATTGTCCATATTCCAAGCTGATAGATGACTGGGTGAAATAACACGATGTGCAAAGTCTGTAGTCAGAAACTCCCTGCGAGAACTATCTTGCAGATTTACCATTTTGGTTGGTGCCGTCAGGGTTTCTTGGGGTTTTTGGGCCAATATCTCAGGAAGTATGGACTTGCGAAAGAAAAAATTTACCGTCGCAAAGGGAGGATAAAAGAACAAGCTACTGAAAAAAACTTCAAAACGATCCGAGAAGAGCTCTTAAATTTCACTTTATCCGAATTTTGTGTGGTAGGAACCCTAAGGTGTGGACCGATATAGTCCATATTCGAACTCGATCTATATCTGGAAGAAAAAAGCAGCACCTTGACTGATGGTGGTGTGGAGTGCTACAAATTTCTTCTATAGCCACTTCGTGAAATAATAGATGGTGCTTCTATAGCCACTTTCTGAAAAAAGGGTGCTCTATAGCCACATTCTGAAAGAAAGGCTGCTTCTATAGAAACTTTCTGAAAGAAAGGGTGTTTCTGTAGCCACTTTCTAAAAACAAAGGTTGCTTCTATAGCCACTTTCTGAAAGAAAGGGTGCTTCTTTCTATAGCCACTTTCTGAAAGAAAGGGTGCTTCTTTCTATAGCCACTTTCTGAAAGAAAGGGTGCTTCTTTCTATAGCCACTTTCTGAAAGAAAGGGTGCTTCTTTCTATAGCCACTTTCTGAAAGAAAGGGTGCTTCTTTCTATAGCCACTTTCTGAAAGAAAGGGTGCTTCTTTCTATAGCCACTTTCTGAAAGAAAGGGTGCTTCTTTCTATAGCCACTTTCTGAAAGAAAGGGTGCTTCTTTCTATAGCCACTTTCTGAAAGAAAGGGTGCTTCTTTCTATAGCCACTTTCTGAAAGAAAGGGTGCTTCTTTCTATAGCCACTTTCTGAAAGAAAGGGTGCTTCTTTCTATAGCCACTTTCTGAAAGAAAGGGTGCTTCTTTCTATAGCCACTTTCTGAAAGAAAGGGTGCTTCTTTCTATAGCCACTTTCTGAAAGAAAGGGTGCTTCTTTCTATAGCCACTTTCTGAAAGAAAGGGTGCTTCTTTCTATAGCCACTTTCTGAAAGAAAGGGTGCTTCTTTCTATAGCCACTTTCTGAAAGAAAGGGTGCTTCTTTCTATAGCCACTTTCTGAAAGAAAGGGTGCTTCTTTCTATAGCCACTTTCTGAAAGAAAGGGTGCTTCTTTCTATAGCCACTTTCTGAAAGAAAGGGTGCTTCTTTCTATAGCCACTTTCTGAAAGAAAGGGTGCTTCTTTCTATAGCCACTTTCTGAAAGAAAGGGTGCTTCTTTCTATAGCCACTTTCTGAAAGAAAGGGTGCTTCTTTCTATAGCCACTTTCTGAAAGAAAGGGTGCTTCTTTCTATAGCCACTTTCTGAAAGAAAGGGTGCTTCTTTCTATAGCCACTTTCTGAAAGAAAGGGTGCTTCTTTCTATAGCCACTTTCTGAAAGAAAGGGTGCTTCTTTCTATAGCCACTTTCTGAAAGAAAGGGTGCTTCTTTCTATAGCCACTTTCTGAAAGAAAGGGTGCTTCTTTCTATAGCCACTTTCTGAAAGAAAGGGTGCTTCTTTCTATAGCCACTTTCTGAAAGAAAGGGTGCTTCTTTCTATAGCCACTTTCTGAAAGAAAGGGTGCTTCTTTCTATAGCCACTTTCTGAAAGAAAGGGTGCTTCTTTCTATAGCCACTTTCTGAAAGAAAGGGTGCTTCTTTCTATAGCCACTTTCTGAAAGAAAGGGTGCTTCTTTCTATAGCCACTTTCTGAAAGAAAGGGTGCTTCTTTCTATAGCCACTTTCTGAAAGAAAGGGTGCTTCTTTCTATAGCCACTTTCTGAAAGAAAGGGTGCTTCTTTCTATAGCCACTTTCTGAAAGAAAGGGTGCTTCTTTCTATAGCCACTTTCTGAAAGAAAGGGTGCTTCTTTCTATAGCCACTTTCTGAAAGAAAGGGTGCTTCTTTCTATAGCCACTTTCTGAAAGAAAGGGTGCTTCTTTCTATAGCCACTTTCTGAAAGAAAGGGTGCTTCTTTCTATAGCCACTTTCTGAAAGAAAGGGTGCTTCTTTCTATAGCCACTTTCTGAAAGAAAGGGTGCTTCTTTCTATAGCCACTTTCTGAAAGAAAGGGTGCTTCTTTCTATAGCCACTTTCTGAAAGAAAGGGTGCTTCTTTCTATAGCCACTTTCTGAAAGAAAGGGTGCTTCTTTCTATAGCCACTTTCTGAAAGAAAGGGTGCTTCTTTCTATAGCCACTTTCTGAAAGAAAGGGTGCTTCTTTCTATAGCCACTTTCTGAAAGAAAGGGTGCTTCTTTCTATAGCCACTTTCTGAAAGAAAGGGTGCTTCTTTCTATAGCCACTTTCTGAAAGAAAGGGTGCTTCTTTCTATAGCCACTTTCTGAAAGAAAGGGTGCTTCTTTCTATAGCCACTTTCTGAAAGAAAGGGTGCTTCTTTCTATAGCCACTTTCTGAAAGAAAGGGTGCTTCTTTCTATAGCCACTTTCTGAAAGAAAGGGTGCTTCTTTCTATAGCCACTTTCTGAAAGAAAGGGTGCTTCTTTCTATAGCCACTTTCTGAAAGAAAGGGTGCTTCTTTCTATAGCCACTTTCTGAAAGAAAGGGTGCTTCTTTCTATAGCCACTTTCTGAAAGAAAGGGTGCTTCTTTCTATAGCCACTTTCTGAAAGAAAGGGTGCTTCTTTCTATAGCCACTTTCTGAAAGAAAGGGTGCTTCTTTCTATAGCCACTTTCTGAAAGAAAGGGTGCTTCTTTCTATAGCCACTTTCTGAAAGAAAGGGTGCTTCTTTCTATAGCCACTTTCTGAAAGAAAGGGTGCTTCTTTCTATAGCCACTTTCTGAAAGAAAGGGTGCTTCTTTCTATAGCCACTTTCTGAAAGAAAGGGTGCTTCTTTCTATAGCCACTTTCTGAAAGAAAGGGTGCTTCTTTCTATAGCCACTTTCTGAAAGAAAGGGTGCTTCTTTCTATAGCCACTTTCTGAAAGAAAGGGTGCTTCTTTCTATAGCCACTTTCTGAAAGAAAGGGTGCTTCTTTCTATAGCCACTTTCTGAAAGAAAGGGTGCTTCTTTCTATAGCCACTTTCTGAAAGAAAGGGTGCTTCTTTCTATAGCCACTTTCTGAAAGAAAGGGTGCTTCTTTCTATAGCCACTTTCTGAAAGAAAGGGTGCTTCTTTCTATAGCCACTTTCTGAAAGAAAGGGTGCTTCTTTCTATAGCCACTTTCTGAAAGAAAGGGTGCTTCTTCTATAGCCACTTTCTGAAAGAAAGGGTGCTTCTATAGCCACTTTCTGAAAGAAAGGGTGCTTCTTTCTATAGCCACTTTCTGAAAGAAAGGGTGCTTCTATAGCCACTTTCTGAAAGAAAGTGTGCTTCTATAGCCACTTTCTGAAAGGAAGTGTGCTTCTATAGCCACTTTCTGAAAGAAAGGGTGCTTCTGTACACTTTCTGAAAGAAAGGGTGCTTCTATAGCCACTTTCTGAAAGAAAGGGTGCTTCTATAGCCACTTTCTGAAAGAAAGGGTGCTTCTATAACCACTTTCTGAAAGAAAGGGTGCTTCCATAGCTACTTTCTGAAAGAAAGGGTGCTTCTATAACCACTTTCTGAAAGAAAGGGTGCTTCTATAACCACTTTCTGAAAGAAAGGGTGCTTCTATAACCACTTTCTGAAAGAAGGGGTGCTTCTATAACCACTTTCTGAAAGAAAGGGTGCTTCTATAACCACTTTCTGAAAGAAAGGGTGCTTCTATAACCACTTTCTAAAAGAAGGGGTGCTTCTATAACCACTTTCTGAAAGAAAGGGTGCTTCTATAACCACTTTCTGAAAGAAAGGGTGCTTCTATAACCACTTTCTGAAAGAAAGGGTGCTTCCATACCTACTTTCTGAAAGAAAGGGTGCTTCTATAACCACTTTCTGAAAGAAAGGGTGCTTCTATAACCACTTTCTAAAAGAAGGGGTGCTTCTATAACCACTTTCTGAAAGAAAGGGTGCTTCTATAACCACTTTCTGAAAGAAAGGGTGCTTCTATAACCACTTTCTGAAAGAAAGTGTGCTTCTATAACCACTTTCTGAAAGAAAGGGTGCTTCTATAACCACTTTCTGAAAGAAAGGGGTGCTTCTATAACCACTTTCTGAAAGAAAGGGTGCTTCTATAACCACTTTCTGAAAGAAAGGGTGCTTCTATAACCACTTTCTGAAAGAAAGGGTGCTTCTATAACCACTTTCTGAAAGAAAGGGTGCTTCTATAACCACTTTCTGAAAGAAAGGGTGCTTCTATAACCACTTTCTGAAAGAAAGGGTGCTTCTATAACCACTTTCTGAAAGAAAGGGTGCTTCTATAACCACTTTCTGAAAGAAAGGGTGCTTCTATAACCACTTTCTGAAAGAAAGGGTGCTTCTATAACCACTTTCTGAAAGAAAGGGTGCTTCTATAACCACTTTCTGAAAGAAAGGGTGCTTCTATAACCACTTTCTGAAAGAAAGGGTGCTTCTATAACCACTTTCTGAAAGAAAGGGTGCTTCTATAACCACTTTCTGAAAGAAAGGGTGCTTCTATAACCACTTTCTGAAAGAAAGGGTGCTTCTATAACCACTTTCTGAAAGAAAGGGTGCTTCTATAACCACTTTCTGAAAGAAAGGGTGCTTCTATAACCACTTTCTGAAAGAAAGGGTGCTTCTATAACCACTTTCTGAAAGAAAGGGTGCTTCTATAACCACTTTCTGAAAGAAAGGGTGCTTCTGTAGTCACTTTCTAAAAGAAAGGGTGCTTCTATAACCACTTTCTGAAAGAAAGGGTGCTTCTATAACCACTTTCTGAAAGAAAGGGTGCTTCTATAACCACTTTCTGAAAGAAAGGGTGCTTCTATAACCACTTTCTGAAAGAAAGGGTGCTTCTATAACCACTTTCTGAAAGAAAGGGTGCTTCTATAACCACTTTCTGAAGGAAAGGGTGCTTCTATAACCACTTTCTGAAAGAAAGGGTGCTTCTATAACCACTTTCTGAAAGAAAGGGTGCTTCTATAACCACTTTCTGAAAGAAAGGGTGCTTCTATAACCACTTTCTGAAAGAAAGGGTGCTTCTATAACCACTTTCTGAAAGAAAGGGTGCTTCTATAACCACTTTCTGAAAGAAAGGGTGCTTCTATAACCACTTTCTGAAAGAAAGGGTGCTTCTATAACCACTTTCTGAAAGAAAGGGTGCTTCTATAACCACTTTCTGAAAGAAAGGGTGCTTCTATAACCACTTTCTGAAAGAAAGGGTGCTTCTATAACCACTTTCTGAAAGAAAGGGTGCTTCTATAACCACTTTCTGAAAGAAAGGGTGCTTCTATAACCACTTTCTGAAAGAAAGGGTGCTTCTATAACCACTTTCTGAAAGAAAGGGTGCTTCTATAACCACTTTCTGAAAGAAAGGGTGCTTCTATAACCACTTTCTGAAAGAAAGGGTGCTTCTATAACCACTTTCTGAAAGAAAGGGTGCTTCTATAACCACTTTCTGAAAGAAAGGGTGCTTCTATAACCACTTTCTGAAAGAAAGGGTGCTTCTATAACCACTTTCTGAAAGAAAGGGTGCTTCTATAACCACTTTCTGAAAGAAAGGGTGCTTCTATAACCACTTTCTGAAAGAAAGGGTGCTTCTATAACCACTTTCTGAAAGAAAGGGTGCTTCTATAACCACTTTCTGAAAGAAAGGGTGCTTCTATAACCACTTTCTGAAAGAAAGGGTGCTTCTATAACCACTTTCTGAAAGAAAGGGTGCTTCTATAACCACTTTCTGAAGAAAGGGTGCTTCTATAACCACTTTCTGAAAGAAAGGGTGCTTCTATAACCACTTTCTGAAAGAAAGGGTGCTTCTATAACCACTTTCTGAAAGAAAGGGTGCTTCTATAACCACTTTCTGAAAGAAAGGGTGCTTCTATAACCACTTTCTGAAAGAAAGGGTGCTTCTATAACCACTTTCTGAAAGAAAGGGTGCTTCTATAACCACTTTCTGAAAGAAAGGGTGCTTCTATAACCACTTTCTGAAAGAAAGGGTGCTTCTATAACCACTTTCTGAAAGAAAGGGTGCTTCTATAACCACTTTCTGAAAGAAAGGGTGCTTCTATAACCACTTTCTGAAAGAAAGGGTGCTTCTATAACCACTTTCTGAAAGAAAGGGTGCTTCTATAACCACTTTCTGAAAGAAAGGGTGCTTCTATAACCACTTTCTGAAAGAAAGGGTGCTTCTATAACCACTTTCTGAAAGAAAGGGTGCTTCTATAACCACTTTCTGAAAGAAAGGGTGCTTCTATAACCACTTTCTGAAAGAAAGGGTGCTTCTATAACCACTTTCTGAAAGAAAGGGTGCTTCTATAACCACTTTCTGAAAGAAAGGGTGCTTCTATAACCACTTTCTGAAAGAAAGGGTGCTTCTATAACCACTTTCTGAAAGAAAGGGTGCTTCTATAACCACTTTCTGAAAGAAAGGGTGCTTCTATAACCACTTTCTGAAAGAAAGGGTGCTTCTATAACCACTTTCTGAAAGAAAGGGTGCTTCTATAACCACTTTCTGAAAGAAAGGGTGCTTCTATAACCACTTTCTGAAAGAAAGGGTGCTTCTATAACCACTTTCTGAAAGAAAGGGTGCTTCTATAACCACTTTCTGAAAGAAAGGGTGCTTCTATAACCACTTTCTGAAAGAAAGGGTGCTTCTATAACCACTTTCTGAAAGAAAGGGTGCTTCTATAACCACTTTCTGAAAGAAAGGGTGCTTCTATAACCACTTTCTGAAAGAAAGGGTGCTTCTATAACCACTTTCTGAAAGAAAGGGTGCTTCTATAACCACTTTCTGAAAGAAAGGGTGCTTCTATAACCACTTTCTGAAAGAAAGGGTGCTTCTATAACCACTTTCTGAAAGAAAGGGTGCTTCTATAACCACTTTCTGAAAGAAAGGGTGCTTCTATAACCACTTTCTGAAAGAAAGGGTGCTTCTATAACCACTTTCTGAAAGAAAGGGTGCTTCTATAACCACTTTCTGAAAGAAAGGGTGCTTCTATAACCACTTTCTGAAAGAAAGGGTGCTTCTATAACCACTTTCTGAAAGAAAGGGTGCTTCTATAACCACTTTCTGAAAGAAAGGGTGCTTCTATAACCACTTTCTGAAAGAAAGGGTGCTTCTATAACCACTTTCTGAAAGAAAGGGTGCTTCTATAACCACTTTCTGAAAGAAAGGGTGCTTCTATAACCACTTTCTGAAAGAAAGGGTGCTTCTATAACCACTTTCTGAAAGAAAGGGTGCTTCTATAACCACTTTCTGAAAGAAAGGGTGCTTCTATAACCACTTTCTGAAAGAAAGGGTGCTTCTATAACCACTTTCTGAAAGAAAGGGTGCTTCTATAACCACTTTCTGAAAGAAAGGGTGCTTCTATAACCACTTTCTGAAAGAAAGGGTGCTTCTATAACCACTTTCTGAAAGAAAGGGTGCTTCTATAACCACTTTCTGAAAGAAAGGGTGCTTCTATAACCACTTTCTGAAAGAAAGGGTGCTTCTATAACCACTTTCTGAAAGAAAGGGTGCTTCTATAACCACTTTCTGAAAGAAAGGGTGCTTCTATAACCACTTTCTGAAAGAAAGGGTGCTTCTATAACCACTTTCTGAAAGAAAGGGTGCTTCTATAACCACTTTCTGAAAGAAAGGGTGCTTCTATAACCACTTTCTGAAAGAAAGGGTGCTTCTATAACCACTTTCTGAAAGAAAGGGTGCTTCTATAACCACTTTCTGAAAGAAAGGGTGCTTCTATAACCACTTTCTGAAAGAAAGGGTGCTTCTATAACCACTTTCTGAAAGAAAGGGTGCTTCTATAACCACTTTCTGAAAGAAAGGGTGCTTCTATAACCACTTTCTGAAAGAAAGGGTGCTTCTATAACCACTTTCTGAAAGAAAGGGTGCTTCTATAACCACTTTCTGAAAGAAAGGGTGCTTCTATAACCACTTTCTGAAAGAAAGGGTGCTTCTATAACCACTTTCTGAAAGAAAGGGTGCTTCTATAACCACTTTCTGAAAGAAAGGGTGCTTCTATAACCACTTTCTGAAAGAAAGGGTGCTTCTATAACCACTTTCTGAAAGAAAGGGTGCTTCTATAACCACTTTCTGAAAGAAAGGGTGCTTCTATAACCACTTTCTGAAAGAAAGGGTGCTTCTATAACCACTTTCTGAAAGAAAGGGTGCTTCTATAACCACTTTCTGAAAGAAAGGGTGCTTCTATAACCACTTTCTGAAAGAAAGGGTGCTTCTATAACCACTTTCTGAAAGAAAGGGTGCTTCTATAACCACTTTCTGAAAGAAAGGGTGCTTCTATAACCACTTTCTGAAAGAAAGGGTGCTTCTATAACCACTTTCTGAAAGAAAGGGTGCTTCTATAACCACTTTCTGAAAGAAAGGGTGCTTCTATAACCACTTTCTGAAAGAAAGGGTGCTTCTATAACCACTTTCTGAAAGAAAGGGTGCTTCTATAACCACTTTCTGAAAGAAAGGGTGCTTCTATAACCACTTTCTGAAAGAAAGGGTGCTTCTATAACCACTTTCTGAAAGAAAGGGTGCTTCTATAACCACTTTCTGAAAGAAAGGGTGCTTCTATAACCACTTTCTGAAAGAAAGGGTGCTTCTATAACCACTTTCTGAAAGAAAGGGTGCTTCTATAACCACTTTCTG
Source organism: Musca autumnalis (assembly GCF_047663935.1). Lineage (NCBI taxonomy): Eukaryota > Metazoa > Arthropoda > Insecta > Diptera > Muscidae > Musca > Musca autumnalis. The sequence goes on along the minus strand of NW_027411644.1, from coordinate 280,872,751 downwards.
AAAGAAAGGGTGCTTCTATAACCACTTTCTGAAAGAAAGGGTGCTTCTATAACCACTTTCTGAAAGAAAGGGTGCTTCTATAACCACTTTCTGAAAGAAAGGGTGCTTCTATAACCACTTTCTGAAAGAAAGGGTGCTTCTATAACCACTTTCTGAAAGAAAGGGTGCTTCTATAACCACTTTCTGAAAGAAAGGGTGCTTCTATAACCACTTTCTGAAAGAAAGGGTGCTTCTATAACCACTTTCTGAAAGAAAGGGTGCTTCTATAACCACTTTCTGAAAGAAAGGGTGCTTCTATAACCACTTTCTGAAAGAAAGGGTGCTTCTATAACCACTTTCTGAAAGAAAGGGTGCTTCTATAACCACTTTCTGAAAGAAAGGGTGCTTCTATAACCACTTTCTGAAAGAAAGGGTGCTTCTATAACCACTTTCTGAAAGAAAGGGTGCTTCTATAACCACTTTCTGAAAGAAAGGGTGCTTCTATAACCACTTTCTGAAAGAAAGGGTGCTTCTATAACCACTTTCTGAAAGAAAGGGTGCTTCTATAACCACTTTCTGAAAGAAAGGGTGCTTCTATAACCACTTTCTGAAAGAAAGGGTGCTTCTATAACCACTTTCTGAAAGAAAGGGTGCTTCTATAACCACTTTCTGAAAGAAAGGGTGCTTCTATAACCACTTTCTGAAAGAAAGGGTGCTTCTATAACCACTTTCTGAAAGAAAGGGTGCTTCTATAACCACTTTCTGAAAGAAAGGGTGCTTCTATAACCACTTTCTGAAAGAAAGGGTGCTTCTATAACCACTTTCTGAAAGAAAGGGTGCTTCTATAACCACTTTCTGAAAGAAAGGGTGCTTCTATAACCACTTTCTGAAAGAAAGGGTGCTTCTATAACCACTTTCTGAAAGAAAGGGTGCTTCTATAACCACTTTCTGAAAGAAAGGGTGCTTCTATAACCACTTTCTGAAAGAAAGGGTGCTTCTATAACCACTTTCTGAAAGAAGGGTGCTTCTATAACCACTTTCTGAAAGAAAGGGTGCTTCTATAACCACTTTCTGAAAGAAAGGGTGCTTCTATAACCACTTTCTGAAAGAAAGGGTGCTTCTATAACCACTTTCTGAAAGAAAGGGTGCTTCTATAACCACTTTCTGAAAGAAAGGGTGCTTCTATAACCACTTTCTGAAAGAAAGGGTGCTTCTATAACCACTTTCTGAAAGAAAGGGTGCTTCTATAACCACTTTCTGAAAGAAAGGGTGCTTCTATAACCACTTTCTGAAAGAAAGGGTGCTTCTATAACCACTTTCTGAAAGAAAGGGTGCTTCTATAACCACTTTCTGAAAGAAAGGGTGCTTCTATAACCACTTTCTGAAAGAAAGGGTGCTTCTATAACCACTTTCTGAAAGAAAGGGTGCTTCTATAACCACTTTCTGAAAGAAAGGGTGCTTCTATAACCACTTTCTGAAAGAAAGGGTGCTTCTATAACCACTTTCTGAAAGAAAGGGTGCTTCTATAACCACTTTCTGAAAGAAAGGGTGCTTCTATAACCACTTTCTGAAAGAAAGGGTGCTTCTATAACCACTTTCTGAAAGAAAGGGTGCTTCTATAACCACTTTCTGAAAGAAAGGGTGCTTCTATAACCACTTTCTGAAAGAAAGGGTGCTTCTATAACCACTTTCTGAAAGAAAGGGTGCTTCTATAACCACTTTCTGAAAGAAAGGGTGCTTCTATAACCACTTTCTGAAAGAAAGGGTGCTTCTATAACCACTTTCTGAAAGAAAGGGTGCTTCTATAACCACTTTCTGAAAGAAAGGGTGCTTCTATAACCACTTTCTGAAAGAAAGGGTGCTTCTATAACCACTTTCTGAAAGAAAGGGTGCTTCTATAACCACTTTCTGAAAGAAAGGGTGCTTCTATAACCACTTTCTGAAAGAAAGGGTGCTTCTATAACCACTTTCTGAAAGAAAGGGTGCTTCTATAACCACTTTCTGAAAGAAAGGGTGCTTCTATAACCACTTTCTGAAAGAAAGGGTGCTTCTATAACCACTTTCTGAAAGAAAGGGTGCTTCTATAACCACTTTCTGAAAGAAAGGGTGCTTCTATAACCACTTTCTGAAAGAAAGGGTGCTTCTATAACCACTTTCTGAAAGAAAGGGTGCTTCTATAACCACTTTCTGAAAGAAAGGGTGCTTCTATAACCACTTTCTGAAAGAAAGGGTGCTTCTATAACCACTTTCTGAAAGAAAGGGTGCTTCTATAACCACTTTCTGAAAGAAAGGGTGCTTCTATAACCACTTTCTGAAAGAAAGGGTGCTTCTATAACCACTTTCTGAAAGAAAGGGTGCTTCTATAACCACTTTCTGAAAGAAAGGGTGCTTCTATAACCACTTTCTGAAAGAAAGGGTGCTTCTATAACCACTTTCTGAAAGAAAGGGTGCTTCTATAACCACTTTCTGAAAGAAAGGGTGCTTCTATAACCACTTTCTGAAAGAAAGGGTGCTTCTATAACCACTTTCTGAAAGAAAGGGTGCTTCTATAACCACTTTCTGAAAGAAAGGGTGCTTCTATAACCACTTTCTGAAAGAAAGGGTGCTTCTATAACCACTTTCTGAAAGAAAGGGTGCTTCTATAACCACTTTCTGAAAGAAAGGGTGCTTCTATAACCACTTTCTGAAAGAAAGGGTGCCTTCTATAACCACTTTCTGAAAGAAAGGGTGCTTCTATAACCACTTTCTGAAAGAAAGGGTGCTTCTATAACCACTCTTTCTGAAAGAAAGGGTGCTTCTATAACCACTTTCTGAAAGAAAGGGTGCTTCTATAACCACTTTCTGAAAGAAAGGGTGCTTCTATAACCACTTTCTGAAAGAAAGGGTGCTTCTATAACCACTTTCTGAAAGAAAGGGTGCTTCTATAACCACTTTCTGAAAGAAAGGGTGCTTCTATAACCACTTTCTGAAAGAAAGGGTGCTTCTATAACCACTTTCTGAAAGAAAGGGTGCTTCTATAACCACTTTCTGAAAGAAAGGGTGCTTCTATAACCACTTTCTGAAAGAAAGGGTGCTTCTATAACCACTTTCTGAAAGAAAGGGTGCTTCTATAACCACTTTCTGAAAGAAAGGGTGCTTCTATAACCACTTTCTGAAAGAAAGGGTGCTTCTATAACCACTTTCTGAAAGAAAGGGTGCTTCTATAACCACTTTCTGAAAGAAAGGGTGCTTCTATAACCACTTTCTGAAAGAAAGGGTGCTTCTATAACCACTTTCTGAAAGAAAGGGTGCTTCTATAACCACTTTCTGAAAGAAAGGGTGCTTCTATAACCACTTTCTGAAAGAAAGGGTGCTTCTATAACCACTTTCTGAAAGAAAGGGTGCTTCTATAACCACTTTCTGAAAGAAAGGGTGCTTCTATAACCACTTTCTGAAAGAAAGGGTGCTTCTATAACCACTTTCTGAAAGAAAGGGTGCTTCTATAACCACTTTCTGAAAGAAAGGGTGCTTCTATAACCACTTTCTGAAAGAAAGGGTGCTTCTATAACCACTTTCTGAAAGAAAGGGTGCTTCTATAACCACTTTCTGAAAGAAAGGGTGCTTCTATAACCACTTTCTGAAAGAAAGGGTGCTTCTATAACCACTTTCTGAAAGAAAGGGTGCTTCTATAACCACTTTCTGAAAGAAAGGGTGCTTCTATAACCACTTTCTGAAAGAAAGGGTGCTTCTATAACCACTTTCTAAAAGAAAGGGTGCTTCTATAACCACTTTCTGAAAGAAAGGGTGCTTCTATAGCCACTTTCTGAAAGAAAGGGTGCTTCTATACCCACTTTCTGAAAGAAAGGGTGCTTCTATAACCACTTTCTGAAAGAAAGGGTGCTTCCTATACCTACTTTCTGAAAGAAAGGGTGCTTCTATAACCACTTTCTGAAAGAAAGGGTGCTTCTATAACCACTTTCTAAAAGAAGGGGTGCTTCTATAACCACTTTCTGAAAGAAAGGGTGGTTCTATAACCACTTTCTGAAAGAAAGGGTGCTTCTATAACCACTTTCTGAAAGAAAGGGTGCTTCTATAACCACTTTCTGAAAGAAAGGGTGCTTCTATAACCACTTTCTGAAAGAAAGGGTGCTTCTATAACCACTTTCTGAAAGAAAGGGTGCTTCTATAACCACTTTCTGAAAGAAAGGGTGCTTCTATAACCACTTTCTGAAAGAAAGGGTGCTTCTATAACCACTTTCTAAAAGAAAGGGTGCTTCTATAACCACTTTCTGAAAGAAAGGGTGCTTCTATAACCACTTTCTGAAAGAAAGGGTGCTTCTATAACCACTTTCTGAAAGAAAGGGTGCTTCTATAACCACTTTCTGAAAGAAAGGGTGCTTCTATAACCACTTTCTGAAAGAAAGGGTGCTTCTATAACCACTTTCTGAAAGAAAGGGTGCTTCTATAACCACTTTCTGAAAGAAAGGGTGCTTCCATACCTACTTTCTGAAAGAAAGGGTGCTTCTATAACCACTTTCTGAAAGAAAGGGTGCTTCTATAACCACTTTCTGAAAGAAAGGGTGCTTCTATAACCACTTTCTGAAAGAAAGGGTGCTTCTATAACCACTTTCTGAAAGAAAGGGTGCTTCTATAACCACTTTCTGAAAGAAAGGGTGCTTCTATAACCACTTTCTGAAAGAAAGGGTGCTTCTATAACCACTTTCTGAAAGAAAGGGTGCTTCTATAACCACTTTCTGAAAGAAAGGGTGCTTCTATAACCACTTTCTGAAAGAAAGGGTGCTTCTATAACCACTTTCTGAAAGAAAGGGTGCTTCTATAACCACTTTCTGAAAGAAAGGGTGCTTCTATAACCACTTTCTGAAAGAAAGGGTGCTTCTATAACCACTTTCTGAAAGAAAGGGTGCTTCTATAACCACTTTCTGAAAGAAAGGGTGCTTCTATAACCACTTTCTGAAAGAAAGGGTGCTTCTATAACCACTTTCTGAAAGAAAGGGTGCTTCTATAACCACTTTCTGAAAGAAAGGGTGCTTCTATAACCACTTTCTGAAAGAAAGGGTGCTTCTATAACCACTTTCTAAAAGAAAGGGTGCTTCTATAACCACTTTCTGAAAGAAAGGGTGCTTCTATAACCACTTTCTGAAAGAAAGGGTGCTTCTATAACCACTTTCTGAAAGAAAGGGTGCTTCTATAACCACTTTCTGAAAGAAAGGGTGCTTCTATAACCACTTTCTGAAAGAAAGGGTGCTTCTATAACGACTTTCTGAAAGAAAGGGTGCTTCTATAACCACTTTCTGAAAGAAAG